>NC_088176.1:12412500-13077500 GCF_028769735.1 Zonotrichia leucophrys gambelii
GCTCACTGTTCTGCAGGCCTGTGCCTTGTCTTCACTCCTTGGAAAGAACACCTCGGTAACCAATCACCTCAGGGTAGGAAATGCTCCTGTGCAAAGCCGTGAGGAGAGCAGGGCAGCTGGCTCCACCAAGGGAAACTGAGGGCAGGGCTGTACCCAGCAGGGCACAGCCTGGGTGCTGTGCCGTGGGATGAGCTCACAGCGCCTGCTCTGCCCCAGATCCCTGCCGGGGGGTGGCCCACAAACACTGGGTGTCCTGACAGAAAACAGCTGTGGCTTCTTCAGCTGTGAGAGAAAACTGAACAGAATGTGCCCAGGAGGGGAAGCCTTGCCTGGCTCTTTGGGATGTAATTGGGAAGAGATGTTTCCAAGTCAGTGCACGGGAATTCCTCACTTATTTTCTGTACTGCATCTACTTTTAAAATTTTGTTTATTTAGTGTAAGCAGCACAAATATAATTTAAATTGTTATTTGAAATGCCACAATCCGAGTCTTCAAGAGTTGGCTATTCTGTGCTGAATCTTATTATTTATGAGTATATTTGAAAAGCACATTGATATAAATATTTCCTATTTTAAAATGTCTGTTTTGTGATAGTAAAGAAATTACTGTGTCATGATTATGATACTTGTAGCAATGAGCTGTATTTTGTTTTTTAATCATTATGACTTACTAACTGGAATGGTTCCTAAAACCTGGGACTGTGCACTCTACACAGAGATCACATGTGTAACATGAATCTGCTTCTTTGACACAACTGCAGAGGGAATCCAGCATATACAATAAATAGAACTTTATGTATAGTAAACAGACCTTAACCAAATCTGGAAAAAATTGCATTGGTTTTTAAGGTAGCCACTGTAAGCAGTTGATAATCTAGACCTGCCTACATAAATGTAGTCACTAAGTCTCATGCATGGGTTTGCAGGGCTAAAAAGGTGCTGTGGAGACCTGCCTGTATGAAGCCGTATTAGGAGAAGTACATTTTTTATATGTCAGTATGAGATCGAGGAGGGACCCTGAGTAATTCAGCCTAAAAAACCCACAGCAGTCTGTTATTACCTGAATGTGTAACAGTGTGTGCACCACACTCTACAGTCAAAAGCAGATTTGCTCTTATTTCCTGGACAGGTGGGTCCCCAGACACAGGAGCAGTGAGTGGCTATGTGCCAGAACTCTTAAGTCCTGTCACTTTTTCAAGTCTGGTACAGCATGGTAGAGCTTAATCTTGTGGCTTGCTGGTGATCTTAAGTTACCCTCTGGGCATGAATACCTGCTGTGGGATTTACCAGCACAGTCAGCCCTTTTTTGATTGTTTCACCAGAGACACCATTGTGACTAAACTGGGGCGGTTGGAGACCCACAGTGATCATCTGCATGCTTCTCTTAACAACCAGGGAAGAAAACAAGTGGGTTCTTACCCTGTGCATCATACCAGCTCAAAGTGACTTAAGTTCTGCAAAGGTGTGAGTCCATCAGCTGTGGAGAGCAGGAGCCACAGTAATGAGACACCTACAGTAATGATGCTGGGACTGAAACCTGTTGGCTTCTCTTTTGAAACTGAAAAATGTGTGGGCAGAGCTTCTGTAGGTGGGTGGAAGGAGAAAGGGAGGTCCAAGGAGATGTGATTCTTCTGAGATTGGAAGGTGGCTCCAAAGTGAAGTTAGTAGAAACAGATGTGCAGAACAATGTGCTCTAGTGCAGCTCATGTTGTACCCAGCCTGTAAATAGGAAGGCACTTGTGGTCGTCACTATAACTGCCATTCCAGCGCTTTTCACCACAAGTGATTTATTTAAAAACAAAAGCTCCTTGAAGTCATTTTGTGGTCCAAACTTAGCTTAATTTAGTTATGAAGTATTCACAGCTCCTAGCTATGTTTCAGATGTTTTCAAAGACTTGCTATTTTGCTTATGTGCTTACTACAAGATTACCATTGAACCTTGCTTGGCAGAGTTGGTTCAGAGGAAGGGATAAACCAGAAAGTTCCTGTACATATTTCTGCAGGAGGCTCTGAGGTGGAGTGGTTTTCCACTGTGTATTTAAGAGTGGGCTTTTGGATTAGCTGGCTTTGACCCAGGCCTTGTAGTTCTCCCTGTTAACATTGGCATAATAGATAAAACTCTTAAGACACATTCGTGCTAGATTTTCATGAAGTAACTTCTCATTGAACTGTCCAGGAAGGTACGCTTCCCCAAAATATTTTCCAACTGGGGTGGTCCAGTTGTGGTGGCCAGATCTGGATTGTGAGCCCTTCTGGGAGGGCTGTCCCCCTCTTGTGTGAGCTGCTGCCTTTTCCCTGGCAGCAGCTGCTGCCTGCACTGCTGTGGTAGGAGCAGCTGCATCCCAGCTGTGTCCATCAGGCCCAGGAGAACAGTTTGACTGCACTGTTCAGGCAGTGTTTGCTGCTGAAATCAGTATTCCTTATCTCCTTTGGAGAACGTTAGCTGTGGGTGGGAATCAGCTCATACTTTACTGCTTGGACCAGGCTCCTCTTGGCATTTGCATCAAATGCAGTGTGTCTGGCCATGGTGTATAACAAGGGAAACTTTGTAGTCAGTTTGTAAAGTAACCTGTAAAGGATGGTAAATTCAGAAGGCTGAAGATGGTTTAGCATAAAGCACCGTGAGTTCTCTAGACTAGCTGAAATCTGCTGGTGTTTGGGTTGATTCAGTCGGTGGTGAGTTACATATAGGCATGCACAATGAATAATTAGGAACATGAGGTCAGACAAGAGCATGTGAGTATTCTGCTCTTACAAACCCAAAAGAGGTCTGAGGTTTATGCCAGAGCTTTGTAATCATAACATGGCAATTACCAATAACAACATCTAAGAATAAGTGCTAGCAAGGGGCAGGCATAGGTAATTTTGGAAGTCAGTAAATAGAACAGTTACAATCAAAAATAAATAATCTTTTAATGTTGATTTTGTTTGCTTTCTCTGTCTCCAAGATACCTTTTTTCCCCCCAAAGAAATAGCTAAACATGTTGGCAAAGGTATTTCAGATGTTTCTCTCTGATCTTTTTGAATGTTACAAAGCAATTTCATTTCAAGACTATGCAAAGATGTATGTGGCCTTTGAAGTCACAGGAAAGGGCTGTAAAATTTGGTCCCAAATGTCCTCGTAAATCATGTCCTTTCTGACACTCTATGCAGTATTCCCTGAGAGCTTTTAAGAACAGATGCCCATAGTAGCTACATAATTATTTCTGTTTTATTGCTTGTTCAGTTCCTAGTGTTACTCTCATGTTACTCTCTGCATTTTCTTTTAGGTCAGGATCGGTTCATTCCCTAAAGGAAAAAACAGATCAGGTGACCATAAATTGCAGGTGCTCTGGGCATCACTTAACTCGAGACTGACCCTGGAAACTGCTCTTCCAGTTTAGTTCCTGTAGCTTTCTCATCATTGAATACCAGTGGCTGAGTGAAGCTGGAAAGAGGAATTTAGCATAGAGGCAAGCCAGACTGGTAAATCATCTGTTAGTTCTGCTGTTTGGAAACTGAGGCAGGAGTCAAATTTCATTTTCCGCTTCATGCCGCAGTTATCAGTTGGTGCATCAGTGATGTTTAAGAGCAGGTCAGCAAGACAGCCTGTCTTGAGTCTTTCGGTGTTTGGGGATCCTGCATTTCCCCATTGCTTACCTTTGTTAACAAAAAAAAAAAAAAAAATTGGAAAGAGTTTTACTTGCTGTGATCTGAGGTGAAGTGTCCATCAATAATTTGGGGACATCTGATCAGAATAACACTGCAGCCTTTCTAAGAGTTAATTAAAAACACATTTGCAATCTAACCTTTCCTTTTTTTTTTTTTTTTTTCTTGTGATAAGAGATTAGGTAGGTTCTTAACCTCTTGTTTTACATGTGTTTTAACTTCTCTTTCAATATTGCACTGCCAGTTTTATGAGCCAAGGCCAAAATACTCTGCTTGCTAAACTTGAGCAATCAGGAGGGAACAGATGATGAAAAACTAACAGTGTTTTACTCATCTACCACTCATTTTTCTTCACAGACATGTAGAGAGTAGATATTAACAAAGACAGTAATAAAACTCGCTGTGAGGCCCCATAAATCAATGTGTACTGGTGGGGTCAGGAACAAATATTGGAAAGGTTAGAACATGCAGAGAACTGTGTTCCCGTGTTGTGACGCTCAGAGCAAGGCTGGGGATTTTTCATTTGCTGATTTGAAAGCAATCAGGAGGAGGCTTTGTGCTGGCTGGGCGTGGGTCAGCTCTTTTTTCTAGTGGCTACACTAGATCAGGTAACACGCTGAAAAAGGAGTCCTGGGTGAATCAGGGCTTTCATACTGCTCTGCTAGGGACAGATGTTTGTAAAGGTGTCTCAAAACTCAGGGGATCCAAGCTATTTGCTCATCTACAGCAGGACAAGACTGCAGTGTTGAATCCTTCTGCAAGTCTACATTGACAAGGTACTTGTGATTGCCTGAAGAGAGAAGTCCTGGCCAGAAGGAAGGTTCAGTGTTGGGAACTCTCAGCTCAGGTTTGGAATAACAGGGATGTGCTGATGATTCCTTCTTAGCTGTTTGTTAATGTTCTCCCTCCTTTCAGGCTGTCAGGTTTCTTCCAGTTTGCAGCTGATGTAGTAGATCTGTCACTTCATTTTGTCCCTTCTGAGAACTGCTTATGCTGGGACAAATGCAGAGACAACACTCGGTGTCCTCCTCTGCTCCTGTGTCAGCAGGATTGATTTAATATTAAAACCTAGGCAACTGAACAGCCCATGGAAAGGTGACTGTTTCCCCACATAAACTTACTGGTTTGTGCTTTTCTTGGACAGATAGTAAGAAGTTTCCCAAGAAAGGTTGATTCAGTTGCAAAACGGTTTAATGTAGGTCTTTGGAATCACTTGATAAAGCTGAGTCGGTTAGGTTATCAAAGAGAAGCCAGAAACCTAGCTAGAGCTCAAAGTCATCATAGATATTCAGCTATTTTACTGATGAACTTAGTCACGCAGGATGCCTAACAAAAACCGTACAAATTAGCAGTCTTTTGGAAGAGCTTGTGTATACTGCAAAGAAAGTATTTGTAAAATTAATTTACTTGTAGAGTTTCCTGTAGTGGTGTCTCAGTACTACACATCTATCAAGATGAAATGAGATTTGGGGGCTGATAGCATCTAGATGGGGACAGTACTGTGCCCTTAGGACAGATTTGTAATTTCGTTTGTAATCAGGCAGACTATAATTACTATATTTGCCTCTGATTAAAAAAACAGGTCAGAAAAGTAATGAATTGTTCTCCTTATGGGATGGGGGGAGCTTCACAGGGTAAGAGCACTTCAAAGCACAAAGTTCAGGTTCCCCGGTGTTCCCTCTTTGTGCTTGCTCGGTTGGTAGGTCTGTGTGGCTTGTTTCACATCAGCAGGGAGCTGCTGCCTGCTGAGAGCAGAGTGCAGGGCAGGTTCTGGGTACTTCCCTTTGTGATCTCCATGGTGAGTGCTAGGTACCAGCCAGCCTCTCATTTGGGGAGAAAGAGGACTTTTGTGTGGTGCAGGTTGCAGGGCAGGGGTACCTGTAGGTACTGAACTAGGAGGAGCAGAGATCAAGGGGAATTTGTACTTCTGGCCTTTGTGAGCACTTCAGGAGAGATGGGAGCCAGCCCAGGGTCGATTTCAATGAGCTGAGCCTGCACACAGGCTGTGCTCACCTGAAAGGCTGCATCAGCCTCAGGGAAAGCTCTTGGAAGGGAGCTGGGTAACCATTATTATGGTTATTATGAAAGCAGGAAGCCTGTGAAGTCTGTATTAGGCTGGTATGTGTCTGGAGCCCTGTGTGTTAGGATAGCAGAGAATCAGGATCCTCCTTACTAAATTACCCTGTATTTATTTTCACAGTGCCCTTTGCGGCTCAGGACTTTCATTATTTTGGTTTGGGTTTGTGAACAAATAGCAAGTTGAAAATTGGCTGAGTTTTGTGTATGAGCTCCATGGCTTTGCTGGGTATTATTCTATGTCTGGCATAGTTCCACAGTCATCTGGTTTTTTGAAAGATGGGTTTATTTGTCAAAGATCTGTCTCTTACTGTTGGGTAAGTTCTCAAAAAGAAGAGAGACCAGGTTAGTGTATGAGCATTTGGTCAGCTTTTTCCTTAAAGAAGGTGGGAGGAGAAGGGAATGGCATTGGAAAAAAAAAAAACTCTTAGCAGGGAAAGAAAGTTCTCACTGTTTTGACAGAGCAGTTCTCAGAATTATTGGATTGTTTTCAGCTGTTGATCTCAGTGTTTATTTTCAGTCCCTTTTTTAATGAAGGAGGAGCCAGTGTTCCCCTGTTCTTTACTCAGCAGCGTGTCCCTTGGCGAGTGCTGTGTCTGGAGCCCTGGGACTCAGGCTGAGCCGCCAGTTGGCTCTCCTCACCAGGGCTGAGCAGGGAAACCTTTCTGCTGAGGCTGGAGGGAGATGTGAGTTCGTATTTCCACCCTGCAGAGATGGTTCAGATGCTGATTCTGCTGTCACATCTGGTTATGGAGCCCATAAATGTGTAGAAAGGGCCCATCCTGCATGGAATAGGGTTCAAGTGTCTCTAAAAAAATAATCCTTCTTCTTTTTCAAGACTAGAAAAAAGCTAGAATGAAGTTTCAGTATCTTTGCTTTTGCCTTGAAATATTAATGAAGCAGGAATGTGATCATCAGAGACGAGGGGTTTTTTGCCAGTAAGCTCAGTCAGTAAGGAAAGACAATAAAAATGTCCTAAGTGAACTTTTGGCTGTTTGCATTATCCAAGCTGTCCTGGTTGCATGCTCTCAGAATGGCTGTGCCACTGAGCCCAGCTGTGCATCTCAAATACTTTGTCAGTTGCTGCCATGCTTCTGGAAAGGCCTGTTAGATCTGCATTTGCTTCCCAAAACGCAGTGGAATCTAATGAAAAGCATCATTGTTTTGAGACACTCTGATCTGCTGCCAGAAGAGCTCCTGTTGTATAATCCTTAATAGCAGGTTAGAGTGGCAGTTGCTCCTGGGTTTGAAATTGGTATGTGGCAGGGTGGCTTCCCAGCTCTCTCCCTGGGGAGGGCTTGTCTCATCCTGTTCTTCCCTTTGGGAGCTGTGACTCACACGGTGTTCAGCTGCCCCGAGGTGGGAAAAGAGCCTTGAACAGGCTGAACATCAGTGGTGCTACCTAGGGGTGACAAGGGAAGGGAAACTGGCAGTTCCCGTAGAGAATGGGGAGCAGTGCTCTGTCTGCTGAGTACCAGGGATTACACTTGTCTGTTCTTGCCAGCACATTGTTCTGATGTAAAAAAAAAAGAGTTGGAATAAAAAAAAATTATCTTGACTTCCCTTTCTGATTAGCAGAACTGACTGTGTATACTTCCATGCTGACATTTCTGCCTTTTGTGATCTTTATGTTAACCTACAGCTTGGCTGGCACACTGTCAGGCTTCATCTGTGTAGCAAATGAAGTATTTGCAGGTGTCATTCAAACATTTAATTCCTGTTGTGGTGGGCATTGGCATCAAAGTTTACTGCCCAATTTTTCAGCTAAATCAAATATATGGGAAGTCTGATAAATATTTTAAAAGAAATATACTATGAATAGTTTCTGTAGGGTGAGCTGTATTACAGCAAAGGGATCAAATTAATCTCTTGTTTTTAATCTCCCAAGACTCTGGGCAACCAGAGCAATTGCTTATGGGAAAAACAATGTGAGTGAAGTATTTGAATTATGTTACCTACGAATTATGTTAAATTCTTGCTGGAATTTAACAGCTGGAAACAAAAGGCAGTGAGAACATCTTCATAGCCAGGTCCATGCTTGCCTTTGGCAAGTGCTCAGTTGGGCAGCAGTTTGGGAACCTCAGTGGCAGAGGTTGCTGCAGGCTGCTGAGGGCCTTTTCCCAAGGAGGAGAGTTTGGGATGCATGGTTTACATTGGTGCATGGTTTACACTGGTGTTGGCTCAGAGGAGCCTTTATTTATCCATTCACCTTCTGTCTGTGTAAAACCACTCTCTGGAGGTTTCTTTTGAAAACTGGTTGTATCTCAGCCTCATATCCACTGAGGTATTGGGGTATAAGGTGAGGAAGGCATAATACTCAGTTTGACTGACCTGCTGTATAGCTCAGACTATTTGACTTCTCTGCATTAATTCTTGACTCTGTGAAAAATAAAAAAGGCTGATTGAAACACCCACACACTTCATTAAGAGCCCTCTGATGATGATTTCAGAAATTTGTTGTTTCATAGCTATCTCTCCTCTCTGTTAATATTTTTGTGTTGGTTGATTTATTTAACTTCCAGTCACGAGGTCTTGTTCTGTTATTGCTAGACTAAGAACCCTCCACATTCAGGCTGCTTGCCTGTGTGCAAATGCTTCTAGACCATTTTCAAATCACCTGCAGAGCTGCTCTTTGTACACTGGCAGCCTTCCACTCCAGCCTTACTCTCTCTCACAGCTTTATTCCTTTCTCAGTGCATTCCTTTCCGAATGGGGACAGCCAGCTGAAGACAGTTTTCCAGCAGTTTGTGTCAGTGACAGAGAGAGACATGGAGTTCTGCTTGGTAGTCTTGTACACCCAAGGATCAGATTTGACCTGCAGCTGCAGCATTTCTTTGAGAGCTCATGTTTGCTAATTCTTCTCTGTGACGTAGCTCTTGTGCTTCTGGACCAAGTCTTGCATTCCTTAAGTATGATCCTTCTTTTTTTTCTAGTGCTGGGAGAGCGGGGCACACTGGAGTTAGAGAAGTGGAAAAAATAGCATTACCCCTAACAAACTCTTTATGTAAAAAGCAGTAAATTGGAAATAACTAAAATGGTAGTTCTGGAAGAGACAGTGAGAAGCACGAGGTGTATAGAATGCACAAAATACAGTTATGAGCTCACTGGAGAATGGAGCTCCTGTTTCAAGGCATTAAACTAATCTGCAGATAGATGAGGAGAGTGAATGGTCTCATGGTACTCAGAAAGGGTCAGATTTAAGGTTTGCTCCTCAGAGTTGCAATGCAGATTTCATAGCTTTCCAAATTCTATTCTAACCATCCATAACATTGATGATAATTAAATAATACTTAAAATATTTTAATGAACTAGTGCTGCTTGGAATTGCTGAAAGAATAGAACTCCTTGGATAGAAATGGATGGGCATGAGAAGAAACTCCAAATTAATGTATTTCTGGGTTTTAGGACCTAATGCATTGGGGTTCTGGAGTATTGCTGGAGCTCTAGGAAATGCACAGCCACTCTGTGGGTATGGTTGTCAGTAGAAATATTCTGATTTTAAAATCCATGTAAAATAAGCAGGATTTGTTAAATATATTTTACAGTGTATCTGATACACAGACGTTACTTTAGCATCTGGTTTTAAAACTGATAAAATTCAGCCTGAAATTAGATCAAATCCCATAATAAATGGGATGAGTAGAATTCTCTTTTCTGATATCTTATTCATTCAGAAGTAGTCCATGAGTTACCATTGTCTACCAGTCAGACCATAGTCAAATGGTATAGCTAGGAATGCTTTACCAATTTCACCCAAAGCACACTCTTGAAAAAGCAGCTTCATGGTGTAAGCCCTGTGGTGGTGTCCAAGAGCAACTGCTACCCCCTTCCTGTAGGAAGAGTGAGAGCCAGTATGCTTGGAGCTAGGAGGTTTAGTGTGATCCATGGAGCAAGGGGAGTGTTATCAATCTAATGTAATCCAGTGGATCTTTGGATACCACAGCTGGCACCTGTAAGCTCACTACACATCTGTGGTTAACCTTAACAGGTTCTTAACAGCAACTCTCTACCTCTTTAATACCCTGTAATCAGTATACAGAATTATCCTGCTTAAAGCCAACCTCAATTACCATGAGGTGAGAGTACACTTTGAAGTGTCTCTTGGAAGTAATTTAATTTTCTCATATGAAGGATGTGTTTTGTCTGTCCTGCCATAATGAACGTGAAGCCTTGCTGTCAGATAGGCAGCCACACAGAAGTGGAAGATCTTCAAGTGAAGAATTTAACTTTAGGCGCAAGGAGGGAAGGGAAAAAAGGTCCATTTTCTGATTTAGATAATTTACAAGCATCATTGCTTATCTCTCAAATCATGGACATATTAATTTTCTGAAAGCGCTGCTAATTAAAAACACCTTTTGGAAACAGTTTGCCTTTGGCCATCAAGCAGAAGTGCTGGCAGCAAAAGACAAGAATTATTTGAAATGTCATCCCAGGGCTGTGGGGGAGAGGGAAGGAGCTATGTGAACTAACAGCTAGTGTGTAGAGCTGCAGTTCAGAATAAAATCAGAGCATCATTTGGCATCCCTGCATCTGTGCAACCCCTGTGTCTTGGAGCCCATCAGAAGCCTGCTGCTCTGTGGCTTCTGAGTACAGGGTGACCTCTCTGTGTCTGCCAGTTGATGCTAAGTACTGAAATTCGAATTTGTGTAAAAGTATACTGTGCTAGGAACATGCAGTGTATCTGTGATTTATCCTGACAGCACTAGGAACTCAGACTGACTTTTTGCACAGGGACTGAGGAATTAGTGCTTCTGCATTTGCTTCCCACTTGCTCTGTGTTATTACCTTCACTGGGCCTTGCTGTCCCTAGCTGACTAAATGCATTATGTGAGTGAGAGCTGGCGAAGTGCTTTGGGATGGCAGGTGTGAGAATGGCACTCCTGGTGAGGCCAGGAGCCTGCCCAGCCCCTGCTGGCACAGTGGCACTGGGAGGTGCCATTGAGGGGGATGACACAGTCCTGGCCACCTTTCACTGTCCCTCCTAGAGGATCAGGAGGTGTGGTGCTAACCTGGGTGGATTTCACCTCCTGCAGTGCTGGCTGTCCCAAGTGTCTAGCCTGATCAAGGTGCAAGCTACTTCTGCCCTCAGTGGAGGGAGTGGACTGCTCCTAGAAAGTGAGTCACTTGCTTTTCCTAACCACCCTTACATGGACAGTCCCCTAAGCTGCAGAAAATGTCACTTTTCCCCTCCCCTGCCCTATTTGTGAGGCTTTGTCATGACCCAGACCAGGAATTCAACATGAGTCACCAACAAGCCAGCCCTATTCCTGCTCCCTTTGCTTTTTGCAGGAACTTAGGATTTTAGGGTGGTTTGCTGCTCCCTTGCTGAGACCCCACAGAGCACTTTGAGATGGAGCAGCGCTGCAGCGGGGAGCCAGGAGCTGCTCCAGGCTTGGCAGGGGTGTCACAGACTCGTCTGTCCTCCCACAGCTCCGGCTAGACACGGAGCTGCTGAGCTCCTGAGAGCCCTGGGCGTGGTGATTTTCCCTCTACTCGCTCTCCACCGTGCACGTCCGTGTGTGGGCTGTGCTGCCAAGGTATAATGTGTGAGCAGAGGCAGATGTAGAGCACGGTGAGTCAGTGTGAGTACGCTACAACCTTGGCTCCTGCTAGGGATGCTTTTGTTTTCGGCTGTGCAAGCTCTCGGAGAATATCCTGGAAACTGTGGGATTGTCACCAGACTTTTGTTCATCTCTGTTTTAGTGTGTGTGCCTCTGATTTGGCACTGCATCATCAAAGTGTCAAGATGCACTCAGAAAAATAAGAGAGGCAATCAGTGCATTTAGCATGAACATGTCGGATATTATCAGGTGCAGAAATTTCTAACTATTGGCTGCCTGAAAAAGATTTAAAAAGTAATAGTAAAACTTGAAGGGAAATGCTTTGGAACATTTTATTTAATTTATATTTCTTTTGTTTGAAAGAATACACTATGGGTAATACTTTAAATCGTCTAAAATCTGACAAACTGACTTAATTCAAAATATATGCTAAAAATCTCACGTTCTTTTGGACCAAAGCATATGTGCTGGGCAACAACTCTGTATCAAAGCTTTGCAGCTGAGATTTAAATACCTTTTCAAAAGGAATCCTGTACCATAAATGCTATCAGATGTTTAATTAAGAGAGCACAAGCAAGGAGCATGTTTGCAATAAATTATGGGGATGTGTTCTGACAGGCTCTATCTATGTAAAGATTTCTATTTTTATGTGAAGCTATTTACAGATTATTGATTTCAAAAATAGATTTGTAACTAAAGAAAGATGCATCATATTTCAGTTGCTTGGAGTTGAGAATCCTGCCCGGCTGTCTGCCCGCTCTCTTAGATGTTTATTCCAGTGGCTCACAAGTCTATGGAGTGATTCTGTCCTTCCTATTTTTCCTCTCTGTTTGGAAGAGGGAATTTGTATTCAGGAACCAGGTCCCAGGTTTCTTACCCACGCAAGCAGGCTGTTTTTTATGCCTTTGAAGCACAGAACAATTTCAGTGAAGTCTGTGAGGCTTTTTGCATGAGTAAGACTTTGGGATGGCGAAGGTCCCTCGCAATATATTTTGTCAGTTGTCACTGTTTTGTTTCAGGGCAGCAAGCTGTTGTCACAGTGTCAGTGGAGCCTGCTAAGCTGTAAGCCTGCCTTTGAGTACGTGTAATAGAAATAGCATATTTTTTTGCTACTTAATGCTATGTGAACATTAGAAGAAATATTTTAATAAATCAAGGCAAAGCCTGATGGTAGAGGTAATATTTTTCATTAGAAGAACCTTTAGAATTTGAAAACTTGCAAGCTTGTGTACCCAAGAGCCTGTCTATTTTTTCCAGCCATACCAGTTGGTCTAATAAAAGATACTGTCTCTGTCTACAAACCTTCTTGTGCCTGCAAACTGTGTTGATTGCATCTACAGCAAAATACTGCTGGATTATTGAAATAATTCAGGCCTTCTTTGCTTAATTATGGAAACTCAGATTTTTGTGGCTTCCTCAAGTCTCAGCTTTTTGAATCCCAACACACATGAAATGATGCTGTCTGGTTTCTCATACTGTACAGGAGGATTTCATCACATAGGAGCTCAAACTGCTTCACTGATTCCTTATATTAGAATGGATTTTACAAAGGTAGCCTGCTAAAATTCTTCTGCCATCTGGATTTGAGGATATTTTGTAGGACGCTGTCGGTGCGTACTGTCTGGCATGGATGGCCTCTGGAAGCAGTCCTAGCCCAGTACCTGTGTCAGCATGTGATGTGCTGGTGTGGGGATGGAAGCAGAGGAAACGGGAAGGGGCTGGCAGAACACGATGTCTCTGGTGTAGTCTGTGGGTGTAAATGTTTGAATCTTGCTGTGTGTCTGGCTGGGTGAGCAGAGTGGTGTAGCCCTTCTAAACAGCAGGAAGCTTGGATTTGAACTTGTTTGGAAGACCTAGACCCAGAGCTGTCTAACAGTCCTAAGGCTGAGTCCTAATGCAAGAGTCTTTTCAGAGCTTTTTAATGTGCCTTTTAGAGGCCTTCAATGGGTGTGTCACTTGGACCCAAATCTGGAGTTCTAGGCTAGTAGCTTCAAAATAGACCAAGATAGTGATGATCTGGACCATCTTGGAATGTCCATGGAGAAGCTGCTTTTCCACCCTCAGAGAGCACAAGCCCTTGCTGTAGTTTGCAGACTTGGGTTGTTCCCGGCTCACTCCCTCTGCTGCAAGCCTTGGCTGGGTGTGTGACCCTTGCAGGAGCACTGCTCCTCTCCTGAGCAGCCCTGCTGTCCCTGAGCAGCCTTGCTGCAGGCAGTGCCCTCCCTTCCCAGTGAAATGGGAGCAGGTCGGTGCCCGAGGGGCGTTCACTTCTGTGTCCTGTGTGCCTTCTGTCTGCCTTTGGGCATGGCTCAAATAGATAGCTGGTAATTGCTTGTAAAGCCCTTGGTGGCTGTGGCTGGGGCTATTTTGGAAGCTGATTCTCCCTGCATGCCCTGTTGTGGAAGCTGTGGGTGGCTGGAATGGCCCGTCAGCCTCTCGCTGTGGTGACCTCCTCTCCTGGGTGTGTGGCAGGGAATTCAGGGGGAGAGCTCTCAGCAGTGGCATGCAGTCTCTTGGGCTGCCTGCCAGGGCCTGGATTTGGTGACCTTTTGGATGTGGCAGAAGATGCATTTGTAAACCTTGGTTATAGTAACTGGGAGAATGTTGGAGGAGGAGGAGGAACGTACTTTTTACAGACAGGCTGTCTGCTCTCTGAGTACAGCAAGGGCTTGTACTCTCTGATGTTTATGACCAGCAGATAGTAGGGAAATATACTAAGAAGTGCTGTGACAATTGGAACTGTTGCTATTTAATAGAATTTAAAATGAAGAAATGATACACATTTCCTTGAGGAGCATGCATGTGACACTGAGAGCGCTGTGACTTCTAGCACTGGTTTGAACACTTACTCTTCTCTCTTCTTCACTGGAATAATTAAATTCCCTCCTGTAAAATAAATGCAGTCATATTTTAGAGGTGTCCAGATGTAGTTGCTATATCATTACCCATGTAGTTTGTGGGTGTTTTTGTTTCTTTTAAGAAGAGCAAACAAGCCAAGACCTGCACTCCAGCAGTTGTGTAGGTTACACCAGGCGTGCTAATAACAAAATTGGGAAAGGTGCCCCTCTTTCCTCATGGCAGGGCCCTCCTGGTGAGAAGGACTGTCTGTGGTTGGGTGGTGACAGCCAGCACTTGAGAAGGGGTGCTCGTGTTTGTGAAGATCTGCTGGTGAATATTTGCATCGCTCAGGTTACAGGTTTGCAGTGCGTTCTTGCTCTGCCTGAATGTGTCTGACCTGCAGAGGACAAAGGATCATCTTTCTACTTTCCTTCCAATTGTTTCTACTAATTTAGCATCAGTTTGAAGCTTAGTCTTTGCTTAGAGATCAAATGGCCAGGGACAAAGCTCTTTGTTTTCACTCTGTGGTAAAAGTGGCAAGGTCAGTTCCAGTGGGGCTTGTACAGTTTACACTGCTAAATTTATCTCATGTATTGAGGATTTTCTATCACCTACAGGTAATACATATTGGTAACTCTAGCATCAAAAAATACCCCTTTTCAGCAATGAAAACAAGGTCTCTGTTTATAAAGGCATTTTTCACCACAATAGATAGGAATGTCTTTGCAGCCATATAAAACAGCCTTCCCAGCTCTCTGTTTTAACATCTCAAAGAGCAGCATCTTACTTGACCTGCATACTCAGGTCAGGCCACTCAGGAAGTCTTGCAGAGTACCTGGGAAAACAAACTTTGAGCTTAAGCAAGCTTTTCTTTTCTATCTCTTTCAGAAATAAGTAAGCATTTGAAGATGACAACCTCATGGAGCGACCGACTGCAGAATGCAGCGGATCTCCCTGCGAACATGGATGGGCACGCTCTGAAAAAGTACCGCCGGGAAGCCTATCACCGGTAAGGCGTCCCTGGAGCTCCAAAACTAAACATAAACCCCACGTTTCTTGGGGATTTTCCCTTGTTAGTAAAACAGGAAGGTTGTTCTTACCTTCCTCGTAGAAGTTGGTAGAAGAGAGCTTAGAAGATGGTACAGTATTGGCCTGCAGGAGTTTGCAAAACTCTGAGTTGAGATGCATGTACTAGAGTGAGTGATGATGTGCTTCTTATTGCAGTCAAAAGATTAATTAAAGTCAGATTTTGGATAGAAGCTTTCAAGTCAATAAATAATCAGTGGCAGAGGTTTTATAATAATTATTGCAGTGCATACTGGGAGAGTAGAGCCTTAGACACTGGAATGTACAAATACGAATAAGGAAGAAATCAAATGGCATCAGAAATTGTTTGAGAATTACACCTAGTGTGATTAACTGTGGGACCACAGGAGCATGCAGGAGCACTAGGCAAGGACCCAGCCTTTTCACTGTTAGGTGTACGTAAAACCATCAGAGTTCAAAATAAAAGGGATGTTGTCACTCTCAGTTTATAGTGTGGGAATAAAAGGGCAGGTACTAGGTTGTTTTTACAAGATCACATCGGAGGTTTGGCTGATCCAAGAATTTAGGCCACAGCTCTCAAGGTTCCAAGCATAGAGCATAAAAGTGGGATGAAGTCTGTATCCTTATCAGATGTCTGGACTGCTACAGAGTTAAAAACAACAGTATCTAGTAATTGTCAGTATTCTGTTTGTGGGAGGTGTATCTTCAAAGTTTAGCTTCGTTATTTTGAGAAGTCATACAGTGTGATGATGAGAGGATATTCAGCAGAAGGGGAAATGTATGTCTGATGTAGAAACAGAAACATTTAACCCCATGCTTAAATGCCACGTTGCATTTGTGATTCACATTGGTATTTCTGGGGAAGTGTTTTGGAAGTGTTAGATATCCTTTGATTCTCCAAATGGAATCTAATTTGAGAAAAATGCCTCAGTGCATCATATGATTGGCCAGGTTGTGCAAGTTGCAGTGTCCAGGGCTAAGTGATGGATCCTGTGATGCATTTCCAAAGCTTTCCAATTTCCAGTGAATATGTTTGAGCAACCTGTCCTAAGTGGTGGCATTATTTGAATCTCTCTGTCAGCTGGTCTGTCAGATATGAACAGATACAGTTACATTTAATGAATGTAACTATATATAGCATGTAAGAAGAGAGATTTTATACCATTCCCTGTCAAAAAATCTTCACCTTGTTGCAGTCATTGACAGGTTTACCTTTGTGTCATAAATTTATTTAAAACTTCAGCTGTGTTACTCCTGAGTCGGATTGATGGAAGTCAAGTCAGAGTCATACCTATATTTTTTTTCTAAGTATTTCTTTAACATTTGTTATGTTTAAGTGCTGACAGTTTGCTAAATGTTGTACAGGATCCAAAGGAAGCCATGCTTGTTTTTAAGACTTCATACATTCAACTCCTCATCATGTTTACTCTTACTTGTGTAAGAGATCCTTACTTTCAGAAAGAATTTCCTTATGGAAGATGGGAGTGTAGTCACATAAAGGAGGGCTTCCCACTAGGAGCTGGGATCTGGTGGCCCAAAATTAGTCTGTGGTAAAGTTTAGGTACCTGTTTTTAACATCTAGAAATGTCTTAGGCAAAACATACTGAGCAGAAATGCTGCTAGCATCTCAGATTTTCATGGGAAGCACAACATTGGAAATACTAGGGAAGCGCAGTATTAAGGAGAGGCACGTTTTTGTTTTGGAATTGCTATCCTCTTTCAAAGGGAGAAAGAGGGAGGGAATGGGAGAGAATGAGAGAACCTGATGCCAAGACTGTAGTATAAATCTGTGCTATTAATGGCTTTGGTATACCAGTTTCATGGGAGTTATTTTGATAATCCAGTATTGTGAGAATCTGAAACAACCTCATTCCAGAGGCAGTGTTGTCAGATTTCTATTTCTGGTACTTTTCATGGCCGTAGTGTTAACAGATGTGATGTTACTTTAAAAAGTGCAAACCTGACATGATAAAGTATGACTGAAGTTATTTCCCCTTGGTGTTTGATATTATATTTTTTAGTGTTTTATTAATGCTTTATATGCAGAATACATGTGCTGGTCACAGCCAGGAGTTGCAGGATGTGAATTTGTTTCACTAAGGTCCAGGTATGCTCTGACTCTCTTCTTCTTCTTTGCTGAAGCACTGCAAATTTTATGAAAAAGAGAAATAGAAAATACATGGTGTCATTGTCGAGATTATTTTCTCTTTCTTCTTTTTTTTTCTGTCTCTTTTTTTTTTTCCTTATTCCAGCAGCTAAAGGAAAGATTCTTGAAAACATAAATCTAAAGTGACTTAGAAACAAAACCAATAAGAACATTGCATTTGAACCTATTATATTTTTGTTACCTTAAAGCTGGTCAAAGTTATTTTATGAGCCCAGTCTGAAAGGCTGGAGCAGCTTGGCTGCTACACCACATTTACAGAGGAGAATAAGTGGGACTAGCTTTTGTTACCTGTGTTGAAAGCCCAGTTGAGCTCAAATTCAGCAGATTTTCTAAATGCTGCTAGGAATTCTTAGTTTTCTGAAGTGTGAAATTTAAAAAACTTGTTTCACTGTTTGCTTCGTGCTTACTTAAATCCTGGTGGAGATACCTAGGCCAATCATTCTTGTTCTCATGAAGTACACCAGATTTGATACGCTTGAATTGTAAATGAATTCAGACAAAATAAGGAGAAAAGTTTACAAAAGCAAAATAGTTTACCTTAAAAAAATATATAAATGTTCTTGTGACTGTGAAACTTTTAAAAAACTTTTAAAAACTTACCTCTGAAGATACCACTCTAATAGTTATAGTTTACGGTGGTCATTCTTACTTGGAATGTGTTTTTTCAGGTGCTACACTTCTAATTGTATCATAATTGATGGATGGATGTTCAACATATAATAATTGTTGGCAGAAGTCCCAGTTGAGACTGGTTTAACTGGTGTAGTGCATACTGACTCAGAGTATAATGACTATATCGTAATCATATCTGAATGCCATGGGCAAGAATGTTCAGAACCAAATTTTTGTAGCTATAGAATCAGAAGAATCTGTTGGGGAGGAGAAGTGGTGGGGTTTTATCTTCAGGGAATTTCTGCCAACTTTGATGAAAGCTCTTGGTTGGCGGGTGTTGCTGTCAGACCTTGTTACACAACACTGCTGGCGCCTGTCGGAGGTGAGGTCTGAGGATGAATTAATATGCAAGCTGCATGTTACTCATTCTCTAGCAGAGGTCACTGGTAAGAGGATACTGCATTACTGTGCTATTGGCAGCACAGGTTTTAATTCAGAAATAAAATGGATGTGCAGTTCTTGGGAGGCTTTTCCCTGGTGTTTGTGGTGGTGAGGCCGCCTCCCTCGTGTGCTGCTTGTTGACTTTTCCGGGTAGAGAGTAATCTCCAGATCACTTTGCTGGAGGAGCACTGTCATTTAATGGGATTGTAATTAGGCAAGAACTAGGTTGACTCTGAGCCACCAAATTGCCCTAGTGTCTATTTTTTAACTTGGAGTGAGCACTTCTAGGCACCCTCTGGATTATCTCACATAGCTCTTTAGGGTTTAAATAGCAACCCCATCTAGTTAAAGCAAATAATGGAAAAAGTTGGTGTTCCATCCACTCTTGTTACTGACAGTTACCAAGATCCAGGAAACAGGTATTTGCACTTATATTTATTTATCTGTGGTTTTGGCTTAACAGAGCAGTAAGGCTGAAATGGTCTTTTTGTTAAACATACTGGCTTTGGGACGCTTCTACCATTTTGCACCAGAATAATTTGAGACTTCTCATCCTGAATGTGGGGTTTCTGTTGTTGTTTTAACTGTTGGGTTTTTTTCTTGCTCTCTTGTTTACTGGCTGGTGCAGGGTGTGTGGCAACATGATTCCTAATCCTAATTCTCCTGCTGACTGCTGATAGAGTATTAAGTAAGTTGCTTCATAGTTTTGTACTTCAGTTTGCTTTCAGAGCACCTTATGGTGGTGATATAAGTGATTTTAGCAGTTACTGTACACTGAGATTCTGGACTTAAAACTAGTATATGCTTTAATAATGACAAAGCAAAAGGATTGCCAATTGGTTGTTTTGATTTCATGGATTAAAGATGTACTTTAGCTTGTTCAAATTTGTAGACTCTGGGCTATTCACTGCTAATCTTGTTTCTTTACTTAATTGTTACTGGATCATCAGTGATTGCAAACAGGTGGAAATGTTGTATAAACAAGGCTGTGAGACTTGAAACTGTCCATCTGTTTAGGTGGTTATATTTAAAGTGCCTTCAAAATGATCAGTTCACTGAGGTGGAAAACCAGAACAAATCTTTAGCAGTGTGAAAGTGCTCTTTGCATGGAACACAACAGGACAGGCCATGTGTGGTGTTCCCATGTGCTGGGCAGCTCTGGAGGCTCTGCTGGCCATGGTCTGTCCTGGTGTCCCCTGGGACCTGTGTGGTGGCATCTGTGTGACAAAGGGCAGCCTGTGGCTCTCTCTGCTTTGTTTAGTGCTTTGGACACTGGAGGAGGGAGGGGGACTGTGTCCAGTCTGTAGAATGGGTGAGTTTACAAAAAAGCACACCACTTGCCAAATTAATAATGAAGAAATTACATTGTAAATGTCCCATGATCCTCAGCTTTAATAGTTTCAGGGAGCAGACAAGTGTTATTTTGGGATGGAATCCATATGTGAGCTTCTTGGCACTTTGCTGTTGCCTGGGAAGAAAACCCAAACAATGAGAACAGAAATGGCCAAGGCTCTCTCTTTGCATCTGATTGCTGCAGAATCAGAGGGAAGTGCTCATAGCTGTGTTTCTGGATACAGCCTCATCAGGCTTTGAATCCAGTCATTACTGGGTTTTCCAGTTTAATGTCGCTATCACTGTGCAAGGACAGTTAGACTTGTGAAATTGTGGGGCATTGGAAACGTTACTAGAAGTGGCCAGGAAAATTTTATGCCCTTCTTTTGTTTTCCCTGTCTGATGCTGTTTCATCCCCTAAAGTTATCTCAAGCCCAAATACTATCTCTGAATACAATTACAAATATTCAGAATGTTCATCTTTGGTTGAAGAAGGAATAAAATATAATTCTAAAAATCTATCATTAAAAAATAAAACCAAAATGGTATGATAAAAAATAGTATATGGAATGACTAAAGAGGCAGGACTTAGCAAAAAACAATTTCATTGGTTTAAAAAACTTAAAGCAATTTAATTCTTCTCTAAGGCAGCTACCAAAACATGCAGCACCCAAAGATGAGACATTTGGGTGATATGGTAGTGTCATCTTTAGATTGCTCACATGCTTTGTACCAGGTAAATAAGGTCAGTGGGGAAGTTTGCTGCTGCTGGTGGAAGTCACCTGAGACCAGAACTACAATGTCATGCAGTGACCCAAGTCCCCAAGCAGATCACATCTGGGGACTAGCTGGTCATACTGAGACACTGAGTTGTCATAACAGTAGAGAGATGTTTATGTCATTATTCACCCTTTTAAAGAGGCCACAGGGACCTTGGCTGTGGGAGACTGTTAAAAGCTAATCCATTTAGTTCCCATTATTTCTTCTTAAATCTTCTAGCTTATTAAAAAATGGAAGTTGTCCATAAAGCAAAGATTAACCAAAGTTCCTAAACCCTGAGTAAGAGGGAATCTGAGCCTTCTGGTCAGTTAGTCCCTGTTTTGTGGCTGGCTCAAGCCCAACTGTCCACCACAGGCTTTTTTAAACACACATGTAGGTCATGCTTAGCCAGCTCCCACTGTGTTTGCTGTTCCACTCAGCAGTGTTGCAATTTGCTTTGTATTTATTTAATTTCAAGTGAAACACACTGCCCAGAAAAATAGTAATTGCTGCAAGGTATTTCTAGACACATTTGGAAAATTATTATGAAGTGCTCTGTTCCAGAAATCTTGCCTCACATTGTTCATTTTCATTTCTTTGCTATGAGGAATTGTGAGCCATGTGCCAAGTTCCTCCTTAATTGTAAAGTTCTGTGCATTTTGTTTATTTTGCTGGTCAAACTACAGAACTGTTATGCACGCAAATTTCATTCAGGGCATACAATTCTTTAGAGGTTTTGCACAAATAAAATGAAAACATTTCTCCTTCCCTGTGTTTGCTCCTCTCCAGTGTTACTTGAGAAGAGTTGGGATTTAGGTTCCTGCTTCAGAATTGATTGACAAGAACAGTAACAAAACCAAGACCAGTCCTCCTGTAAAGTTATAAAGGACTATGAATTGCAGAGTTGTGGCTATCTGGGCTGTGTGGCTTCCCTGCTGCATGCTCAGCAGTTCCTTCTTCCTTCAATACAACACATTTTTCTCTTACCCAGCACAATCCGCAGAGCTCAAAAAGAAAATAAATACTGTAGTCATTGAGAGCCTTCTGCTGTGGCCAAGCTGCAGGGTTTAATCTTTGAGGAAGGACTCATTAGGGAGGAAACATGCTTTGAGGTTTCCCTAAAACAGCTCCTCAGGTCTGATTTTCCAGAGGTGGGATCTGTGCCAGGCTCAGCCACCCCAAGTCCAGGCGCTGCTCCCCAGTCCCAGCTGTGCTCAGCGAGCCCCTGGAGCTGGGATGTGCTCCCTGGAACCACACCCTGAGCCTTCCCCACATGCTCCGCACCTTGTGTCACCCCAGCCACACTGACAGGGAGCCCAAAATGCAGAATATTCCTCAGAGCAGAAATGGAAAGCTTGGGTTTTCATTAGGAGGAAAAGATGCAGGCGAGGGAAAGGCAGTGTCCTGTTTCAGGAGATGCTCTGGGTGCATACAGGTGTGCAGCTGGGTTTAGGCAATACTCACCTCTGCCTCTGCACAGGGAATGCAGAGGCTGTTCTCATGCTGTGCCTGCAGCTTGTTTTGTCTTACTGCCCAGTGCTGTGAAGTTTTTAGAACAGCTTAAATTTTAACTTCAGTGCTTCCAGTTGAAGTTGTTATTTTCTAAACGGAAAAAACCAAATTCAGGGGAGGGGAGAGTGTGATTTCTCCTGATTCTGGCAAGTGGAGAAATTATTCTACATTAAAACTTCCTTGCCTGAAAGTGTTAAATCATTTTAGTTTTCCTCTTATTCTGGCATTATTTCTGCTGTTTGTAATCTGGAAGCTTCTTTGATTTTTCTTCATGTGGATGAGCTGTAAAAAACTTATTTCATCCTTTCCTTTCATGACCAGAGGATCTTTTCCCTCAGGTGGTTGAGGTTCTTAGGGCCCTCAGGTTGCTGTTGCTTTATAGTCATCAAAAACAACTCTTGTACTTTCTCTATAGCATTTGTTCTGGGGAGGTGTTACCTTTTTGTAGCCAGCAGACACAATGTCAGCTTGAATGGGGCTTGGAGAAACCTGACCTGGTGGAAGGTGTCCCATGGCAGGGGTTGGAATGGGATGATCATGAAGGTCCCTTCTGACCCCAGACCATTCTGTGATCCCATGATTTGATCAGTATTCTTGTGGCCAGGCTGAGTCTACCTTCAATTAGAATTTAAGAACAGCTTTGGAATGGGCTAAGTCTGCAGCTTCTGAGAAGTACCTGGCTCTTCCCAGAAACTGTGCTAGAGATTTAATCTCAGTTTTTAATTTTAGTTTCTAGGGCACTGCAGATATTTACTACTTGGAGTAAAACCCCGAATTAAGCCGGTCAGTTTCTGGGAGTAAATATTTGTAAATAGCTTCTTACTCCCTTGTACCTACAGGAGTGCTCTTCATGGGAGATTTCTTTATCAGGATTTAAAACCGAGGTCCTGAGTGCTTACAAAATAAATCAACATCTATCTTGGCCTTCACAAGAGAAGTAAAAATGGTCCCTTTTTATTTTTTTTTTACCACTGTTTAGTCTGCATTTAATCTGCAAAGGCATATGCAAGTTTAAATTGATTAAAGTGTTCTCATTTCCTGTCCTGAACATGTTGTGTAATAACCTTCTTTAGCTTTTTTTAATATTTGCTCTGTCTCACTCCAGCACTGGTGGGTGAAGTAATTACCACATCAGATCGGTTGGTAGCATGCCTTGAAATGTGCCAGGCTGGGGTGTGATTAGACCCTGCCAGTGCAGCTTATAGGTCAGAGGCAATAAGTGCAAATTGGTGGAGAAAGAGGCATCTTCACCAGCTGTTACCAAAGGGTGCTGCTATGGTAATTTTCCAAAAGACTTATTTTGAAACAAAAATATACTAGTGGGTGCTATTTGTTTTGTTACTCAGAAAACTTTTCCAGATCTTCAGTCTCAAGGTATGCTTGGATTCAGTTTCTAAATACTACAAAAGCAAGGGATGACGTCTGTCAGAGGTTTGGTGATCTTCCCATGGTTTTTGGTCAGTTAGGTGTCGTCATCATCTAAACACAGGCAGGCTGGACTGGAACAGATCTCTTGGGTCACAGCTCCCTTGTTTGTGCCTTTCACAGGCGCTGTCATATTACCTTTTTTGTGAGTGCATTCAGCTGTGTCTTAGTACTGGTGGTTTTTGTCCTCATTTGGGAAACTTACCAAATGCTGCAATTCTGAAATGATCTTGTAATCTTCTTTGAATTTCCCTTCTTGCTTCTGTCCTGTAAAGACAGTCAGAAAACTGTGCTGCAGGGATTAAATCTAAAGGCCACAGCAGAACTGGACTCTTCAGGTTAGACAAAAAATGTTGCTGGTGTCTCCTGGAGTTATGTTATTCCTTCTTAAAGCTCTGCATTCTCAGAAACAAGCTGCACAAACATGAGATTAGAAATTATGCTTGAATTAGCTAATAAATAATGTTTCCTGACGGCAGCAGCAGCACCACCACCATGTAATCATATGTATTATACAAAGTATCAGACTGTATTTAGTACTAAACAGTGCTTCTCCTTGGTCTCTTGTAAATCAGAGCTGTCTCGATGTTAAAAGACAAACAGGGATTCAGATTGCAGATTGAGATAATTTGCTCCACCTACTCAAAAGCCAGCTATTTCAGGAGAGAATTTTAGTGACTTAGGAGCCCATCTCATATTTCCAAAAGGCATTTCTTTACCACTTTCCAGTGTTCATCCTATCACTTTGTCTTCTTTAGGTAACACATAAATCTATTAGAAAAGAGCGTCGTCTATAACCTCCAAGGCCCCTTAGTGACAAGTCCCATTGTCAAAGGCAGGCACTTTGCCAGGAAACAGTGACTCCCAGAGAGAGTGTGCAAGGTTAGAGGGAAAGTACACTATTGCCAGAGAAACTGTATTCCAAGTGGATTTGTGTGGAACAACAACAATATCCAGTGACTGGTTAAATTAGCCACAGATGTGTTTTCTAGAACGCTGTCCAAGAAGATATAGAGTACTTTTAGGCTTGGTTCAGGCATAATGATCTTCTGAAGTCAAATCAGATCCAAGCAAAATTGCATGGGTACCGGGGAAGCTTTAAAGGAATTCTGTAATATGATTCAGACAAGTAGCTGAATCAGACTGCTGTGAGCTGAGCTAGGAGCACATCGGTGGGAGATGAGGTAAGAGCACCGGGCTGAGCGATCGCTGCGAAACGCGGGCTGGGGCGGATTGACAGGGCTGCTAATGCCGCCACCTGCCCCGAGCAGAACCTCCCGGGGCTCCTTCCAGCTCCCCCAGCTCCCCCAGCTTCCCCAGCTCCCCCAGCTCCCCCAGCTTTCCCGGCTTCCCGACCGTGCAAGGGCTCCGCACTTGCCGTCTCCTTTGTGTCTCGCTGTCCTGCCGTCCCGGCAGTGCTGCCGATGCCGCTGCTCAGAGGATAATCACTGCACTGAGGGCAGTGCACTTAGTAAATATTTAGAGAATTTTCACATGCTGAAATCAGAGTACAAGCAAAGGCTCTGGGACTTTTCTCCTACGGGAGAATTTTGTCTTGGCATCACAGCTGGAGCGGCGCAGGGATTTCAGTCTGAGATGGGTGTTGAAACGCTCAGCTTCCCTCCCACAGATGAGTTCTGACTCTCATTTTTGAAGTTCAGATAAGGCAGAGGAAAAAAGTCCTGTTGAATTACAGATCTGCTTTATGCTTTAAGGTTGTGGGGAAACATAAGCAGCTTAGTTACTGTCAGTTGGAACATGAAGCAAGAAAAGCTTTTGTTGTATTCTCTGACCTATTTCTTTACTCTGTTACTTATTTGAACTAAATTGGATATAATGTATTAATGCTGTCATCTAAAAGGTTCTGGCAGCATTCAGCTCAGCCTAGAGTCTCTTTGTAATAAGCATTAGTGGTAAAAGTCAAATTTACAAAATAGCAGTTGGCAAGTTTCAGAGGAGTTATAAATAAAAAATTTTCACAATAGAAATGGCATATCTTGTGTATGAAATTTTTTCTCAGTTACTCTTTTTCAGGGCTTTATTACATGTTTTTAATGGTATTGGTGAAAATGTGAAAATGGATCTGTTTAGGTTTGCTTTGAATTTCCAGATATAGTTTCAAATAGGAGGCAAATGCTGTGAATTTATTCACAGAAATTATTTTTTTTTCCTTCTTATCTCTTACTAGAAATTCATTTCAATCAAGCAAATTATATTGCTTTGAATCTACTGCTTCCAGTTTCATATCCTTTGAGGTCTGCATTCTGCTTCAGGAGATTTTGCACTTGTATTCTTAGGAATGTTTGCAGGTCACATGGAAGGCCGCGTGTGTGTGCATGCATGCGTGTGTGTCTTTGGACAGCATACCAATAATTAGAATAATTCTGCAAAGTCATGGCTTTGCTTCAGGAGAACTCGCAAAATCTGAGACTTGACTCTGTTTTCAGGTATATTTGCTGATTTTGACCTATGCAAGCCCGACACCCTGACAGTGGCAGAATGTGTTTGTTCTATAACGTGAGTATTTTGAAAATGCTCATACCTCTGGTGATATTTCTTCTCTCTTTTCAGGGTCTTTGTAAACAGAAGCTTAGCCATGGAAAAGATAAAGTGCTTTGGTTTTGATATGGACTATACACTTGCTGGTGAGTATCTTCTTAAGTTTTTTGAACACTGACATAGTTTGAGATATTGCTTCTTGCTGAGCAAAAACCAGCAAAAAGCTGATTGGGCTACTCCAGTTAATAGGTGCTTCTTCTATTAGTAAATGTATATTTTACTGTTCCTTGCATTTTCATTTTAGGTGTTTCCCTTAAGTTTGTTATCTGCACGCTGTATTTGGTCACAAGCCATGTTGCTGTGGTACAGTTTCAAGTGATTATAGGTGTTGAGAAAACCAAAGCTTAATGAGTCTGCTCCCTTAGATTCCACTGTATTTTGACAATGCCCCTTGTACATGCTTGGCTTTGAGTAACAAGGTGATTTCTTTCATCCTTGGTGCATGTAGCAGGCTACACCTTTGGCCAGCAGGTTCTCCTTGTCCTGGGAGAGTGATTTTTGAAAAGGTTTTCCTCTTTCCCCTTCCTGGTTTAGCCACATCAGTGACTGATTTTGAGAAGAGGCATGGCAGGGGCAGTGCCTTGTGTCAGTTGAACAAGTTAATTCGTAAAGCTTTGCCCATTCTTTGTGACAGAAAAGCTTTGGGACGTTGCATAAGATCTTTTGGTTTCATAAAATTGTTTGCATGACTTCTCCATCTTTCAACAGGCAAGTTCCCTGAGAGTTTTGATGAGAGGAAATAAAGCTACTATTTTCTTCATGGTCAGACTTTCATGTTATGTATTTTAAGGAAGGAAGAGATAAAAAGTTCACTTCCATTTTCCTGGGTTATAGCATCACACAGGCTGTAACTGAGGATGTCATGTACCATCCTGCCTTATTTCTCATTACTACTTCCAAGGTTATGGATAAAAAGTCCCTATCACCACTAATATTTCAGTTTAGAGTTGTTGTGTATATGAACTGAGAAAATGTGAGGTAGAGTGTCAGGGTCACCTAATAATAGGTTAATGCAGTATGTCAGCCATGCTCATCTGGTTACTGTGTACTGAGCAGGAATGAGAGATGAGTAATGGGGCTGGGACAGTGTGGGGGTCAGAGCTGGGGTCAGAGGCTAAGTGAAGGGCAGGAAGGTTTCTGTAGGTTATGGTTCAGCTGCAAGGAGCAGTTTTGGAGACTGGCAGGTAATTGCAGTTTATATTTAGATCAGTTCCTTGTGTTCTTTTATCTACAAGGAAGCAGTTACATATAAAAGGTTTGGTTGTTACCCATCTAATTTATACATCTGTTTAAAGTTCTTGACATTTTTTAAGTCATGAAGTGTATTGTTAATCTGTGCTGGATACGACTGCAGGCACGTGTTTTCTGTTTGTGTTTCCCACCAGTGGCAGTCTTGTGGCAGTGCTTTTAAGGGGTGCATGAAAAACAGTTGTTGATGAATAAATGCTTTAAAAAAAAAGAAAATAAAAGTTGTGGATTTCACTTCAGTAACTGCAAAACAACTTCTGTGCCTTTTGCAAAGGAAGTGGTGGCACTTCCCGAGGACCCAGGTGGTCCCAGTGGGGCTGGTGTGGAGCATGAAGTTTATTGCTAATTTCCATCGTGACAGAAGGACAGCTTCAGCACTGTCCTCACTTACCTGACTGTCCATTTTACTCAAATGTTCCTTGTTCCTGTAAACACATAGCAAATGTGTTGTTATCCACAAAATGATGCTTGATTTGATGAAAGGAAAAAATGTGAATGTTCCAAGCATCCTAAAGCAGTACCAGGGACATAAAAACCTGGGGCTTTGAGGCTGGAAGATCACAGTGCTCCAGCTGAGCAGGCAAAGTCAGTTCATTTGGTGGAGTTGAGAGACAGGGTGTGAGGCAGAAAAATAAATGGGATGTGGTCTGAGCAGAAAACTGGAAATCTGGCCCCCTCTGGGGTAAGCTGCTGTCCTGTGACTTCTTCCATGGTACAACAGAGATAATAGTTGCAGATCATTTCACTAGGAGTTGTGAGAATGTAATTAGGTTGGAAAGCCTTTTGCAGATGAAAAACATTATGACTGGTAAGTACTATTTCCGTTTTTTCCACCCAGACTGGAAATTAACCTTGGAAATTACCTGTTTGTTTTCTTATGTCTCAGAGTTATCCTTTCCTCTCCATGTGGGATTTTGTTATCTGACCATTATTAGTTACTTATAGCTTGAATACAAGAAAAAATACTTATCCACTGCAGGGGCTTTAAAGAGTGCACTGTTAGAATATGATTACAATTATAATAAATTAATTGGAAGTTATAATGAAGAAGTGGAACAAGGGAAGTATTACAGTAATGTGCTATAGTTAGTGCACTCGTGAGACTGTTGTGTTTTCTGATTGGTCACATTATCCTTTACCCCCTCGTTCACATGGACATGCTACTTCTCTTGATTAAAAAAAGAAAAAAAGTAAAAAGCCAGTTTATGTGTAATTTAACATCTGGAAATGGTATCTGCATACCAGATGGCTCATGCTGAGCAGAAGCCTTTTGGAGACCATTCAAAACACGTAAATAGGCCAAAGAAAAGAACACAAGCATCTCCAGTGTCATTAGTTCCTCATCTAGTTTTCTGCATTTGTACTTTCAGGCATTGCTAGGTTACTTTTCTATAAAGTTTTTTAAAATATCCGAGCACAATCTTCCTATTCAACAACTTAAGGCAGGCAGGGTCACTGACCCTGTCAAAATCTGTGACATCTCCTTCTATTGTGTACTTTCACATCAGAAATAGACTGATGACAGTCATATGTTTGCCATCTCAGAATGATTATTTTGATACACATTGAATTACCTGTCTTGTAAAGAAGTACTCCTGTCTTGTCTCTTTCTTCTTTCCAAATCAGTGACCACTGGTAGCACCAGAAGTCTTCCTTAGGAGGTGGTTGTGTACCAGGAAACTCAGAATCATTTCACATATATTGAACTTTAGAAGCTTGAGACAGTTTTATTCCTGTACCTTATGAATTTAAGGACACAGATCTACTTACAATAACCATCTTTTCTGTCTAGAATAATCTAATTTTGGTAGGGACATGGCATTTGCATTTTGAAGTGTGTAGTAACAGCTCCATGCACACGCTGCAGCGATCGTGTTCTACTACCAGCATGTCTGAGAATGTCAGCTTGCCAGCTGAGAGCAGTTTTAGTATCATCATGTTACATTGCACATAAAGTACAATTTCATGTGTTAATTTATAGAGTAGTACTTCTTAGAAGTATTAAATTAAAGAACATTTAACTCAGAATTTAAAAGAATTCAAGGCTACCTGATACAGCATTTCCACAGTGATTTTGTTTGCTTTCAAGCCAAACATAGGTTAAGCTTCAAATTTTTGTAAAGTACTCCTCTTTTCCCCAATTGTGCTTGTCTCTTTCCTTGCACAGGGTTGAGAAATACTGTTAATGGTTGGGTTGGGCAAACAAAGTCTTTCTGTGTAGAAGAGCCCGAAGGTTTTACCTTTTTTGTCTGAGAAATGATGGACCTTAAATAGCTGAATTTGTAATCACAGTGATTACATCTAGAATTAATTTTGACTGTTGGGAAAATAAAATGAAAGCAAATTTAAATCACTCTCACAGGTTTTAGATTTCTTGTTTTCCCGTAAAGGATTGTTGTTGTATTCTCATGGAGTGAATAAGATCTCTTATGTGTTTGGAAACTCCCAAATGTCCCTAGGTTAATGTTCTAGATACAGCAATACTAGAGGCTCAGAAATCTGTGTTATGTATGAAACTGGCTGTCCTCTTCCTGTTCAGTCTGTTTGGGAGTCACATTTAGTACATAAAATAATGCTTTTTAAAGCTAGGTGTTACTGGGAGGCAAGTGGAAGGAGCAGGAGGAGCAGCAGGGGTTGACTGTGGTTTGTGTGCTTAGTTAAGTAGTTTCTGTTTAAAGTCTTGCAGCAGTTGACACAAGCAGGAGTCACCAGCTATTTCAGCCCTTGCTGTTAGTGGAGGTTAGCACAAGTTTCTGTGATGTTATGCAGCCCTTCATTCCCTGCCTCTGACCTTGCTGCCTGCCAGCCTGGGAGCGAGGCCCTGCCACTTCCCTCCGGTGCTCCTCGGGAAGCCACAGCGTTACACCCAGGGCTGAATTTGCTGTCAGGGCAGGACTGAGAATTATTGAACAATTCCTGTTTAAATTAGAGAGATTGAAGGTCCTTTTGCTGTTATTTTTTGTTTGCTAAATAGTAGTTTCATTTATTATCTGAGTGATTCATCTCTGCTTATTCATCCAGCCAGAAGATCAACAGTCACTAACAATTCTGGTCTGCCTGCCTGTTTGCACCAGTGCTGTCAAAACTGCTCATGCTTTGGTAAAGGAAAATGTTGCATGCAATCCAAAAGACTCACAGCCTTCTCCATTTTGTGTTTATTGCTAAGTGCATAAAGTAAAATAAAGGTATGTCAGTGGAGAGTCTTCACTGTGACACTCACCTGAGCCTGAGGAGTTGGTGACACCCATTGGAAATGCAGCAGAGATTGGTTTCACACAGCATTTTATTTGGCTGCTTCCTACTCAGTATGAGCTACACTTAATTATTGGATCTGGATCCAAATAATGCAGGAGGCCTTGGCATTACCAGCTCTTAAATGGGACAGGCTGCACAATGAGGTGATGGATAGATGTCCCTTGACAGGAGCAGAGCTAAAGCAGTGGGGTTCCCAAACTGGCTGTAATTTCACACTGGGCCGTTGGCAGATGGAGAGGGATAGTAAGAATTACAAACTCAATTGTGCTTGAAAAGATTCCTCTGTGACTACTCTACTTCTCCAAAAGTTACAGCCTTGTTGAAAGTTTATCTTCTGTCTCTGAAGTAGATAAGAGGTAATATCAGTTGACCGGATGCTTTCATTTGGAATGCTTTTCCTGTGCTTAATTCATTGCTGCTTCTGAGTTCTCCAGAAAGTGATAATGAAATTATCAATGGCTGCTGAAAATGGTTTCAATAAAAAAGGAGGGGAAATGAGGCTTGAAAAATACTGGTTTTATTGTATGCAAATGTGATTAATGCAACATAATCTGATTGGAATATAGCTTGTGTCCTGGAAACGTTGCCAATTTAATGCCAAGGTTTGGTGCACTGCAAAGATTTTATTGCAAAATTGCTTATGCTTTCAGCTTGTAGTATTTCCCTTCTCATCACATGGGAAAAGATATGGAAAAGACAGCTTTAGTCTTTCCCAACTCAATCCAAAGTGCAACATGCATAAACAGGTTTTGCCCTTTCCTCAGGTAGGTGTTTGTGTCAAAGCCATCCTTGCAATTTGGAAGAGGAGATTTTTTCACACCCTCATCTCATTTTTTAAATGCTTTCCTTTACCTGTTGACTCTGGAAAAGATACACTGAGCCAGAAGGCAGAATTGGATTGTTGCTGTGTGTGATCTGGGAGAAACTGTGACAGCAGAATTGAGAACTGGTTCTTCAGTCCATCTACTCTTTTTACTGTAGCTGAGTCTATCAGATTCCTGTGTTTCAGTTTTCTTTAATTTTCATGAGAAATGGGACTCATGAATTTGTACCTTCTATGAAAAAAAATCTGAATGCCACAAATGAAAAACAAATCATAAATGTGGGAGTTTTATACATGAAAGATTGAGCTGAATACTTAAACTACTGAGCTTGTAAACAACTGCAGTGTATCTGGATGTCAGTTCAGGTGCTGTTATTGTCTGTTTATTAGTGCTGAACTCTAATGCAAGTGTTCTAACGAGGCACTCCTGCTTAGGGTAAAGGTTTGCCTTTAGTTTCATTGTGCTGTAAGGACCACAGGCTTTGAGGCTCTTTTGGGGAGATACTAAGCAGTTTTGTTTCATTCCCAGTTTGCTGGAACACAGTTCTTTGTGTCATGCAGAAATAATGTGGTGGCTGGAGAGGGAGTTGGTCGATGTGCAGGAGAAGCCTTCCAACTCTCCTAGCCAGGACTGGGAGATGCCCTGACTGTTGCACATCTGCTGTCTGCCTTTTCACATTTGCACATTGCCAGTTTGACAGGTGCAGATTTTGCAGATTTCAGAGGCAGGGTTAGCCATTGGTGTGTTAAAGCTAAAGGCAGACGGAGAAGCCAAATTGTTCCAAGTATGCTTTGAGCTGGATGTCTTTTCAAATACCAGTGCAGTGATTATTGTCCCTGCTCTCTTTGTGTTGCTGCTCTTCAGAGCCTGACCATTTAAAGCTGTGTAATGAGCAAATGAGGTCTGGAGCTGTGGGATCTCACATGCTGGCATTGGGAATGGGGAGTGCAGAGAGCATGTGGTGCTTGCTCTGTCCCAGTAAATCACTGACTGACAAACTGCTAATCTGCTGGCTGTGGATTCTTGAGGAATCACGGTGATAAACAGGAGCTGCTGAAAGAAGGAGTCCTCACAGTGTTAGGAAAGTTTCAAAAGCTGCTATATTCTGTTTTCTTGCTCTCAAAAACAAGATGATAACACCAAGCTGGGTCAGCAGGCTGTTAGTATGCCAAGGCAGGCTCGATGAAAATAGGGAGGCATTTTTCAATCTAATCGAGGCCCTTATCTAGTAATCTTAATACCACAACAGAAGTACTATTAAGTTGCAAATACCCTTGTGATGACTCCAACAGCTTACTCTGTAGGAGGAACCAAAGCTGAGAGTACAGAAGGCTTTAACTCTGAGATCACATGTGTGCCATTGCTTTGTGAATGCCTTATTTTAGCACTACAGAAAAACTTCTGTATGTGGCTTCTTGCCAGCACGGGCACTTGTGCTGCATCTAAGCCCAGGTGCACACTGTTAAACAAATGTGTAGCCTTGGAGGCTCACTCTCTTCAGTCAATATGGAGAAAATTAAGAAGCTGAATCTGTTTGGATGCTGATAAAACCTGAAAAATGCTTTAGGTATTTTATATTAATGACTTCTAGGCCTTTGAGTAATTTGCTTCTTATTTCTAGATGATAGAAAATTATGTTTGAACCTGAACCAAAGCAACTATTTCTTCCCTGTTCATAAGTCTTTACTGAAGAACTAAGCCCATATTTTGGCAAAGTAGTTTGTTTCCATGGAAATGCAGGGATATTTCCAATATGGGATTATAACTCACAGTGGGCTGTATCTGAGAGAGGTAAATTGTGAAGGCCATTTATTAAGCACAAAAAGCATTCTCTTGTGTCAGGGAAACTAAACATTTCCTGTGAAAGAACAGGTGACTCTGTAGTAGTTTTTAAAATATTAATCCAGTGCTAAGGAAAGTTATGTCAACTATTAAAATATAGACAAACTAAAGTTTCCTTGAAATGCAGAGTCTGTCTGAGTTGCTTCTCTCAACATGCACAATGTGACCTCAGTGCTGCTGTTCTTACCTCAAGCCATTTATTTTTATTCAGCAGAAAAAATCTTTCCAGCACTAAGCTCTGCTCTGCCAGCCTCTGAGGCATATTCAAACAGCCCAAATCTTTGTTACATTGAAGGCAAACAAAGTGCAGCAGCAGAGAGCTAAAAATATCTGGAATTTACCAATGAGAGCACTAATAAGCCTGCTTTGGGAAGAGTTAAAGCTGATGATACTTGACAACACTTGTTTTTAATACAAGCAGAAAGGCAGCACTGGAAACAACCTGAGGTGTGGACCCAGCAATTCAGAGCCAGGCTGCGCACACAGTGAAGCAACAACAAATCCTGTCTTCACACAGCCTGTTAGCATGCAGAGCGGGAGAAGGGGAGCTGATACAGTTCCAGGTTAGAGGTTTTAGAGCTGAAAGCTGTGCTGAGCACTTGGGGATGTTTGCAGGAGTGTTAGAGGGAAGGAATTTTCCACTGTTCTTAGGCTGCAGCGGGTGCTCTGCTGCGGCTGGGGACTGCAGAGCCCTGGTGCTGCTCTGCTTTCCAGCCAGAGCCCCGAGTTTGGCGTGGTCAGAAAAGGGTGCCAGGGAGCCACTGGAGCTCACATCCAACCCTCTGATGATTAGTGACCCTTGCCTTGGTTTCTGTTATCTGATTTACAGTCAAATACATCTGTGGGCACAAAGGCGCTGTGCGAGATCTGCTGCTCATGCAGGGCAGAGCAGCTCGTGTGTTCAGCATACAAAAGTGTTCTGGGATGTACCTGGAGGTTTTGGCAAGGTATTGTTTGCTGATCACTACAAACACATAATTTTTAATGAAATATAAAAGGTACATTAAATATTGAAGTGTGCTTTAAAGCTAAGCTTTGTCTTACTGCCCAGGTCACTTCTGCGTCTGAAAAGGTTTTTATGGGTAAGTGAAAATTATACTCAATCTGGCAGTAGTTTCTTCTCATTTAGACTGAAAAAATAAAAATTCAAAGAAACAAACCAATGTTGTTACCCATTTTGTTTGGTATTATGAAAAGTCGATTTAAATATAGGCTGAAATGCTGCAATTCTGCTTTCCATAGTACCGTACATTTTTATTTATGGTTAAGTGCTTAAAATCAAACCCCAGGAGACAAGAGGACTGGAGACTGTTCCTAATTGGTTTTCAACTCATTTTGACTGTAGACAAACCCTTTATGGTCACAGTTCAGCTGAGTTCATAAACAAATGGCAAGTCAGAAGTTCAGCACGTTCCTAATTGAAAACATGTGAGTTGTCCCATGGATTTCATTTGGGATTTCTTGTGGTTGCAGCCAGGCACGTTTACCACTTTGTCAGTTTGTTTACAGGCACTGAGCTCCCAGGTCAGCACAGCACAAAGGTGCTCATTGCCTGCACACAGGGAGCATGTTTACATGGGCAGAGATGACCCAAACACTGCTGGACACACCAGAGCTTTAAATAGGAGTGCTTTTCCCTTCATGGCCAGTGAGGATACTGTGAACTGAAATGCCTTCAGTGGCTGTGGCAGGAGCTGAGGATAACACTTGATGTGTCATTGGAAAGAGAGATACAAGGGAAGGGGATCTGGAGGTCTGTGCTTCTCCCCGTTTCTGGGGTTGCCAACCCAGCTGAGTGTTTCTGCAGAGGGTCCCACAGCACAGGTACCTCTGCAGGGTTTGTAGTTCTCATGGGAAAGAAAACGCTCAGCTTTATTTCCAGAGCAAAGTGACAGCACCCTGGCAGGCTGTGCAAGCCAAGCGTGAGCCTGGGCTCCCATCAGAGCTGAGCATTCTGACTGCACTGTCAAAACTGAGGGTAGTTAACACCCAGGTGTGAAACTTAAACATGACATTTCAGATTCCTTCCTGTGTAAGTAATGAATTATTTTAACATGGAGAGCAGCATAGCTTGAGAAACCTTAGCATTCCCCTTTTATTGCATTTCAGTGGCAGTGCCTGACAATACCTGCCTGATTAGAAAAGGCCCTGTAACACAGAGGCTGAAGCCATTAGTGTGCTGGAGCAGAAATCCTCCTCCTTTCCACTTGTATATGAAAAATGGCATTGCTGTGTAACAAATCTTGAAGATAAGGTACCCTGAAAGGAGGGTCAGTGTGTAGAGGTCAGATAGCATTCCTCACTACCTGGTTACTGCTGGGGATCATCAGAGACCTCTGGCCCTGCAGCTGAGACACTTTCCTCATACTATGGCAGTATGTGAAATGCTTGCCCAACACTCAGAAGTACATTTAATTGGTATTGTTGTTTCAATGGAGTTTGGTTTTTAATGAAGTCAGGTGTCCCAAACACCTCCAGGACTGGTCACTGGCTGGTTCCCTCTGGATTCTCAGCAGGAGTTGCAGATTAGATGATCAGAATTGCCAAGGAATGAGTATTTGGAGCTTGTGTGAAATGGCCAGTGGTGTTGTTATTTGGAGGGGTGACTGTCACAGACACAATGTAGTGGACAGCAAATGCCTGACTTGGAGCCATGTGTAGAGATACTGACAGAATGGTGAATTCTGGGGATAGATCTATCCTGTTCTGACCACTAGGATCTCATTTGACAGACATTGTTGAGGCAGGATACATAGATATTTGTACTGTTACAGGGAGTGGGTTTGTAAGAGGGGATCTCAGTCCTCAAGGCTTTAACTGAGCAGTTTTTGTCAGTACAACACTGATATAAATCTATTCCTAATACACACTTGCATACTTGGTGAACCAAACCCACTACACATTACTTACTTGTGGTGCAATTCAGAGCAACACTTTGATCCTGCTGTGTAAGTCAGGTTTGTGTAATTTCAGAAATGTATTTGTACAAGCTTAATTATGCATGTTGTGCCTGAGACATATAAATCTGGATCATGGCAGCTCTCCACCTGCCCATGTATGTCCCTAACTGCCTGATTTGCATGCCTTACTCACTGGAGAATAAGCAGCAACTGAAAAAACCTGTTTTTAGTTATTTTGCTTTCATTTCTTCAAGACTTAACACAAAGTAGTTGGGTTGCATTTCCTGTGCTTCAGAGAGAAGGCAAAACCCTGTGCATTATGTGTCTACATTTTGGCTTATCTGTCTCTGTGTGTGACCTCTGGAGAACCCAGAGAGTAGGTAGCATTTCTCAAGATTGAGTATTTGTTAAAGCTTTTTGCAACCCTTTTGGAGGAGGTCATCGCCTCTAGTTTAAGAAATTCCGATCTTATCTGGGCAGCTGCAAGTCAGCAGCACAGACAACATGGGAGGACAGAGCAGGGATGCACCACCTGCAGCAAGCAGCTGCTCCTGTCAGGTGCCCTGACACTGTGGGCTTGGCTTGGGGGGCGTCACAAGCACCTCTCCCTGGGCTGCTCCTGCCTCCCAGCTGGGAGGAAAGGCAGGTGAGGAGCTGGCAGATGGAAGGGATGAAGCTCCTTCAGGAAGTAATAGGGCATCATAAGAGAGTAACAGATGGGGAAAAACCAGAGGCAGATGCAAATGGTGCTTCAGGTCATCATTTAGTGGTTCTGGCTCTGCTTCTCTGCCCAGAGCTGCTCTCCCTGCAGGCTTCTGTTGTAGCAACCTCCTGAGCTTGTTTTTCCCTTCCTAAATGAGGGTTCTGGTGAAGGGCAGCTGCTTCCTCAAAGCTGCCTCAGTGGTATGAGAAGTCCGTGTGTTGTCAGTGTTCCCAAATCAGGACTTTTCCCAGCACCAAATCCATAGTGATTGGAAATAAAATGGCAGGCAGGACTGCTGGCAGGTGCGCAGTGTGAGACAGCAAATGCATCTCACAAATGGGAGGTGACTGAAGCAGTGCAGAAAGGGGTCATCATTTTAACTTCAACTCCTGCTTCTCTCCCAAGATCCATGAGTGCCTTGCAAGAAGTGCTGGCAAGCCCTGGAACAAACCAAGTCACATCTTCAATGAGAAGCGTCTGAATTTTTGTGTGTGGGAGCAACTAGGGAAGATACAGGCAGCCCCTGAAGGGTTTTCTCCTCCCCACAGCTTAAGCAGAGCCATCACATGCACTTCAGCCTTCCCTAGCTATTCATTTTGAAACAAAACAGGCCTTAAACGTTTATTTTCAGAGAAGCCTTCCAGGAGGTCTGCATACTTTTTTGGGTCATTTTTGCAACATCATTCCAACCAGTTCAGCTCTGTATTTAGTGCAAATTTGGTCTCAGAGATAATTCTTGATTACTCTGTGCATACCTGTAAGTTGCAAAGTATCCCTGGCGTTCTCCTGTGTGTGCTTGCCAGTGAGAGCCCTGCAGAGCATCTCTGTGTGCAGGTGTGGTGCTGGTTGTGCTGTGGTGCTGTGCCTGTGGCAGCCCACACGTGTCCCAGGGGACATTTAGATGCAGACGTGCCCACAGACTGACCCGGTGTGCGAGGCTCTCCCTGGGAGCCCCTGCAAGGTGTAGGGCAAAATTCTCTTCTCAGCTTCCCAGAGTAGCTCCTGACTCGGTCTCCCAAGCCTCCTGCATTGACACATGCAGGCATTGTATAGTGTGAAAGGTGTCCTGAAAGGAGTAATTTGTCACTGACTGAGGAATGGACCATAATGGCAATACTGCAAAAACAGCACAAGACCTTTTCTTGAACCAGTTCCTCTGTGTCTGAGAGAAACATGAAGGATTTGTACCACCTGGGCAATGTGCTTGTAGCCTCTTCCTCCTAATTATCCCTGAGCTGATGATCTAAGACTGCTTTGTGGATATGAGGACAGAATTTTGCCTGTGGGATGCACGATTACCAACTGTGCCTCTTCTGTAAATCAGTTGTAAGTGTATTTGGAATAACTGCCAGGCCAGCTTCTGAGCTTGCCAGAGGACAGAGCTCCAGCAGACACAGTCCCACATGGCACAGAGCTGTTGCAGTTTTAAAATCAGTCTGATTTTTTTCTTTAACAGGGGAGCCCAGTGTAACTCCGTCAAGCCTGGAGTGACACTCTGAATCTGCATCTGCCTCATGTGAGTTAAAATCCTGGCAGCAGCATTTTGCATAAGCTGGAGCCTCTGTAGAGAGCTTTTTTTTTCTTTTTCTTTATTTTTTTTTCCTTTTCAGGAAAGCTATAAAATTGTAACTGTATGTGTCTTGGCAGCAAAGGTAAACACAGCCACACAAATGCATGAGAATTGCATACCTTACTGCACAACCCTGCTCATTCCAGACCAGCTTCCCTGCTAGCACGTCCTGTGTCAGTCAGGGATCACTCATCACAGACCTGAAGGCTTGCAGTGTTCACTCTGGGGTGCTGCTTTTTACCTTTTCATGGTATATTGTTAAGCCAAGTAATGGTATTAAGAGGAAGCTGGAATGCTGTCAACTGGCTTCTGTTTTTTTAAAACCTTTAGTTGTTTTCTTTCCACCCTGGTTGCATAATCCATGAGCACTGGGTGCTGATTGCCCTGTGCTGCTGAAGCATCTGCCTGTGTTGGAACAGGACTATTAAAATAACAATTCCTCTGGAGCTGAGGACTTGGCTTTGTGGCAGAGACGTGGCCATCAAGCTGTAAGAAAATGAAATCAGAATAAGTCGTAGCGCGTGCTTTGGTTTTACTGTCATCCCATGTGCGTTGGCAAGGATTGTGTGAAACTGTGTTTGTGGCTCTGCCTCCTCCCCTGTCACAGAGCTGGGAACACTCAGAGACTGTGCCCTTCTCAGCTGGGTGAAAGAGCTGGGCACAGCAGACTGCGTGGCAAATAGCTGAATTCATGCCGTGGCCATGACACACAAACTATCTCCATCAGAGGAACAGGATTCAGCAACCAGGTCTGAGGGAGGGGATATTCCAGCAAAGTTTAAAACCATGGTTTCATCATGCAGCTGCAGAACAAAGTATTGATCTGTCCTCTCCACTCTGTTTCCTCATGGCTGCCTGAAGAGGTGAGAGAGAGCAACCAGCCCCGAGTACAATGTTGAAATAACAGAGTAACACCTGTAACTGGGGCATCTTCCCCAGATGTGCTGCCAGAGTTGCAGTGATGTCAGCCTGGATCTGAGGAGGTGGATGGTTGGTTTGCCCAGAGGAAGCCCCAGTTACTCAGATAGGCTTGTGAGAAATGTCAGGGGGTTGTGGCTGGTTCCAGGTGATGCAGCAGTGCTGTGGTGTAGGGTGCTCTCAGGGTGGCCTCAGAGAGCTCTCAGTCTCTTCCCAGCTCTGTGTCTAATTAAAGGAAAGTTTACCTGGAACAGTAAGTGTGCTGGTAACTAGAGAACATTTACTGTCCTTTCAGGAGTCCAGTTTCCTGTGTCTCTGTTTAGTTCATGTGTCAAGGAGAAGGCTCTCATTTCCCAGGTATCGTGGAGTAGTAGAAGGATAGAGATGGGATCTCAGGCATGAATGAGCTAATAGTTTAGTGTTATTCAAAGAGACATCAAGGAAGCAAAATCTAGGGCTTGAGAGGTAAGGGGAATAACTGTCCCCACAAAAGAAACATTTAGAATAATGCAAATTAATATATTGCCTCAGCAGAGACTTGGGATGATGGAGGCTGAGGTTGATACCTCTTTTTCAGCCTTTTTCCTAATAGTGCTTCAGCTTGTTTCCTTAGAGAGTTAAAAGGAGGTCTGTGGTGATTTTCTAAGATGGAGAGGGAAATACGAAAGAAATAAATTGAGCAAGCATATTTGGTGAGCAGCTGACCTTGTGTCCCACCCAGCTGTTCCCTGTGCAGTGTTAGAAAGATACACAGATTCCTCATCAGAAAGTCCTACAATTTCCCTGGAAAGGTTCTGCTGGAGCTGTGGATGCCACTTCTGCTTGTCCAGAGGAGATGCCAGTGTGCTCCTGCCTAGGTTCCTGTGTGGGCAGCATCACTGTGGTTGGTGACTTCAGAAAGACCAGGGCTTCCTCAGAGAGGTGTTTTGTTGGCAGTGATGCATTATGGATTGAGTCCATTTCCCAGGGGCTGGGAAGGAGGAGTGCAGCAGCTTCATGGACAGAGTGGGGGATTGGAGTCTGTTTCACTTAACGGGGAGCTTTACAGAGCTCTGACATTCTGAGAATGTGTGCAGGTGTACTTACAAGAGTTTTCCTTGGGAAGTGCCTTTACTGTCCTGAATCAGAGGAATTCCTTGTTCCAGATGATGCTCTGGTGTCACTCTCACAGTTTTGTTCATCACCTAACTGCCTATTGCTCCCTCCAACTCTAGCTCACTCCCCAGAATTGCCTTGTCAGTCACTGCTTTCCTCATTAGCTGTACCTTTTGATTGCTTATTCCTATCTATAGCTCAATCAATCCTTCCTTTACTAAAGGATAGAAAAGACTACGTGCACTGAATGTTGTATCATGTTGTTGATGTTTGCCATTGGTATAATATTGCTTGGACATTTTGATAACTGCTGTATTGATTTTAGTTCCCTGTTTAAGACCATTACAAGTTTGCTTATTACATTTTTAATGGTGTTCGTTTAATGGGGAAAATTAACTCTTGGGATTCTGGTACTTTTTAGGTTATTAAGAGAAACAGGAGCCCTCTGTCACGGGTACTGTGATCTCAGTCTTCTGACAGTCTTGTTTCATCTAAAGTCATTGCCTTTTCAATTTTCTTTTTTTAATATTTATTTTCTTTCTCCTCTCAAATTAAACTTCTGTATCCCACACTATATATATATATATGCTGGTGATTACTGGACAAAGTATAGACAATGTGTATTAATATATATCATGAGGCCCACAGATGTGTTGGATCTCTCTCAGGAAAAGCAATCTTTCCTCTAATGAGTTTACTGTGTAACTTGCACATTTTCAGCTAAATTTGAAATATTCAAGTGTTGGAAGCAGTTGGAGCCATTGAACCCATGGTAACCCTCATTGCAGTCAAGGGTTGTATTTATTTATCTCAGGACCAGTTTAAGACAGAACATTGTGGTATTCCACTCCTAAGGGGAAGGGAACACCCAGGATTTGTAGGTGCCCGTGGTTGAAAGGAATGATGAAAGCCAGGGCATCCACAGAAGCTTACAAAGTTTTATTAGTAAATTACACTTGGCATGAGAATTGGTATGTTAATCCCTGACCTTGTAGTGTAAGCACACAGCAGTGGGGGTTGGATAAAGGGGTAGGGTAAAGGGGAAGAAAGAAAGAGATGAATTGAAGAGGGGAAGAGAGAGAAGAAGGAAGAAAATGTGAAAAAGAGATCCCCAGTCCTGGCGGCATCACTGATGAGGTACCCAGTGTTTTGGGGCACACACACCCCAGGGCTTTGTGGGGGTGTCTTTTTATAGATGAGTCCTCCCCACCTTGCAAACAGGGCTCTTGTTTTCCATGGAAATCAGTTGCCATGTGCACTCCATTCTTCCAGACCTTTCTGAAAATGGATTGGAGGGTCTTGGGTGGTCTTGATCTCCTCCATATAGTCCATGCCCACTTCTCAATCTCATTCCTGCACTGGAGCTGTGCTTATCTCTGGGAGCCAGAACAAGGACGTTTGCCCCTGAAAAGTGTTGTCCTTACCTCCACATAGCCCCCTTCTCCAGCCACATCCTGTTCTTTCTCACAACATGTTATTACCAACAATCCCTGGCTGTTATTACCAACAATCCTTGCTCAGCTTCAGGACTATCCAGCTGTCTCAGTGTTTGAAACATGCACATTAGCCCCTTATCTTCTGGGCTCATGCAGACATGCAGTGAGCGTAAACACACTGCCAGAGAAACCCTGTGATTTCCATCTGTCCTGATTGCCTTTTAGATGTAATTTAATGATCTGATTAAACAGTAACATTTTCAGCACATGGGAAGGTCATTGGCAGGAAGAAGAGAGAGGCTGCATGGTAGGAATGACTTAGTTGAACAAGTCCATTTCTTTTGTATGGAGTGAAGGGAAGGTGTGTGCCCCAGAAGAGCAGCTCCTCTGACATGGGAGAGCAGTGAGCTTGCTTTAAAAAGTAGCATTTTGATGCACAAGGGTAATAATGAACAGATTTTTTGCAGTTCCATATGGTGTTATTAACAAACAAATCATATGTTAACTTGACAGCTCTACCTTCATGCTAACTTAGTCTACAGCAAACATTAATTCCCCTGATATGAAATCTGGAGCAATACTGAACTTTGGGATTGTATCCAGATCAGTTACAGTAGCACAGAAGTGATGAATTTCAGGCTTTCTAACCTCCAATTTATTGGTTTCTTTATCAGCTTTGCAAAAGCATAGCAAACCAAAACCCTGTTGGAGCAGATACTACAGGGACTGTTCATGCATCTGCCTAACAGGACTGCAGGGAGAGGAGCTGCTGTTTGAAATACATTTTTCCTGATGCAGAGAGCTGTGATAAACTGATGGATATTTCATCTGGTGCACTCTGCTGCTGAAATTGAAACTGCAGCTCTGCTTCACTACAGCCCTGGGGCAGGAGCTGATTCCACCACGCTCTGGGCTGGGGGACCTCAGGCATCAAAGGAGGGAAGGGTATGTGGAGGAGGGAGAATGGGTACGTTACTTTTAATTGCCTTCTTGTTTAATCCCCTAGCTGTTTTCAAATTTTCTAACTGAAATCTCATCTTGGTACAGTGTATAAATCCCCTGAATACGAATCTCTTGGATTTGACCTGACCGTAGAAAGATTAGTTTCCATTGGATACCCTCATGAGCTGCTCAATTTTGTGTATGATCCTGCATTCCCTACCAGGTAAATGACTCATGAATACCAACCCTGCCTGCTCAGTGCTTGTTCTGTGAAGTTCACAGGCAGCATGTGAGGCCAGCTTTCCAGCTGTGGATGTGAAGCCTGTGGCTGGCCACAGATCATGGGGAAGGGAGAAGACTAATCCAGTATGTGGGGGGCCTTTGCACACATGGACCCTTGCCAGCAAAGAGGGAGTGTGCAAGAAAAAATCCCTACTGAAAACATGGGCCAAAAATAGCCCTTCAAAGCAAAGACAGCAGAGACACAATTGGATTGGGAGTGAAATCAGAATCGGTGAGGATGAGCCATTACTGTCCAGGAGGCTGCTGGGATGTCTCAGAACATTTTTCTTTAATGATTTTAATTAGTAGTGTTGTGGTGCATAAGACATCCTGAAAATTAAGGTGACAGTAAACAAAAATAGAAGTGGGACTAATCCAGTTTTCTTGTCAAGATGAATCAAATGTCAAAACCACTTGATTTAGTAACTTTCTTATTTTATAATTTTACACTAAGTTAATGGTGCAAAATTACTAAATTCCTATATTTTCTCTTGTGGTGGGAGAGGTAAAAAGGACATTCTTTTGAAAAAAGCTTTTGATCTAACTCTGCACCTTCAAGTTCTTTCCACTTGTGCCTTTGCTGGATTTTGCTTCTTTGACTCTTTTGGAGTTTCTTCACAAAAGACTGGACCAGAGGGTCTGTTGGTTTGTTCCAGGTCTGGCAGCCTCCTTCCCTCCTCTCAGTGTGTTTTACACCGAGAGTTGCTGCTGGCTGTGCCCTTGCCTGTAACAAGGCATAGCCCTCACAAACCTGTGATGAGAGCTCTGTTAAATCCACCACCTTGATCCCAGGGAGGGGACAGAAGGGATATCTCTGTGGGAAAGCTGTGTTTGCCAGATGCAAGCTGCTAGATAAATTGGACAGAGTTTTGCCAGAGTCAGAACCAGGCACGTCCAGAGTGATGTGCCATGGTTACATCTCCCATCTGGCTTTGTCTGTGACAGAGCCATGAAAAAGCAGAGAGAAATTCCTTTATCACACCTCACTGTTCCCTGCAGCCCAACAGGGGTGTCAGGTCTGTGACCCTGTGGAAGAGGCCCACAGCTCCCTAGTAGATGCACAGCTGAGCCTCTCAGTTAAACCCTGTGGGGAGCAGTCAGGCCTCTCTGCTGCCTGGTGATGCTGGGCTCTGGTTGCTCACCTGCTGCCAGCTAAAAGGGATGGTAGGGACCCCATCTGCATCACAACAGCAGCTCTGTTCTAATGCCCCATGCCAAGTGAGCAAAGCTGCTCTAGAGCTGTTCTCGCTGCTGTTAAAATGGTCACCCCTTAATGCACTTGCCTTTTCATATCCTAAATTGCTTTCTTAACAGAGGCCTGGTGTTTGACACCCACTATGGAAACCTGCTGAAAGTTGATGCCTATGGGAACCTCCTAGTATGTGCACATGGCTTTAATTTCCTCAGAGGGTGAGTGCAGACTCTTGGCTGTTCTTTTTGACTTAATTCACTCTATTGTGTCAGTGATCCTCAGGGCACCCATTGTATATGGAGTCACAGGGACTCTGCTAACAGCAGAGGCTGTGTTGGTGTTCCTGCAGCTCCAGGATCAGCTGTGGGTGGACTGAGGGTCTCAGGTACAGCAACAGCCCAGATGTTTACAAGGGAAAGGGCTGTGCTACCACAGGCACATCCATAGTGAGCTGGGAATAGAGGAACGTGTGCTGTGGGGAAGAGTTGGGGTCATCCAGGGGTTGTTCACCTGTCCTGGCACAGTTTAACATCAGCAGCTTGTCAGTCAGGACAAAGCCATTGTATGTGCCCCATGAGACTGTCAGCTCCACAGCCATTGCTAAGAAAGTTTGAGGGCCTGAGCTGGTTTGGGTAGGAATGATCTTGCTCTACCCCTTTGTGTTTCTGACCTTTGAGGGTGTCAGAGCTGAGCACTGCACACCATTTCCTGCAGCCTTCCCTGGCTGCTTGTCTCTTGTCCCAGAGAAGGTGCTTTAGGAAGCAGACAGGACTGCAGTGCCGTGTTCCTGATGTGTCCCAGCAAATCCCCACTCCCACATTCCTGCTGCAAGGGCATATGAATGGAAGGCAAGGCAAGCTCAGGGGCCCCAGGGTGACAAACCTTGTCATTGGAGGCCTCTAAGTCCTTGCATCAGGACTCCAAAATTTAGAAAAAAGCCTTTATGTGTGCATTCCAGTTCCTCTTTGAGCCTAAAATGATCTTCAGTAGCACCAGAAATTAAGGAGAGCAGAATAATGATATGAGTTCAGTCACTGCCACCCTGCTGATGAATTGCAGAGGGCCCCACACACTCCTCCTGCAGCAGAGCCCTGCACAGCCCTGGCTGAGAGCTGCTGGGAGAGCAGAGAGCAACACATGGAAAGTGGGGGAGAGTTTAAGATAAGCAAACAATGAAAGTGCAGATGATTTAAAGCATCCTTCTAGCCAGCAGCATGGGGCTTAAGGTTGAGCTGTGGACTCTGGACCACTCTGTGTCCCTGGGTGGGCTCAGTTTGCTGACTCAGCAATGAGGGCTTGGTCCTGGCTCTGCTGGAGTCAGCACGGCCCAGGGAACACCCCTGGATGCACTTTTGCTCTTCTGCCAACATGCATGTGGGGAAGCTGAGTGTTGATTAAAGCACAGCAGACTTTGGTTAGTGAACCCTGCTGCAGCTCCATTTTGAAGGTCAGCACATTTTATCTTCTTTATGTTTTGTGGTTTCACTCTTCTCCGCTTTATTTATTCTCAGGCCTGAAACACGGGAGCAATATCCAAATAAATTTATCCAGAGGGATGACACAGATAGATTTTACATTTTGAACACATTATTCAATCTACCAGGTGAGTCTAATGGGAGCCAACACAGGCCTCTCTCTGTGCCTTTTAAGCTAATAAAGCTTTGCTGATGTCGTACTGTGCTTTTCTGTTTGGGTTTTTTTTTTTTTTTTGCATGAATTTTCTTCCTTTGAGCACAAGGGCTAAAGTTAGCTGACTGTATGATGTTATCCTTGTCTCACTCTGTTTCCTTGCAGAGACCTACCTGTTGGCTTGCCTGGTGGATTTCTTCACTAACTGTGACCGGTACACGAGGTTCGTATTCCCTCCACTCTGAGATGATGATGATGCTGGAACAGGAAGATTGATATTATTTTATACAAGAGCAATACAGCACAGATGGAGCTGCTCTTAATATCAAAACCTAAGTGGTTTTGGTGGGCCTCCTATAATTCTGGGGTGCTAAGTTGATCTGTGTGTACAGCAGAGGCTGGTTATGAAGGTTTCCTTCAAGGGTACAGCAGAACCAACATACTGACTGACATTGGTATTTGGGGCAGCATCCAGGACTGCACACTTTTTACAGGGTGATTACAGGCACCATTCAGTTCATTTTGAACCTGTCTGTTGGAGCCATGTCTGAGCTGGTAACTGAAAGGCTGAATTTCCTCAGCCAGTTACCACAAGTGCTTCATGTTGTAATAAAGGGCATTGCACACTTAGAGGTGAAGTGCTCAGTGTGGTATAAAAGGCTGTTTGTGCAGCAGGAGTATTTACCTTGCTGTCAAAAACATATAAGCATATAAACAAGCTGTGGCTTGAACTGGCAGATGTGAATGCTCCTGTGCTGCTCATCACCTCATGTGATGGGTCATCTTTGCATTTACGTGAGTGGAAGGCAAAGGTTTAATGTGATTTCACCTGGGAGCAGAGGAACTGTTTATGTTGGCAATGCATCAGGTGAAGTACCTTTTCTCAGGAGAGGCATGATGATTGCTGTCATAATAAATACAGCTCTGTGTAATCCTTCTTGATTTCTTCTGATGCAGGCTGTCATGCTGTCTCAAAGATACCTCCAGAGTATCTTGTCATTTCTAATGTTAATACTAAGTGTTCAACATAGAAGCAGTTCCTCCTCTCAGCAATATTGCATTTAGTTGATTTCCATGACTCTCCCTTCTTCAGTGCTGGAAAGAGGGAGAAGGAGCATCACTGTTTATTTCCTTAGTACCATTCCTCTTCTGTTAAATGCTGCAAACAGCATTTTTGCAGTTTTCTGCAGTTCTTGTAATGTGGGTGAGAAGTAAGAGTCACAGTCACAGAAAGCTGTGGAGGCACAGACATTCCTGGTCCTGTTAAACTGTGGTTGTAGCCTTCTTTCAAGCCTGAGCTGCAGTAAAGTAGTAGATGAGAAACCATGATGGTAAGATGAAAACACAAGCTCCAAACAGCATTTTGAACTGTCTTGCTCCTTGGTGTGTTTCTTACCTGCTCTGACTGACTGCTAAAATCTCTCTTTGTCTCCTCACAGCTGTGAAACAGGGTTTAAGGATGGAGACCTCTTCATGTCCTTCAGGAGCATGTTCCAGGATGTCAGAGATGCTGTTGACTGGGTTCATTACAAGGTGACTGCAAGAATTCCGTGGGATGTGTGTGATTGTAGCTGGGTTGGAGGGGCTGGTTTGGAACTCCTGAGCTCAGATGTTCTGTGCCTGCTCTGGGCAAGGGCCCTGCTTGGCCGCCTAGTGAGCAAATAATAGATTGCAATTGTATGGGAGTAAGTCAAGATCTCAGCTGCCCTCCTAGTAAGGGAACATATCTGGCTTGGCTTCCTATTCCATTTTATTGTGCCCAGATTTAATTTTTGTACTGTAATTCATGGGTTTTAGAGTGTGATGCCATGAGGGTATTTGCACTTCAAGTCCACAACTTATACATTGTCCTAATTATTAAAGCAATATTTTACTGCAAATTGTTTACATTGGCACTATCCTATGTTGTCTAAAAAGTACTGGCATTAAAGAGAGAAATAGATCAGCTGTTCTCTAATTAGAGAAAAGCATTTCATCTTCTGCACACACTTGTGCACAAATTTAGAAAATAATTTTGTGAGCATCAGCATATGGCTAAAGTCTTGATTTTCTTGTTCTCCCTCATTCAAGCAATCTGTTGGGTGGGATGGAGAACCATCACAGGAGAACTCTGCTCACAGTTGTACTTGTGGTGGTCCTTTTACCCATGCAGAAGTCAGGAATCTATTTTTCTTTCCTTATGCAGTGTTGTGTGATACATGTTGGAGTTGGCCTTTGACTAAAGCATTATGGTCAGTGTTGGAGACAGGTCGTTAACTGTCTTGTTTGGTATGGCAAATCTATTTTTTGTTTGTTTCTATTGTATTCCCTTCTGAAAGGGTTAAAATGCTGTTGAAGTGGATTATTTACCATGGTGAGGGAATCGATGGATCACAGAGTTTGTGATGGTCCCTGCTACTCAAAGCCTCTCATCTCTAGAGTCACTGGTTCAGATTCGCCCTGGTTTGTACTTTCACAGCATTTTAAAGTGTGAAAGTTGGCATTACTTTGTTGTCTCTTACATCATAAGTTACCATGACCTCACTGGGTTCTGTTGTTTCTATTTCAGGGATCGCTTAAGGAAAAGACCCTTGAGAATCTGGAGAAGTACGTGGTGAAAGATGTAAGTGTGAAGTTACTTTACTTGTGCTATGTGACATTCAGTACTGACTAAGCAGTCAAGAAATAAACATGCTGATTTGCTTTCCTAAATCACAAAACAATAAGGCTGTGATTTCTATTGTAATAACCAAAGACAAAGTGGAAAGTTCAGATGCAGCCTTTATTCTGAGCCAGTGATCCACGTGATTTTGTATTGATGTGCACAGTTTTGTACAGAAAATGTAAAAGCCAGAGGAAATGTTATCAAGGCGAACACACTGGCAGAGCTCATGTTGTTTCTTTCAGTGGTGAAAGCAACTGTGTTCCCTGCCCATGTTTTTCTGCCCAAGCAAACCTCTCTTTAAAAAGCAACAGTTGAGCATCTTTTTAGCCACATGACAAGAAAGTTACACTTAGTCATGAGGGACAGATCCTGAAAGACTCACCAGTGTCTAGTCTCTTGAGAACCCCAAAATGTGTGTTCAGCACATCTAATTGAGCAGGCTCCAGTGGTTCCCTTACTCCTGCCATCTCTGCAGTGTGCCAGGCCTCTCAGGACCACTCACAGAGTAAGTATTTTTTAGTTTAGGTGAGCTCTGTGGTAGATTATCACTTTAAAGCAGTTAACCTTGTTTCTAGTTACACACCTACAGAATTCTTAGGTAAGTGCTCAGTGAGGTAATCAGCTATTTTGGCAATGGACTGAGATTTCAGATTCAATAAAAATAGCCCCAGGAATAAATTCTCCCTAATTTGAGGTTGGAATTATAATGCATTCCAACTTGTGGCTCGTGAGCTCAGATTTCACCTGCCTCTGGGCCCATTTCGGGAACGGACTTGGAGCTGGAGCAGATCGGTGGGAGCAGCACAGGGTGCCTGGCACTGTGGTTGGCAAAGGCACTGCAGCCCTGCTGAGCCCTTCCCCCTCGCCTTCCTCCCCTGGGCTGTGCTCTGGAGGGGTTACCTGGATGGAGCAGCAGCTTTCCTGGCTCTGGCCAGTGCACAACACGTGAGTTTGCTTGCTCGATGGTTTGATTTGCCTTTTTTTTGTCTGGTGGGATCATAGTTGAGTGTTTTTCCCCTGATGCATGTATATAACTTTGGTGTGTGACTTGGATGTTCCCCTTGGCTTCCAGGGGAAGCTGCCACTGCTGCTCAGCCGCATGAATGAAGTGGGGAAGGTGTTTCTGGTCACAAACAGCGACTATAAATACACAGACGTAAGTGCTGCTTGAACTGCTGGATTGGTATTTCATGGAATAAGCAGAAGCCAGCCAGTCATTTGAATGGGTTTTGGTGGGACATTTTCTGGTGGAGAATTGTGTGTTTTCTAATCTACATGAAGGGTGGGTTAGTGGAGGATGCAGATGAAGCCTTAAGTCACCTTTTGTCATCCTGGTTCTGGCACTGAGCTAGTACAGACCTGGTTTAAGTCCCTCTGTGCTTCACTCAGTTCCTCAGCAATTATAAGGCTGTAAGGGAAAGTGATGCTCAGTTTTGGATTTTAGCATCCTTTAAAATGCAGGCTTTCCCTTTTAAGTGAGATAGATAGTCTGAGTACAGACAGGTCACCAAACCAAGGTCCTGGAGAGGTCTGAGATGCAGAAAGGGCTGTCTGCTAAGCTGAGAAGTAAACACGGTTACTTCCAACTCCAGGTGGATGTCAGGATGTTGCAACACTGCCAATCTAAAGATGTATGTGCCATTTTAAAGCATTGCAAGATATGCCTGAAGCAGTGTGCAGTTTTCTGAAGCAACTGTGTAATTTGATTATAAAAACTACTGGTTTGATTCCTATCATTGTCCTGTTCCATTCATTTTGTCTCCAAATCTTAGCTGACTTCTGTGTAAATTCTAAAAATAAAGTTCTGTAGTCTGAAAAGATAAAATCAGAAAGCATGCTTTATAAACTACACAAATGCATGTCTAAAAGCACATATTTGAATGCTTTCTTTCTCTCTTTTAGAAAATTATGACTTACTTGTTTGACTTTCCACATGGACCAAAGGTATGTGATTCTAGACTACAGTTGCAGTAGACACTGATGTGCTTAATTATCTGTGTAGCTGGAAAGCATTTTAATCCTGCTTCATCGGCTGCATGGGATTAGTTGCTTTAATCTGGTTAAAATACACTTGCTGTTTTGTGTCCTGTTTGAATGGGATCAAAGCAAATACAATATAACAGAAAGAAAAGGGGCATCATCTGGTCTCAAACGATAATCTGTGTTAATGATAACATTATTTCAGTGATAAAACGTTTCAACTGTGGCATTTTGTAGACAGATTTCTTAGAAATCATGCACAGTGGTTTAGATGTTGTTTAAAAAAGCCATGATGGAAAAGGAAATAGTTTTATAAAACAGCAGAAACATTTATGCCTGATTTTGCCTTAATTATCATAACTCCAGAAGTTTTAGTCATGCTTTTTTTTTTTTTTCCTGAGGCCAAGACTCAGCCCTGCAACTTTTGGAGAAAAGTTTATGATACAAATTTATACTGCTCTTTCAGTCTCCCACTAAGAGGCTATCTCATGTTCAAAAGATGTGTTCTCACTCTGCTTTAAAAGCAGAAGGCAGCCAATAGGGAAATTCAAGAGCACAGAGATACTCACCACACCTCATAGCTAAGAAGCTCCTTGCTGTGGTCTTGATCTCACGAAGTGCAGAAAGGGCTTGGTGTCCTTTGGGCAGGGCTGTGATTCAAAGCCCTGTGGAATGGAGTCCAGGCATTTTCCCACTCTTGGCAAAAGCTCCAGCATGGCCTTGTAAGCTGAAGCTTGTCTGGATCTGCATGGGATGTCACCTTCAGGAGCAGTGACAGGGTGTCATTTACAGCATCTTTTTACATGGCTGCTGTGCCCTGACAGGGATGTTCAGGGCTGTTCTCCTGTCTCACAGCATGGCCTCAGCCTCCACTGTTAGGACTGGGATGGGATAGGCTTGTGGCAAAAGGGGAATGCTTTAGGAGATGGTGCTGGCAACTCAGCCTTGTCCCACAGGGGGTACAAGCTAAGGGATTTTGATGGAGCGGCAATGTCACAAGGTTATGGCTATGGACAGTGACACTCCACTTAAACTCTGTGTGCTTTTTTGTGTTGTTCCTGACTCTGGGGTTTGTTTTTGCCTTTGTAGCCTGGGAGTGCCCATCGGCCATGGCAGTCCTACTTCGACCTGATCCTGGTGGATGCACGAAAGCCCCTCTTCTTTGGGGAAGGCACAGTATTGCGGCAGGTGGACACGGTGAGTGGCCAGTGCAGGCATCTCCATGGCTGCAGGGCTCCTGCACCTCCTCTATGGCATCTCTCAGGAACAATGGGCAATGCAGTGTTAGGACAGGACCTACCCTAGAGGTTGTGGGCTGTGTAAGTCATTCCTGAGCTGCCCCATCACCTCAAGGCTTCCCTAACATACTGCAGGTGACAGTAGGAAAGCTACCTCTGGGCTGCTTCGGAGTGAGACAGACAGACAAAGAGTGACATATCAATGGTATCAATGTAGAAAAGATCCAGACCATCAGCTGTTCAGCACTAACACAACACCTCCTTCCACAGGTGACTGGGAAGCTGAAGATTGGTACTTACACTGGCCCGCTGCAGCACGGCATTGTGTACTCGGGAGGTGAGGCAGGAGTCCTTCTTGTTGTGTGGAGTGGCTCTGATGTGGCCTTCAGCTACTCCAGCTGTGAGAGGACTTGTGCCAGGCAAGGCTGTGCATCCCAGAGCGCATTGTTTGTGCCCTCTGCACACTGCACCAGAAACTCTCCATGCTCAGAGCTGCACAGTGCAGGGAAGAGATGGACCCATTCCTCCTCAAGTGTCCTCTCCTTCCTTGCCAGGGAGGGTCTGGGAAATGCCTGCAGGGCTTGTGGTGGAGGGGTGGCTGCAGCTGGCCCAGTGCAGTGTCCCCAGCTGTACTTCAAGGTGCTGCCACCAGCGTGAACGTGCTTGGAAGGTTCCGCCAAGGCAGGGAAGGGCAGTGGGTGGATACAGAGCTGTCTGTGACGCCCAGGGCTCCATTACTCTCACATGGTGGGAGAGGCAGCATGGCCTCTGTTGCTGCCATTCCTGTAGGGGTGTGCACAGGCAAAGCTGCTCTGGGGTGAGCTCCCAGGCAGGTGAGCAGTGTCCAGGGAAGCCATGGTCGAGCAGCTGTTTTGGCTCCCTGTTCTGAGCCATGCCATTCTTCTCTCAGGCTCTTCGGACACAGTCTGTGACCTGCTGGGGGCCAAAGGGAAGGATATCTTGTACATCGGAGACCATATCTTTGGAGACATCCTGAAATCCAAGAAGCGCCAGGGCTGGCGGACCTTCCTGGTGATCCCTGAGCTGGCGCAGGAGCTGCACGTCTGGACAGACAAAAGCGGTCAGGAGCCGGGCAAGCCCCTGGCCAGGCTTTGCTCTTGCTTGTCTGATGCTGCACCCCTGAGATCGCCAGGGCTTAGGGGTGCAGGGGAGAGATCACCCTGGCTTGCCACTTCTCCTTTTGGCCCTTTTCACTGGGTCTGGATGCTGGTGGCAGGAGCTGGGGTGCCTCTCTGTGGGCTGGTCTTGGGGTCCCAGGCCTTTCCTGTGCTCTTTCTCAGGCTATTGTGTGTAATCAGCCAAATGCTGCCTTGGCTATGGGAGAAGCTGCAGCTGGGTGGGGTTTTGTTGTTCCTCATCAATAATCCCAGAACCTCTTCTCCCTCTTTGCATATGGAGCCATGGCTTGTATGTTAAAAAATACCTGACAAGACCTGGGTTATTCTCCCTGTAATGCCTGAGCTCTGACTGCTCTCCCATCTGCAGGGAGTCCCTATTCACCAGCTGCTTCCTCCTCGTTCCTCCCACTCCCTCTGCTGCTCTGCTGCCAAAGTGCTGTGTGTTTCCCATCCTCCAGCGCTCCTGCTTTTCTCCCAGGTTTGCCCTTTGGTGTGTAAATAGGGCTGGGGGTTACGAAAATTGCCCCATGGCTGGTTGGAAGGCTTTGGTGAGAGCTGCAAAGGTTCAGCCTTGAAAACAAAAGGGCCAACCAGAAACCAAGCCCAAAGTTCTGCTCATGGCACGGAATGATTGACCCCTCTCTCTGCCCAGAGGCCATGAGATGCCTCCAGTGTCCCTCATGTGAAGGGAGTGGGCAGGGGACTATATTCACCTTCAGAACTTTCCATTCTAACAGTTTAACTTACCCTTATCCCCTTTCTTTTCTGGATTTTCCAGCCCTTTTTGAAGAGCTGCAGAGTCTGGACATTTTCTTGGCCGAGCTGTACAAGTGAGTGTTCAGTGACAACTTTCCTGCTGCCTCTCCCAGCTAACAAGCGGCAATGACAAAACCTTGGGGTTGGGTTAGCGGCACTGCTGCCGAGCCTTGACTCAGGCCTGGGCTCTGCCCACAAGACAACCTTCCCCTCCAGACCAGCCTCCCTCCCCCTAGCCCCATCCCACAGCATCTGGTTCTGAAAGACTTTTCACACCATGTATTTACCTTCTCGCCTGTAACTAGGCATCTGGACAGTAGCAGCAATGAACGCCCCGACATCAGCTCCATCCAGAGACGCATTAAGGTACCAATCATCAAAATCCCTTTTCATCCTTCTGGATCCCAAAGGGCTTAACAACCCAACCCCACTGCTCAATCCTGAAATGCTTTGCTCTGCCTTTGGGTGGGCACAGCAGGCTTGGCAAAGTCACTTTATCTCAGCTCACTGGTCACTGGCTCTCCTGAAAGGCAGCCTGGTCTGGAATAGGGTCCCTTTCCTCATGCCCACAAGCAGCACTGGCTGAGGGTGCTCACTGCTGCAGCACGTGGCAGTGGCACACACAGGCTCAGACAGGCTGTAGCCTCCGGTTCAGCCAGCCCTGGGGTGCCAGCCTAGGGCAGTGCTGGCCCTGAGCCTGCTGCCACCTTCCTTTCTGTTACCTGGGGCTCAGCTGTGTCCTGATGCCACGGGATACAAGCGCAGAAAGCCTTGCTGGAGATCCTTGCAGGTCTCACATAGCCCCCAGCCCTCAGGGCACTCTGCCTCAGTGATGTGGCTCTGAGGTACTGCCTGCCTGGCCCAGGACCTCACCTGTCCTTTCCTCACAGAAAGTGACCCACGACATGGATATGTGCTATGGGATGATGGGGAGCCTGTTCCGCAGCGGCTCTCGGCAGACACTGTTTGCCAGCCAGGTGATGCGCTACGCCGACCTCTATGCAGCCTCCTTCATCAACCTCCTCTACTACCCCTTCAGCTACCTCTTCAGAGCCGCCCACGTTCTGGTGAGTTCCAGTCCCAGGGAGGTGGGCAGGGGTCCCAAAGGGGCCCACACTTGTGTCCATGATCACTTCCACAGAACACAGCAGCACCTTGGAGGGTTTGGTGGCAGTGGATAGACTGTAGACTAAATGGTTGCATTCTGGGGTTTGCTCTCCTTGTGTCTCAGGGAGGCAGCCTGGGGCTGGGACACCCCTTGTCACCTCCTCTCTCTGTTCCATGTGCAGATGCCACACGAGTCCACAGTAGAGCACACACACGTCGACATCAATGAGAAGGAGTCGCCGATGGCCACACGCAATCGCACCTCAGTGGATTTCAAAGATTCCGACTACAAGCGGCACCAACTGACCCGTTCCATCAGCGAGATCAAACCGCCCAACCTCTTCCCCCAGGCACCTCAGGAAATCACACATTGCCACGATGAAGATGATGATGAGGAAGAGGAAGAAGAGGAAGAGGAGGAGGAAGAGGAGTAAGAAGGAAGAAACCAAGTATTTCTGAAGATAAACCATGACTCTAGCAGTGATCAGGAATGGATTCTGTTGTTGGGGCCCTTGGGGTGATGGGTTGGGGGGTGTGATTCTTGCAAAGGCACATTTTGAAAGTATTTGGAAACTTCTAACAAATTAACACTAATTAGGAGGAGACCCTTGTTTTCAGTTTTGCAGACGGTTCAAAAAGCTGATGAATTCTAACTGGGTGGTGCATTCAGATTGGACTGCCCGCCTGTGCTGTCATGGTACTCCCATTACATTTTGGGATGCTGCATGTTTCTCCCTTTCCCATGATGTGTTTCATTTGGTTTACATTTGAACAGTGTCCTGTGAACGGTTTTTGGCATTTGTTACATTCTCTGTGGAGACAGAAGGGATGTGCTGGGCCCTGCAGGAGACAAAATTATCCAAATCCTGCTGCCCGTTAGGTTGCTGCCCTTAACCCTCTGCTCCTGGGTTACATAATCCCCCTCCCCATGTCAGCCAGGGTGTTACTGTGCCTTCCAGCACTCAGTTTACCTTCTGTTGGTGTGAGTTTCTCTGTGGAAGTGGTTTGACTCCTCCAGCCATCATGGATGGCAGTGAGATTCCAGCTCTTGCACATCTGCTGCCATACGCATTTCACCTTGTAGCCGCTTGTTACCCTTTCCCAGTGTCTGCAGGCTCTCACCATTGGCATGCAGTGCATAATTTCCAGGGCATTTCTCAAACAGCTGAGCTGCACACTCTGTTCTCAACTCCTCCAGTTTCAGCAGTAAATATTAACCCAGGAGCTTGAAGCTGTTGCTTTAGCATTACATTAGTCACTCTGTGTTCCTCCTGACCTTTCTGTCCTCTCAGCTTTTGAGTGAAGCATCCCAAAATCAACCCCAGCCACCATCTGGAGTGAAAGGGCCTGTTGTGCCAGGGGCTGCAGGCCACATGGACCTGCCATAAGCTAGGAGACAGCACATGCCACAGGGCCAGCCCCAGGGTGGGAAGCTCCTGGCTGTCCAGCAGCTGCCCTGGTCTTTGGTCTGGTGCGGAGCACGCGGAGCCTCATGGCCGTGCTGGGCAGGGCTGCGTCCCTGGCCAAGGAGGGCAACGGCTGCTGTGTGGGACCGGGGTTGTCCCAGGGATGGGCAGGTAGTCCTTGTGCCTGAAAGCCAGCCCAGGGAAAGCACAGAGCTGGCACAGAGTGGACAGCAGTGCCCTGTGGTTTTCCTCTGTCACGGGTGCAGCCTCCCTTACTCCAGCCTCTGCCGTTCGCTGCAAAGGGATTACAACGAGGGCCCTCTTGTAATGAATTTGACTGTTGTTTCAGTACCATAAACTCATTTAATTTTTTTCATTTTAAAGTACCTTAGTAGAAAATAAAAAAAAGAAAAACCACAATACCAACATCTGAGCAGGAAAATGCTGCTCTAGTGGCAGTTCTTCAAGTCAATAAATGATGATGTTTCTAAGAAATGCTTAGTGGAATGCTTTGTGGGGTGTTGCTGAGATGATGAGAGCTGTGCTGGAGTTGGTGGGAAGAGATGGGACTGGCCTGTGGGGTGCCAGCAGGGTGGGTGACTGGGGAACAGTGAGAGCATCTTTGGGAATCAGTTATGAGAAGCACTGAGGAGCAGTGGCTCTTGCTGTAAGGGCACGCCTGGTCCTCACATTGCCCCAGGAAGCAATGGTGAGGCACGAGGCTTCTGTTATCACCATTTGCATCGGCCAGGAAAGCATGGGGAGGGCAGAGAAACATTTTGTCTTGGACACAGAGAATGAGGAGAGTCTTTTTCATGGTGGGAGGGGGAACATCCCTACACTGCCACTACCTCCAACACTGTGTCTTGCTAGGGCTGTTTCCCACAGACATTACCAAGGACCACTCCTGCCCTTCTGTCTCTGCAAGACACATGGCCAAGGTGGCAGCAGGGCACAGCACATCCTGTGCTCACCTGGGCCTGCAAACCTGCTTAAATAAACAAGAATACCCAGGGAAGGCCAGTGTTGCCACACAGCCACACAAGGCTGTGGCCCGCTAAGACAGGCAGCCTTGGGCACTGCTGAGCTCAATCCTCCCCTACAAACCAACTCCTCATGCCAACCAAACCAGACCTGAGGAGGTTCCCCCATCAGCACCACCACAGAAGGATATTCAGTACCAGGGCCCAAAGTGCCAGACAGAAAAACAATGCTAAATGGCAACAGCTGGTGGCCAACACTCAACACCTGACACTTAAGGGATTGCTGAAAACTCCAGAGCACTGTGTCCCTGACACCTCAGTTTTGGGGTCTGGAGAGGAGCTGACATGTACCCACAGTGAGGCTGACTGCAGGAAGGGTTCCAGGGAGCTGTTCCCGAGCCCTTTCACCAAAGGCCGTGCTGGGCTCTGCTATGTTTAAACTTCATTTCTCCAAGTATAGCTACTTGAATTTTTTAAGCTTTAGCTCAGCAGCTGGGGGAGGCATGCGGCTGCAGAAAGGGAGGTCTGGGGAGCTCCATGCATTCCTCCTTCCCAATCGGTAACCACAAATAGCTCACTCCCAGCCCAGGGCTATTTCTGACTGAGATGGGGAGAAGAGTCCTCGAGGCTGGAGCAATGGAAAGTATTTGACCCTCACTTCATGGTGGGAAAGTGTTGGGCAAAGCCTGACAGAGGCACAGGCACTACCTGGCCTTGTACCATCCTATCAATACCGTGCTGGCTCCACCATGAAGTTGTGGTAACCATGGACCAAGAGCTAGGGTGAAGCTTCTTGCCCTGGCTGGCACTGGGGACACGGTCACAGCCCAAGTTCCAGCCCACACCTCCCTCAGGCAGCTGCCATGGCTGATCTGCACAGCTGCCGCTTCCCAGAAGCCGCTGGCCTGGCAGCGCCTGTGTCTCCATTCACTCTGCAGAGCCTCAGGGAAAGCTCGTGCTGCTCTCTCTGCAACCTGTGCCCCAGCCCAGGGACAGACATCCTTTGCTATTCCCCACCAGCAGATTGTCTCCTGCAGGAAAAGCCTGGTGGAAGCAAGGAGAGCATGGGGGAACAGGCCTCAGCCCCTGTCCCAAGCTCTCACTGACCTGATTTCTGCTTTCTCCCACTTTCCTCACCACCTCACGGTCACCTCCCCTGCTCTGTGGAGCCAGAGGGGGCTCACAGGGGCTGCACAAACCAAACCGTACCAGAGACACAACCCAAGGCTCACTGCCCTTCACCACAGCCCTCAGACATTGTGTGTTGGGCACTGCCACTCCTGACCAGGTCCCAGCCATCAGAGCTGCTCCCAGCTCCTCCTCCTTTAGCCACCTCCTCGCTCAGCAGAGCAAGGCCCAGCTGCACTCTCAATCAGGATATGCCTGACCATGATGGAAGGTAAACATGTGCCAGTCCCTGAGCAGCAGCCATTCCACCCTCCGGCCTGAAGCCCCAGCACGGCAAACGTGGATAAAGAAACTGTAACTGCAGAGCCACCGCTCCACCCTGGCCCTGCACAAGGGAGCTTTCCCTCCAGGAGACCAGCCCTGTGGGCCACTGGCCGCACAGCCTGGCCATGGCAGGAGCTACTGCTGGAGCCCTGGGTACAGCTTTGGGCACTGCTCCTTGCCCTGCTGCCACAGCGGCCTGGGCCTAGCAGCCAAAACCCTACCCTGAAGGGACCTGGCCTCTTACACCCTCCCTTCCTGGGCTCTGTCTATCCTGCTCCTCCTTCCTGCTGCTCATTACCACCAGAGCCAGCCTGAAGTTGGCCTCTACATTAATTCTACTTCCATCATGCCTGTAGCATCCCACCACGCTCCACCAGCTGCCAGGGACAGGCACACACAGGGGAGCAGGAGTCCTCAAGGACCTGCCACTCTCTCTGTCCTGCTGATACATCATGGTGAGGGAGGTCCAGAGGGATGGGGCCATCCTGCAGCACAGAAGCAGGGACAGAGGCTGCACTGGGTGCAGCAAAAATCCCCACAAGTGTTGAGCAGCCTCTGCCCATTTTGCTGACCCAGGGTCTGGCAGTTCAAGAGCTGAGCATGACAAAAGCTGGGGGCAGGGAGAGCAGCTGGGTGGAACAGCTGTGAAGAGGAGAGGGGCTGAGGGATGGCAGAAGCACAATATGGGCACAGGGCAGGACTGTATGTGACACACAGGACAGGGCTGTTCCTCTGCCAGCGTGAGCTGAAGTGATGGTGAGCAAGGGCCTAAGCACAGGCTCGCTCTCCTGCTCAGAAACGTCTCTGTGGCTGCAGGCTCCACACAGCTCCACTGCCAAGCCCCAGCATAAGGGGAGCAGGCAGCAGCCCCCAAGTGCAGGGGATGAACCGACTCACTGCACCAAAGTTCTCCCGTCCCACGGAGCCGCTGCCATGCCCAGGCGCGTCCCTCACTGCAGAGCCCCGGTGACGGCCGCAGGCAGGAACGCGCTACGGACAGACAGACAGACGGCATCTGCGCCCAGAGACAAACACCACCTACGGAGAGCAGGTTGTAAATAAGGGGTTTTTATTACTGAAAGAAAAACTCCCTCACTCTTGAGGGAACTTCAGAAAGTCAGCTGCTTGCCATTGCCACCAGCTTCCCAGCCAGCCCCTGACCAGCAAAGCCACCAGCACAGCCCTCCCCAGCTCCAGGACTGAGCTAAGTCCTCTGGTCTTGAGGCCCAGACCCACCAAAGCGAAGAGCAACACCTGCCTCTAAAGGAACAAGATCCAGCCTCTCTGTGGCTCTTGGCAGCCGAAGTGGAGAGTAAAGACTGTTAAATGTGCCAGTAGGAGAGATCTGGGTACAGGATCACAGACATCAGCCCCACCACCCACATGCCAAAATCTGTCCCTTGGAAATGAGGGGAGAGCACAGAGGAGGGAAAAATGCATAAACTGGAATGTTCAACAGAAAAAAAAATCATCATTTATCTAAAAAGAATAGAAATAAACAAAATGCTTTAAAACAAAATCACAAAATATACACATAAATCTGGTACAAAATAAATAGGAAAGATTGGAAATCTACAACAAAATTGGAATAATTATAAAATTAATTTGTATGACAATCAGTATATGAAACGTATACACTTCATTCAGGATTTCAGTTGTGCTTATTCAGGTTTATGTACACACACGGAAATACTGTAGTCAGAACACTACAACTCTGGAAACCCGAAGTCATGTACAATATGATACAATTCGCAAAGACCACACACGATGGCAAATAAGACACAGGGAAGAGCTGGCTGGAGTGGGATCAGACAGCCATGAAAATTCACTGCAAAGGGAGAGCCACCATGCTCTGGAATGGGGGGACCAAGGCCAAGCCAGCAGCAGCCAGGGCAGGGCTCAGGGCAGCCAGGAAGGAGAAAGGTTTGGTGTGAGACCTCTGGCTGCTCATGGTTTTCAGGAACACATCTCAAGTATTTGGGGTTTCAGATTCACTGTGTTTGGCATCCAGGCACCTGCCCAGTGATTCAGGTGTCAAGGCTGGCTCTGCTGGAGAAAAAAAATGCCAAGAACTCTGAGGTCCCTCAGCAGGGCCTGACCCTGAACTACTGGTAAGCCACCCTTGTGCTCAGGAGAACGTGGATCAAATGGGACCACAGGACTGCTGCTGGGGTCCTGGGGGGATTCAACTCTCCAAATTCCATGTGATCTCTGAGGAAGGCAGAGTCCCTTGAGCAGCATCTCCTACCCTCAGTGTGAGAAATGAAGACAGAATGGCTGCAGCATGGCCCGTTCCTGACTGCTGCCCCTCCTTCTCGCCTTCCTGAACACTCAGTTAAAGCCCAGTGAGTGAAGCAGAGGAGCAGCAGTGCTGTGAACACAGCTGTCGCAGCAGCCACACTGCTGAATCCAAGCCAGCACAATGCAGAAGGACAGAGCACGTACCCTGGGTGGAAACCTGCCAGCCCTGCCCAGCCCAGCCCAGCCTGCTGGACCTGAGACTTTAAAGCAGGAATGACAATAGAGCTGATCCAGGCCCAGCCAGGCTGGCACTTCTGAGAGGAGGAGCTCATCAGGAACCCTCACTCTCCCACAGTGATCTTTGGGACATGCATTCCATATTGGCACTTCCACCTAAAGGCATCTGACACCAACTAGTTTTTCACTTGTATTTGGAAGCATTTGGTTCAACAGCAATGCCCAGAGGATAAAACACCACCTTCTATGATAAAGCTCTGTGATCAGCAAACAGTTGAGAAGGGATGCTAGACTGCTACACCAAGCACCGAATGCTGGGACAAGCCCTTCTTCCCCAACAAATCCTGCTACCAACCAACTGCCACACTGCTTTCTGGAGAAGACAACAAAGAAATCAAATCTTCTCCTGGAGCATTGGAGCCACCTGCAGCCTTTGCATGTTTCAGGCTCACAACAGCTGACACACCTCTAGCCTGGTTCCATGACAGGCCACTTGTACGGAGTCCAGCCAAACCTCTGCTTCTGGGGGAGGATCAAACACCAAGCACTTCCTTGGCCAGAAATTTGTATGAAGGAGCAAGAGCAGCCAGGGCACCAAGCACTGCAGGATCCTAGTGATCAGCCCTGCTCAGAGGAAAACAGAGCCCAAAGGCAAAACCTGAGAGGAGAATGATGTTTTTCAGCTGGAGACAGAAGACCAGCAGCTTTGAGTACCGTATTTCCAGCGTGAAGAACTGCTGATAAGTCTGACCTCAGGTAACAAGAAGAAAACATCACTTTGACTGAATTCAGTGCTACCAACCTACGAAACAACTCTATCTGCCACCTGTACTGTGCCACTGACTGGAGACAGCTTTCCAGCAATCCTTTCCCATCCCTGAAGCTCAGGAAAATATGCACACACCAGATGGAAAAGCTCAACTGCACCACCTTGGACCCACAGCAACAACATCTCATCTGGGTGCAGCCCCCAGACTGGCCGCAGAGGAACACAACCCAGCATGAAGCCAGGATCCAGGACAAGAGTAAGACACCAAGCAGGATTGTTGAGGGGGCTCTGCACAAAGCCATGGTTGTCCATGTCCCCTGCGCTGCTCACATGTGGGAGTGAGGCCAAAATCACCATAAACATCACACCAAGAGACCTGCAGCTGATGGACCAAATGCAGGGATGAGGGCAGCTGCCCAGCCCAGCCTGTGGTGCAGAGCCTGTCCCCTCTGCTGGCTAAGTCAGATGAAGGCTGCTCTCCCATCCATGCCATGGGAAGATGCCTGATTGTGTTGGTTAAACTCATCATTTCACTGCTGGGCCAAACCAACCCTCAGTATCCAGGGAACAGGTACTTCTTTGGGTCTATGTAGAGCCCCAGTGTAGAGCCAGGTGGTGGGACAGGCAGCACAGCTGGGGCTGTACCACACCACAGCCAGGGTTCTTGCCTTGGGACAGGGCACAGTGTGGGCACAGGGACCCCTCAATGCTGGGTGGGCACCTTTGGGATGAAGCCTCAAGTCAGCAACACAAGAGGTATTCTGCAGCATCCTTCCCCACCCCCAGCTCCAGTTTTCTATTGGTAATCCAGACACTGGATAACTTGACAACTGGTACACAGATACTAGATTTAAAACCACAGATGTGTGTATTAGACACTGTATAAAATATGGTACATCTTTCATGTGGGAATGATTTCTATAGAGAACATAATTCTGCACAAGGAAGATGCATGTTCCAAGGGGTCCTGGACAATGTGGCTGTGTTCTCCATCACGTAGGATACTTACACAGGATGCTCGTGAGGAGGAAAGGGCTGCTCTTTGCCATTGGCACCCCCACACCCCTTGGCTGAGCTCTGCAGAGATCACAGGAAGCACCACTGCTGCCCAAGCAGCCCCTCACACAAAACTACCTCTTTGGTTTTCTTTGAGCTGATTTGAACCAAAGCCTGACACCACCAGTGCCAAATCTCATCCTCATCCAAGCTGGGCCCTGAAAGCTGAGAAGCAGCAATGGGTGATGTGTGTGGGCCATCAGGGCAACTTGTCCTGCTACCCCTGAGCTTTCTCCAGGTCTGGGTACAAAGGGCCATATCCTGAGATTCCTGCTCTTGCCAGCTCCACCCACATAAAAAGGCACTTAAAGAAAAGAAGAAAAACAAACAAAAAAGCCTCCAGTGGTGAGGAAAAAGGAAGTGAGTCCAGGAGAAGAGAGGAGGAACGGAAAAGCAAGCACAATGTGAATGAGTGGCTAACCCTTCTGCCAACAGGCCCAAGAATTGCACATCTTCAGCAGCCAGCCCCAGCTGCCCCCGTATAGGTCTCAACCATTATCCCATTCCTGCTTGGTCTGGAGCAGGAGCTTACAGGGGCAAAAAAACTGTGAGAGGCAACTATACATGACACAGGTTTGGAGAAGAAGTAGTGAGCAGAGGGATCTGCCCTGTGGAGCTTCCTCTCCTGGTGCATCTGGATGGGGGAAGCACCTTTTCCTGCCACACCAGCCTTGGGGCCCCTGCCCACAGCCAGTCCAGACACCCTGCCAGCATTCCTCATCCCACTGTGGGATAACCCATCCAGAACTCCTCCAGGGCAGCAGTCTCCAGCTGCACTGGGACTTCAGGGAGTGGACAAGCTGGGAATAAAACAACAAGCACTTTGTAAACTCCAAAGGGTCTGAGCCTGCGGCACAGAGTGGCTGAGGCTGGTTTGCTCCCACTGAGCCCCTCTCCTCTCAGAACTAACGTGCTTCATATGATCTCCACATCACCAGAGTCAGTCTCATTTGGAGAAAGATTCTCACTGGAAAGCAAGAACATTCCTTCACTCTTTACAAAGATTTGGCAATACACAGAATTTAAAAAAATAAATCATAGTTACAACAGATTCAGGTTCATTTCGTTTAAAGGAAATTCAACCAACAGGAGTGTAAAAGATATAATTCACAGTTGTGCATTTAAGATATTAGTGTTGAAAACCTCACTTCAAAGAACTCTTGTGCAAAATTGTATTGACAGTAGAAACCATGGCTAGATGCCCTCCCAGCCTCCCCCGGCCTACAGGCCATCATCCACCCTGCTGCCTGCACCCAGAGGCACACGGGCGAGGGGAACAAAGGCAGCAGCAGGAGTTGACATAGGAAGATGCAGTATCCTTTCTACAAGTCAAAGCCTGGCCAAGGTCTGAGGTCAAGTCCAAGGATTCCCAAAGCCACCAGCCAGTGCCCAGTGCTGTGGTGACGGGCTGTGTGTCCCCGTGGCACTGCAGCACGGCATCCACATGCCCTGCAAGGCAGAGGGGGCAGATCTGCTTGGGCAGGGCACCCCTGCAAGGGCACGGAGTGATGCCGTGGCATCTCCCCTGCAGCCAGGAGAGCCAAGCCCTGGCATTGGCAAATGCCATCCCAATGCTCAGAGGAATCCTGAGCTGGGCACAGGGCTCCTCTGCTGGGATGGTTCCCACCAGGAGGGCTGGGAACTCCTTGCATTTGTTAAACAGTAAAACTCTAAATACCCTGAGAACAGGGAGATAGGATTTTTTCCCCTCTAGGGAGAGGACCATGCTTTGTTCTTCAAGCTAATTAGTAGTAGCAGCTCCTAACCCCTCTGGGCCAGGTATGTATTTTCCATATGAAACGCATCTATAATCAACTATTTTTATGGAAATTAAGTGAAATTACTTCACTTTTCATTATTTGATCTATACAAATGATGAAAAACAGTCATGCAAAAAATTGCCTGCAAATTTTGGAACAGTGCAGCATGGGCAGAAGCAGGAGGTATTCACTTTGGGATCACATGGCTTTGGTTGGAAAAATTTGCATTCTTTTTTTTTAACCTTTTTCTTTTTTTTTTTTTTTAAAAAAAAGGGAAACAGACATTGAAACAAATCCTTAACCTGCCATAAGAAGCAGAAGTCAGATCCAGTGAGCAACCTCATCCTGGAGAGAGCTGCCTTGACTTGAGCCTTCCCTCCTTTGGCAGGTTTGACAAAACGGATACTGCATCTCAAGTTCACCACCGTGTCAAACACTTCCAACAAACTTTTACATTCAGCAACACTAGATAAAAACTGGCGAGATGAGTCCCTCGCCGAGGACAAACGCTGTAACATCTGGACATTTTGCTCTGTGAGAAAGGTGCAATATTGGCAGCTCTCTGGGAAGACACAAGGCTTAGGCCAGCCCATGCTGCTGTCAAGCCGTGCGCTCTCAGCAGTGCTGGTGCACATCAGAGCAAGGTTGGGATGGAGGCTAAGGAAACACTTTGGGATGGGAAAAGTCAAAAAGCTACATGTGAGAGCAAGGCTTTGGAGGATCTGTTTCCTCCTCATTGGGTGCACAAGTTGGATACTGTGCAATTTCTATGCCCCTTGAAGAGACTTCATCCTCATGGGTGGCTCCCATCAGGATGGATAGCAACAATCAGGGCTGCTTGGAGAAGATGAAGAGAGAGGAGGAGGAGGGAGACAGGCAAACCCAATTGGCTCTGACACCACACACTCCAATTCCCAGGGGGAGATTCTGCAATGGAATATTGCACCTTTCCAGCCACCAGTCACACAGATGGACCACGGGAACTTGCAGCGAGTGCCTTCCACAGCCCACGAGCAGGAGAGATGGGGCAGGCCTGCAGGCACAGAGAGCTCTGGCAGTTGCATTTGGGGCTGGGGGCTTCTTTGGATGTCCCCAGAGAGATTATCCACGTGTACAGAAAGGGAAATGCTACATAGCCAGGGGCCATAGCAGGGTCTTGAAGCAGAGAAACCACAAAGCCTGATTTATCAATCCAGATACTGATGTTCACATTTTGTTCAAGACAGCATTGGAAGGGGAGAGGACTGGGGGAGACAACTTTCTTTTTTTATTCATTTGAGGACTTCGATTCCATCTGCAGAAATGGGTGATGCACAACTGCCATAGGGTGCCTCTTGCTAAGACCAAATCAGCATTCGGGTTTTTGGGGTGGACAAATTGGTTTCTGCTGCCCAAGGCAGGTGTTGCCCTGCACTGGTGGCAGGTGGGTGGGATGGGAGGCTCTCTGCTCTGCTTGGTAATCCCTACAATGGCTGTTAAAAGGGGCAAGAGAGAAGGAAATGCACTGAATCCACTCAAAGGAATGAATGTGGCTGGGAACAGCCTGGAAATGAACCTCTCTGAATCCCTGAAGTGCAATACACTCGCGTCTGGAAAGTTTTGTCAGCTCTTGGAGAGGAAAGGATGGTTCTGGCTCCTCAGCAGTGCCCATCCTTGCACTGGCAGAGGTTTACTGTCACCTGGAGCATGTACTTTGGCTGTAATTGTAGCAGCATCTTCTGTGTTAATATTAGAGATCACAGGGGGGACTGATGTTCTGATACTCAGCAAAGTCTGCACCATCTGCTCTGGCCAAGGGAAGGGTGCACACACCGCTACAGCCTGGGAGTGTTTAAAGACCTGGTGTCTCAGGGCTCACACATTACTTCACCGTGAAATTGGCAGGAACATCAATGAAAAACCACCCAGTTACTTCACTATGGAATAACACACCCGGCTTTCATTTCACGTGACTGCGGTTTTGCTAATTAATTCCTTCCCCCCAGTATCATCTTCAACATACACAAAGGTTTTGGAGGTTACAAAACTTTAAGTGTAACAATGCTTTTGCCTGTTTAACAAAGAAACCTTCTGAAATTTGAAACATTATTAAATACCAAAGTAACCACTCCTTCCCTGAAAATTAACTGCAAGAATGTAATAATCATCTCTTGGTCCTCCAGGTGGCTGAAACCGGAGGTTCCTTGAAGCTTGCTCCTTCTTAGGACACAAATAACATACAAGTACCAGTTACTAACTTTTTCAACAGGGTAACAAAAAGGACCACAGAGGAGTGAGAAGAGGCCTAAGGACATTGGAGCCAATTCACAAAAACCATGACAGAGCCCATTTAAGGTTCATGAGGGACAGAAACAATTTAAAACTCTGCAAAATACTTTTTAAAAACATGATCTCTCTTGAAAAAATAATGGAGGAGCTTTTAAACTTCCCCATATGTGTTTGAGGAGGAAAAACCCAACAAAGATCAAAAGTACAGATAAAAAATAAACATAATTCTACTTTGCAAGAAGAATTCTCATCGTTCTCAGGGGTGGCTCACCATTCCCAAATTACGTTTGGGTCTTTAGTCTCTCTTGCTCTTTGCTCCTTTCTTCCTGTTTCTTCCTCTTCTGCTCCCAGAACGGACGCAAAAGTCTTTGGTCTCAGAACACTGGATGCAGCAGTGTTGCAAGCACACACTAACGGTGTTCACACTCGGGGAGGAGGCAGGAAGGAGCGAGGGCTGGTCCTGCTGAGGAGATGGGATGGGTGGGTTGTGGGGAGTCAGCTCCTAGATGGCTCCTTCACTGTGCATACTGTGGTTGGGCTTGTTGTGAGTCACACAGTTCTGTTCGTTCAGCAGGTTTGCTGTCTCGTCTGGCAAACCATCGTGCAGCTCCGTAAGAGTCAGTTCGATTTTAGTGTTTTCACTGTCCGAGGACTGAGGAGTTTTGTCCATCCGGGATGCCATCAGGGCATTTTGGTACTGCTGTCTTGAGATCTGCTCCAAGAACAGGGAAAAAACAAAAGAAGTCAGCCACACTTCTATGCCTCCTGTGGAGCACACTGAGAAGATAAAAGTTTCCTCCCTTTCCAGATCACCACACTTCAATTCCTCTTTACCTGTTTCCATAAAACATCCCTGCACTTTGCAAGCCTAGAGCACCCCAGCTCAACACCCACAGCATGGTGACATTTCCAGGGAGGGTGGAAGAACAGTGCTGTGCAATCACCATGCTGTTCAAAGGCAGGGATTTATTCCTATGCAGAGATTTTTAAATCAGACCTCCATTTCCCTCCAACCATGCACACCTTTAGGACCAGAACCAGAGATCAATGAAGCCTTTCTCCCAGCTTCAGTGAGCTCCTGGTGAGGCTCTAAGTGTCCCTATAGAGCCAAGCCAGCTCTATAGTACAAGTACAGAATTACAAGCATTCCTGCTCTTGTCTAGGCCAGCAAACACAGCAGGAGCTACAGCCTTATACATAAGGACATTTGAGTCTAGGAAACACTGGGATGACCATAGAGATGAGTCCAAATTAGCAACCCATGAAGTTTTCCCACTGGTCTCTGCAAGAGCTGTCTGCACTCAGCAGAGCAGTGATGACAAGAGCTGGCCTAGAGCACAGAGTGACACTGCCCACGGTGCCCCAGGGACAGGGAAGCCCAGAGCCCCTGAACATCTGCATGTGATGGTGGAGGGCAGAATTCCTCCTGGAGCCACAAGCAACCAGCCCTGTGAACTCCTCCAGGCCAACCTTCTCAGCCAGGACAGGCAGCAGGATGCATGTGCACTGGCAGCTCCATGAGCCCACAGCAGTGGGTGATCTTGGCAGGCAGGAAGGTGGAAGAGATGAAATGACTTTTAGAAAACTGTAAATTTCAGTAGCAACACAAGAAAGGGACTGGAAATGGTCAGAATCAGATGGACCAGGTCACAATTCCAAAAGCAAAATCCAAACATGCATGAGCAGGTCACAACCCCAGTTTTGCAAGGTAGTAATTGAATGAATGACCATGTGGCACAGTGAAAACACTAATGTTGAGTACTCTGACCTATGTGTAAAGCAGAGTGATGCAAGAAGAAGTGTGCAAGTCTGTCTGCAGAGATACCAGGACAGTTAAACATTCATTAGCTGTTGAACACAGTGAGATTTGGAAGGACTTCACATAAACCAGCATAGGGTAAGCAGCTGCTCTGTACAGCAGATCAGCCATTGAAATCTGTAGTGAGAACCAACTGCTCAGTGATAAACATCTACTGATGTAATCCTTGAAGGATTGAACCATTGACCAGCACACTTGCATCTCAAAGTTTTGACAGCAAGACTTTACTCTCCTTTTAAAATTTGGCTATAGAATACTCAGTTTAACATTCTAGTATGTCTACCCTATTCCACATCCTTAACATTGAATTAACTAACAGAAGCTAAGCTCTTAAATCACTTGAGTTGCATAAAACAAACTGTGAACATCACTTAATTTAAGAAAAGGATCAATGTCAACTTCTGGCCATAGGACATCAGCTTCCCTGGACTCCCAGCTGGGCTGGAATTGCTGCCAGCATTAGCTGTTCCTCAGCTCAGCTAGATTTCCTCTCCCACAGGACTCGCACACATTTCAGCGTGGGATGCTCCATGCTGGGGGACAGAGCTGTATTTCATGCAGCAACTCACTGGTAGTATGAGACATGAGCCTAATACATGTGAAGTTAAGATAAAGAGAAATGTCCAAGACTTCTCCAAGCAGAAGAAGGATGGCAAGTCGGAAAGTAAGATCAAGAACCCCAAACTGAAACCAAAATCAGAAGTGAATAAAAACTGCAACCAACAGTAATGTCTCATCCTTTAGAAAAGGACAGTTTGATAATGAAGGGTCTCCATTTCAGATGGCTCCAAAAGCTTCACCAGGATAGGTCTGACTAAAAGCAGAGAGGTTATTTTTATAATATTTCCTCAAAGGACCTGAAATCTAGAAAATTATGTGACCGGACTACTTACAAGTCCAAATAAGAAGAACAGTGAAGACAAATCAGTGGACAGCAGATATTGGAAAAAAAGTAGTTTAAAGTAACTTTAAACAGCTGCTTTCATAATGCTATTTACTCACAGAAGAATTTAGAGGGAATTCCCTTCCCCAGGCTCTCCATCCTACCAGCCAAGCCCGACTTTCCAGCAGGGTCTTTCTAGCTTTTTTTCCTACCTTGACAAACTGAATGTCTGTGAGGGCTTTCACTGAGTAGTCTGGAACATACACTTGGAGGAAGGAGGCGTTCAGCTGGTTGTTGCTGCTCCCCAACGTCGGGGTCACGGCGTCGATGCGATCGCTCCGGTTCAAAGAGTCTGAGTGATTCAAGCCACAGGGCCGAGGTGGGGACTTGTTTTCAGCTAAGAAACAGGCAAGAGCAAGAGATTTCTTAAATCAAGTAGAAAACTTTTCAAGTCACCAGTTTCAAAGGGACATAATAAATTGTGATGTAGCATAAATAAACTGTGAATGCTTAATCCATTTATAAGTAGTTATGTGGCTAAAGAACCAAATTATCCTGAAAAATGGTATATTTTCAGTCCAGAGCTGGTAGTCAGCATCACTGAGTATGCCCTAAACAAACCTGTACTTGTTTATGCTGCAACAGACATGCCCTGAGAACAGAGTGCCTCAACTGATGAGCAGAAACTACCACAGAAAGGTAACTTCCCAAGGTTCCCTTACAGGAGCTCTTGATAGTCAGACCATGCTTAATATATATTTTTTCTTAATCATTGTTACATTCAACCACAGTCAGTCCCATCTGACCCTTATCCCCTTTTATTTCACCTGATACCTACATGTGCCTTGTTCCCTCAGCTAGAGCAGACATTTTCAGTAGGAGTAACAGAGTCCTCAGTGGACCAGAGTGCAGTGCACATGACAATTACTTCAACATTTCCTCTCAGTGCTTGAAGTGGCAAAACCTCAATGAAGGAAAGCAAACTCCAAGCCAGCCAATGACACAGACAAAATAGTCCACACTACAGAGAAGAATCTGTGTCCAGGAAAGGAGAACACTACAGACACCATTTTCCACCACTGGCCTTTAAATCCCACAGGGTTTCACTTGAAGACCTCGCAGCTGTCCCCTGTGAGTGTGACTGGACACAGTCTATCCAAAGCAAACGTGCTTTTGGGACACCACAGACATTCTGCATCCATGCCTTCCACCCACACAGTGACCCAGGAGATAGAAGGACAGAAATACATCCTAAGAGAGACTGCCTCCTGCTCCCTGGGCACACACAGAGTACATACTGATCAAAGAACTATCTTTGGGACCAGAGAATTTTTGAATTTGTGAATTTTTTTAGTTTGAATTTTTTAATTTAATGCACTTAAAACTCTTTCAGCCAGGCCAAACTCAAACTTGATGTAAACTATGCTACTCACCACATGATCCCCATTCTCAAACTGAAAGATCATTTTCATATAATCTTAAGATACAAAATCTCTTTGAGCAAATCAACAAAATACCCTTAACAAGCTTTTCAAATTCCTTTCTGAAGACTTACCTACATATAATTTTATTTCTTAAAAAAACCTAAAAACCTCCGTTAAATTTAACCCTACCTCTGCCACCTAATCACTAGAAATATAATACCTCCTTGTCCAAATGACACAGCCTGTTCGACGTCTCTGAATCCAGCCTTTCCTATACCTAACACTTTAGAATGCAGAATTGCCCTGATTCTTATTCCCACTTAAAATCCTTCTGATGTTGTCTTTCTTGGCCATTTTAAAAAGGGGAACAAAAAAAAATACAGGTTCTGACAGCTTGATAATTTCCCCACCATTTCTGCACCATGAATTAGTACAGGTCCCTATGGCAACACCAACTGCAGGCTTAGGGGAAGCACTCAGAGCCTTGCAAGGTTTTCCTTTGTGCCAGCTTGCAAGCCACAGCAGGCTGCAGCAACTGCTGCCAGGAGCCAAAACTCTACCTGCACAGAGGGCTTGATGCTGAAATTCCCACTGCAGAACAAGGAACTGTGAAGGCTGGATGAATTTGCTCTCCTTCCCACCTGTATACACAAAATATGGCTGTGTGTGACAAGAACAGCCTCACTGCTGCTTGGGATAAAGGCTTCCATCTGGAACAACTTGACACTAGTGTAACTTGCATCTGCCTTTTCTTTCCACCAGGGATATTATAGTACATTACTAATAAAAAACAAAGCATATAGAGCAACAGGGCAAAGCATTATAAGAAAAAAAAGGGAGAGGTGAGACAAAAGGACACAACAAAAAGGTATGATTTCAAAAAATGTGAGGAAAACAAAATGAATTCTGGATTGCATTCAGTTCAGGGGGAGAGATGATGAAGAGGAAAGGGTACAGAAAGAACAGATGACAAACACCAGGCAGATCCATGTTAGAGCTTCTCTACCCAGGCTTTCCCACACTCCTCACCTTTCTATACAGAAGAAAAAGAGCACAAGCCGCAAGATGGACATCAGTACAAGTGTATTGTGAATCTGTGTTTAAACAACAGGATTATTTTCATAAGCACCTCACAAAAGGTCTGAGTTTCATAAAAACTGGTACCACGTTGACCAGGCTTACACTATCAGTTCCTTATAAAGGAGATGCTTGCCACTATTATTTTCCCTTGTTTATTTTTTGTAATTTTTTTTTAATTTAACTGAGGGAAAAGCTATGAAAGTATGCTTGGCACTTACACTGGAAACAACCTGTGCAAAGTATATATATATTTGCAGAATGGAAAAGGAAAAATAAAAGTAAAAAAAGAAGACCTGGCAAAACAGAAGAACCAAGCAAAGAAAGATAATCAAAGTTGCCAAGCTTAAAGGAGAGACATCAGGTACTTCCATCAAAGAAAGATTAAATTTCTCCCCCTTCTTTGGTGTTTTGCAGCAGCAAAGTAACAGGGCATGAAAAAAATCCCCTGCAAGGCAACAACCTGTAGTTTGTTCAGAATGTGCATGAAGATAATTTAGGCACTAACAATGAAATACATTTTCTAAAGTTAAAGAAAGAGGGTGAAATGCAGGAAGCAGATGGTGAAAGTGTATAAAATGCATGATATGTATTAATGTTTGAGAGATGCTTCACTTAAATATGCATATCATAATCTTGTTTGCTTTTAGTTCTGGGGAAAGAGTCAAAAAAAAGGAAAAAACTTCAAAAGGAAGACATATGCTCACTGTGGCCCAAAATACTTTAGGATTCTGCTTTCCTACAGATTTTCTTGATGGGTTTCCATTTTCCCAACCATTCCATGCATGCAGTGTCTGCTAAGCTCAGTTCTTGATGTTTCCCAATTTACAATCTCTCAAACACATCCCAGGGCTCTTTTGGCCCAGTTTGTTCCCTTGCTGGTCTCTGCTCTCCAAAGGAATTTCTGTGCCAGTCAGCTTGGTGACACAGCAAGGAAATCACAACAGGAACCAGAAAGTCCTCCCACAACCTTCTTGTGCATTCCACTGCAAATCCATCCACTCAGCAGATCACTGTGCTGGTCCCTGGCATTGACCTCCCTGAGAGAAAGCTCAAAGCTTTCCAGGAATTGAAATGGCCAGACTGTATACAAACCATAGAATTTACCCATATGAGAATATAAAATACTTTCATTAAATAATTTTTCCTTTTATGGCAGTTTAGCAGCATACATTCTCCTCTGTCAAATGCATTTTGTTCAGAATTTTTTATCCCTCAGCTTGGGGGAGAATACATTCTTCTAAAAAAATCTCCCCTCCTAATTTTCCACCAGCGTCCATATGAGAAAAAAGAACAAGCACACATTACCAAGCACATTTTCTTAAAAGTGTTTTTAGTTCTTCCCATTTTGATGACTGACCAGTTCCCATAAACAAAAGTTCAGGATACCTACCTGTGAGGCACAACTCTGTGCTGGACTTCTCCCTAATGAGCAAAGGGATCAGACAAATACAGACTGCAGCTGACTTTTTATGGCATCAGGGCAGTCACAAGAATGGTGAAAATAGAAGCATGCAGATTTACCTGGAGAACCTGCTGCTAACAACTCTGTTCTGCTGACAACAAAGGTACGAGACAGGGACAAGGGAACTAGAAGAGGGAGAGAAAAAGGATGAGATCACGGCCAGAAAGGCGGCAGCTATCCACACTCGACAGGGGAAGGAGCCAGCTGACAAACTGACCAACTAAAACCACAAGTGCAAATCAACTGTGAAAAAGCAAAGGGTTAAAACAAAAGCAAAACCAAAAAATGCAATCAAATATAGAAATAAACCAAAAAACAAGACCAAGGAATTGGAGTCAAGTGAATAATTTTCACTTGCTATTTTAAATGACTATCCAGCACCAAACAGTCCATCAAGGTATGCTCATGTTTTGAAATAGTTCAAAAGAAGCCGTGGTGCCCACTCCAGCCTGGAAGGCAAGAATTAAAGCAAGCCAGAAAACATTCAGGGGAGCTCTTCCTTATGGGAGTCAAATAACAAAAATAAAACCAAAAGATAGTTCATAGTTCTTCAAGTTTCCAGTAAAATATAACATAAGAATGTGATTCTCCAAGTTCATCCCTGTTGGGATGGGTATTGTATTGCTCACCATTACTGCAAATCCCTCCCCAGCTGCAGTTAAAGAAAAAAAGCTTCACTCTTTTCTTAGTTTTGTGTTTGTTTATTTTCTATAGTTTTGTTTGTGGAGTTATTTTTGGTTTTTGTTGTTTGGTTTTAATGTTTTACTCCAATGTTAATGGCTTCATCTTCCAGGTGAGGAGAGCAAGCACGTGTAATTTATTTAGGACCTACAGAAGAGAAGGATCTTTCATTCCACAATAACTTGTACTTTCCCTGAATCTTCCTGTCTACACAGAGCAACAGGAACTTATTTTTATGAGCTGATCTCAACAGAAATCTCAGAATGCCACAAGACATTATGTAACAAATTCCCTGAACCTGGAGGAAAAGGCAACAAAATGAAGGATTTGCTACAGGTAAGGAAAAAAAAAAAGAACAAAGCCAACCAGTTGAAGGTAATTTCAAGATTGGCTGAAATTACTTTACAGTACTGCATATTCCTAAGTGCCACATGGTGGAATTAAAGATGGATTTCAGGGCACATCAAGAGGACACCATTTGACCTGATAGGACTTGGGGCAACTGGAATGGTTGTGGGGACAGTTAGGAACATAAAATAAAAACAAACCCAAAACCCATCAACACATGAAAACATTCAAACTGCACAACACTGGCAAAACAGAGATGCCACAGGTGATTTCCAAGTGTAAGCCTGGTAGAAGTGACCATGTCTGACCACCCAGGCTCCATGCCTGGCCCATACTGCAAAAGCTGAGGGTATGATGCAGTTGTACATGTCTCACAATTCCTCATGAACATGGCTGCTACTCCTGAGATAAAATCCAACCAGTGCTCTGCATGCTTTAAAAATCTCTCAAATCTCAAAAAGTATAAGCTACTGATTAAATTAAAGTATAAGTTACTAATTAAGGAATTAGCCTTGTCTGTAGAAGTGAGCTCACAGAGGTCCAGAGAGCTGCTGCTGGTTGTAGAGTCTAACAAGGTTATACTCATAACTCACAAAAGCATTTCCATTCCACCACAATTTGACAGTGTACATACACACAGGTACACACATGTAAAGGAGCACTGCTGAGTGTACAATTAAAACAAGCCGCCTCTCAAGTGGAATGTAAACCCTGCTGTGACAGGACACAATTTCAGCATGAGAAATATCTCTCCCTGGAGTGAACAAGTGGCTCAGTGTCTGCAGAAGGCCAACACCAGCTCCAGTGTCCCAGCTCACCCAGCAGGGCTGTTCATTTCCAGCTGAGGGCAAGACCTATGTGGTGACGCTGCTGGCAATAAAATACATCACCAAATGCTGAAATGTAGCTGAAATAATTGTGGATTATATGAGAATTCCCCAGCCTATGCCAGTGAGGTGGCTTGTGTGGCTACCACTTGTGTGCTGGTAGGTGGCTCACACTCACCCTCAGACACCACCTCTTATCCCTCACTGATTTCTCAGGTACATTTCCACACAAGCTGACAGGAGCAGTTGCTTTTCTGGCACTGCTCCATCCTTTCTCTCCAGACAGCTTTAGGCACGAGACTGGTGAAGAGAACCATCCCCAAGCTAACCGGGTGGTTGCTCCTCACACCACTAGATGTCCCTCTGCCACTAATTATTTATTCCCGTTAATTCACTCCCTGTTACCCTGCAACGAGCAAAACGACAAAGCTTTCCACCAGTACCAGCACATGCCTTGCTAAAGTCAACACTCACATCCTCTGGGAGCTGGCAAACCACTGCCAGCTGCTGGGTCCTGGAGTCAGTGCCGGTGTCACCACCAGCCAATCCCCCCAGGGACACTGAGAGGGGCTGTGCCGGCAAGGAGGTGCCAATCCCATCAGCCCCACAGACACAGCAGGGCAGCACTGTGCAGGAGCTCAGACTGTTCCAGAAGCAGAAAACAAGAGCACATACCTGGTGATGCTGTGAGGGCCATCACCCCATAGTAGGAAAAAGCACCAGCTTCAAACTTCATCCCCTCTTTCCCAGCCTCCACTTCCACTTTCCCCTGTTAAGGCAAAGGAGAGACAGCTGCAATTAAAAGGGACCATGCATCTCAAGGCACAAGATCAGATCTGAGCCCTGAAAGATAGTTTTGCCTGACACCCCTAAGCAGCGTCATGGTCCCTGCAGTTTGTAACAATGGACAGACCCTGAAGGGCAATGGGCCTTTGTGCCCTGAGCTACCCTGGTCTTTGATGCCCTGAGGCCAGCAGAAGTCACTGCAGAGGAGCAGGATCAGGATCACCACCCAGCTTTGGTTGGTACTATTGCTCTGATCCAAGTTGCCAGGCTGTTTTCCTTTACTGCAAAGTGAAAAAATACTCCCGCAGTAGCAAAACAAGCTTAAATGTAGCACAATCATCTGGGATCTTGAAGCACCTAGACATTTTGGGGCACAGCTCACATCCCCACAGAATTCCCTCTAAGACAAACACAGGAAGGGAGATGGGAGATAATGTATGAGGAGGCTGGCTGCTGACACTGATAAGATTCCCACAGAAATAAAGCCCTTATTGCTGAAGAAACAGCCTTGGGGCTACTTTGGTCTTGATTTCTAGCAGTTTTACAGATTCCAACACCTTTAAGATCCTGCTCTTTTGTAGAGTGTTGCCTACAAAGACCCTCAGTGCTTCCCAAGCTGTACAAAACTACACTACCATGCAAGTACACCTGTTCCTGATGTGGCTCAACCAAATGTATAACATTATGTCCTACACAGGGCTGCAGAACAGAACCCACCACATCAAACAGCTGTAAAACATCCCAATCACTCTGGTACACAAGTAGCCAAAAATAATTGTCTTTCACTGGGGCCTGTTTTTCATGTTCACCCATCCTTACTGCACTGAGACTCACAGCACACAGAAGAGATCTCATCCAGCTTTCAGGCTGAACTACACAAAATTTGGAATTTCTGGCAAACAACAATTATCTACAATGCTTTTCCTCTGGCTAAGCTGGGAAGGGGAGACAGACTGTGCATCCCAGGTGTACTAAGAAGACTGAACACCATCTGAACACAATTGGGTGACAATGAGGCCAAAAAGCAGAATTTATTTCTAAGTGTTTATTTCATTAAGCCCCACTTAAAATAAATAATCATGCCTTTAAATTCACAGTACTGGACAAGGGCAGAGAAAGGTGATAATGATCTCAACCTGCATGAGCCCCAATACCAAGTCAGTTTATCTAACTATCCCAGATGAGAAAAAGCACAAAATCTGCCTAGCGGGAAAAGAGGGCCCTCACAAATCCACTTTCCTGCTATCACAAGCAACAGCTTCATATAAATCCCTTTTAAAACCAATTTCACTCTATGAAACAAAAGTAGCTTATTTCTTCATTATAAGCCTTCCAAAAGGTACAGTTTTGTCACCCAGGCTAAGACTGGGTACACACAAGAAGAATATACATTTAACTGTTTACTGGCATGCATTTACTGTGAAGGCATTCTTGGTCCCTCAGTGTGAGAGAATAAGTCCAAGTCCATTTAAATAACAAAAGCAGAGTATTTGTCCCCTTTTGATCCTGGCAGAACCAACCTTGTTGCCATTTTTGTAGTATGTATTTACTGCAACACTCACTTTTCCAAATGCATTATAGACCTGGCATGCTGTGTTTGATAAATATTTATTGATTGCAAAATAGCACAGGAAGAACTCATTGTTCTTTTGTATTCCCATGTCCTCCATTTACATCTTTGCAGCATTACATTAGGGGGATTATCTTGCCTTTGGAATATTTCAGATTGTAACAACTCAGCATGTAAGAAAGAGGAGTTAAAGAGCTACCAGTGGCTCCTCAAACTCTTGAAGAAGAATTTTTTTAGTATCAGAATTATGTTGCATCCACAATATAATATGCCAGTGCTCTCATAGCTGTTTATCACAGAGTGTTTAAACTCGTGCACTCCCCTTTTCTATTTTAAGGCCATGTTAGGATTTCAAGCCCTGTGTTAAAATTTCAGCTACAATGCCTGGGCTTTTACAACCAAAACTGATTTTCAGTTGTGCAGGACAGAGAAGAACCTTTCCAGCAAAATCTCTCTGAAAGGAATATTCCTGTTTAAATGGTGGTAGATAGAAACTAAATTTCTGTGTAAAGCTTTACCTAAGCCATTCAACCATTCCTGACTAGTAACAAAACCTGGGAGATGCCAGCACTGGAAGCAATCCTGTACAGAACACACAGAAAACAGTCCTCCCAGACCAGCCAGGGCTCCAGTCTGGAGCTACATGAGTGCAGGGATCTCAGGGCAGGATAAAGGCATGCATGGAAGGGTTCCCAGGATCTGCATTCTGCTGGGCTGTAGCAGAGGTGACATCAGTTTAGATGGCACAAGGCCCCCACTGACACTTGTGCTTCTCACTACACCTCAGGTACAGACTTCAAAACTGCACAGAAAAATATCATTTCTCAACCATCAAACCCCCAAGCCTCCTTTTGCAAAAGGGAAAGGCACAGCAGATAAAGTATGCAGGCAAAGTTCCTATGTCGTGGCATTTTCTGCACCCCTATTTTCCAAGCAATGCCAATGGGGAACCCTTTGCACTGTCTATCCTTGGGATAGTGAAAGCATAAGTAACTTTTGGCAGATGACAAAGTGGGAAGTGCTTTCTATCCTTCACAACTGGTTTAACTGAGGGTGAAAGCAGCTGAGTGAGCGCCTCAAGCTTGTCAAGGTCACAAAGGAGGCAGGAGCAGCTCCCAGGAGCCACAGTTCCCCTCCCATGTTTGAAAGAAGACAAACTTCAACACCTGAAAGAGGCATAGAGGGGGATACACATGGACATAAAAGGTTTTGCATATCTCTGCACAACCACATGTCTGACCTGTAAAATGAGAACAAAGTAGTCGACGGGCTTGTTTCGCTGGTAGAGGTAGTGTTCTGGGGCCTTCTTGTTCTTCTCATCGTATTTCAGCTCCTGGATCACATTCGGATGTTTTAGCAGCCTGAGAAGGATCTTCTCTGACATCTGGGATGGACCAAATGCTTCTACTTCTATAACACAAGATACAAGTTGGCATTACACCTCATATGCCTGGCAAGAAATCAGCAATACTCGTTAATAAGCATTTGCTTATAAAAGACACACAGATGCAGAGAGGTCCATTATGGAACTGCAGGTTTCCTGTCTTTTGAGACTGTTAGATTTGTAAAGGGAGGGGAAAAACACAGTAACACCTCAACTTCCATTACTGAAGCATTTTTCAAAACAACCAAGAATCATGTCTTCATCTGAAAGGGAAAAGAAAAAGATGGTCTTCCCCTCTTGAGAGTTCTGAGTCACGGAGTTGTATAAATTGAAAAGCTTTAAAGTTGAGGCACAGAGAACCTCTGTATTTGTTTTTTCCTTCCCTAAAAGCTATTGAAATCACTGCATTTTTATTGAAGTCATTGCACTTTATTAAAATGAAATAAATAAATTAATTAATTACTGCTTGGGGCCTATAAAGTTGCTCTAGAGAGATGCTCTACACAAATAAGACACAACTGGAGCTGCCATGGTTCATATGGGAAGAGTTACTCAAAGTGAGAAAATACAGGTCAGTTCAAGCCATGTGGGATTAATGCCTGACACACAGAACGCAATCCCTATCCACTTGATCTTCAGTGTTTCCAACAGAGCTGTTTGAAGCAGAAAAGCTCATCCTTGTGTGGGAGAGGTAAGCCAGGGACGACGAGAATTACACATGCAAATTGATCAACTTCCCCAACACCTCATTTCAGAACAGGACCATTGACAACCCATCATCTGCTAAAGATACTATTCTCAATTTAGAACAGAGAAACCAGAACTGTAGCTTTCATCTTTTTTAGCAGTAGCTTCACCGACACACCTGTATTTAAGCTACACAATCCTTCCATCCACAAAACAAGTAGAGAAGCAGCACTGTAAGACTATGTCTGTTGAGCAGGTGCTTATGGAACTCCACCGAGTCTTGTACACTACATGAACCACGCCTTGCTTGCTGTTAAATCCACATCTTCCTGTTGAACTGCTTCCTTTCACCAAGGACACGCTCATGCGCACATGAGCCGTAGGAGTCCGAGCCGTCTAAGGAATTACTGCCCCTCAGCTGAGATGTGATAACCGATCATGGACATATTTCTTTCAAGTCACAGAGGCACAATAAAGCATGAAGACAGACTAGGAGCATCTAGGCAGGCAGTTACTGCATCTTAGAGGAGGGGAAGTACTAACTTCCAAGTGGAGCTGGGAAACTTCAGACAAAGCAACTTTATCATTTTCCACCCATGAATGTTATGTTGAACATGGCAGCAAAGATGACCGTCTGAAAGGCCTGCATGTGGCACGTCTTTAAATGTCAAAGAGAGACAGCACAAGCAATAGGAAGGCATTTTTCCACAAGTTCTCCTGTTAAAAGGCCTCATCTCTGAGGTGAAAGGACTGAGTTTACGACGAAAGGCAATACCAGCTGCAAGAAACCATTCAAGGCCCTGGTCTCTCTGCCAGACTGCCCACCCAAGGGCTAAAACATCAAGGTGTTCTGGGATGGAGACAACTGTCCTCTGAAACCTCTGAAGTCATCAACGGAGGTCACACAAGCCAGACAGAAATCCATTTTAAAGAGTACAGTTCAACCACCTGTGCAGTATGCATTAAATATGTCAGGAGAATTTTTCACTTGGAGTCATAAAGTCTCATGGAACAGGTTTAGACCTTCCTGCAAAAAGTCCAGCATCTTTCTGGAGAAGGCGCCAGAGTGCAATTACAGCCAGCTGGCCAGTGGTATTGAGTCCTCTTTGCTTTGTTCCCTGAGCTCTTCCTAATGGGGTGTACTTGCTAGTCGTTAATCTGACGGACTCTAGACATGCAGTGCGGCACTTGGCGTTCATCCTTACCTTTCAGACCAATTTAAAGTTACTGGTCCACCCCTGGTATATGTCTCAGAGGGTTCATGCCGACACTGAACACAGGAGAGGAGAGAATTTAAAAAGAAAAACACAACAGTGGCATTATTTGTCACCCCAGAATCCAGCCTCCCTTCCCGCCTGTCCTGTCCCACCCACCTCACCGGCCTTTGCTGACAAACTGCCTCGGGCTCTGGCACGATCGCAGAAGGAGATAACCCGCACTTGCCTGTGGCCAGGAACCGGTGCATTGCCAGGAGGAGCTGCGGTGATATTTTAACCTTCATCTCGCTGTCTGTCTGCTTGAAGGCAGAGAAGTCCTGCTTCCTGTCCCGATGAGCTACTTTCTTTTTCGTCTTGTTATCAGCTGGGGAAGGGAGGGTGGGAGAAGAAAGGAAGGAAGCGATTTCTGTTAGAACGGGGTCCAACATGAACCGCGCCGGCCGTGGTCAGCCAGGGTGGCCACGCGGAGCACGAGGGGCAGGCAGAGCCCTCTGCAAACCCAGCTCACCATCACACAGCCCAAAGCACTGACCATCAGGAGCTGTGCAGCCCTGGGGCCCTGTCCTGCACAGCCAGGCACCCCAGCCTCTGTCACATCTCTGTCACCCTGGTCAGGGGAAAGTCTCTGCTTGCAAACACCTGACTGCAGAGCAGCTCTGCGTGTTGCATTTCTGGTGGGGAGAAGTCCTGCTCAGTACTACTGAACATCAAAAGGTGTTGTTTTACAAGCATAGCTGGGATAGCTTTTTTTTACATATACATTCCTTAGAAAATTCCCAGCACGTACACAGAGGAAATAGACAATAACTTATTTCTTTTGCTCTACCATTGGCTTCAGTGACTCTGCACAGCTGTGGCAAAATCTGCATGCCTTTAGCTGAAGTATTCCCAATGTCTAGTATATGCAGTTTCCTTTGTCCTGTCCAAACTTCAGCAAAAGCTGGCAAGGTGTACAGCCTGGAAGTGGGAATCTCTGACCACTTTACAGGCACTGAAGCCAGAATAAAGTACAGAATGGCTTCAGAAATTCAGATATGGGGTTTTGCCTGCTAGTGAACCTGGGCTCCTGGACTCCTGTGTCTTAAAACAGGCTCTGTGGTGAGGAATCTCCATTTGTGAAAGACAACATGAGAGAGACACAAACAATGCAGGTATTACCATTCACTGCCATAGCTGATATCCCAAAATGTTTGGGAAACCAGGTAAGTAGACAGCTACAGGTATATTGAGGTATGGTATCCATCAGTTCCAGGGAGAAGAGGTCTCTGCTCAGATGGCAGGGTGCTCATCCCCGCTGGTGGCACCACCTGTAGGGTGGCAGTGCTATAAGCAGCAGAATGCTGTCAGACAGCTCTGAGCTCCACAGAGTGCAGGAAAGCCAAGTGTTGAGGCAACTCCTGTGAGCCCCTCAGAGATGAGACTCAGCTCAGGTTCCAGGGCCTTTGAGGGGGAAGATCCTAAGAACACTGCAGCTACTTGTCCATCAGCCCCTCAGTCAAATGGTGTGAAATGACTGGACTTGTGAGGGACTGCAGGCAGCTCTGGCATGTTGATTCAAGGCACAGGATTGGGCAGGCCCACAAAGAGCTGCAGGTGAAGTTAACACTGTGAAACTGTACTTACTCTCAGGTGCTTGTTCACATTTTGAGTTATACATGCAAAGATGATTAAAGTGATGCATTGGAAGCCACTGAGATCTGGAGCCTTTTACAAGTCCAAATAAATGCTACGGACTACAAAAGGCTCAGAAACTGTTTGAGTTTGAGGCTTGGAAATGCACAATACTGGTAATTTACAGGCTTCTAGATTTTCCCAAGTCACCCAGTGTTTTAGACATGAGTACATCCAGATCCTCAGCTTCCCAGGAAGTTCCAGGACTACACTCCACTCCAGGACTATCACAGACTCAAAAGCAATACTGTGCTGACAGAAATTTGCCTATTTGAGATATCTCAAGTGTATTCTGTGAGCAGTGCAAATCAGAAGGTTTGAGATACTTGTTCCCAGGCACATGGAGAACAATGATGACCCATGTCCTTTTTCTTCTTTGAAAGCAGAAGCCTCTTACCCTAGTAGTACTTTACACAAGACTTGGACTACATCAGGGACTGCAGTTTCTCTTCCAAAAGCAGGAATAGAAACCACTGAAGGGAGTGGCTACAGACTAAAAACAATCCCTGCCTTAGAAATATAGTTTGAGACAGACCTTATCTGTACTTGCTGTTAAAGGAAAGATGCATACCAAAGCAATGGAAAATTAATAGCAAAAAAAGTTGCCTAGAAGCTCTCACTAGGTCCTACCTCTTGTAAGAGATAAGAAGAATAGAAAGTGTTTTTTTCTGAAAAGCTCAGAGAATGTTATTTTTAAAGCACTGTATCTGAGGTATTTTCTCACAAGGAGCTCCATCATTGCTCTCTTCAGGGAGGCAAAAATCACAAGTACAAGTGTTTGCCCTAGGACAGAGAAACATCTCTGTGCTTTTCCTTTTAAAGAACTGTAACACTGCTGGCTTTACACTGCACTACTGGTACCTGAAAACAACACCAGCATCACACATTGGGAAGATGCCTTAAATCTTTCTGTCCATAATGGTCATCAAGGTAAGAGACCCAGGCTCTAACTCAAATAATGGGCAATTTCAACTCCTCCTATTTTTTTTCCTTGGCAGCTTATCCAAAAATCTTCCCTCAAGAAAAATGTTACCTAGTTATAGAAGAGCCACATGGCTTAAGCATTATTGGCACTAGCATTATTTTGGCTTATTTTTGCAAGGGATGGTCTTAAATTGTTCTTTGCTATACAAACAACTTCTGAGCTTCTTTTAAGACACAAGAAGCAAGGACTGGATTGTGACCAATGTAATTGAAGCTGAACCAGGTATTTCCTGTCCGTCCTTTCTCCGGTAAGTGGGAAGGAGATGTGGGCACTGAAGTTACCTTGGCATGCTGAAGTGATCTCTGCTCACAGAGTGCTGAGCTGCTGTTTGGTTCTACAACATGAACAATGAGATGCACAAGGGATACTCTCACTACAACTTCTGGTGAGAAATCAACAAATCCTGCAAACGTCTTCAGTAGTTGCTGGAAATATTTAGACTTCACCTTCATAGGTAACAAGTCTGACCATGACCTCGGGGCTGAGATAGAGAACTCCAGAGGATGAGTGGTCAAAATGAAATTTAGGTTGTGATATCTCTTGTAATAATCCTAAACATTGATGCTTGATGCATAACATGAACAAGCAGTCTGTGCAGTCTAAGACAGAACATACAGCTTTCTCCCTTGGGCCGCTGAGAAAGTTGAGAAATGCTCTCCCACTATGGCTAGAGCCATGACAGCACAGGACAGATTCTTGTAGTGTGCCAACCATGAAAAAAAGCTACAACTTTCCAGTACTAAGAGCCAAACACACTGGCAGCTCTTCATCACGACATGGGCTGAAATGTGTCATGACAGAAACATCCTCTCTCCGCCCCCTCAGCATTCCCAGTACAAAGTTTCATTCTCAGAAGTACTCAGGCTACCCAGATCTTGATGGGTCAGACATATTTAACAACTTTTCCTGCTCCCAGCATCTCTGCAAGCCGCAGCACAACAGAACCACAAGAAGATATACCACACATTTATTTGCATCCCTGCAGAAACTCAGTTGTGGAGTTCAGCAGTGAGACCAGCTTTCAGCAGAAACTGAAAATATACTATTGCTTCCACCTTGAAACAGTTCAAATGTTTTTTCATGGAAACAACAGAAAGGCACAGCTCCAACACAAGGTCAGCCATTTCATCAAATTTCAAGTTTCCATCAAAGCAAAACAAAACAATTTTAAAACTTCAGAACAAAGTGTAGCAATGCTGCCAGAATTTTTCAAAAGCTCTTTTTTAAAGTAAACACCTAGTACAGAGCAAATCAGTCCAAGGGTTTTAAGCTGACTTGTTGTGAGCTGAGCAAGCCAGGCTGCTATAATAATGAACAGAATTAGAGGTGGGGTTACTAACAGTGACACTGTGATATCAACACCAAAAATAACCTGCCTTAAACATATAATGGACAATAAAGTACTTTCAGTAAACTCATGTTCTCACACATGTTCTCATCACCAAACCAACTGGATGTTGGCTGCCCAAGTCCAAATCCTCACAGTTTCTTGGGATTTCTGCTCTCTCCCTTACTGCTATAACATCCTGCAGTCTAAACAGTGGAATGATCTCCAGTGCTTCATAAATTAGAAGTTCTTCATGGTACTTAGCAGGAGTCACCCTCTAAAATTTCCTGCATCTTCCAGGAAGGCTAGGAAGTTTTCTTACTGTTCTGAACGAGGAATTTTTGATAGCAAAAAATTATCCCAGGAATGACAGTTTCAAGAGAACTCAATGTTCATCAGCTCTATTTTGTTAATATAGGAAGCCTTCAGGTAGTACAATTAAAATTAAATTCTCATTTCCTTGCCCTCTAACATCCTATTAATGGGCAAAGCTTTTTTTGTCCTGAAGAACACCACAGCATGATCTATGTGTTTTCTTTCAACAAACAAGGCAGAGGGGGAAATTGAAAGCATAAGCAGTGTCTTCCCTCAAACATACATGTAAATATCTCAAAGGTAGATAAAGATAGGATCTTTTTGGAGAATAAAAGGAAGTTTGAAATCAGCCCGCAAAAGCATTATGTTGCAACTGATTAGCCCAACAATTCATTTGTGAAGGTATGAAAAGAAATCAATATAACTGGACTTCTGTGATTTACACAGTAATTAGACTCTTCAGCACACATTGAAACACAACTATGATTTCATGATCATTTGGGTACATAAATACTGATAAAATCTCCATTAGGTACAGAAAGCATTTCAGGCAAAAACAAGTCTATCCCACAGAATGAAGTGATCACAGGGCATTTGGCTTGGAGGGAGGATAAAAGATGCTTGGGTTGGCCTGAACAAATGCTGCAGAAACATTCTTTCCATGAGAAAAGAGAAAAAAAAAAGCAAAGGACAGCTGAACAGTGTTAAAGATACTTAAATTATTATTTCTACTATAATAGAATCTGGAGACATCCTTGTGCTGCACAAAAACACATAGTGAAAAACAGCATCTGCCAACAAGTGATCAAAGGCCAGATAACACAGATGAAGAATGACTGAAAGGAAGTCCTGTATGCGCAGGCCAGATTGTGCAGATGGGGGAGAAGCAGACACTTTAGGTAACTGGCCAAGCTTTAATCTGGGAAAGAAAAGGGTCCAGATCTCTCAAGTTCCAGGTAATGGCCGACCTGCAGCACCATCTCCCTCAACAGACATTACCACAAAGAAGGAAGGAGCTGTGCTGAGTGATGAAAAGAGAAGGCTGGTTTAGAACAGGCTGGTTTTCAGTCCTGAGGAAGTTCCATTCTCAAGATCTCTCAACGAGCGACAGATATTCTAAAGAGACTCCATTCCTCCTCCTTGAGGCATGGCATTTGCCTGCCTCTTGCTGAACTATGGTTCTACAAGGACTACAGGCCCTTGAGGCAGAGTGACAGTAGGGGAAAATGTGGGAGATCATTGTTGCAGATGTAAACCTTCCTGGTAAAAGGATCAAATAAAGAAACTTGTCCTGCTTCTGAATTAACACAGCCTAAAGGAGTGAGGTTCCCATGCTGCAAAACCAAAAATTACTTTGACCATCTGAGGGATCTGCAGGTCATTTTGTTAAGGAAACTTCCTCAACAATTTGACTACCAGGATTTTAAATTAGCAACATATCATCTCTCAAAACACAGCTATGAATACAATTGCTACTTTATGGAGTCTTTCTTCTCATCTATAAATAAATTGCAAATATTTCTACTCACTGTATAGATCTGTTTCATCCAGAATTTCAGACTTGATGATCTCTTCAATCACATCTTCTAAAGTGACAATTCCCAGGACTTCATAAAAAGGGTCCCCTTCTCCTTCATTGTTTACTCTTTGCACTATAGCCAGGTGAGACTTGCCTGCAAGGAGACAGATCAGCAATTTAGACATTTTAGAAACTTCTGAATGATCAGAAATTACAGCAGAACTAGAGACATACAGGTATAAATAAAAAGACAGAAAGGTTGGCGTCAGGCTTTATGAAAAAAGGGGCAAAGTTTAACAGATGCTTAAAATCATAATCTGATTTCTGTCTGAGATACACATTCCTGCATCACATAAATCCACCTTATGCCCTAAAGGAGAGCTGAAGAGATTAGTGTTCTTGTCCTAATGTCTTTCCCAGCAAAACTGTCACCCTGGCACTAAATTCATCATATTATCTTGTTGTTCTGCTTCTTGTCTCATGCATTGGCAGAGGAAGGTCAGGCTGGAGCCCTCCTTTGCAGTGAGATCCCATGGATGTTTTCCTCAAGCCTGGAAAAAACAGCAGCAATGACCAAACCACAGAAGCACAGGAACAGGATAGAGCTAGGGAGAAGTCAGCCCCATCCATCAGCTCCTCTTTTTCCCCTCTCTTCCTCAAAAATAATTTATTTATATATTCCCCATATGGGGTGATAACATGTTATTTAGGATTTAATTAATTAAAATATTCAAAGCAACTCTCTGATCAACAAAGAGAACACCAAAGAAGAGATTTAGCAGTAGTTCTAAAGATTCCTGAGCTGTGCATCATTCACAGTGAATTCTCTTAAGTCCTTTCTGCCATAGCAATGATGATGACAAGAATATTATCATCATCACCCTTCAAACTGGCCTTGAGAGCTCTGGTTGCCAGTTTCTCCAGCTGCCAGTGAAAACCAGTCCTTTGTAAAGCTGCATAAATAATAGAACTCATTCAAAGGGTCCACTAAATGTAAGTGGCATTGTGCAGTACAAGTACACAGACATCAATGTGCTTTCTGAACTATCAGGAGGTAAGAAACTGTGTCTCAGAATCTTCTTTGCTGGTCTCAAAAATTATCCTTATCCCCAACTGAGGAGGACAACCAAAATAGTTCAACTTTGCTTAGACCCCTTTATAGGCAATAATGTCTGCCTGTTTTAAGATTCAGATTATTAGACTAACAAGCATTCAAACTATTCCAGCCCAGACTTACTCATGCTTAAAGAATGAAAATATCCCGAACAAATTAGACGAGGGAGGAAAACTTATCAACTACTGATATAAACATTGCATCAGGTCAAGTCAATTCACTTTGGTAAGTTTTTCACATCTGCTTTCCCAGGGACCCAACATAAGCAGTTAAAAACAAATTCTTGGTGAATGCTGTCTGTCGAAAGTTAAATTCTTTTGCTATTCCCAGCTTGTGATCATTTAAAAGGAATTTTCCAAAGCAGGGTCTAATATTAGACTCAAAATGAAGTTTCCATTCCACTTAGGCGATATTCTCACCAAAGTAACTACTGCATAATCTGATTGTCTTGGAGCTACTCGTTTAGATGCAGATGGACATACTTTAAATACCAACTGCACAGCACTGCTGAGTCTTATCTTGAGGAGACCTTATTCTACAGCAAATTAATAGAAAGATGATTTGTGATTTTTAAAGCATCAACATTCATATTGTACTGAAAGTCTTTCACTACGCCAGGTTTTACAGATTTTATTTCTCTGCATTCCTGGCAAGACTTCCAGCTCTTTCTACTGCTCAATGAACAGCATTACAGTGACTTCATAAAAACATGAAAGATTTGAGCACTATTATTACTGCAATTTGCCTGTAATATATTACTCCAATTATATCCTTTTAACATAATGCTAAATAAGAACTGTGGCATAAAAAAAAATTGCACAGACAAAACAAATGTTCTAATTTATTTCACAGTGCCTGTTCATGCTATATTAGTATATTTGCTTTCAAGTCAAAAGACAGGCTCCTTCAAGAGCCATTTCTATCACAGACCACAGCAGCTCATCATCACATGCTTATTCAGGTGCTAATTCCTCAGGATATCTGTTCCCACATATTAGTAAGTGGTAAGATCTGTTCAAGTGGGTTAAATTAAAAAAACAAACCAAATCAGCCAAACAAGAACACCAAAAGACAATGCTATCAACTTGTGTTCAGCTTTGATCAAAATCATCAGCCCTTTCCTCCACTCCTGCACTGCCTATGCCAAAATGCTGAACTAGGTGATGAAATTTGAAATTTTGAAAAGAACAATCTTTCTAACAATGGAGTTCTGAACACATCTACAAGCAACATCAGAGATTTATGAAAATGGGATGAGGGAAGGACTGAGGGGTTGGAATACAATGGGCAGTTGTGCACAAGTTTCATCCACAAAACAAGTAGCATGTCCTTCCTACCAGAGTGGTCCCCACCAAGAATTCAGCATCACTAAACCATGTTATGCTCTCCCCATTTGAACAGCTGCAGGACTCTGATCCAAGCAATAGCACCTAATGTGAGATGAGTGACCAAAATCTGCACCAGCTGTTGCTCTCTTAAGCAGAGTGAACTGGTAAGACAGGAGTTACGGAGAAGTATCAGGCATTTTGCACTTTCTGTGATAAAAAAGAAGGCTAGAAACACTTTTTTTTGGCCTTGCCATACTCTCCAATTTTAAGGAATTTTTACTTATCACCCAAAGTATCACGACCATTGAAACTCGTTATCATCACTGGATTTTGGTGGGTAGCATTGATATTCAGTTCTACCCTCATTATTAAATAAACTACATGCTACAGAGAATTTATCTGCTGAGAAGAGATAGATTATCCACACACATGGTGACACTAACCTTTCTTCCCCCATGATCGTCAAGTTTTCCTGTTCCAGGCTTTCATCAACCCAACACTTAGCTGGGGTCAGATGAATTTAAGCCAATCTAATAAGCTGCCCCTAAATGGCTGCCTTTTTGTCCCAAGTTTCCTCCTTCCTTTCTATTGGCTCCAATGCTCATGAAATCATTTGATGAGACAGACCAGATCTGAAAATTACATCTCTCGTGTCTTTGCAAGATAATTTTGACCCAGATCCAATAATTTGCAAGAAGTCACCAGAGAGTGGAACACACATCAGAGGTGGTGACGGAGATGTTACGAAGATGCATTCCCCGACTGGCTGCCCTCTCACCACAGAACACTGCAAATACCCTGCACGTATGGAAGTAATCAAGACATAAAAGGCTAAAGGAAAAGCTAGGAGTGCAAAGACCTCTTTATACACAGTAAAAGAGAACAACACAGCATGTGCTCAACTGTAAAAGTGGCCTGTAAGTAAAATAATGACTCCTCTGAGTGCTTGAAACAGAAATTGGCTACAGCTTTATTCAAAGACTTTATCAGGCCACTGACAATTGTCATATTATTTTATTCAATTGAAAAAGAGCAGTTTTAGCTTGTATTTTCCATTGCTAAAGACTTACAGTACATATCCAGTAAGGAGCTGAATAAAGTAAACATCCAGCAGGAACGAAAATCTGGACTGCATATAGTATTCCTAGGGCTTTGAGAGCAGAACATAAATTACACAGAGAGAGCAGGTGTATGGAAAGTTCTGTACTTCACTGATTTTCTGGCCACAGTCTCTAACCACACTTCATAGATGACATTAATGCTTCTTTAATCCCTTGCTTTAAGTGTTGATACAATGAGATTTAGCAAGTGGGCAGCTCTGCAAAACTGCCAGTTCTGACAATAAAGACAGAAATTTTGTGTGACCGACCCACAGCTCCTCTGTGGGCACAGACAGGCAGTGTTTGCTTTCTGCCTCAGTTTCCCCCCATACAGTGACAGTCAGTGACACCACCAAGGGCCTGTGTGGGGCTGATACCTGTACACGGCCCGAGGCACCAGTTGTGACAAATGTTAATCTCTCTGTTACCTTTGCAGGCAACTAAAGCACCAAGCAGTTTTGGTAAACGTAAATCCAGTCTCTTCCCATTGCTTAAAACCCTGCTGCTCAGCTTACATTTTGCTCTGTAGAATTTCTGATTAATTTATTAAGCTAATTAGGAAACATGAAGATGCTTAGTTAAATCCGCATGAGTAAGTGAACCCTAGAAATAGCTCCTGGGAGTCCATGTGATTTACTGACCACACAGAACAGAACTGGAAGAAAGAAATGCCTGAAATACTCATTCTCTTACTGTACCATGACAATTTCTTGGGAAATACATAGTGGTGGAAAATTCTCCCTTTGATCCTGAGGCATTTATACATCTAGAGTAAGGACCTCGAGAACACTGTCATGCACTTCAAACCAGAGATGAAAACATCTCTTCAAGATCTGCTCTGGTCACTCACAGGATCTTGCCATTTGGATGGAGCTGTACCCACCCCACTCTCACATGTCACTTCCCATAGACACGCATGCAAAAGAAACAGGATGACAGACACATTGTGGAGTTCAATAAATGCCAATGCAAGTCATAAACTGGTGCAAAACAGCCCCATGTGCTGGCACTGGAGGTTGGCTGGCTGGCTGGGTGGACACACTGCAGGAGTCAGCAGCGTGTCCCTGCAGCAATGGAAAGAACTCTGCGCTCACATCAGCACACGTGCAGCTCGCAGGTCAAGGGAACAGATTATTCCTCTCTATCTGACACCTGTGAAACCACATCTGCATCTCTGGCATTCAGTCTGGGGTTCTCCAGCTCAACAAAGACACCAAGAAACTGAAACAGTTTTGGTGGATGGTTCCTAAGAAGGGCTGGGCTGGAGCCCACGATGCACAAGGAAAAGCAGAGGGCACTGCACTGGCGGAGTCTCGCAGAGAAAAGGCTGAAAGAAAGGACTTCAAAGTCCTTCTGTACCTCATAGAAGGCTATAGAAAACACAAAACTAGAGTCCTTTGGCTAGATACTGATGGGGCAAGAGACTACAAACACAAATTTCAAACATGGAGACTCTTTAAATAATGAAAACTTGTTCCTTACGAGGGTGGTCAAACACTGGGACGGGCCCAGAGGGGCGGTGAGATCTCCAACTTTGGAGGGATTCAAAACTCAGTGACCTGAGCCAGCTTCAAAGGTGACCCACTCCAAAGAGGGGGTGGGACCAGATGACCTCCAGAAGTCCCTTTCTAAATTATCCAGTGATTTTAAGAGACTTTGAAGGGAGGTCTGACTGAAATCCCAGACCAAACTTCATTGCTGAATTCTCATTCCCAAATTTGTTAAAAAACTGCAAAACTTTCAGTACATAAGGATATATAAAGGCAGCAAGTTTTACTGATCTGGAATGCCACAATCTGGCCTTGTATGTGACCAAATGTAATAACAAAATGCTACTACTAGCCAGACTATGCTTCAGAAAATTACAATACTGCTGCCATAGCTTTAGAGCAAACACAGGTTCCCAGGAATGAGTAACCCAACAGCAAAGGTGCAATTTAGGGGCTCTGAGCAGTGAGCTACAACCTGCAGTGACGTGTGTAAGCTTACACTATGAGAAAGCAACTTGAAATGCCTTTATTTCTGCCAAAGGAGGTTTAGGAATTTGGTAACTGGAAAGATTTGTATGTAGGTGTTATTTCCCCCTGCAAGCAGCAGGTCTTACTAAAGACCCCTGGTTTCCTTAAAAAAAAGTTAAAAAGAAAAATCAAAGCTGTGGTAGACATTTATAAAACAGAAGATTCTTGTTAAGTCAGTTTGTGGTACAACAAGAATCAGGCTAGTCCATTTTTGTTAAAACCAGTAATCTGAGTCTGTTTGCTGTGGGTTAGTGCCCTGGAACATTAAGCCATAGCCTGTTTAATATGCCTTCAATGACATGGAGAAAAATCCCATGTGGTGTTTAGCTGCCCTTGATTTGCTAACTAACAATCTGTGCTTCTGAAAAACCCCCTGTTTAAACTTATGGGACTGTTTTTGTTTCGACTGATTGGTAAAAAGGTAAACACTGGTCTGTCACTGAGATTCACAGGTTCAACAACACATTATTCCAAACAATCAATTTTAAAACATGTTGTATAATTTATCGCTTAAAAATAACTCCCCCTGAAGTAGCCCGGGCTTGCAAGCAGTTATATCAAAGTAAAAAGTGTTTTCCTACATTTCTTTTCTGCACCACAGTTCACGGACATTAAATCTCCCTTCTATTAGCAGAAATTTGCATTCGTGCTGTTTGCTTTTTCACTTTGATTATTTTCAATGGGGCTATCAGACTGGTATTTTCTCCAAACACACACATACAAACTGGTGCACACTGTCTTTGGGTTCATAACACAACACTATTCACAGAATCAAGAGAAACCCAAAACTTCTGTAAAAACATAATCTAGGTTTAGACAAGACTTTTTAGATCCTGTTCTTTTCAGCAGCAAAACATATAATTTTTAATATATATTTGGGAAGGGAATCTGATAACTAGTATTCATTTAAAACAGCCACATAAAAACCATCCAGACCTTCAAAGGAAATGAGTGAAAGTATCAGCACAACCATTGGGAATACATGATTCTCCTTTAAACCAGAGAGCTCAGCCTCATACAAACATTAACCAGAAACCACAGCAGCCTTCACAGGAAAATAAAAAAGTAGCACTTTAAATAGGCTCTTTGTGTTAAAGTCCATTTAGTGGGAGGACACCAAAAAAAGCAAAAATCAGGGAGAGTTTCAGAATGACTTCCTGACAGTGAATTGTATTTGTAAGGAATACTTTCCCAAGGGAAACGACAGAAGCTCAGTTACTTGCAACTTTGAAAACTTGACTGGACAAAGCGCCTAGAAAGGACTCAATAATTCTCCAGTGCCCTGTGGAAGATGGAAGAGAAGTGATGAGCTAACATTTTCCATCTACACCAGCCTACCAATAGTGTAGGCACTCCAACTCAGCTGCTGCTGCCTTCCTTTCAATCCCTTCTGCTAGGACCTTGGTGAGACACACACTGACAAACTTAACTTGCTTTGCTGCTGCTTCTAAATGTGAGAGCACAGCTCTAGAAAGCTGCAGCTTTACCTGCAACTGAACCAAACTTGGCAACCAACTCAGATCTGGAGCTGGGAAGTCTCCATAGGCACACCAGTAAAAGAAATTAGCTGGGATCCAGAAATAACTTGAGTGTAAGGAAAAAAGGTAATTTCAACTCAGACCTCTGCTATCAAAGCAGAAATCTCAGGGAAGAATCAAATATGAGAATATTTAGGGAAAACTATTAAAAGGTGTAGGCAGGCATCATGAATGAAATTGAAAAGTGGAGAGAAAAAGTTTCAGAAACTCCTTGAACATTGCTAACAACTGCCTTGCCATGAACAGCATGGCAATGCTTCCCAGTCAGGCAGTGCTTTTGCAGTAGGGAATTTGTGCTGAATATTGCTGGGGTTAACAATAACCAGGGTCCACAAGGGTGAAAAATGCACACCACTGGCTAGGCTGCTCTCAGTGTTGGCCAGAACCCTGAGTTCAGCATAGTAAATGAACAAACACGAGCTGCTTCCCAGAACTGGAAGTATCCACTGGATCTGAAGTAGGAGAGGAAGAGAAGGAAATCCTAATACTTGAGAAAGAACTCTCTCCCAAAACCAGAATACCTTTGGACACCTGTCTGAGGCTCTAACCTGAGTAAAAGGTTGTGACACCAGGACACTGGTGGCTTGAGATGAGAGATAAGGTGGAAGTTTAAAAACAAAATTAAGGAACCACTTCAGAAGTGAAGAAAACTAAAGTTGAGAGAAGATGTGGCAACAAGAAGAGAAAATACTGAATCTGGAGAGAGGCCTAGGACTATTTGGACTGACATAGAACAAAAAAGTTCAGATAAAATTTAAGGCAAACAAACAGAATATTGAAGTCATTCTTGGTCATGGTTCAAGTCTTCCACATTGGACTGAAAAGATACTGAAGTGTGACTTATGCTGATGTGATTTCCCCTGTGCCCCCACTTCCCAAGGCAAGCAATGACCTTTTGGAAAGAAGTGTAAGAAATGCATCTCCTTACTGACTCACACCTCCACAGCATGATCAGCAAGGAATGTTTCTAGTGTTCAAGCACCCTAAAAAGGAGCCATACTAATTTTATTACTTCCCTGTTTGTTCAAGATTGTCCCACTGATTTCAGCATTCCTTCAGGGATGAAGAGCAGGCACCGGCAGAAGTGCTGCCAGCAGAGGGAGTGCAAAACCTTGGGTTTGCTGAGCTCCAGCTCCGGGTCCTTCCCAGACCTCAGCCCAGCAGATGGAGAGAAGAGGCCCTGGATTCTGGCATCGGTGGGGCCTGGCTGCTGGCTGCATGCTGAATCCTGAGAGATGTGCCCTTCGGCCTGGGATCCACAGCAATCCTGTCTGCCATGGCCTGTTCAGCATCTCCTCCTGCAGCTTTGCATTGCTGCTATGACTTGTCCCCCTCCAACTTCCTCTGCCTTCCCTGCCCTAGGGGAGACAAATTCTTGAGCCCTTTATAAGGGCTCAGGAGAGAAACTGTCACCTCCTCACAATCTCCTCCAGTCCAACAGGCTGCTCTACCACAAACCAAGAGTTAGTACACTAAATAAACACAAGAGCATCAAGAGATGTATGTTTATGAGCAACAAAAATAGAAGTCAATCCAAAACAACAGTGAACTGAGATGACTTTGATGTTCAGGTAATCAAAACAACACCCACAGAAACAACAGCCTTGTTCTCTATCACTGCAGCCAAAAATCCTACTGATCTAATCCATCCTCTAATCCTGCCTCCCTCAATTCCTAGAACAGACTGGGTTTAATTCAGGGAGCTTCTAGATTTTGGCATCTACACCATGGGATTTTAAATCCGACAAAGGTAAAGTACTAGAAGGCACAACGGAAACATGTTTGGACATTAGGAGAAGGTTAGCTGAGGCCAGCATGCTTACATAAGGACCTAAACTGTGCTGAGAGCAAAGAGCATGAGCTGCAAAGGAAGAACAGCATCTTGAGACTGTAGATCCTGAAAGGAATTGGGGGATGGATATGATCTTTTTTTTTATTATTATTATCATAATCAGCTGTTACAGTTTACTTTTAGCTCACTATTTAGGATATAAATTTAAAAGGGTTCTTGTGTTACCAGCATCTTAGTTCATTAATATTCTATTTTAATGACTTGTTTTACTTCAGGCCATTTATATCACATGTAGTTTGCAATTCCAGCAGCTCCAAACCCAGCCTGGTCGATGGCGCCATCAGATTTTTTCAAGCTTTCAAATTTATACTGTGACAGAAGCCAGAGGAAGATGAAGAAAAAGCTACCCTGTTAACTTTCTAAATTGGTGACACCACCTTCATCCAGCCAGGTCTGTACAAGCCCAGGAGCACCCAGGTGTGTGTGCTTTGGGCACCACCAGTGCCCAAAGCTGTGGGATAAACACACCCCTGGAACACAACCAGAGCCATGACCTTGACTCTGCACAAGCGCAGACTGGGGCCACGTGAGCTCTGACACTGCACATTTGTTTCTCTGGATTCACTCAGTGCCGTTACAGAGCAGCTCCTGAGCCGTGCAGCACAGCACCAAGGACACTGCAGCAATCTGCAGGCACAAGAAACACGGCCACCTTCTCCTCCTGCCTTTTGGTTTGGGCCAGGTCCCATGGGGGTACCACTGCAGGAAGAGCTGCCCCAAAGCCATGCTTCACACTGCCAGCAAATTCAAGGGGAAGGGGGAGTATCCTCTGGCTGGAAAGTGACTCTTTTAAAAACCAAAGGCATGGCACACCAAAGTGTAGAGGTGTGCCAAGACACACCCAAAGTCACAGAACCAAGAACTCTGCAGGAGCGACCAATTTAAACTTTCATAGGTCACATTTTCACTTTGCTTTGGCGCAATTTTAGCGAATGACGCAGATCACAGCTGGATCCAGATCCATGCCTCTTCACCAAGAACAGGTACACAGCAACTGTCATGGATATGGGGGAGGTGGGATGTAATTTAAACCACCTAAAGACATCCTGGAATTGTCTGACACCAAAGCAGAAGGACAGAAGAGCACCTGTGATTTCAGAACTGGGCATCACAGATATCTAAATTCCTGCAAACTTCAGGTCTTCTGCAAAATAATAATACAATAATATATAGAGAAGGGGGAACCCCCTAATTTGGCATTTTGCTAAGGATTTAAGTGGATCTTGTGTTACTTTTAAAGCCCATCATGCAAAGAAGCCAAAAGAATTGGTTCAAATGCTGACTCAACATCCCCAGGAAAAGGAAAGATTATAGAAAACTGCCTTGCTTGAAAGAATGACAGTTCTGATGGTACATTTGAATGCATTCTTATTATTTTCCAAGTACAAGCATAAATTGCCTGTCTTTGTTCCTAGGAGCTATCAATTACTCACAGATGTAAGATTTTCCAGTGAATTAGTAATACAACATCATCTTTTCAGCCCCACAAGACAAGATTAATTTTCTGAAAAATGGTACTACTGGGTCATATTTTAGAAATGGGAATTTCAAAGATCAATCTCTATTGCAGTTATGCTATTAATATTTTTAATTACTGAACTTGATATCAAAACTTCTTAAAGTTTCCATTTGTGAACAGCCATCTAATTAGTGGATTTTTTGGGCCATCCTGCATAGCTCTCTGGTAGGCTGAGTTTGTCCAGAGCTCTTGAAGGAGGCAGGAAACCTCTCAGATAAGACAGCAAAGCCCTGCTCCATCAGCAACAGCCCCTGTAGAGAACTGGAGATAAGGCGAAGTGAGAGCCGCGCCCCTGAGCAAGAAGACACTGGAGATAAATGAAGAGGAGAAAAAGGAGTCTTAAGAGATTGAATTTGTGAACTTGCCACTTGCTGATTTTGCTGTGATGAAGAATTCCTTTGCTCCAGAAGACTAAATCAGGATTGCTGAACAGTTTTCCAACTGCTGGGTATTGATGACATGGGATGACATGTGACTCACACCTACATGACAATATTATTCAAATTCTCCTTGTCAAATATTTACATGAAGTGAAGAGCTGTAATATTTCAGTGACATAATAGGAATTCTGTGAGAATAGTACTTCTTTCATGATGCTTAGTTCAGGGAAGATGTAGTACAGATAGCCCTGTTTTCTTTATTATTCTGCAGAAGTCTTTAACATTATTTTAGCCCCATCAAAAACTAATCTGAATGTATTTGCCCACAAATAACCTAAATACCAGCTTTAATATCTCTGACTTCTGAGACTGTTTGACAATTTTACTCCAGAACAAGCTTTGTGGCATAATGTCTCATAGGGAATGGGGTTATTTATCTAAGCAGAACACTTTGTTATTTAATCTCCTCTGGCAAGGGACAGATCTCCTCTGTCTTTTTAACACTGTTCACCTTTGTTTGTAAATGTGTGTGTTAGAGCGTTTCTTTGATTTTGCCTCAGCCTAACACTTAGAGCTTAAGCCCTCTACTAACACCATGTAATAGCATTGCATCCAGGTATCTCAGGACAGCAAGGGCTCACAAGTGCCTGCCTGAATCATCCAGTACTCCACAACTCCTGCAACACTTGCAAGAGTTAGAGTGAAGTGTAACTCCACTAGGTTTGGAGACAACCTCAATTATCATGGTTGAACCCACTGGCACAGGGCAGTTTAGCATCCCTTGTGAAGGCAGAGGGTGAATTAAAACTCATCCAAACCATACAGCTCTGCCCATAAAACTGTACCCACACTAGGAATGCAATACCAGCATCCCTAAAACATCCTGGCCATGGAAATGGCCTCAGAGAAACAGTGTCCTACTGCTGTGACTTCTGCCTTGCATTTGGTTATTTTTAGCTAGGATTAGGCTGAATTCTTCTATATCCCAATAAACGCTAAAGTAAAACAGCTCAAACTTCTGCTAGAAGAGTCATGGACAACTAGGTCACGCAACATACAACACACATGCTTCACTGCTGTTTTCCCTGACTGCTTCTAATCCAAACATTCTGGGTACACCACAAACTTCAACCAGAAAACCAGCCTACTAGGCTCTGAGGACTTGCAATTAAGTCTGCAGTATAAACAACAGTATTTATCTAGTCTATTAACAACAGGAGAACTGATGTCTGTCCCTGTATGAGGTTCACAGGAGAATACCCATGGACTGGGGCACCAGAGTTTGGAAAACTGAAGATTCCCAGCCAGACCATTTCTTGCGGTCTGCAACTCTTGAGCTTCTTCCTGCATCTTCTGTTTGCTCAAGAAAGATCCCTCCACAAATGCAGCTAGAGCCAGGTGATGTTGTCTGCACAGAACAGGTCAGAGTTGAGCTCTCCTCTCTACCTCAGAGGGAGCAACAGGAAAAAATCTCTCTTACCCACAAACCTCATTTTCATGAAACTTACAGAAACATTTCTGTATTTCTGACTTTTGGAAATCAATTTCTTTTAAAGCTATGGAGGACTAAGGCAGGTAAGGAAAGAAAAAACCCAAGCAACTGCTAAAAAATAAACTACACAAAATCTCAACCAAACCAAATAAAAACAACCAGACAAAAACAACCTCCACTTATCTCCCCAAGTAGCCTCCTTCACAGCAGTAGCAGCACAGACCTTATGCCAGCCTCCAAATGACAGAAGACAACAAACTTCAAAATGTTGCTATAATTTCCACTTGCAGGAAGAGGCTGCCATTCCTTCACAACAGTAAAGAACAAAACCGAAACAAATTTACTAGAAAGCCATGAATAAAAATGATTATACAAACCCCAACTTAAGACCATGCACAATTGAGTAGAAACACCAGGTATTTATGAGTAGAGCTCAAACACACACTTAATCTAAACATTATGGACTATGTATCTGCTCTGCATTTCAATCTATAGCAGGTTCATTGGTGAAGGTTCCTGTCCTTCCAGGAGCCAGGAGCCTGGCCACAGTCACTGCATCCCTGTCCTTACAAGGGTTAGACAAACAGACCAGTGAGCCCTGGCAAAAGGAAATGCATTTGGAGTTCACAGAGGGGCTATCACTTGGCTATTTCTGTAGTGCCTGCATCTAAAAAAAGATCCAGTTCACACAAGTAGCTATTTTACCTTACTGTCCCACAAGATCTAAATGCATTTTTTCCGATTACAGTTTCCCACCATAAAACACACAACAAAATGTGACACATATTTTTAAATATTCCTATGAAAGGATTTTTGCTTATATATAGAAACATGAGTATATATGGAAACATACAAAACTCTGTGTTTATATATAGATGTCTCCTCACTGTATAACTAATATTAGTTCATGGAACTGAAGTCACACACCACAACAACAACAAAAAGAATTAAAGTTCCAGGGAGCTTTGCCATAAAGTACACAAAGCAGAAAAAAAACTCCTTGGATTTATGATAATCTCTGCATGAAATGCTGAATGGTAAATTCCCTTGAGAACTTCTCTGACACAAGAAATACACGACAAAATAAACAAACGAGGAGACAAGTCCAAGAGGCTCTTGCTGAAGAGACATCTAGTTCACCCTTTCCTTTTTTTTTTTTTCCTGCTGCATTCCAACAAAATCTGTCATGAGCCACAAGAGAGACACAAACAGGTCTTCCTGGGGTCCTCTTCCAAAGCTCATCTCCTGGGGAACAGGAGACTGTCAGCTTCCCTAAGATAAAGCATTTCAAATGACTACCATAAGTGTTGCCCTGTTGAGAGTGCTCCACATTGCAATGCCTCATCTGTATGAAAAAAATGTACTTTGGTAGTTACATGAAAGTGGCTAAAGTCCTTCAAGACTTATTTACACAAGTCTGAAAGGTTTGACTTTTACTCTCTAATTATTCCTCCATGGTTTGGTGTCCCCAACACCACATTTCTTGCATTTAACCAGAAGATGAATGTAAAATTGGCTAACCAATTTCAGGGTTTAGGCTGAGGGAAATAAAACCAGTTGAAAATATGAGAGACATTTTTTTAAGAGATAAAATCTAAATACTTTTTCCATGCCCCAAGGGGAATTAGCAAAATGGATGAAGAATACCCCAATTCTCAAACCCATCTCATCACATCTGCTCAAGCACTATCCTATGCACTTCAGTACTTGAAACTGTCACAGGAGCTGTTTTAAATAGCCCAAACCCCCTGCTTGAACGCCCTCCTTGATGAGTACAAAATCCTGGCCTTCATGAGAAGGAGAGTTTTCAGCAATAAAGGCTTTTGTAGCAGTTCCACAACTGCCATCAATAGAAAAAAAAACTTGCATAACCTGAACAATTAGCAGGCAAAGGTTTTTTCTAAATTAAACTAATGTAAAGCACTATTCGTGGAGCTTAGTGGGGGGACTCAGGCAATAGCTGTGTATAACAGGAGTGGCAGATGGCTCTACAGAAATCACAATATTTGTTACCATCTTTAAAGGCTGGTGGCATCTCACCTGCTTATTTCCATGACAACTGGATTCCCTTCTTACCAAAAAGCTGTTGATGCTAAGTTGTCTCCTCTCTTCCTCTGTAACTGCTGTTGCATCAAATAATTGTAAAAGCCAACGGGACTGAGGATGAATAAACTCAATTGTGCAACTGAAACAGTAACATGTCAGGATTTTCTTACCAAAACCTTACAGATCTCTAATCCACTTCACAGCACTACCACCTTCCTGATGGCTGGAAATTATTAATTATATAAGAGATTCAGCTATTAAGGGCACAAGGCAAGAGTACCACTCGCTAACCTAGAGCAAGACTAGATCAGCGTGGTGACCACAGAACAAGAGTAGTTCTAGATTCTGGGACCAGGATCTGCACATCTACCCAGCTTCACAGGAACACAAAGTTCTTTTAAGACCAAAGTGATCAGGAGCTCAGATCTATTATTCATTGAGATGATGACATGTCTGGCAGAACAACAGCTCTTGGCAGGACAGTAAAATATTTATGCAGTGCAACAACTCAAAGAAAAGGACTTGCCAAATTGACTGCAACAATGGTCTTCAACGTTTTTCAATTTATGGACTGCTAAAAATGCTCAGTGGGAATGCAGAGCCCTGTCATGCTGAGCTCTCTACTGACAGAAGGCTTTTTGTTTTTAAGATACCTTTTATTGAGACATCTGAAATAGTCCTTGGACACAAGCTAAAAAAAAGTAAATTCACCACACTGCATAATTTTCTGGAAAATATTAAGCAATCTTCCTTACAGTATACAATAATCAAGACATAAAAGCCTGAAATCAAATTGTTACAGATCCCTGCACAATAAAGATATTTTTCCTAGTGGCTTTAGCTTGAGGTTACATGACAAGCATGGAGACCAGCCACCACACAGAGGGGTCAAATGAAGGAACGCAAGAGCAGAAGAGCTGCAGGCCAGAGAGAGCAGAGAGTGCCAGCCACCAGAGAGCCCTGGGCAGAAAGGGAGAGCAAACACAACCCTGAGAGGGACACTGAGCGCTGGATCCCACACGGGTGGGTTTCTAACGAAAGCTGAAGCTGAAATTAAGGACTGGAGACAGTGGTTTTGTTAAAGGCAGCATTTAGAGAATTATCAACAGAAACAAAATATCACAGAGGGGGAAGAGAAGGAAAGGGAAGAACTCTGAGAATTGCAAATTAGACTCATGGTATTTCCACTGTCGGAGCATTTGAATCAGTGCTCAAACCACCTTCTCTGCCCCAGCTCATTAGAGTACCTAGTAATTTGCCTGCCCCTGTTCAGTAATCCACATGGGAGCCATGGCAATGCAAGGAGAGAGGCCAGCACTCCCCAGTCTCACTGGGGGCCAGGGAGCAGTTGGTGGAAGGAGCAGAAGATGATGGCAGGGGGAGTATGACTGTTTCAAGCACCGATGTGTTTCATCACATGAACCATTCCAGTAGATATAAATATCAGCAAGTTGGCCTGGTGGTGTGGCCATTGTGAAATGGCAGCTTCCTGCCAGGATCACAAGAGATGAGATCTGAGGAAAGGCTTTGCAGCTAATGCTGGGAAAAGTTTTATGAGCAAAAGGAGCAGTGTGAAAGAGCTTGTGGCAGAGAGCACAGGTGAGGTTGATGCTGCTGTAGATGTACAGGGGTGAGACATTTAAAATGGTACAAGCGCAAATGGGAAGCTCTTGGCCACCCTGCAGTTGCCTGCAATGACAAGCCCTTGGTTCCCATCCTCCTAAATTCCTGACTGCATTCAAGGCAACACTCTACCCTTACACCTCCCACTTTAACACTTTGCCATGAAATACCCTTTCAAAAGCCCAGAGTGAAAACAGTTTCTTCTTCCCTCACAATGGGTCTCAGCCAACCTCTGATGGCAGAGCAAAGAGCATGAGGTCCAAATCTTTAATCTACAACAACCATTGATCTGCAAGCAAACGCTACAGCAATGTCTCCATCAAATATAGGAGATGTGTTTTTCCCAACACCAGGACTAGTAAAACTTGATTAGTAGAGGAGGTCTGAGAGAAGACTGTGGTGCTCCTGGAAATAGTTTCAAAAATGGCAAGGGGAAACACAGCAAGAAAGAAGCTTGAGGGAGATTTCACTGATCTGACAGGAGAAAAAGATGTCTTAGAGAAGCCTGCTGTTCTCAAAAGAGACAGGGAATATCTTCAATGTTTAAGGGATTATGAAATGGTGACTGGATTGAAAATTTGTGGAAAGAAAAGCATGAATACAAGCGAAAGCATCAGAAGTGCTAACAGTGGCATGTGAGTTACTGTGGAGGATGAGCATACAAAGCACCAAGATGGAAGTTAAGAACACACTAGGACAAGAAGGTACAACTGCTGTAGCAGTTACTTGCTGAAGCAAATAAGATACATTAAAACAAGAGAGGGGTTTGTACACAGACACCCCCAGTAATATGAGTGAGCTGCCCATGGCATTACGCCAAGAGCTATTCAGGAGAAAGTCTGGACCATGTGAACAATGAAAGCAGCCCTTTTTCCATCCATTTCTCCCGGAGTATTTAAAGATTTTAATTTTCCCATCTCATTTTTGGTTCCTCTCTCTCTTCCTATAAATAGAGAAGCAGCAGTGCATCCATCCCCTCTTCATCTTTTTTGGTGGTCTAGCATTGCACAGATGCTGGAATGTTTTTCTAGTAAATGATAAGCGATGGGAAACAAGTAGAAGACAAAGGATAAGAGACCTTGAGCTCAGACAAGTAGGAGAGATGGGAGCTTTCTCCTCTTTCCCAAGAGGCAGGTATCTTTTCTCTGGACCAAAAGGTTTTGTTTTGGAAACAAACGTATCTATTTCTGTCACTTCCTTTTAGACATTTAGTCTTCATGGGGCTGATAGCAAGACTGACTAGGATGTCTGAGAATGACAATCTGGCCCCCAAAAGAAAGCATTTCTAATCCAATATGAAACCCAAAGGAAACACACCCCTGCTGCTAGGCACATGTCTCAGAGGACTAAGGCTGTGATCTGTGCTGTGTTCCCAGAGCCTTTACTTTAATCCCAAGTCCAATAATCGAGTTAGCACTTTGCAAGGAGAACTAAAGCCCCTGGGGTTTCTGCCGAGCCGTCGGACAGTGGAGAGGCTGAGCTGGACATCAGCAGGTGGTCACTGCCATGGGAAAACAAGCCTGGTGTGGGCAGCCAGACAGCTGAGCAAGGAGCTACAGGAACGCCTGTAGATCTACCCCGACCCAGAGGGGGTCAAACGCACCACTGGGTGCTCCCAAGAAAAACAAAAACATGAACAAAAGAGGAAGGGCAAGCAACAGTGAAGAAAATGCCAAGACCTGGCAGTTTGGGCTTGGAAGTTGCTTCCTAAGTCAATGATCCCACTTGGAGAGGCCTCAGCACCACACAAAGGCAGCACAGGTATCTCAAGCTGCAGCCCCGCTGTGCCACAAGAGCGATGAACAGGATGAGCCATCCATGCTAACACAGCAATGTCTTTGATGGATGGGGAAGGAACTGGGCTCAGCAGCAGTGGGGAAAGCTAATGAGTTCCAGAAGATCACAGCCTTCCATCCTGCTTAAAAATAGAAGCTGTGGTCAGGGGTTTGAGACAGAGTCCAACCACAGCATTTGGATGCAGATTTTGAAACCACAAGAGGTCAGAGTTAATTGATAGTTGGTCATTCAGAGGTCCTGGGACAACTTAAGAATTGAATTGATAATGTGCTGTGAAGACTTGTTGAAGTTGGGCTCTGGTGTCCCATCTAGAAGATGTAACAATATCCCTGAAAACAGCAGTCCTGATCAACAGCCTTCCTAGGCTTACTTGCTCAAGACTTTGGGGAAACAAGCAAATTTCCCACTAGCAGCAGAGTCCTGCAGAAATGGCAGCAAGAGAGGCAACAGAGTGCTTTCAAAGTAAGCAGCAGTGGGCAGGTTCTTGGGAGCTGGCACGGCCACTGACTCTGGGATAGCCTAATCCACTAACAGGTAAATCCCCTCCACAAAACATTCCTTCTTGACTGAAAACACTTATTTGGCAACCAAAGCCCCCTGCTTTAGAGTAAGAGCTGGGGAGGAATGTGACCTGTGGCTCCTGATGGGAGAAGGTCCCAGCACACAGAGTACCAGACTGAAAGCTGCCCAAGCCTCAGTCCAGGGGGCTCCCCAGTGAACTGTCCCTGCCCCACTCCAGTAAAGATCATGGCTTGGCAGGAAGGACACTGGCCAGGCAGGACATCTGGTTCTTGCTGTGCTCTTTAGACACATGGACTAGGTGACCTTTAAATGTCTCAAGCCAAATTATTCTAGAAGGGACTATCTCTCAGGAGAGCTGGATATGCAGGAAAAAGGGATTGTGTATGGGGGTTTTGACAAACATCATCCCAAGTATAAAGGTTTAGCCTGTTCTGAGGAGGACAGCACCGAAGGGAATTCAGTAGCCTAAAATAAAAGGCAAAAGACTTCTGCTTTGGATCCTGTTTCAAAATATTCCTGGACATTGCTCATACATGGAGTCATAGCCCATTCTAGGATTTTCAGGCAAAGACAGAGAGGGAACTACAAATGTGTCACTGACAGCTGGCCAGCCCTGGGATCCTCCCAGCTCATTAATCCCTCTGTTCAGCTTTGCTCTATGAAGAGCAAGTCCTGTGTAGCAGCACTAGGTTAGCAAACCAAACAAATCAAACTTCACTGACTGAGATTACTGAGGCACAGATACTCTCCCCTCCATATTAGAGTAGCCAAAATTTGGCACATACACTAAACCCAGACAAACCAGAAAATGTTAGAAAATCCCACCTAAGAAAGCAATTTTTATCAAACAGCTTACCCAAAATTATGCAGAAAGATGCTTTTTGGTTTTTAAATTTTCCAACATTTCTCTTTGCACAAAGGGATTTGAACACAGGCTACACTGCACTGTAGGCACACTGAGGTCCCTGAATGGAGATGTCTCACTCCCTGCCCAGATGCAGATTCATGGGGATAAAGGGACTGCATGGGTGGCATGTGCCCTGCAGGACTGCTCACTCACCACCCCAACTTGTACCAGTGTGGGCATGAACTCAAAGGCAGGGGTGTACAGATAACTCTTGCAAGAAGAGTTGGTCTGGTGGTTTAGCTTACAGAGGGATGGAACAGCCCCTTACCAATGCAAATGTGTGCTAAGAGAAGTCACTGGACCTGCTGTGCCTTCTCAAGTGTGCAGAGATAAGCTTTCTTATCAGGCATAAGACAGTATAAGATTCAGCTGTTGTCCTAAAAGAACTTTCACTCACTCAGTCTCACATCTTATTTGTCAGTAGACACAAAACATACTTCCCCATCTCAACAAATCACAATTCTCAAAGTGTTGGGGAAAAAAGGAAAACAGAAGAAGTCTTGGGTTCTGCATCATCTGGGGAAAAAAAACGATCACTATTTTGACTCACCACCAGAACAGGTATGGAAAAGTACTGGGGTGGCCATGGTGGGAATGACACAACAACACACAAAAAAAGGAATTTGATATTTAAATCATAAAAATATGAGGAGACCCAAGGGTGGAAGTACACATACAAATACAACCAACCATATTTCAATTGATGACTTTTTTTTACACATATCAGAACAGAATGCTACCTTTTTATTACTGTACCTTCAAAGAAGGACATGTAGTAAGCCTGCAATTAACCATTGCGAAGAATTTTCTGTAGTATATAAGTATCTGGGAGCACCAGACATGTATCAGATAGTTATCAATTGCTCTGTTGCATGAAGTAAGATTCAAGTCCTTGCCCTCTAACACGCTGAAAGATCATCTAGGGCACGTTAAGGACTCTCTGCAGCTGCCAGAAATAATTTAGAGCAAGACCTTCTGAGAGAAAACCCACACTATTGAGACAGAGCCCCTAGGAAATACAGTTCAAACCACCACCATTGACTCTAGATCCATTTTTCTGGTACAATCTCCAGTTGGGGCTGTAAGAACACTCAAGAGCTGATGAGAAATCTGTCATGGCTCACTTGTCTCGAACTGGATTGTAGATACAGCCCCTGGATTTTTTTCTCCATGTTTCTAGGAATTTGAGCTGCATATGAATTTCCTCTCCTTATAATCCCTCACTGGAAATGATCAGAACTGCTTGTCACAAGCCTATCACATGGGGGGAAAAAACCAAGGCAGAGACAAGGTGCAAACTCCACCTCCTAGAAACAAATGTGAACTGAAGAGGGGTGGGGGAGAGAAAGGAAGAGAGGGCTCTACTTGAGGGCTTGTAGATCACTTCTTCACCTCCAGTGTCTTGAGTACTCAGGCTGGAAATGGTAGTAAATGGTGAAGAACACATCTACAGTGGTAAAAGCAGTTACACTGCATTAAAAAACAAAAACAGAAATTAAACAAAGGAAAGAATTATCAAATGGACAAAACCAGGAGCTCTCTTTGCTAGCTCCACTTCTCTAAAAATAATACACCCCCAGGTGAACAGAGACAGCAAAGCAAAGCTCCAATCTGTGTGAGAGCAACAGCACAGTAGGTCAAACAATACAAATGCTCACACTTTCCCTTTAGCAGAGTTAGAGAGTAAGACATTTTAAACAAGAGTATGTGCTCATGTAAGCTGGCTTTCCAAATCCAATATCCCTTCCTATGCCCTCATAACTTCTCATCAGCAGTTTCCTATTTCTACTATGAAGGGCTCTAGTGCAATTATGCTCAGTTACTGAAAGCCTCTTTACTCTAATCCTCTTCTTAGTTTCAGAAAGCAACAGCATCAACTGATACCTGTGAGCTTAGTCTCCCCCATGGGAAACAATCTACAGAGTTCATAGCAGAAAAACACACTCAGGACATACTCATCTACACCAGCTCCCCTGTTCAGCTTACCAGTGCTAAATACCAGATTTCTAACTACACCAAAACAAAATTTCAAAGCAAAAATTCACCATTTTGGCCTTTTAAAGAATTAAACTTTGAGCATAAAAACTAAAGGAAAATGCCAACTTACACATACTGCTTTGTCCTCTTTTTAAAAAATATTTAAAGCTATTTAAAAAATGAAGTTATTTGCCATGAGGCTGGTGGGAAGAGGGTGCTGAAGAGGGCCACTGTGCTGTTTGTTACTTTTGGCGTGGTTGCTGAAACCAGGCCCTAACATGTATAATTATGGGGTAGACTGAACTCTTCCCCGACGAATTTATTTTCACCAACCATGAAGCTAAAGGCAAACTTAAAGAGAAGCATAAATAATTCTGATTCAAGCAATGAAATTAAGAGAGCCAAGCAAAAGTTATAAGTATCTCAGAAGTTCTTTTGTGAGTTATTAGACCTCCTGAACAACTGCAGTTTTCCCTTTAATGCAGAGAGCACTGCAGGTACTCAGGTCCAGCTGTTTAACCCCTGCAATGCATAGTGACCTTTTTATTTTCCATTGCTCTTGCAGTTTTCCAGCAGTTTGAGTTCATTTGGGCTAATTACCTCACCATGGAGCTGCAAATGGAAAATGTTGCCAGTGAGTTGTTCCATTCACAGCCATTTCGTCTTGCACTGCTGGCGTCAAGGCGCACGACTTTTTTTTCCCCGTCTCCACGGGCATCAAAGCTCCCAGGGGTCATGAGCCTTCCAGAAGAAATCAGTGACCTTCCAGCCACAGGACTCCACATCTGCATGTGCACCCTCCCTTTGCAGGCCCCACTGTGCTGATACTGAGGGACACTGCAGCCCAATCTCCCTGACCCACCAGGGGATCTAATAACTCACAAAAGAACTCCTTGAATCTCACTGTGAAGGAACAGCAGTCCCTCCAGAGCCAAGACATCACTGAGTTTCCATCATAAACCTTAAGCTGACACTTTCCTGACCCTTTCTTGCAAAATGCACTGATTTATAAAACATCTCATCAACGAGAAAATTGCTAGGTCGGACTGGGTAATGGAGAAGAAAAACCCCTTTCCCATGCAGATCCCAAGTTAACTTGAAAGCTGGCTTTTAAAAAATAGAGTCTGTCTCCTCAAATATCTACTTGTGGGTTTGGACCTAACTTTGTGAGATTTGTCATTAAAACATACAATCATCCATGCTTAAAACTAGAATTTCTAAGCTGTTTTTTAACTAAGATGAAAGACAAAATCATTCAGCATGGCTTGCATATCCCAAACTGATCAATATCAAGATTTCACTAAAATGCAATTTTGCATTAACAATATTACAGGCACCCTTGTTAGAGCAGTAACTTTTGGGTCATCTCAAGCATCAAAAGAATAGCTAGAAAATTCCTTTTACTTTTCTGGAAGCTGACAGTTTTCCTCTTTCTCCTGGAGAATCTGAATCAAAGCATAAGCAGACTTCTGTCAACAGAAAGAGCCCTCCATTCCCACCCAAAGAGCTCCTACCTAATGTTTTGTCCCTTGTCCTTGGGAGAGGATTTCACCCAATTGTTTCCTTCAGAATACAACTCTCCCCATACACAAGGTGCAAAACTCCTCCCTTGGGAGAATCCACTATCAGGAAAAACAGAGCTATTGCCTTCAGCCGGTCCTGCAGAGGTCTAGAAAAACAAACATTCAACTACCTCACAGGATGCAGAAGAAAGTCTTTACAAGCTCTGAAAGGAACTTGTTCAAAGCCACCTCCAATTTTCCAGGAGTGTCAGGCACAAGAACAGGTTATTCAGAGATGGCAAAGTGTGCCAGGTCAGTGCAGGTCCAGGGTAGAGTGCAGGAGCCAAGCAAGGGGGAAGCACTGCCTTCTTCAACACATCCAACAGGGGAGAGCCAGTAAAGCTGAGGTCCAGACAGCACCTGCCCAGGCACTTCACTCCATCCTCAGCATGGGAAAAGCCATTTCAGCATGAAGAGCAATTGCATTAATCAGGCAGGCACACAGCCTGAAATGCCTTGGTTCTGCTGCACACCAGAGTGTACTCTGCAGCCTCTTTATAGCTACACAGACACCCAAATTAAGATGGCAAATTCCCCCTATGACAAAGACTGCAAATGAAACCATCATTTGCCAGCCCTTGTTAAGAGCCCTCTCTCAAAGTGATGAGGGCATTTAGCATTTAACAAACTGCTCTGTACACCAGGGCCAACAGAACCCTTCAAATGGCAGGCAGTCTCTATACCAACACTTGATATGCTCCCAGGCAGGAGTCTGGAGGGCTTGCCTGAAAAACTGTATAATTCTTGATAGAACAAATCTGTGAGATATAAGGTTTTCAGACCCTCACATAAACAGACAATAAACTGGAAAAGACAGAAAGCTGACATCTGGGAAAATAAAAAAAATCAGGCATGTTGTCTGGGAAGTACCATCTTAACCTTCCTATATACACGTATATTTGAGGTGAAAGGTGAAGAAAAGTTCTTTAGATGGCTGATATCCTTGGAAGAGAAACTCCATTTGTCACTCATGATTGCAAAGCAGCTTTTATTTCCCATGTTGCAGATGATCTCAGCCTGCATTCCTCTTTATTTAGCATCATCTATATTTGTCCCAGCAGCACCAAGTGGAAACTTTCTCCCCTGGGTTATTATACCCCCAAATTCTTAGAAACAGCCCTCAGGTGCCCACTCAGCACAGACCTGCAAAGTGAATCAAAGGAATGTGTGGGCTGTGCCCAGACTCAGCTGCAGAGGTGATGTCACAGTCTGTACCACCAGCACTGCATGGCCATGTGAGGGACATTTAAAGCCATAATCCCGGTTTTTTGCCAGTCTGTGCCAAACACATATATGGATTTCCCTGAGGACTTACATGCTTTTTGCTAAATTCACACTAGAACCCAGGCAGAGAAGTTACATCTTTGCTACACCAGCATTTCACTGAAATCATCTACACAAAAAAAAGTTACTGAAACTCCAGGTACCTTAGAACTTTCAGCCCCATTTATAAACTCTTCAGCTTCTGATAACTTTTCGATTTAGGTCAGGTTGGCTGTCAGACTTTCACACATGGGCTATCCTGGGGCCAACAAGCAGCATTGAGCCTAATGGGGGCACAAGTGTAGTTTATTCCCACTAAAATCCAGGTGTGTATGTAAGACAGTGAACAGTGGCTGAATGGGAAGCTGGACATGCCTTCACCATCTGTATTCCTACACAGTCACTCCAGTTTATGTCTTTCTGTGCTTCTTTAACTACTTCCCTACAGATGGCACTGTACCACTAGCCAAAATACCCCTTCAGGGAAAAAGAAGCTCAAAACAACTGAGAGTCGTGCTGAGTCACCAAAGAGGAGCTGAGTGTCCTCCAAGGTTCCTGCTTTCTCATCCAGAAGGTCTTTTGAGGAGGATCAGCAGCATCAAACATTGAGAGATCACAATGCTTCGTACATCCAACCTTCTCTACTGCAGACCAGGATGGGATCTAGAAGGATATGAGTCCTAACACACAGAAATCCTTGCTCCACGTGTCCCTGAAGCATTTGGACCCTACCAGTGTTGAAGACAGGATGGTGGGTTGAACAGACCTTGGTTATGACCTTGTCTGGCAATTCCTATGGGAGGCAACTGAGAAACCTCACAAGAAGCCAGTCTGTGACCAAAGATTTACAGTCAGGGCTGCAATGTCAGTAATTGGATGAATGCAATAAAATCTGCAGAACCCTTTTTCTCAGTCATGTGGTATTTCTATTACTTTCTCTGCAACTGTTTTACTTCCAATAAAAACACACTGACTAGAAAATACAGCAGTAGATGTTACCCTTTGCTCTTGGTAAGAAGAATAACTCATTGGTTTGGCACTTCCCAAGGCATGCATGAAGGGAAAAAGCATTTGGCTCAAACAGGCTCACGATTATTAGCAGCAAATTCAATCTATAGCATATTTCACCAGCTGCCTCTTAATTTTATTGCCTCTGAGCTGCACAGATTAACATGATAAGTACTTCATCACAGCCTACCATAACTACTGAAATCCTTTTCTTTTTGATTCCCATTAGTGAAGAGTGAAACTTTGCCCTTTGATGCACATACAGAATTTCTGCAGCTTTCCAAAGAGAATAATTATGGTCAAGGCTTTTGAGTGTTGGGTTCAAGACCCTGAAAAGAAAATTAAATTCAGAAAGTACTAGAGGGACCCTTAGAGATATCCTACTTTGTTGAATGTCAGGGAATCACAGGCACTTAGATACTCCTGCTGATAGTATTTTTATCTGTATCTACATCAAAAGCAGAAGTTTCTTGAATGTATCTGTCTAGGCTGTGTACCACATTATTATGAAGTGAAAATAAGATTATCATCTATTGAAACTACAAAAGAAAATTATGATAAAAATGAGAAGAGTATGTGATTAGGATTAGCTGAATGCCTACAAATGCAATCAGAACATCAGTTTCAATCACTAGAAAAGAATTTTATCAGCATTGTCTCTGCAATATCAGCACTGACTAAACTCTGTACTCAGAGCAAAATGAGGGGGAATGCTCCCTCTACCTTCACTGCTCTGAGATTACTCTTGCTCAGTTTCAAAAAACTTAAAGACATGGTATGAAGTTAGACTTATATCCACAGACCTCCTGGTAGTAGCATCACAGCCTGCCACTTCTTTCAAGAGGCTTTAGCAACACTGGCCAGGGGCCAAATAACAACTGCACTTAATTAAGCAATACCACTCTTATAATATAAAATGCAAAAATCTCTTCCAATCAAATTCCAAAAGGCATTATAACTGCATGTTTCACAGCAGCAGGCTACCCTGCATAGTTCTGTCTCATCACCTTCAGTTTGCCCAGTTCTTAAAGAGTAATTAGATATGACAGGCTGTTCACCTAGGCAGGATCCTAGGCTGCAGCTAAAAATGTGAGTTTGCTCCCAACCAGGAGCTTATGAACAGGTAGTAAAGGAGAAGGAAATGAGAACATTTCCCAGCTCCTCCTTGGTAGGAGTGATAGGAGCTTATCCTCCTCTTTCAGTTTGTTATCCACTGCTTATATCAGCTCTTTCTTTCACAATATAGCTAAATTCACTGTTGGTCAACAGCTGCCTTTCCATCAAAATCATAATGCCTGAACCAAATGCTCACCAGGGAATGCTAAATGAGTCTTGTCTTCCTAAGCATTTAATCACAAATGCCACAAATGAATAAGCAGCTAAGCATAGCTCTAATGAGGTTGTGTTTGTCTGGGAGGTTTAACTGGGTATGCAGCTCACCCCCTCAGTAAAAACAATTTTCTACTCCCCATTTTCCAAGGCGATAATATTGGTCTAAACACTAATTTATTTACAACTTTTATCTTACCTTTTCACACAGTAGCAGGACTGGATGAGTTGTTATGTGGCATTTGCTATAGACAAATTGTTTTACAGCCCCTTTTATAAGCACCATCTTGCTGTGATCTTGTTCCCATGATGGATTGCCACGCCATTCCAGAGCTGACTGCTGTAAGGGTGAAAGAACCTTCCCCCCATCTCCAGCAGAAATACAGCCATAGCCACTTTAGGGCAACTCATTCTTGCTCTAATATTGTTCTTTACTCAGCTCTTCTCTTTTCTCAGGTCTAGCCTCCTTATTCATTACGGAGGACAAATATATTGATTTTTGCCCTTTGTTTAGCTAGGCTAAACAAGGCAACCTTAAAATTCCTTCATTTCTCCATCCCCTCACTCACCCTGGTAATCCAAAGGAGGCAGGCAGATCACCAGCTACAGCTGTCTGAGAGTCATGTATGGATAACAGATTCTTGGAGTGATGGAGCTAGAAGCACTCTGGATTTCCCCCTCCAGTGCTTCTCAGAAACCATCAAATCCCAAACCTGTTATTTCAGCTTATATTAAAAACCTGGCTCTCTTTAATGGAAAGTGCACTCTTGTGGCCCTGAGTGGGTAGAGGATGACCTCATGTAATTAACAACTGAATGCAGGGCTGCAGAGAGCTGTTTCTTGAATAAACTCTGGGGAAGACAGAAGCTTGCAGACCAGATTATTCACAGGGTTCACTTTCCTGTGTGCCTGTCAGTGTCTGTGCACTGACTACAGCTTCAGTGTGGGCCCCTCTGCTCCCCACTGGCATTGGGATTTGCTGAATAGCAGCACCACCCCAGCTTTAAGCCTAAACTCTCCTCAGAAACTGGGCCCTTTCCAAGATTTCTCTAAGTACCTACTGTGTTGCAAGACCAATTCCCCCTCACCAGAGGCCATACCTACCTTTCTAGTAACTTCAGAGTTCAACTCTCTCAGCTCCAATACATCACTGACTCAGATCCCACATTTATTTGTTTCTGACTCTGTTTTCCCTCAAGGTTCTTAACCTTTCAGTTTAACACTCACCACCACAAAGTCCTTCTGCACTTCTGTCAGATTCTGGTTTTTACTGCACTTGTTAAGATTAAAATTCTCAGCTCAGACAAACAGGAAACTGCACTAACACCTCCTCTTCATTAAGAAAACCAATCATTTCATCTTTACCTCTGATGCTTTAACTAGTTACAGAGCCACATAAGCAATCTTTTATCTTGCTGCTGCTTGCTACTAAATAATTTGTTGCTTCTAAGACCCAACTTCCCTTCACAAAAGCTCTGTGAAGCTGGCTTAGCACTCCCTGTCCATCACTGGCTCTAAACAGTGCAGTCCTTAGTTCCTTATCTGCCAGGGGTTTTACAGTGCTCAGAATCACACCCTGGTACAGCATCTTCCCCACCCCATTTAGTTACCAGAGAGTAACAAATCTGTTCCTCCTGTCCTTGCTGCTTCTTCCACCTCCCTCAGCACATCACAGCCACTCTCACAGCTGCCTCTGAGGTAATTCTTATACTACAGTTTTTCCCCCTGAGAAAGTTATCCAAGGAAAAAGAGCTAAGGATGGAGAAATCATCACTTCCAGGAGCCTGGATTAGGGAACAGCATGAGCCACTACCACCTTCTGCACCAAGCCAGCTCTTTGCAGATGCCTGAGGGTGATGTGACCCAGCACAAAGAGCCAGTGTGACAAACACTGACAGCCTGACTGCCTCCCACAGGGCTGCATCACTGCACAAGCTCTAAGAGTTTGCTTCTGCCTTTCACCCCTCTTCCTCTTGCTGTGACAGCAAGGATTTGTGCTTTAAAATTCAAAAGTGAAGGACTGTGCAGTGAGTGACAGGCATCAACAGAGGCTAATTCATTTAACGAGACAGAAGTGCTCTGCATATCAGTGTTGCTGGCAAGAGGAGTGTCCATGGTCCTCTTGCTGCTCCTGCAGCAGGGGCTGTGGGGGGGCATGGGGAATGCACAACACAAAAATAACCATTAGAGGGGGATAATTTTTTAAAATCCAATTCCATTCTCTGATCAGTTTACAGCCTCCAGACAGTGCTATTGGTATAACCAAGCTGACAGAAATACAGACTACTGGGGCAGGTTTCTTGTCTCACTCCTGCCATTGAGAGGTGTCTTGACAACAGATGGTGCTGGGATCTGTTGAGTCCAAGCCTGAGACTTGCATCATGCAATGGACTGAAAACAGCATTTTGATTTCCCAGAAGAGGGTAGACAGAGGGAGCTCATCACTGGGGTATAACTGTGCTCTCTCCAGTCCATTCCCACTGCTGTTATTTGCATGTTGGCTACACCCATCACACTCAAGCCCTGACCTCTTGTGCCAAAAGGTGACAGCACCACTACAGCACAGACCCTTGTATGGACATCCAAAATAAATAATTTTGTAACTTTCAACACACCTCCCCACAGCCCATAAAAAGAAACCCAAACCAAGCCATTGCATACCTTGGAATATAAAGCACCATGAATTTTAAAGGGAGGCTGAGGAACATAATGAACATATTTCAGCAAGGCAGCACTTTCTAAAGTAATCTTGACTCACCTTGTATCATGCTTTTCCCTTCCAGAGCACCTTAAAGATTCAAGCAGATCATAAAGTCCAATAATGCATTTGGCATTGATCTTCTTACTCAAAACCACTCTTAAAGAATGCTTTCTGCTCTGCTAAAGCTGCATTAAGACTTTCATTTTAACAGTGGAGGCTCTATATCAGCTCTGAAAGAATTTTACATCACTGAGGTTTCTTTTCTTATGCCTTTTTTAAATTAAGAACTTGTCATTACTAACCTTGGCCTTTTCATTTCCTTTGTAAGAACTCTTAATATTGAGAGGAGGAATAAATTAATGGCACTATGTCTGCTAAAAGTATCTATGGCTGACTACATTCTAATTTCAGCTGCAATAGGTTGATGAAAATAGATGTTTGCATCTCCTGACTTTTCCTTTGATATCCTTTTAATTCCATCTAGAGAAAGACACTGGACAATAGCCTAGCAGCACTTCCCAACTGACAGGTGGCTTTATTCCATGAGTAGTTTGTCTCCTTGGCAGCAAAAGGATACCTTGGAATACAAAAGCAGTGACCTCCACTTCCTTCCATCCCCAGAGGGGAATGAGCCTCAAACAGGGATTATATAACAGGTGATCAAAAAACCAGTGCCAATCAGACCACAATCAGACATGGAAGTCCACAATATCTATCTTTATATGCTGCCTTTTACGGATGCAATTTGTTGAGCTGTCAGAAAAACAAGTGTTTTAGTAAAGCTTAACAACTTCAAATTCTGTCCCAGCAGGGCTGTCAAACCCTGCTTGTAGCCTGAGGATGTTACAATGACAAGTTCACACAACTTTGCAAGAATTTCCTAATTGCAGGGTCCTGTTTTAAATCAACTTTAATCTGATTTTATTAGCTAATGTTTTCATTCAACTGATGGGATCTGTCATTTTCATAGATTTGGGGAATGTTCAAGATTTGTTGGGAACCTTAGAAAATGAGATTTTTCTGTGAAATGGAAAAAAGCTTTCATCACTAAACTTCACCAGAGTTATCAGTTCTGCAGCATTTCCAAAACACCTGAAGAGCGATATCAGGGAGAAATTAATCTGGTGCTACAAGGCAGGCTTTCAGCAGTAGGCAGCTCAGGCTCTATCAGCAGGGTTTTCTGTGTTGTCTTCAATCATGAAAGCTCTTTAATTTACCAGTCTTTGTTTCATTACAGTTAAGAGATAAACATTGGCCTGTTTTTGCCCAACAGCTGTACTGACTTACTGTACAGATACGTATTTGAGACAACATAAGCACTCAGCACACTCCCAATGCTTTCAGAAAAGAATTCAAGTGTGGAATCAGCCAGAATGGGGAGGAAGTACACACATGGCAAAAAAGATTAGGAAAAATATTATAACTCCAAACCCCATTTTTTCCTGCTAACAGGCTATTCTTTCAGCAGTTAAATACACAACTGACCACAGGAATGGGCACTTATTTGTGAATCTTGTTACATCAGTCTTACGTGCCAAAATCCCACCATGTACCTGCTCCCCCTGAGTTTATTGAGCTGATTGCCAACAGCATGCTAGAGTGCCTTAGGAAGCTGTGTTCCCGGAGCTGCAAGTCCCCTGCTCCTCAGCTGGGATGCAGTGCCTGACCTCCACACATTCTGACCCCAGGACAAAGCAGAGTGCTATGGGTCTGACAGCACACAGGAAAAGGAGTCGCAGAAGGACTTGAGCTTGCAGACATGTTGCTTTGGTCTCATCAGGAAAGAAAATTATTAAAGGGTACCTAAACTTGTGCCTCTGGGCAATTCATTTCTTTTTGTGGACAAAACAATTTTGAATGGAGAAGCAGAAAGAAAAGAGTTTATGGGTTTGTTACAGGCAAGTCAGGAACCACAGACAAAAGAGCAGAGATGCTTACAGGCTCCCTCACAGCAGCAGCATCTGCCCAATGGCCAGTGAGGAGAAAGTAAGTTGTATATACATTTCTTATACATCTCCTGTGGAATAACAGTAGTTTAGGCTTTGGTTGCAACACATTATTCTAATGCCCAACACCCCCAAATTTGCAAGGTGATTGAACAGATGAAAAGATTTCAGAGTATTAATATGGCTTTTTTGTTTGGGGTCTTCAAGGTATCATATCCCCAGGATGAAACATGGATGTCTACAGCCAGAAAAGCTAGCAGCTCACTCTGCAAGATGTAAACATGCATTAACAGAGCACAAATACTCCTCCAAGGCACACACACAGTAATCCCATGCTCTACAATCCAGCATTCCTCCAATCCACTGAGAACCAAAACACAGCAAGCAGGCAGGAACCAGTTTGGAACCACAGTTTCCACGTGTGTCCTCCCTGCAAAGAGAAACAACAGAAGAGATTGTCTGGAGAGGTCTCCTCAGAGATGGAGGACAGACTTGGAAAAGCAGTAGCACCCTTCAGGATCATTTAAGTGCTTCAGGCCATGAAAAAACACATCAGTCCTTAAAGTAAGGACATGTTACACAGCATCTTCTTCCTCTTTGGCTTCAGTTTGAGCAGTTCAAGACTTTAGCAGATACCTTGTGAACTGCTACAGCTGGAGATTAAGGCTTCATTTTACAGCCAGATTTTCAGAGCTGCATTCAGAGACTACAAAGCAGTGGGTCTGGCTTCAGCAGATCACAAGGCATCAGCCACTGTAATCAGATACAACTTCAGACAGGGAAAAAGAACTATCTAACTTAAAATGAAAATTCCTATTAAGAAGCCCAGGAACTGAAACTCCATTCTCCTCAAACTAAGGAAACACAGTTCAAACAGAAAACCAGGTTCTCTGCCATAGATGCACAGTATTTGCATCCAGCCTGGAAGTTAAAAAACCCAAACAGCCTGGATCTTTAAAATTACTGGGAGACTTCTGGCTGTGGTTTCAGATTTAGCAATAGGGACAGCCAGGCTGAGCATCCATCCCTCTCTGTCCCAGTGTCCTGAACCAGATGGTTCAGTGATCACACAAAACACATCTGTTCAAGGAACAAGTTAAGCACACCTTACTCCTCCTGATTTCTTCCTGTTATGAAATGGTGCTAGGTGTTTGGGTTTTTTAAACTAAAAATTTATATCAAACTAGAAAGAAAGCAGACTTGAATTCACATGCAAAAGATGACAGCATTTATGCTTATTTTAATAATTCATGTTTTAACTACATCAGATAAATAGACCTTAAATGTTTAAATTCACCTGGACATGGTTTACATTTTAAAACAGTTGCATCAAAAAGGAGATTTTGTCTGCAGGGAAGGAAGTGAACCTGTCTGAAATGTATGATAATCAGCTCTTGGAACTAGCAGATGCCATCATCTCAATCCTACTCTTTTATTCATGGATGGACTTCTCTTGCTTTTTCACCCTGTTTTTTCAATTCCCAACTTGATTTCATTTGGTCATTAAAATTCAGAAATCAAAATAGCCTCTCTGTATTCCTTTATATACTCCCCTATGATGTCATGGTCACCAAAATTTGCTTTACTACTTCAAACAAGTTCTGTTTCTGAGCGTTCAGCCAGCGACCTCTACAAATTTAGTCGATGACTTTAAAACTTAAGCAGAATACACAGACTGTTTAATGAGTGCAGGTCTCATTAAGACAGCTACCACCATTTGAATAGGTTGGATCACAATCAAAAATCCTACTAAGTACAACAGGAAAGATTTGAGTTTCAATTTTTTTTAATAATAGATATTTATGCAGTCTGCTCTGAATGCAATACAAATATTCTTTAATGAAAAAGGGCTTTATATAGAAAAATCCATCAGAACAATACCACAGGCAGGCAGCCAGCCACAGACTTGGCATATATCTTGGCAGAGGTCAGTGACCCCAACACTGCTTCGTGTTGGTAAAGCTCCTTAGTTTGATCCCTCTTCTCTAGAAAATCTGCCAGGTTTTTGCATAATTCCCCCTTCTCTCCCAAGTATGCTGCCCTCATTCTCAATCCCTTGGTTAATTTTACGTCAACTTCTGGGAGAAACAATGGAGAAACCCCAGTGGGCAACAGCTCCCTGCAATCACTGCTCCAAAGTGCCCAGCAATTAGCAGTTGGCAAGAAAATGAGTTCTGGCACCAAATCCTTTGATTAATATAATCTTCTAAGGTACAAGGGAAATAGTGAAGTTGTCCAGGATCCTCCTCTAAGGCTTGCAACAGATGTCTCCTTGGAATTGAGAAATCCAAGTTCAAACACAACTTAGTTGTATAGGAAGAGTCACTTTTACACCTGACTATCATCATTTTGACTGCAGTGCCCTAAAACTTGCTTCACCAGCATTTCTCCACCACACTATCACTGCATAGAGCAAGGCATGAGTTAGTTATAGCACTGGAAAACTGATTCTTCTTTATCAGCCAGAAGAAAGCTACTTGCTCCTCAAGGCCTGGGGAGTTTAGGCTGCACAGAGGTGGAAGACAGCAGTAATTCTTGCACTGAATTCTTTGTGAAGTTAAAAATGAAATGTTTAACCTTACATGTAAACATTTAGTATATATGTAAGATCACATACAACATATGGGCTTACACACATGGACACAACTGCTGGGCACACACAGTGACTGGTAAGATTCAGCATCAAACTGAATTGAGACAAGTCAAAGATTATAAAAACTCTCAAAATTCTAACATGCCCCATTCAGTTGTGCTGCAGAAGGGATATGAAACACAGCTACACACAGGCTGATGGCAGACATTGACTTGTCTGACCTGTCAAAGAGGGCTGGGTTTCTCAAGGTAAAAGGAAAGGCAGAAAAGGTTCTACTTTAGTTTCACCACCCTTGAAAGTGTGTTTAATATCTCTTCTGTCACCCTCAGCTCTCCACACTGAAATGAAGAGTCTTAGTGGGGCCAAAAGGTGGCAGAGCATTCCAGGAATATGATTGCAACAGCAATATCCAATACTAAGATATGGTACTGACCCTTGAGTGATTTTCAGGGCCTTTTTGTTGAAAAATGTAGGTTTTTTGCTGCATCACGAGTGATGGTCCCTACAAATCAGAGAATGTAATTTTTACACAACCCCAGAGAAGCTCTGACTCAGGGAAGAGTCCTTTCCCACTCCTGAAGGGCTGGGTAGCAGAGAGACCCCTGTTCCCAGCAGCCAGGCAGCTTGCAGGAAACCAAGCTCTGGCTACAAAGACTGGAATGTGTAATTCCATGAGCTTTTTTGGAATTTAAGTGGGAGGTGGATATCAGCCACAGTTAAAATTCCCAAACAGATGAGCTCTACAGCATTAAAGTGACTGCATGTATGAACCCAGCCTTGAACCACAGGAAAACGATGAGTGGATGCTCCAGCAATTGGAATGAAGCACAGGGGTCAGGGGATCCTAACTCTCCCCTCTGCAGCTGACCCATCATCACTGGGGTTGCTCAGCATGGAGAACAGAAAGCTCCAGGGACACCTCATTGAGGCTTTCCAGTACTTAGAGTGGGCTTATAAAAAAAGGAGAGAGAAGCTTTCTACATAAGCAGACAGTGACAGGATAAGGGGAATGGTTTAAAACTAAAAGAGGAGAGATTTCATTTAGATGTTAGGAAGAAATTCTTCACTCAGAGGGTGGCCAGAGAAGTATGGATAACCCTTCCCTGGAAGTGTTTAAGACCAGGCTGAATGGGGCCAGAAGCAACCTGGTGTAGTGGAAGGTGACTCTGCTCAGGGCAAGGGGGGTGGAACAGAATGATCTTTAAGGTTCCTTCCAATCTAAATCTTTCTGTGCTTCCCTGATCCTGCATAAGTCTCCTCCAGACCCACGTTCTGTTGTCTTCTCAGTGCACCAATGCCAATTTATCTGGGCACAGACTTTCACTGAGCAACATACAAAGGCTTGCAGGAGAAGCCACAAAAACAAGAAAAACCCTCAAGGCCACACAGGTGCTTGAAAGCTTGCAGCCTATCCAAGGGACATTTGCACCCCACTAAGGATGGCACAGGTAGCACCAACAGGCTGTCATATCCACTGCACTGCTTAGCACTGGGACTTTCTCCTGATGGACACGGCACCAACCAGATCAGTCATATCCCAGAGTCATCAGTAATAGAAGAGAGAGTAAACACAGGCAGTGTTTCTCTTGCTATTTAAATGTATTAATCTTCTATATGCATTGATTTTGGGCAAGCCAGCAAGTTTCTCCCCCATTAAAAATACACTCACTTCCTCTTTCTTTTTTTCAAGGATTTTAACCATACAAGAGAAACCATGGGAACATATTCCCGATTAACAAGGATTTTATTACAGGAAAGTAGGAGGGTAAAATCCAAGCACTGTTCCAGTCAATTAAACACTATTATTAGTGATGCTTACACACTAAGTTCTTGAAAGGTTCAGCTGTGCAAGGTACGGGGCAACAAAGTGAATCACACAGGAACAGGGCAGCACCCAAAACTGTGTCCATGAAGACCTGCAAATGGGTTAGGTAAAACTGTATCCCCATTAGAATCACCACTGATTTTAATCAGTTGAGCACTGTAATAAGATTAGAAGTGATTGGGCTGAGTAGTGGGATTTAACCCATCCACTAATCTCCAGAATTTACTATTCACAGATCAAACCCATTAGCCCTTCAGAGCAGAATGGGCTTCATCCTCTTCCTGAAAGATGCAACAGTCAGAACCAGTATGAGACACTTAGTAAAGGAAAGTGATCTTTAACACTGTTAAACGAACACCTTTAATTCCTGCCTGCAGAGCGGTGTCCAGCTGGGCTGTTCACAAGCAAACAGCCTCACCCTCTCAGGAAACTGCCCAGAAAAACAGCAAGGTTTTGCCTCTGACCTGTCAAAACTAAGCAGAACAGGTTGCTGTTGAGAGGGGAGACTGTCCATAAAGGAACATTACAAAAGAGGACTGATCAATAGCTCAGAGTCCCAAAGGACCTCAGTGGCAAGTGGTGTCTGTCAGGGGCCTGTATTGGTACCAGTGCTAGTTAATATCTTCATTAATGGCACAGATGATGGGATCAAGTGCACCCTCAGCAAATCTGCAGATGACACCAAGTTGAGAGGTGCAGCTGACACACCTGAAGGACAGGATGCCATCCACAGGGACATGCTGGAGAACTGGGCCCATGGCAACCTCAGGAAGTTTAATAAGATCAACTGCAAGGTGCTGCACCTGAGGGAGGGCAGGCCCTGCATCAATCCAGGCTGGGACACGGCAGATGGGGAGCAGCCCTGCCCAGAAGGACTTTGGGACGCTGTGGGTGAGAGGCTGGACATGAGCCAGCCATGGGCACTCACAGCCCAGAAACCAGCCATGTCCTGGGCTGCATGCAAAGCACCAGGGAGGGGATCATGCCCCTCACTCACCCCTGCAGGGCTGCACCCAGCTCTGGGGTCCCAGCACAGGATTGGGACCCATGGGCCGTGCTGGAGCACACCTAGAGGAGGACACTGAGATGATCAGAGCCATGAAGCACCTCTTCCAGGAGGAAAGGCTGAGAGAATTGGGTTGTTCAGCCTGGAAAAGAAAAGGCTTCAGGGTGACCTAAACTGCAGCCTTCTGGGACCTGAAGGGAGCCCAAAAGAAAGATGGAGAGCAACTATTTACAAAGGCCTGGGCTAACAGGACAAGGGGATATGGCTTCAAACTCAAAGACAGTAAGTTTAGATTAGATATAAGGAAAAAAGGCTTTGCTGTGAGGGTGGTGACACTGGAACAGGTTGCCCAGAGAAGCTGTGGATGCCCCATTCCTGGAAGTGTTCAAGGCTGGATGGACCTCTGAGCAACCTGGTCTGGTGAAAAGTATCCTTGTCCATAAAAGAGGTAGGACCAGATGATCTATAGGTCCCTTCCAACCCAGGGCATTCTATAATTCTGTGAAAAGCTGTCAGGAACACATGTTTCAAGGTTCCTTTAAAAAAAAGGGTAAAACAAACAAAACAGGCCAAATCAGGATGGGCACTCACAAAAATTTGCTGCAGCCATCAAAGAATGAAATGAAGAAGTATCACTTAGAGCAGCAAGCTGTGCAGAGTAATTCTGTGTTATGGCATTGCAGTAGGCAGACAAGACAAACCCCAGAAGGTGAAATACAGTAGGACAGCATCAATGTAGGGATGCAGAAATATTTTACAAACATAGGAGTATGTTTCTGAGATGGGGAAGAAGAGTGAATGGTTACATGATCAGTGAACCAGCAAAAAGTTATGAGCCAAAATAGCTACCAAGAACACGTGAGGCTGTTCCTCCAGCCCCTATCAAAAATCCCTACATTACTTCACTGAGCTTCACATGCCAACACGTACCACTCCTCTGCCACTACCCCTTTCCTAACAGGAAAGGTTTAGCATCTTTTTAGATGCCTCCCAAGCCCATAATTCCTGTAGGCAATTCCCTGCTCCCCACTGCCTCTCAAATGAACCATCAGTTATCAAACTATGGACCCATTTCCATATTCATTTTGTGTACTAAATTTTTTTTCAATTCTGCAATTATAAAGAGAGCCTCAGACTACCTGAAGCAGCAGAATCATGCAGGATCCATCAAAATAGCTGTTATTATTTTTGCAATTAGACTGGCAGAGGAAAAAGAATTAAGTCTGAAGATTTACAAAGAAATAAAGCTGATTAAAAAAATTCCTACCTCTTTAACATGATCAAAAAGATCTGCAGAGACACAGTAGCATATACCAGCAATCAGCATTGCCCAATTTCCCTAATTTTCTTGGAACACTGTGCTCCTTTTTTGGCCTGAATTTCAGAGTCCTGAGAAGGTTAAAAAGACAGGCTACTAATGGAACAGGTATGAAACACATTTCCAAGAAACCCTTGTTCTGCTGTTGGCCTTTCAGCAACAGAATCTTTTCACAATGCATTCAATTTTCATTTGGCTACTGGATTGTGTGGGTGGCCACTGACCTAAGGGGTTTTCTAAGGACATCAAGAGACTGAAATCTTGGGAATTGGCCTCTCTGTATGAGTCACCAAGGCTGAAGGAGGCAGCTTGGGGCTGCTGTGTGCCCTGAACACTGGGAAAGCAATCTCTAACATATTTATTGCTGAGACACATCAGAAAATGCAATTAAGATGCAAACTTTTTCCCTTAAGTCAAAATTTTATTTTAAGGCTTAAATGAGCCTCAAATATTGGACTTACTGGAAGCTCTGAGAAAGAACCACAGTGAGTATAAGCATGTCTGACAGGGTCAGAACCCAGCTGCAGAGATTGTTTCCCATTTTCTGGATGTTTCCCATTTACTTAACTTCAATCTACCAGGCACAGACCAGGACAAAAAGGCTGATTACACAGCCTTTCCACATTATGGTTTTCAGGTTATAATTAGGGACAAGGTTCACAGACATGAGGATGGCAGGACTGAAGTTCAAGTCTCTGTCTCAGCACCTCCTCCTGCAGCTCATGCTCCTATTCCCCCTGGCAGGGGTTGTGCTGTTTCTCCAGAGGCCAGTGAAATCCAGCCCTGGGCACAACCAGAGAGCCCACTCACACGTTCACTCCTGCACACAGCAAGCCTAAGGAGTTAGGAATTATCATGTTGAATGGTTACAGAGACTGTCACAGGACAGCCACTCAACACCACAGAGAAATGGAAACTGCTAACCTTAAAGTATAAGGTGCTGTTCACATCAAATATTTATTCCAGGGTGGTTCAAGATGGCAGTTTCATTAGAATACTCACCAGATCCAGCTTTCAGTGCTCTCCACTTCACATCCATCCCATGCAACTGCCATTGGTGGTCCTCTGTGCCTTTTCAGGACACTTGTAAGCACTCATTCAAATGCATATTGTGAAGGCAAAATGCCAGTAAAACACACAAACCCTCACCTGTCCTTCTGGAGCATCTCTCCCCACATGCAAAGTCACAGCTCCAGAGAGAGCAATGTCTCCCCTACAGGACATGAGGCCCAGATATGGCATCCAACATGCCAGAGTAAAGAGGATGACAGAGCAGCCAGAATGGACCACACAACTTCAGCAGGTCCTTTGGATATTCAGCATTTTCACTCTCTGATCAGCAGTATTTGATCAGATGCAATAAGTCACTGGTGAGTGGGACTTCTATTTATTTATCCATTATGCAAACTTTTCAAATTCTCTCTCTGTAACATTTAAAATTCAGCTAGTGCAAGACCTGACTTATGACACCATCTGTGCTGTTTATCTCCAGTATTTCATTTTAACAGAACAGTGGTTTGATTTTTGCATTACAAAAACAAGTGGAATTTGACAAAACAGAGGACTCATGACAATGAGGATAAACCTTATTTTGCAGTTTGGAAATTGTAGGACCAAATGCACTTCAATAATTCCAGATCAAGATGCTTAAAGGAGGGAGTCAGTAGTTTTTCTACCAACCTTTCCCAGCTAACAACCATAATACTATAGAAAGCAATTAGCTGGAAACTAACAGACAATTGACATTTTAAAACCCCCAAACTGATTTTTTTCAGTAAAGTAACTCTAATGCTATTATTCACAGGCCAGAATCCTTTCTCACAGGCAGCAGGAAGGCAAGCTGGATAGGCACTGCTCAGGTTTGCATCCTCTGGGACACAGCAGCACTCCCAAGCCATGAGTGACCATTCACCTTGGAAATATGCCATCTCTTCTTTACTAAAGGGATTCAGCAGATTGGGAACATTTGCATTTGGTGACTTGTGGGTCCAGACAGCCACAAACCTTGAGGAAACGGGGAAGCGCAGGAATTTCGCTCCTTGTAACTCCCACAGGAATTGCCTTTTCCCTGTAACTCCGTTTTTAGCAGTCCCTCCCTGAAAGCTGTCCACTGATCAGCTGGAGCAGGGACTGCAGTCTGCAGCCACAACCTACAGCTCATTATACTGGAGCAAGGGAAGAAGCTATGGAGTCTTTCCCCAGACCACTGAGACTGCACCCTGAGGCAAGGCAGGCAATAGCCTGCATCCTTTCCAGCACAATACTTTATTCTAGGGTAAGCAACCCTTGCTGCTGTAATAAACACAAAGGTGCCCTCACAGATGGTTTGGCCTTATCAACCCCTCCAGAGTGGCTCTCAGATGCCAGGTTGCGAACCCAGCAGCAGCAGAACAAGTACACACATCAAATCAGGGGAGCTCTCAATTGCCTGAAAACACATACCTAGAGAGGTACTGTGGTCTGATGCTGCCTCAGAAATAGCTCAAGAGATAACAGAACTTATCTGGTCCAAGGCAAGTTTTCCTACTGAAACATAACCTGGCTTAGGCAGAGGCCAAGCATCACCTTTCCCTTACATGCACCTGAGACCTCTCCTTTCTGCTTTCAGTGCCCATGTGCCTCTGACACTAAAAGAAGTTTACATACTTAATGTTGCAGTGGCTGCCAGAGGATGAAATAACATCCTGACAGAAGAATTACTACAAAGAACACATTCATAATCCACAGAGAAGGCAAAGGTTGCTCAGAGGTCAAAGTACCCTGGCATCGCCCACATCACTTAGGGACAACACTAGAGAAGGTGAGCAATAAAAGCACAAAGAGCATAGTATATTTAAAAAAAAACAAAAGTTGACATCCATAGTGGACAGAATGTGTTTCTTCAGAAAACCTAGATAAAACAGTCAGTGTCAATTTTCACCAGAACGGTATTTCTAGATAGAAAAATGAGACATCATTTGAGTTGCCCTGACTATAATGTACCTCGGGTAAAAAAACCACAGCACAAATGGACAGCAAGAGCTTGCTCCGGTTTCAAAGCTACTAAGCATCACTCTGAAAAATGTACAATGGTGCCAGGCAAACCAAGAGACAAATGAACTTGATAACAGTCACAGAAAGTTTACTCTTAGCTCTACAAGATTGGAAGTAGAGGAGGGTCCTTTGGAGACTGAAAACAACCCTAAATTATTAAACTTGTCATCACTTCGAAGTTCACCAGAAAACTACACCAAGACACAAAGTCTTGGGAGAAAGAGACTAAAGGAAATTATCATCACCATCTGCTTCCAGGCAAGAGACAAGCCCTACAACACCATAGTCCCAGCTGCAGATCCCAGACAGGGCTGGAGGTATCCATCAGGCACATGCAAAGAGCATGTCTAAAGCAGAAAACAGGACACAGTGACAACTCAACCCAGGACAGATCTGCAAGACCCTGCAGCTTGTTAGCCTGAGTAGAGCAGCAGATTAGCACAAGTAGACAGGATGTGATAGCTTCAGGCCCATGGCAGTCAGGAAAATCTCAGCACGGGGATCTCCTGCATTTTGGGTTTTTAAGATTAGCCCAAGGAAAGTCAGCTCAGCACTCCCTGTAACTGCTGGTATAAAAATAACCCATCTTCTGTCAAACAATACATAGCTAAACCTTGTTATGGGTTGTGTCATACTCCCTTCAACTATGGTCTTATGCCCCTGGTCTGCATTTCTGAACACAAATCACAAAGTCCTCAAGGAAGACAATGAAAAGACATGACTAAGCAAGGAGAAGAATTTTAAAATTAATGCACATTAACTAGCACTGATATTAAAAGATGAGAGAAAAAGAGGGGAAGGAAATAAATAGAAAGGGAGGTACTACTTATCTTCTTTTCAGAAGATAAATGTTCATTTACTAAGTGGGGAGGTAAACAGGAATTCAGCCAGAGAAGTCAAGGATGACCACATAACTACACATGGACTGAATGAGGACAATGATGGTCACTATTTACCTAAGACACTGAAACTACCCACATTTGGATATTTGTTTAAAGTACAGCTTCCAATTATTTCTAAAATAATATTTTCCCCACATCTGATGGTAATAGAGCAGATTAACAAGGTATTCTACTTGGCCAGTACAGAAGTCTAAAGAAGCAGGCTCAACCTACCTTGAGCCAAGATGGCACTTTAGATTACCTTCAAATCCTGCCTTCCTAAATGCTTTTCCAAATGTACTCCTTTTCCTCTCATGTTTTTAAAATAAAGCATGATAGCAAGGTCAAAACAATCAAGGAGGTAGGCAGCCACAAATACTAAAGCCATGGATGAGAGTGTCCCAGGATACTGTGGAGATAAAGTTAAATGAGTTAAAAGAATAAACTGAATGGATTGAAGGAAAATAAGTTTGTTGAATGCTGCTAAATACAAGGATGCTGCTTCTGGAAAGCCTGGAGGCACAGAAGGTGCAGTGGGATGCATGACTGTACACACAGTGTGACCTGGGAACAGCTCAGCAAAGCAAAGATGTGACTTTGACTTCACCCAACCTCATCCAGCCACCCAGATTCACTAACCTGGTGCTGGTGGTGCCAGAGGAGCCCATCACAGCTTACCACACTGCTTCAGTACACTTGGAACAGTTTTCCCTGTTCAGTGGCCCTGAACACTTAACAAAACATTTTGTACACTTAGCAAGCACCTTGAACACTACGTCCAGATTGAAGTATTTTATATTAAATGTTAATACACTTTTTGCCTCTGAATACTGAGCAGGGTAGGCTATGCATACAAAACAAGCAGAACAGCAAATAAGATTTACTGCAGGTTTAAATACTGAGTAAATAGGACCATATATTTTTCATTTGTAATTCCAATTTCCAGCTTGACCCACACTGCCTTTGCAGCACAAGCACAAGATTGCAAGCACCAAGTTATCCAAAAGGAGCATGTGCTGCTTATTTTGATCTTAATTTTAAGCAGATTCTGAATCTGAACAGATTTTCAGAGAACATTAGTCACTTGCCTTGATCCTGCACAAAACAACACTTTCTTGATGGAGAAACAGGAATGGGGACAAGTTCTGTGGAAAGAAACTCAATCCAAATTTGAAGGTACCACGAGATCAACAAACAGGCACAGCTACAGGAATCCTGAAAAGTTCGCCACAACTTCAAGAGAAAAAATGGTACATTTTAAAGAAAATTACCCTATCATCAAAAAATAAATACACAGCTTCTTACAATAGCTGTGACTCATATATAAGCTACATTTTTGCATCAGGGTTCTTACCCAAGTCGATATATTAAAATGTCCAGTTATTTTTAATGAATCTGGTTATCCTCAATGTCACTATTTCATTTGGTGCTTCCCATTATTTGCACTCGATGTCTGGGCTGCACTAGCCAGAATACATGTAAGTCTGCAAGTTTCAAACATCTCATCTGCCCTGGGACCCTAATTAGTTTGCAAAATAGACTTCCCTGCTGTGTAAGAAAAGTCTGAAGTCTGAGCTAAGTAAAGAGGGCCTCACTCCAAACAAAGTTACTCTGTTCATACGAAGGTTGTTGAAATGCAGACATGAAGATCCAAATCTCTCCCACTAGAGACTACTCCAACCTGTGGGTTTATGGCCCTGTTCCATGGCATCGTCACTATTTGTATCAGGCATGGGGTGAACAGAACAGGCTCATTTTATGTACCAGAATCTCAATTTTGTTCTTGTATATTCAAAAAGAGAAACTGTCTCTAAATGCATCTCTTTCTCAACAGATGGCAACAGAAAATACAACAAGGCTTATGAGTTAAACAAGAGTCTTCTCTTACGCAGGGATAGTCAAGAGCATTATAGCCAACAGCATCCTGAACACAGCAGTCCACAGCCATGCATCCTATGGTATCCTCTTCTGATTTGGAAATTCCTGCCCACTGCAGACTTTCAAACATGTCAAGAGTCAACAGAGCACTGCAAGAAGTTGGTTTTTTTTTCTACAAAAATGCATTCTGCCTGTACTGATGTTAGAGCAGTCACAGTGCTTCTAACACTGCAGACAAACACCAGAGCCATGATGCTGCAGCCCCAGCACAAAGTCAGCACTGTGTGCAGTCAAATATATTCTTTTAATAAATATAAATTAAAAAGTTCTAAGATGTGGTAAACTGCTGCTTCACACAGAACTATGCTTTTAAACTGAATGAACGTGATTGTTTCCCTTCTCATTTTACAGAAGCAGTAAGGATCTCCAATGTTAAAAAGGTAAATTTAGCAATTCTAGGCCAAAGCTTTGTGTTTCAATTAATACACATATGCCAGCAGCAGAATTTCATTGTAAGGTCTTTATGAGTTTTTAAAAGCATGTAATAAGTAAGTGGCCGTACCAGGCCGTTCCTCTTCCTAGATTTTTTTTTTAAAGCTTTGCACAAATAAGGACAAATAACGTTTTTTTGCATTCAAATAGGCACTATGGGAGTCCTTCAGAGAGCAAACACCAGCCCACATCAAATTTAGGAACCTGTAATTTTAGAGACAAAAAAAAAATTTCATAATTAATTAAATTATTCTAAATTCACTTTGAAATAACTAACTCCCTTATGTCTGGATTGTACTTCCAGTTCTTAAACCAAGGATTATGCTCTGGTTTATAGTGTAGGATCAGAATGCTCCTGAAGTTTTGCAATTCACCTAGAGCACTCTAGGTAACACATTAAAAGACTTTAGTTTTGAACTCAAGAATATTGTGGCTGGGAAAGAAAACTCAACGTTCATTAGTTTAATGACATTCTGGAGCCAAATTCACTGTCAGCTGTTATGTAATCTTCCCCTTTGATTTCCCAAGGCAAGATGACATGTGCAGCCTGCCAAAGACAAGCTTTCATATTATTTAACAGTTGGAATAATGTGCATGACAGGGATTGAAGGCAAAAGAGCAAATTAGCTTTTAAATGAAAAATAATAATGGGATAGAAGTTAACAATGGTCTCTGCCTGGCAGGGAAGTGTTAAGTTCTCCATGCTGAGTCACCAAAGAAAAGGTCAACAAGCAGAGCCCACTCTCAACCAACCGAACACCAAGGAATTCTTGCCTTAATTACATGTGAACTGAATCAACTTGAACAAATCCTTACAAATGAGACCTTCTATAAAAAAGAAAATTGAGAACTTGGTGGAAAACCAGCCACTGGCAAAAGCTACCTTGACATAGTCATATCAGAAAATATTACTGTTGCCTCAAAGACATCAAATCAAATATGCCCCAATTTGTTTTACAGTAAATTTGGGAATGACAGGACATAAAGCTCTGTCAGAACACAAAAACATGACTCTGAAATTGCTTAGAGACTGTCAGGCTCACTCGGCCAAGCTAGACAACGCTAAGAAAGACTACAAATGTTGACATTAAGTGAATTTCTAGGTATCTCAGTTGTAGAATTTTATGTATTTTGCTGTTCATAGCAAAGTCATCCTTGTAAACCAGCAACCTTTAAAAGAACAACCAAGGCAGAAGCGTGGATTTACTCTGGTGGTGCTGAACAAAGGCTTCTGCAAGTTCTTCTGCTTACTCAGTCACTCTTGCACTTGGGCACCACATCTAACTGGAAATACTTTGCAGATTGGTTTCTCAGGCTGGGGGTGACTTAAGATTACAGTGAGTAAACCCACTCAATTCTGGCTCTAATTTCTTCAGAACACTAGAGACTCATTAACCAGTAGTGCAGTAATGAACATTTGTGCCGTAACTTGCTGCCTAGGCAACAAGGGACTGTATTTATCAAGCGTGAAATTAGCATTAGAAAGTAGCTCCTATGGAAATTAAGTAGAAACTGTTGTAGCACTGCACCTTCCCTCTGAAATTTGAACAGTTGTGATGCCCTTCTAAAAGAACTCAAATATTTGGGTGGGCTGGGGGGAAAGAATCCTTCCTCTGTTGGAGAGGTGACAGTAGCTCCCATTGAAGTACCTAAGAGTCACAGTGGTGTAAATTCAACTAGAGAATTAATTAGCAATTTTGTAATAACATACTAAAACCCAAACAGTAAGTGAGAGCCAAACTGAAGGTCTGGAGAGGAGGAAGGGACTAAGTTTTTGGTATATTGCAACAATGTATCATATTTGCTTTATCTATCTTCTTAATTTTCCCAAACACCTACTCCCAGCTGAAATTCAACACGTACTTTGCTTGAAGCCTTATCTGCAGGTAGCCTGGCAGGAGAATTAAAGTGTTTTGGCTAATTAGACAGAGACACTCTTAGCTTTTTTCAACAGGGAAGTTTTATGAACTTCCACAGCAAAAGCCTTCACACAAGAACCATTTCTCCACTGAAAGAGAAGAAAAGCTGAGCCTGTCCTGCTAAAGAATTTCATGGTTCATCCTTGGCCCACTCCAACAGACCCAGTGAAAAGCTCACATTGACTGTAAAATGAATACTTCTCAATTTCAGCATGTCATACACTTAATTCAAGACACAGACAAAAACCTGCTCTATCTCCCTGTGAGGCTTCATAGAGGACCTGCTTCTAAAACCTTCATCTTTTCCTAAGCATTTTTGGTTTCAGTCATGCCTTTCCTGGATCCTAGATGACTCTGGGTCCTGCTGATTTATTCCCTATTCCCACTGGCACTGCAGCCTGGCCAAATGCACAGTCAGACTATGGAAAGTGTAATGGGGTTAAGAGAAGGGAAAAAAACATTAGTGACTTCAAAGTCTTGGCAGAATAGTTAATTTTGCCAAACCAGACCTACTAGCTATGCCTGATGAGATTAAAGTAAACCCCACGAACAAGATGTGTTAGAACATACTGGCTCCACTGGGAAAGCTATTCCCTGGCCCCCCAAATGTCTTCTCATTACTAACCTACTTGCAAAAAAACCCCAAAAACTATGCAAAAGCCTTATGCCCCCAAAGACAGAAGTTCCCATGCAAAACACCACACAGGAACATGGTCTGTAAAACAGGACAAAAAGGCCTTTGAAATACCAGAGATCTGATGATCATTTGAAAGCCTCCGCATTTGCAATCACACATCACTGTGAACGAACACCACCACCAGGCCTGAACTGAAATAGCAGACAAACATCTGCATTAAGTATCTTTAGCAAAGTTGTTTTAGGTTTCATCAAGACTTACTATCCTAAGGTGAGTGGGACAAAATTGGACCTACAGAATGCCTGAAACTCAAGTAGAAGTTTGCTTGCCTAAGAGGGACTTCTCATATATAAACTAAAAAAATATTACAATTGACTTTAAGTCACACCAAAATCTGTGTTTCTTGCAAACAAGCATGATCACATAGATAGTCACATAAGCAGAATGCTGGCACAGATGTGATCCCAAAGATCAGAGATCTGAGGAAGCTGGGATGCACGCAAGAGGACAGAGCTGTGGTGACACAAGCAGTGAACTGCAATCAGGGTAGGTGTGTGTTCACAGCTCATTAACTCCCTGGGTAAATGCCTATATGGAAACTCTTCCCTCGCAGTGACACAAGGCAGCAGCTCCACTTCTGCCCAGGGTCAAGCTCTGTTGCAATTAGCATGTTATTTATTTATCCCCAGTGAGCTGCCTGTGCAGGCCTGCCACACGAAACAACAGCCAGTGCTGCTCTTGGTGTAGCAGCTCAGGGTAGCACACATCCTAACAGAGGCAAGATCAAACAATTTTCACTCTGTTCAACAACTGCTTGCATTTGGTTAGAAATGTGCCAAACATGCCTTTTTTAAAGGAGGCTGTAACAAAATGAACACTTTTCCACAGAGCTCCTTGTTTAAGGAAATGCCAACAGATGAAGGAGCTGCAGCAAGTTGTCCACAGATGCCAATGCCTGCAGAAGGACCAGAGAAGTGATGTGACAGGCTCTGCTCAGAACAGGGCATGGTGGTTACAGCAGCTAAAGACTCATCCTGAAAGGCAGGAAAGCAGCTAATACTGCTCCAGTTGTGTAATCTTCCCATGTTCTCTCTGAGAAAGGCAGCAATGCAGTAATGAGCAAACCATCCCTCTTCTCCACCTGCACTGCCACTGAAGCCTTGTTTAACAAGCACAGAGCATGACTTTTAAACCACAGTAACAGAGCAGAGTTATGCCCACAGCTTCAGCAGAGTAGGATGGGTTTTCTGTAGAAATAGCTGTAAGAAGTGTGATCAAAGACCACCCCAGCCAAGAAACTCTTCTCTCCCCAGGGCCAACAGCAGATGCCAAGGGAACAGAAGCACACAGCAAGCAGTCAGCAGCCTTCCAAAGGATGCTCCTCCAGCCCCCAGCAATTCAGTTCAGAGGCTATTGCTGATATTTCACTAATAGCAGAAATTAGCCCACAGAATTTTCCTGCTCTTTTTATAGTGTACTGCAAATGGTAAGAGCAAATGAAGGTTCAAAATGTATGTTGCTGGCTAACAACACTGGCCAACTCAGGTCAAACATTTCCATACAACAATAGCGAAGCAAGGTTTAAAAACTTCAGTAAAAATTAGAAGTGTGACAGCAATTTGACTCAATAAAAGCAATGAGCACACCCATAAAGACTACCAAGAATCATAATCACAAATGCAAACAAGGACCACTCCCAAGATATTTCACCAGGATTTACTCATTATCTTCATTTTTTACCAGAGTACATCACTTCAGGATCTGCTATCGTTGGCTCCTTTCTCTTCACCACAGTAGTGATGCCAGTTTTATAACAGAAATTCTCCTTAGCTACCCTGCACAGAGAAAGCTGGATTTGATTCTGAGAGCCAGTCTAGAATGTCATTAATTGAACAGACAACACCAGTAAAACCTAACCGGTGTTAAACAGATTTCAATTTTGATAATTTCTTCCTCACCAACAATATCCTTCTTAGAGATCAATACAGTCATTGCAGAAAACAATACAAATCTATTCTCTGCTGGGTTTGGGCTCCATCACATTGTGAAGAACTATTAATCAACTGCCCATGTTTAAGAACAGCAATAACCTTACCTTTATACTCAGGAAATATTAATGTAAAAAGGAAATAAATCTTTAGGCTTAATTAGAAATTGTGGTTGACCCCCTACTACCTTCCATCATCAACAAGTCTCTATCAGTTTCCTTCCTGGTGCATGTGTACTTATCAAACCAGCCCCACGTCCAACAAAAACCTTGCCATTCCATAATAGCCAGGACTTCGATGTACTTAGACTTGTACACCCAAGCATGCAGAGATATTTGAAGCTGCAACACTGCTGAGAAGTGTGTGCTGATGGGCAGGGGAAGAGAAGGTAGGTACAAGCGCTGCCTGACAGCAGGAGGAAATGCCAGAAGCAAAGCCACATTCCAAATATCAGGTAATCATTTTCCTTATTTAGGTCAGGGGAATCAGCTCAGTCACATATTGTGAGCCTGCTATTTTTGTGCAGACCAGCTTTCACACTGAGCAGAGACACTATGCTTCCTGGGTTTTGTTTTTTTAAAAATAATCCTTAAGAAGACACTGATGCCAATTCCAACACTTAAAGCGTTACACAGGTCAGGCCATCTGTTTCTTGACTTGGAAGGGGAGGAAAGAAAACTGGATAAAAACACTTTACCCTGGCCTTTTACATAAATGTAAAGCAGAGAAATACTTTGCAATAAACCCCAAATTAGTTAGCATACATTGTCTGTGTTTCCTCCTAATCCCACTATGAAATATATTCAAAGAAAGAAAATAAGCAGTGATGAAAGCACCTCAAGAATCTACCCAAGAAAATGACTTCTCAAAAGTCAGCTTATGAATCAGGTATTTTACCTCTACAAAATTTGTCAAAGGTCAGATGTGTTTTAGTTTGCGGTTTTTTTCTTAGACAGGTACTGGGAGAGTTCTTAGTAAAAATCAAGAGAATACCAAGTGGAGGGGAGAAGGGAATCTGTTGGGGAAAAGTGCAAACCTAGCACCACCAATTCTGCTGTCCCTCAAAACCTAAATCTAGTACAGACTTTCTCATGGATGCACATAAAGCTGGATCTAACAGAGGAAGATGCAGCTTTTCTCATGATGAAAGAAGAGCTAGCAAAGGACAGACAGTACTGTTCCTCCCCAGACAGCAGCAGTATTTGTCAGACATCAACAACTCAAACATGCATTGAAACAGTTATTGCTTTCTCATATTTCGTGACCAGAGAATTATAAAAAGCAGTTTTAATGTGGCTTGGGTTGCTTGAGATGCAGTGGAAATGGTTTCTGGCCATGTGGGGTCACATTTCCATAGCAGAAATGCAGGTACGTCTTCATCTCTGCTAGAGCTCTCACTCCCGCCCTGGCATCCACCCTGTCTTTCTAGATCTGTCCACCCACAGGAACCATCCAAGATTCCTGGTATTTATGGATCCTACCTCCTTGAGTGGTGAGCAAGTTCATCCCACAATCAAGCGGAGGAACTAAGCTATACTGAATTAAAAGGAAGATTTGCTATCAAGTTTGATAGATCATTTAATTTGGTTTCCTAGTCAAGAATTGCCTGCAGAAAATCAGGAAAACAAGGCTGGAAATAAAGTCAGAATCAAAAATGCCAAGCTGGTAAGACTGTCAAGTACAAACACTCTTTTTCCTTCCTCTCCCAGAAGATTAAAATCACATAATTTTAAGTGTATTTATAAGAAGATCTTAAACCAAGGCCTTTGGAGAAGTGGGCTCTCAAAGTCCTTACTTCAACCCATTCAAACCATCATATTGAAATCAGATTGCTTAGAAAACAAAACGAGCAGGCCATTTTTCCCACAGTTTTAGAGACTGCTATGCAGGAATTCAATAGCATCTAGGAGGCTAAAAACATGTTTTCCATACACTTCTCTGCAAGAACAATGAGGGCAGTGCAGAGCTAACCCAGGGCTGAACAGCAAAACAGTCATATCTGCAAACGTGCACATTCTTGGCTATAGCTGTTTACAGGTTTGTGATTCATAATTAATACCCCCAATGAAAACAACTACTCGTGTCTGAAAGCCCTAAAGCCACAACAAGCTAATTACTAATAAAAGCTCCACAGTCTCAGTTAAGCTGTGGGAATGCACCCAGGCCCAGCAAATACTGCAATGGTGGCAAAGCTTGGACACTGCAGCTACTTTTTGATAAACCAGTCTCAGTTTTGCCCCTTCCCCTTTCCTTTCCCATCAAAAATAAAATATCTTCCTCCCATTACAACACAAAAGAAGATGAAGAGACAAGACAGCCAAAGCAGGAAAAATTAAACAAAATAAAACACAAAATCTCCACAGCCAGGTGTCTCATGGAAAACTGGGGAGCTTTGGGCAGCTATCGCCTGTGGTCAGGCTGGCAGCAGCAAGAGGACACCAAGCCATGTGAACTATTCAGTGCAAAATAACAAGACCACCCAGTGCAGAACAATAACTAAAGAAACCACTTAGTGCCAAACAACAGCCAAGAGGTGCTGTGCAACATACATACTGGACCTAAATGTTGCTTTTTCCAGGAAGAATTAATAAGCTGGTTTGAGAACTACATATTTTTTTAAGGACTCTTAAATTTCATTTTCCAGGGCCAGAAAGGCCAGATGCAGCTACTGTGCCAGAAGTGTAATAAAGACTTTCAGACATATTTTTCCTCAGTTTCTTTCAGACACTTCAAGTTTCTTTACAGCCCCAGCAGATAGTAAAGTTTTCCTCTGTTTGAAGTCTTTTAGATTTACAAATAGAAGTGCCAACCTGGCTCTTAAATCAGCAACCAGGTAGAACTTGGTCTAATGACCTGAGACTTCTCCATAAGGGATCTGACAAAGTTAGAAATTGCATCACCCAGGTATGTGGTACAAATCCAGCTGCTGCCTGTACACTGGGGAAGTCTAGTCCCATCAGGCTGTGATTGTGATCAATAAGCCAAGCAGATGCATGACATGCCCTGTTGGAAGCTCAGCACACATAACTAGAGCCCAATTTACTTTACAAAAATCAGTATGGATAGAAGTTTCAACACACTGTTTGCAGACAGTAATAGCTGTTGTGCTTATGTTACTAGGCAGTCAATCTACAAAGAGAAAATTCAACAGTGTCAGGATCATCTAGCCCTTGGGCTGTGCCTTTAAGCAACTTTGGTAGCAAGGGAAGTGAAGTGTTCTTATCGGCCAGGAGCGGCTGTCAGGGCCGGCCACGCTCTGCTGAGCAGCGCAGGCTCTGCTCACCCAGCCCCAATTAGCAGGGAGGGTAGCAGAGATGTTCCAACCCATCATGAGATGATTATTACTGCTAGATCACACCAGCAGCAATTGTGTCAATTAACAATGAGGCTGACTAGAGGTATTTGTTCTGAAATTTGGGATTACAAGGTCAGAACAATGCTCTATTAGCATCAAATCTCAAAGGTCATCTTTATTTTCCTGCTGGCTTGTGTATGACTGCTGCCAAGCTGTAAAGCAGCAGCACTTTCTGAGGGGTCTGATTTGTACTTTGGTGCTGCTGCTGAGTGTTTGGTGGATGAAGAAAAGGAGTCAGGAAAAAAAAAAAGTCAGCCATAGCTCTTGCAAAATTCAAGCAATTCACAAGAACAAGCTGCTATGTTTGGGCATAAAACAGGGACAACAGACCAGATGTGAGTAGTGAATATTCATGTAGCTATTTCTGTTTAAAAATAGGTCCTTAAGCACAATGTAAGTTGACTGACTCTAATAAATCCCCCCCCTTTGAAAGAATAACCATTTCTGACATTTAAAAAGTTAGTCTTGTTCACTAGTGCATTCAGACTTTGTTTGTTTGTTTTCTTTTAATCAATAGCAATTGCTTCCTGAAGATGAAATGTTCTAAGTGTTTCAGAGGATTCACATTTAAGTGTTTTGAGAGTTGGGTGGTCAAAACAGCATAAGCTTGGACAGCCACAACAGGAATTGCCACTGCAGCACTTTAGTTATGACTAAAAGGCCTCCACATGCTGTGACCAGACCTAATTCCCTGCCACAGGAGGAATTTGTGGGAATGGAGGGAAAAGAGCAGGTGGCAACTCTTGCTCAAGACACAGCATTGCTATGCTCCCTTTAGAGTAAGACTTAATACTTAATATCCACAGAAGCCTGTTGGTCATTATCCAGTAAAAAAAAAGAAGTGTTGCTCTTAAATTCTCAGGCACATGAAAATTTCACAAGTGTAAAATTAACAGCTCCTTTTCAGCAAGGCTACAGAGCATCTAACACAGCTCTCACGCCACCTGCATTCAGAACCCACATGTCTGATGTGAAATCAGTCCAGAAGCATCAGGGTGAAGATGCATCAACTCCTTCCTCTTGTGCACAATCCTCAAACATTATCAGTATTGATCTTTCCTTCAAGTCAGACAAAAATCTAGACCATCTCCAGACTCTTAAGTAAGAGAGGCCAAAAGAGCCAGAAACACAACACAACCTTGCTATGGGACAGGCTTCTGTCACAGCAGATTTTCAGCCCTATTGACAAAAAAGGCAAGGAGCTTTGCTGTACTTGTGTTCAGAAAGGCATGAAATATGCCTTCCTATTTGATGTGGGATATCAAGGTTAAAAGTTGCCCCAACAAAGTCTGACCATGAACACGACCCTAGCCCACTTGTAAACGTGAGTAAACGTGCATGACTGACATAGCTCCCTCCAAGTGGTTTGAAAGAGCAGAACACTGGAAGCAGAGAGAAGCTTCCCTTATTCCAAAGGGCTTAGAATAGATGCAAATCTTAAAATGTTCATCAGCACTTTTCCTGTCCTCGGTTCTGACCTTACCACTGAAGCACCAGGGCAATTTGGCAATTTGCTCTAGACAAGCTGTTAAATCATCAGGAGAATGCCTTAGAGAGTGGAATACAGCAGGTTTGTTCCCTCCCCTACCTTCCCATACAACACAAGGCTGCAGGCAGTATTTCACTCAGCAATAGGTCCAGAGTTAAGCCACAAAGAAATCTTATAAGATAAAGAGCAGGAATAAATAGTTAAAGAGGGTCAGTTTTCCCTGGTTGTTCCTTATCAATAGTCAAGCTGTAAGCTAAGGAGATGCATCCTTAACCTGCAGTGCTGACTGCCAGACCTTTTCCATTCTGAACTCTAATGTAACTATTACAAGAACTCATCCATTAACATCACAGATACTATGCAGAAGTCATAATTTAAGACTGCTTTGCTTTTGAGTGACTTCTTGCTCTGCTTGCAGCAGATCATGTGAAGTAGATGATCAAGTCTGGCAAACTGGTGACATTGCTATGGATTTGATATTGTTCTGGTATAACACAACACAGATAAGACAAATGAAAAAAAATCCCTTGTTATTCTTAAGTAGAATTCTTAATTTCAGTTAGTGTTTATTTTTTCCTCAGCTTAGCTTCATTAGTCAACATATTTTATGACAGGAAGAGTCAGTGGCTGACAAGCTGCTTGAAGGCTGTCCATGGAGTTCAGTGGTTTTGACGGGAAAAAAGTTTATAACTGCTTGGTAAAGGCCTGATTTTTAACAATACTCACTAAAAATTAAGACACACGGTTACATGCTATACAAGGCACAAGTTACATGCTGCCCTTTGTTTCCAAATCAAAGGGAAAAGGTGAGTTACTTACTTGCCTTTTTTTTTAAATGAAGAGGGAGTTGACTGACTACAAAATCTAGAGCAGTGAGATACTTCAGAGAGTTTTAGCTGAAGATTATGAAGTCTGCAGAGCAAGAGAACCTTTTTTATTCCTATGGGAGGCCTGACTGACTGTGCAAGTCTGGGGGGAGGATTAAGACCCATCATTTCCATGGATGGGTTTATTATTTGCATATGTAATTCCATGAAAACCCTTGAGCATATGATTGTTTCCTACTAACCTGCCCCAAATTTAGTGTATGCAGCTTACAGCACTGAAGCTGTATTTATATATCACAGTAATTTTCCAGCTCTCCTATAAGCAGATGTCTTCTAAGTAACCTCCAAGTTCCTGCAAATTGCTTTTTTCTTCCCCTTCCATATTGCATCCTGTACCCAGGATTAAAGTCAATTTATACCTGCAATATTTATTAACATTTCTGTTTAGACTTACCTAGGATATTGGAAAAGCTCCAAGATAAGCAATTGGATTCAAACTCTTGAATTCCTGTTTTAAGTAGAATGCATTTGTGTTTATTTATAGCCACTATATCAATTTTATCTGATGATTTATAGAAGTCAGGTTGAGTCATCTCTGTGGAACTCAGAGCCAGCATCCATGTTATCAGCTTTGAACTTGCAGAAAAAGGATGGTGGAGTCAGTGGGGTCAGAATTTGCAGTGCAGGTTGCTGAGCTGCTTTCCAGAACAGTAACAATTTAATAGGTGTGTTTCTTCCTAATTCTAGCCATGACACCTGCAGTGTTACACATTTTACAGTTGCCAAAGAATTTCTACAATGACTAGGGATTCTCTAGTCAGAGAATTGTTGCCCCAAAGGAACAAGATTCCAAGTATTTGCCATCACAGAGGGACAAGTATCTTTTTCCACATCAAGAGCTTTTTGCTCAAATTCAAATTTCTAAACACTTGCTATACACATCAGTTGCTGTGAAAGAGGCAAGCTGTACTCTGAACCTCCACTTTGCCACTTGGCTGTTCAAGGCATATGAGAAGCTACTTGCACTATACAGGATGCAAAAATGCAAAATGCACTTTAACCCTCACTCGGACCCTGCAGAGGTCAGTTTCTGAGGAAGCAGTGTTAACTGATACTGTTATCACATAATTATACACAGAACACAATAAACTGAAGGTCTGGGAAAGTTCCAAATACCAAGAGACAATCTCTCAATTAGGAAAAAAAAAAAAAAAAAAAAAAGATTCCCCTCACAGCAAGGGACGCCACAGTACCATGGTCATTTCAATGGACTGTTGCATGTCACCTAAACAAAACAGGCTTGTCTTGGTGACAGGTTTTGTCACCTCTGTCAACCCAACCCTGAGGCTTGAACTCCTGTCATTTTGTCCATGTGTTGGGGGGGAAGGAACCATGGCAGAACTGCACAGCCATTGCTGCTGGGAAAGGCACAGGTGAATACCAATGGCTCAGAGGAAAAGATGAAATGGTTTTCCCTGACAATAGGCTTTAAACCAATTTCCATCTTCTCTACATGCACAACTTACTTGATCTGTGTCCAAGCAAGACCCATTCCAATACAGGACAGGAGAAGCACACTAAGCCTCCCTAGATGGCCACCTAGCCAAGTACCAAGAACACCCCTCATCTAACACAGGGGAGTTTTCAGAGCTACAGAGGACAAATTTTAGGGCACACCTGCACAAAACAGAGGAGAGGGAACAGTTCAATGACAGGTCTAGCTTAGGCACCTCTTTCAATTTCAGGTATTGACAGTACCATGGCGTCAGGCAGTCTCAGGGCAGAAGCTTACTCAACACTGGTCTGTGGGGATCACCTAAGAGAAGAGGAAAGGTGTGTCAACACAACCTGACAGCTACAGAGACAGCTGACCAGAGCAAACAATACAAGAGCAGACACCAGGTCTCCTGTTCTGCCAGGAGAAGATAGTTACAGTCAGACTAACAGGCTCCAGACTACACCCAGGTCAGTGCTATCCTGCAGGAGCCAAGGAAGGTTCAGACATCAAGATAATCTCACCACTGCCTTAAAAGGAATGGAATTAATGACCACCAGCATGAAGACCACAGCTTTTTGAAAGGTCAAACACATGCTTCCTGCCAAGAAAGGGACCCTGCCCTCTCAGTGACATCAACAGCATCCAATAAAGCTTCCCATCAGTCTTCCTCTGCTGTAACAAGCTCCAGTTCCCATGGGGTTGTCAACTCAGAGACACAAAATTGTACACTAGGTGACATCTCCTATCCACCCTGGCAGGCCAGTTAAACTTAACACTAGTCACCAGCATGAAATAAGATGAGGACACTGCTCAAAGTGTTGCTGTTTTGCTCATAAACCCTAGAAGGATTTCGTTCCTCCTCACTGGCCTAATAAGGAATCATTCGTGTACAGTTTCTTTAATCCTCAATCAACTGTTGCACTACTGAGACCACACAGACAAAATACCAGCAGAGAGGAAAAGATATTTTTTCACCTTAAATCACTTTGCTCTTCTGTTAGCCCAAGAAAAGTTTTGTTTGTGTTTTGTGCTTAGTTTTCCTGCCACATTAGGGTGACCAGTTGAATTCAGTGCAGTTGCTGAATCTGCAGGCTCAGAGCAGTGGATGTGTCCACCCAAAGAGCATCCCTGACCTCCAGGACTGTTTGCCACAGCACAGTGTTTTCTGCATGGTGCCTTTGGGTGCCTACTGGATATGTGCCCATTCAGAAAAACATTCTGCTTACCCAGCAAAGCACCTTTATGAAAGGATCCTGAAGGACAACAAATGAGCTGGATTTCTGCCTGAACCAGCAAGTGGTTCTGCAGGCCATGGTCCCCTCTGGCTGTGTCTCTGCTCTAGGAGCAGACATGGATGCCTGAGACCACCAAGTACCCCAATGATGCCCTTAGAAAGGACAGGCTTAATGGCTATGAAAAGTAAAGTTCAATCCATACCTACAAAAATGTACCAGTACAGCTAAACAAAGGTAAAGAGATGTCTCTGCTCATTACAGAGTGGTTGGACTAGATAATCTTTAAACAAAACTACCGGTTACCAAATATTCCAACCCAAACTATTGTATGACATTGTTCCAGTTTCTGTGTTCCTTTATCTAGTCTAAGAGGCACAGAAGTGAATTAGATGAGAATCATATTCCAAGAGCCTCTTAATGCTGCTTTAAAAAATTAGAGGAAATATAAGCAGAGATGCCTTCAGGCATCTTGAAGAATCCCCATTTGATTCAAAGGCTTGCAGTAGGAATTACCCAATGAGATTGATCACATTTAGCTTTTGACAGGGTTCAGCAATCTGGCAGAATCAGGCATTGCTGCAAGGGTGTATTGGGAACTGCTGAGTGTTGTGCAGGTGGTGTAATTGAGTGTAACAGAGATCAGTATTTGCTTCTGCTCTGGTCAAGAAGCAGCCGTGAAACCATGACTGCTCAGAGTAATGGTTTGGTTGTTTGGGGGACTATCCTCAATTTAAAGAAACCACATCTTTCCTGGCTTTGCTTTTATATTTTTCATAGACATGAAGAATTGCAGTGAAGGGGACCAGAACTGGAAGAAGCCCTAGGTTAAGGGTATCTCTGTGAAGAAACTGAAAAAGAAGCAATATATAACCCATGCAAGTATCAAGTCTAGTTATTTATCTTTAAAATCCACATTTACAGTAGCTGCACCTGTTTTCTAGCCTGTAAAAACAGACAGGCTCTCCAGGATAACAGGTTATGTCTCTTTCAGATAACGTTTTATCAGACCAGGTTGTGTCTGCATCCTCATAGGATATCCTCTGATCTCTCTCAATTTAACTTCAACAGTTCTAACTTCAACTCCAGAAGAATTCCGACACTCAGAAGTAAAAACATCCTTCCAGACTGGTTGAACTCAGAAGTCCAGAGGCCCCACACTGGTAAATACCTGAAGAAACAGAAAAATGTCTCAGCAGACCAGAGAGGCAACAGGAAGAGAATATAGCCCAGAAATTCAGAGGCATTCATGGGGACACAGAAGGTAATTTCCCACTTCTGCCTCATTCCACTACAAATACTTTTCATCAAGTAAATCCAGGGTGCAATGGTAGCAAGCAGATGGTGAGAGAGAAGTCAGGGCAGAAAGCAGATGAACCACAGAGGAACATAGTGCCATGTTGAGTTTCCAAGCCTGAGTTTACTTTATTGTCCAGACAGACTGGCTACTTCCCCCCCTATAGGGCTACGAAGGGATGGAAAATATTGAATGCACCACTGTAATTAGAGAGCACATGATGGAGTTATCTTCACTGTGACTGATCTGTGGACACACACAAAGCAGACTTTCAATACAATGACTGCTACTCTTAGACAAGGAGTACCAGTGGGGTGAGACATGTACTACATCCCTCCCTGACACACCAGAGAGCTTAGCACAAGTCTTATCAGCACATCTCAAAATGATGCAAACCACATTGCATTAATGTATTAATGCCCTCCCTCACTCTTATGATTCAGGAAAAGTCATTTGCAATAAATGGTAAAAGTCACTTAGAAGCCCCGAAGGCTCTAAGCACATGGTTATACCACCAGCCATTTGGAGGATTAAAGCATGCAAATACACAAAGTATGAACTTTCAAAATGCCTGCAAGAGCTTTTGTTTACAAGTAACCAGAAACACAGCATCTAAATGATTTGTATAAATCCTCAGTCACTGTGTGAACAAACCCAGCTATCTGAGTTTCAGCTGTGTGCTCTACTTGGCTCTAGAGCAGCAGTGTTTCTGTACTCAGGATGCCTGAATTACGAAGAAGAATGAATCAGCCTTGTAACAAAGTCTGTTTCTTTCATCAGTTTCTAATTAATGGCTACAGATAAAACAAATGGAGAGCAGCTTTTATCCTCATGCTGTGTTGGTCCCCCTCTGGTGAAGGCAATATTAAAAGATTACATTGATAAGCTAACTGACCAGGCAAGGTACTGGGAGCCACACTAGGATCTCTGTCCACCAGAAATCTTCAGCTGGGTTACAAGGACTAAGCACCACAAAGGGAGACCAGAACACCATCAGCCTGACTGGATAATGCACATCCATGCGTTGCCTTCACTTTGGACTAATTACACCATAGCCCATTCCAGCAGCTTTGCTGGCTTCAGATATCTCAAAACAGACACTTGGCAATAACCTAGCAAAGTGAAAGATTTTAAAGTAAGCTTTGAGATAAGTCACTTGACTGATTTTTTGGTTTTGTGGAGGTAGCAGGCACATTGTCCTTTGCTGCACCACTGGCTGTCGCTATTTTGACCACAAAGGCATCACTAAAAAGATGTCACATTCTGTAACATCTTTCCACATTTAGCCATGTTTTCATTTTCATCTAAAAAGAGTGTGTGTGAAATCTGATACGCCAAGAAAACCAAGTGATGCCTCTCCCTTTACCTCAACCTAGGAAAAACAGTGTGTGACTGAAATGCTGTCATTTAACACATTTAGCAAGTCAACCACCAAAAGACCAACAAGGCAGCATTCGAGAGACATTTTTACCAAGACATTTCAAACTCCAACCCCTGCATAGCTCACTATGCCCTTTTTCAGCAGATCTAATAATACCACAATATGCAGCATCATGGTAACACACCAAATTCTAGTCCTTGAAGTCCAGGTTTTAATTTTTTGTGAAACATGCATCATTCAGGCTGAAGCCTTCACAGAACCTCTAAGATTACTCTGTAATTCAGCTTCATCAGAGAGCCAACAGCATCCTGTAGTCTACCAGGCCCAGAGAGCCAGCACAGATCAAACATATCTTAACCAGCAGTCTCTCTTGTCCTTGCAGCTCACTAGTGGCTCCGCCTTCAGCTGCAGATCTGTTACACACACATCAAAACCAAGAGTGATCTACACATAAAAAAAAAATCCCCTTGTCCATCATCTCCTGTGCACCATTTTCACTTTCAGTTGTGCAAAACGTCTTACAGAGGAATCCAAGACAAAACCTTGAATGTGTTACTTTAAGGTACCAACATCTGTGACGCACCTGGTTCTAATTTCATTATTACAAATCTGATATCTGCAGGCACAAACAGGGGCATTGTGGCCATCTAGAAAAGCTACTGCTAAAGAGGAGCTTTTATGTGTAGCTATGCGATAGTTATTCAAGCTGTCAGATTTCAGGTTTTACCTTCTCATAACTCAAAGTTTTATTCAATAACATTCTTGATCATGCTATTTTTTTTTTCCCTTCCTGAGTATTTCAGGACATTTCCCTAACGTTGTGCTGCAGTCGAACTGTTGTCTACCACAGGAAAAGCAAGAAATTGTTTGTGAGGAAGATTTATTATTTCATCCTTTTTCCACAGCAGAAGCAGGGCTATTTTAGGAAGGGAAGAAAAAAAACCCCCAAAACAAAACAAAACCACAACACCCAAAACCCAGCCAACCAGAGTTACACAGGCAGGTAGCTGTACCACTGGCCAAGTGAACTTCTCAGATTTCATCCTATGGCTCATCTTTTTCAGGCGTTGTCTTGGTTGTTCAAACCAACACCTCACACAGAGCCAGTTTTCCAAGCACCAAGCACTCAACCCTTCCTGAAAACCTGATACCTTCCCTGGCACACTAGACTGCAGAGAAAACCAAAGAGCACCACTTGTAGAAATGCTGCTCTCATAGCCCTGCACATCCACAAAGCCCAGGACATTTCCTTCAATGTGCACTGATGGCTTCCCTACTCACATTGCCTCTGTTTACAACGCAGTGACTCATGTTACATTGCATTGCTCTTTCTACAGTGCAAAAATTGACAGATTAAAAAGATTTGCATCTCATTTCTCTCTCCCTGAGGAACATTATATTGCCTGTTCACCACTTTTAATAATCCATATCACAGTATAATCCTGTAAAGTTAGAAAATGAGGAAGACCTGTGTTTTCCAGAAGATATTCTTTACAGACAGAACACACATAGCTGTGCCAAGCCCTCTCCACAACAACCTTAAACCTTTTAGAGCAGCCACACTTCCCATTTCATTCCCAAATTGAAGAAAACATTTGAGATTACAGGAGAAAAAAGCCAATAAAAAATCTTTTAGGGAAGGAATAAACTCACAACACATTTTTATGATATCTGAAACTCCATGCTAAGACTTCCAAAGGCAAAATTACTTAAGCCATTATTAGAGGAGAAAAAAAAAATAGAAAGGAAAAAACCCACTAACTTCAGTGAACAATTTGTCTATCCCTGAACAGTCATAGTACAGGGTACTGACTATTTTGGCATGTTATCTCCCAAGAGGAAAAGCAATGGGAGGAAAATTGATTTGCTCTGTCATGCACAATGAAGCAACTGCTCATCTCAGGCAGTCACATTTTATTATGCTCTATCAAAGTGTAACACAGCATTTTCAGCATGAAGAAAACCTTCATGCTCTACTTTAAAGAGCCCGAAGACTCAATCTTTGGCAGTCATATGTTTAAATGTTCAATTTAAGCCAAAAAAGGACAATATGGAAGGCAATTAAAGCATTTTTGGAATTGAAAAGCATCTCCTCTTGGACGTAAGGCAGATTAAAGTAATCTTTCAGGGTCAGACTAGGATGTCTAACAGTGTCTGCATCTGAAGAAGGAGAAGGAAAGATAATCCAGTCCCCAGAGGGAATTCTCTTCTGTGGCTATGTGCAAGACCAAGACCTGGGCTAACACTGCTCCACAATGTTAGAATCAAACCCACTTTAGGATGCACAGCTCCCTTCGAACTCCACAGCAAATGGGTACCTAAAGATTTGCAGCACTTGGAGCCAAGTCACAGTTCAAAAAGCCTCCTTCCTCTCTCCCCATATTTACTCATTCTCTGGCAGTGTCTGTGGTTTGTTCTTTTTACACTGACCTCAATGCTTCACCACAGGCAGCAGACAGGTACCACAGGCCCTCCCCTAGGCAATACAGAGCTCAGTAAGGTATAATCCAGTGTACAACGTCAGCATACAAAGCACAGCAGGACCAACATCAGGAATCACTTCTGGCATGAGAAAGAGACCACAGAACTGTCTCAAGCCTTCCTAACATGCCATATGCACAAAGAAAGGGAAGTACCACTATCAGACACACAAGAATAAATCCAGTGAGACCTTAGAAGTGACTGAACCGTAAGTTTATGGTGCATGCAGACAACCAAGATTACACTATGAAGCATCATAGAATAATGCTGATTTTTAATATTTGGTTGACTTAGTTTTCTAAGCAATTTGCCTTTTGGAAGCATAGAAGCATTATGCCATGAGCAGTTACTTCAGAGAATTTTTTGCTTTTCTTTCAGAATTCACCTATCTGAGGTGATATCTGCCCAAAAGAGAGAGAAGATTTGAAAAAAAAAAGGGAGGGGGGAAATATTTAGACTTTCTCATTGACTTAACCAAGGCTAAACACAAATTTTTGGATTCTCTTTGGCTATCTACTTGTTGAAAGGCTATGTTGACCTCTCCTCCCCTACATTAAATTATATGCATCTTCTTGACATCTAAAAAACCAAAGTTCTAAAGGACTACTTAAATGCAAGTTCTTTATTTATTTAAAAAGGATTTTTCACTACACACAACTCTCTTGTGCCTTTACTGAGTTTCAGGATATAATTCACTCTGGAGACAATACAATGTTAGTATGGCAGATGTTATATGGCTGAAGGCAAGAGGAAAAGCATTTCACACTAAGACAGGAAAACCAAGTAAACCTTCTGAGAATATTGTTAGCTACTGAACAGAGACACAGTTTTTCAGATATCATGGAGGCTCAACACTAAAGTCAGTGGAACAGCAATAATATGATGTTAGAGAAAGAACTGAACTTTTTTTTTCCCCAAATAGGACCTCAAAAATTCTTCCTAAGAAGGAATCTTTCTGAAGGCTTCCTAGCTTAGTCACCTGGAAAACAGAAGTGGTTTCCACTTTACAAGGGCTCTATTTCTCATACTCTTGTCTGGCTTAAAAATGGGAAGAGCAGACTGCTCCAGCCTAACATCTACTTTTTTGCAAGCCACCAGGGTCTCAACACTAATTTGGGAAGTGCAAATGTATGGCCAAATGCATTAACTGCTGATTCTGTCTGTGGCCTCCCTGCTCTTTCTGGGTGGCATCCACCACCCAGTCCAATGGGAGCTGATGCATTTCCCCAAAACTCCAAGAGTAGGACCCAAGCTCCAGCTGAAATCTTGCTGCTGCTGAAATACTGTACAAAGATAATTCCCACAAGCTGCAGAGTAACCTTACAGCTGGAGCTGGGTGCCAGAGCAGGAATGGTCATCCCTATCACAGCTACACACAGGCAGCAGCCCTGCTTCCAACAAACCTCAGGTCAGCAGAGTAACATTTCCCTTTGTTTTAGGCAAAGTGAATTTAAAAAAAAAAAAGGCATACCATTTAAAAAAAAATCTCCTTCCTTCAGCATAGCCTGGAGAAAACATTTATGTTCCTACTTGTTCAAATACACAGGGTATGCAGCACTAGCAGGGGCATACATGGCCCCAGGAGAGCAGAGAAAAGCAAGGGAATGTACAAAACCTTCTCAAACCCAACCATTAGGAAAGGGTTGCTGACAAATGCACAAACTCCACACCCTCAGCTCAGTGACAGACATCCTGCAGCATCCTGAACATGCCACAGGCACATGAGTGCCAACAGGCCCCCAGCCAAAGCAGGGGAAGGCAGAGAGGAGGGGATGGTAAGCTGGCAGTGGTCCCTGACAACCTCTGGGGGCTGCAACAAAAGCATCAGCCTCTCTGCAATACAAAGGACCCTTGAAAATGTAAGCCTTTAAACAACTGGCAGTGCTACCCCACTGCAGTACCTTGGGTTATCCACGAAGGAAAACCTGAGCTGAGAGCTGCCCTGGGAGCAGCAGAGTCCTGCTGGGGTGAGCTACTGCTGCAGCCTGGCACAGGAAGCTGGGCCCCAACCACCTCCAGAATGAGCTCCAGTCCACTGGATTCATCCATCCTGGAAGTCCAGACTAACAGAGAGACATAATGGTAAGGAGAGGATACAGCCCCGCTGCTGATGCAAAGAGCACTCTGCCATGCTCACCTGATTTTCACATTTTGGGACCTTTAACAAGTCTCTGTTCTGCCTAAATCCTCTGTCTACTAGTTCTCACTACCCTAAAGTGAAGCAGCCTGCCTGGAGTTAACAAATCCTTTGACCAGCTTAGAGACAGTCTTGGCTGTTACATCTCCTCATTCCAGAATATTTCCATGACATGATTCAGTTATTTCTGTTCCTAACCATGAAAATAAATGTGGGGCTGATCTCATTAAAATCTCCCAGAGCCTTTGATATAATTTTAATATATTGCCACACTTCTGTTCTTACAGTTCTCTTGGGCTGAAGTGACACAGTTTTCCAAGTGCTCTCCCCAAAGCTGTAACACAGGTTGGTGTGAGTCAGCTCTCCCTGCACACAGCAAAGCACAATGATCTTTTTTCATGTTGTAATTCTCAACACGGTCTTCTCTGCTTAATATTCACTGTTTCCTCTGCTGGGGAATAAGACTTGCAGGTGCTTTACCTGATAGGTGGCTGTGCAACAGATAAATCCTTGCTGCTGAACTGCTCTTTGCCAGCTTCTTGCAGAGCCCTTTTTCTGCACACCTTCTCACACCCCTGAAACTCGCAGAAGCAGCACAGTCACTCCCCTCCTGTAGCAGGGCAACACAGGACAACAGCAAAGTAAGATTAGCCAAGCTATCAACCATTTAAAGGCAACGTTCTGGGGACTAACCCTCTCCACTCACTTTGGCTGGTGTCAAATATGACACAGAATGAGCACCACTGCACCCACACATCTGTATTCAGTCACCTTTTGCATTCATTCTGCTTTGAATGCTCTGAAACACAACATGCTAATATTCCACAGCTGTTTCTTAAAAAAGAAAAGGCAAAAAACCCCAACCAAAACAAACTTCTGCCAAAAAAAAACAATTAAAAACACCATTGGGATTTAACTGCTCTGAAAAGGCAGTTCTCACTTGCCTCTTGCAAGAGACAAGTCCTTAAAATAGGATCTTAAAATTAAAGGCACCCTACAAGGCACATCTGTATCATCCCATTTCCCAATAGGCTTTTCAGATAAAAACAGACCCAAGGTTATACAAAATATAGGGTTTGGATATCAAAGAATAATTAAGAAAAAAACATGAAATCACTGAAAAATATTATTAGGAAAACAGCACTGGGGAGGGAAGCAAAACACACAACAAAACTGACTTGCAGGCTAGCCAGCAATGTCATCCATTGCAGTGCCACCCAGAAAGTGTGAGGCTGGGGGCAGGGGTAGAGGCATTTTTGCAAAAGTAGCTTGTTTGACAGACTGAAAACATCAGAACACATGTTTCCATCTCCAATTGTGAGGACAAAAGTGAGAAATGTTATGCATGTTCACTTTACTCGATGTAACATCTTGCCAATCAGTTCAGTGGCTGTCACTGCAGGACATCAGATCCCTAAATTCCATTCTGTGGTGTGACAGTGGTCTGTTCTTTAGCTAAGCTGCAGCAAGGGGACTCTGCAGTAACAACACATTACCTCAATTTCCTTTTCTGCAAGGGAAGAAATCAATATTTTATGATGAAAATTCCTGGCTCACAGTCCCATAGCTTTGTACAGCTGATCTTTGCAGCCGTTCACATACTGATGCTGCTTCTGATCCCCAGTCCACGTGAAGGACAGTTAAGCTTTAACTATTCCACATTTTCAAAAAATTGAGGATTATTTACTTGTGTTTCCATTCTTTGATGGGAAGCCATAAAGCCCCCAAATTGTCCAGACAGAAAACTCTAGCCCCGTGGAACAGTTAACCACATCCTCCTTTTGAGGGTTATGTGAACAAATACTCGGCAAAAAGCTAAGTTTAGGTAGAACAATTTAAAAGGTGAAAGTATTATAATAAGCATTACAGGACTTGAAGGAAACAGTGGGAAGCTGGTGTCCTGGAACACACTTGAGGCTCCCGGTGTGAAAGGGAATCACAAGTACAAACCCCAAAAGTCACAAGAACCACTCTTCTGCATGTGAGGATTTCACATGCTGATCTGAAGACCTTCTTGCTCTGTGGAAGTGATTGACTGTCACAGCTATAGAAAAGAGCTGATGACACATGTGGAAAAGGAATAATTTAGCCAACAGATCTTTATATATATATATATATCTGCTATATATATATATATATATCTGCTAAATATCCCTGAGCCTTATCTATTGAAACAGTCACATCCATACTACCCAGGGCACAGCAGTGTAGCTCTGTACACACCATACAAGCACAATCGAGGATGTTTTGATCCACCACTGTTCTGAGGCTAATGCTTTCCTGGTACTATTTTAGGGCATTGCTTCAGTTCAAACCACCTGAGGCTTCTGCTCACATCACACATACCTGGGGCTCCCAAGGGAACATGCAATTTGTATCAGTAAAATCCCTCTTGCTGGCCAAACTCAATCCAGGTCTCTAAATGGAGAAAGCTGAAGCATTATGAAAACATTGCCTGCCCATATAACTGCATTTATACCAACACAGACAAACATCATCCCTAATTTCCCATCCTACCATGAAACATTAACAAGTAGCTAATGTCAATCAAGCTTAAAAGGTCAGCAGTTACTGGCTCAGCATTTTAAAATATCCCAAATTTTTCACAGAATATTACTATGTCTTCTCCATACAGGCCAGTAATGCAGTGCATTCAGCTCTGACACAAGATTTCAGAAGCTTTTTTTGTTGCTCTTGCTGTTGTTTTTAAACAACGGGTTCTCCAAACAGAGATCATGCAACCTGGAGAAAATTATCAGCCAACACAGGGTATTCTCAAACTCAAAACACTTTTTACTCTCATTTCTGAATCAAGTCCTTTAATTAAATCTCCAGGCTCCTAAAAAAGGCCTTAACATTGTAACAGAGTGTTTTCCTCACATTTTTCAAATAAAGAAAATTTTGGAAAAGTAATTTGTGCAAGCAGCATTGATCAAACACATTGATCAAGTATTGCTTGCAGTTTTCAGCCAGCTCAAAAAGATTCAGCAGGCTTCTCCAGGGGCCACACACCCAAAGCTTCCTTAGCATTTAGCTTCTTTTTCTGCCTTACCTCTCTGCTACTTTTCTGCTCAGAAAAATATCCACAAAAATAAGCAATGAAATCTCTGCTTGTTGCAAGCTGGGGCATGAAGTCATGGAGAGGTATCTGGTCACCATCAGGCAACCGTTTCCAGAAAATAAACCGTATTCTTATGGTTTTATTCAAGAATAAACTGTATTATTTGTATCAATGTCCACCATCCCAAATGTTATGGGGCAGGCCTAGCAGGTCTGTGTACAAAACTTTGTGAGTAAAAAGTATTTTTCAGCAGCACCACAAGGAAAGAACCGCAAACAAGTCACATTTTGTGAGGCTGGGCTCTCTGCTCTTGGTAAGGGCGAGCAGCAGATCAGTGAAACTGGGACACAAAAGCTGAAGTGAGGAGAAGCTGAGCAGAGTTAGGACGAATGCTTGGACTGGAGGGCAAGAGCTCATTAACAAGGGGAACAACTTGGGAACAGCTCCTACCTGCCTTATTCCAAATGTCCCATGCCCAAAGAACTGATTAACTCTCACTTGGAAAGGCAAAAGTCCCCGCAAGGCAGGGACTGTGCTGGGGGAGGCACAAGGGAGGGCAAGAGCCCCGGATGGCTGGGGCCTAGTGGCCTACACGCGGCTGGGATGAAGGTAGGAGTGTTAATTTTACTTCCCTGGATTTTAACAGCAGTAAGAGCCAGGGCTTACTCAATTGGGATTCCTAAAAATAGCACTTGCCTAAGTAACCACACAGGACCACATGGGGCTCTATTTTCCTTAACTAGCTTTTGATCTAATGGAATTCTTCAGTTAAGTAAAAGAAGAAACAGGGTCTTTGTGGTGAAATCACATGACCAGGAGTTAGGAAAACTGGCTTCTCCTCCACACTGCTACAGATTTGTTGTTTAGTCTTTCATGCAAAACAATGTAGCTCTTAAAGCACCTTTCCACCTCAGACCAAAACCTGTGACTGCATTTAAAAGCTGAAACATCCGTGCCAGCTTTGGTCCTTCCAGCCGGCCATGCAGCCAGAGCTCAGAGCGGGACACGGCTCTATCCATGAGCCAGACAAGGATTCCAAATCAGCCTGCTTGCATCCACACCTCAAACTACACCGGCTGCAACAGGGCTGAGCTAAGAAAAGTTTTGTTATGTCCCTGTGCATTGCATTTACCTTTCTGCACTGTGCTGTTGCACTGTCCTCTGCGCTTCACTCATCTCGTGTACGAAGTGAAAATTAAGCTTCTTATAGATGGGAGCACAGTGCATTAAGCACTGGTAGAGAGTCTGTCTAGCACCCAGAGATGCTCAGATCCCACAGCAAAGCAAGGCAGCTAATGCACCCAACGCAAGGAGGCAGAGCTGCAGTTCAGCGAGCTGGAAAGCACGAGAGCAGAGCGGAAGCGACACATGCTGGTATTTCAAACAGTCAACAAGCAGCAAGTAACCTGGTAAGACCTCTGAGACCCTGACCAGGATAGACAAGCTCTGCCCTGCCAGAACCAGCTGCCCTCCTGGCTTTGCAGGACCCTGCTTCCCACTCCCAGGAGAGGGCTGCAAAGGGCTCCCAGCTGAGATGAGCCCTCCCACCCGGTGACCTGCCAGCCAAGCTGAATGCTTTCCCCAAACACCCCCTTGCACCCTCCCCAGCCACCACGTAAGCTGCTACAGCTGAGGGCTCCCAGGATGGGATTCCCCACAGCAGCAGTTTTAGGGAGAAGACACTGGACAGCAAGAGACAAGCTGGAGTGAACTCTAACAGCAAATTAACCCCTTCCCTGGCTGCTGGGAAAGTGAGCAGAGCCTAGCACAAAAGGAGGAGACATTTCGGCAGCCACACTGCAGAGAAAGGACACAATACACCTGACAATACATTTAAACAATGCAAAACATCCTTCCCAATGCCTGCAGAAAGCCAGCTCCTATCCTAAAGATCTAACACACTTGGGCCCACAAGCGCTTGCCAAGTTGTCAACATGGCCTTTGATATCAGAAAGCTTTGAAACCCCTGCCTTAAAGGCCAACACTTGCTTCTCCACCCATATTTGAAATGCAAGATGCCTGAAAGCTATAGAAGTATTTTAACACTGAACATGCAGGAGTCTACACCGCAGAGCGGACACGTTGGCTGGGAGCTGCACTTGGAAAACTAACAAGTCCCCTACTGCTACAAAAACCGAAGCTGCGTAACGGAAGACATGCCAGGGATCGCAGGAAGCTCAAGCCTTCCAGCACTTTCTGAAATCTCCACGGGGAGATCAGGCCAAGGAGCACCTTGTTTAAACCTATGCTACATGCCAGGATAGCAAGGAATGTGGGGCAGGGAGGATAAATTGCCACCGTTTTCCTTTAAAAAAAAAACACATCCAAAGAAAGCGAACAAAAACAACCCTGCTTAAACCACATTTTGCACCAAACTGAGGCGTTATGAGTGTTTGTTTTCACTCGGGGGGAGGAAAGGATAGTCAGTAAAATGTTATTTCCCTACATGTCACCAGAAAACCCATGCATCCCACCCTGCAACTCAAACATTACAGCTCCATGCTTTTTTCATCTAGGTGTAATCCATTCTCTATTTTACTTCTCCTTTTCCAGGGGGTATATGATGTAATTGCGATCTTCCAAGTCTAGGACATCTTCTTTGCTCCCTTGCTTTCTGAGCTTCCTCCCAGCTTCACAGCTGAAGCCACTACAACCCCAGCCATTCTTCAGGCCAAGAGCACTCCACAGCACACGAGATGCTGAGACCATATCACACACCACGAGCCATCAGCTCTGAGCGTGATGGAGCACCAAGGCCCCAGCCCTCAAACCTACAGCCACCCCAAACTCATGATTTCACTCATACATCAAGTACCCTTCTCCTAGACACAAACAAAACAGGGCAGCACATGTTTCAGTAGGAGTTGAGTCTTCCTACTTTGGCACAGCAATTTAGGAGCTGTAAGACAAGCACTAAGGCTGGTCTGATCCAGCCTTTCACAAGCTTTACATTTCACACTGATGTTATCAGCAAGTAAATCAAACACATTGCAAGCAAAAGAATTTTTCATATGTTTTTGCTATATACATTCCTCTCAACTGAGTGTTCCGGATACATTAATTGTTTTCTGACAGTCATCTTTCCAATTAAGATCTGCTCCTTCCTTCCTTCCTAATTTTGCCAGTATGTTACACAAAATTTAGTTGCTAACATGTTCCAACAGGGACAAGAGGAATGATCTGTAGAGATTAAAACATGCCATGCATCAGCCAACTTTTCAAACAACTGACAAACTAAACACAAAACATCTTAAAAGGAGAGGTTTACAGAGATGACAGTTCTCTTATGATGGTTGGCCCCAAGATCATCACCATTTCTGTCAGTTGTCAAAAGTGTTGTGTTGCATTTTAAAAAATGGCAATTAAATCCCCAAACACACACAGGAGGAGAGCTCACAAATGTTATACCTATATTTTATTAATTCAAATCCAAGCAAGATCATATAAGGTCATCTCTAATATGTACTAAATATCACCACAGGAGTTCTGTTCCAGGTTTCAGATAGGATCATTGACAAAACTGAGATGGAGATGATGTGCCCTTATGGATTACTTTCATTAACACAAACATCCAAGTTCTGCAGTCCTTAGGCATAGCACTTGTCAAGGACTCTAAATCAAGAGCTTGTCTGGTCATAAACATCTTGGTATAGAGTGTGCTATTTTAGGAGACCAGCACCTGTGGCTCAACTCCAGATGAGCAGTAAATGAACCATCCGCTCAATCCACAAACAGAGGAGCTAGTGGTAGGTTTTGTTTTCAAATAAAGATGCTACTGATTGTACATCAGCAAGAAGTCAAGTTGCAAGGCATTAACTAGTATGCTCTCATCTCATTTTCCCACCAGCAACATGATTCTCAGATCCAAGTTTTATTGCTCAATAGCCACAGCTTCTGCCAAAAATCACAAGGGAGCCAGGGGGAGGGGATGGCAAATATGAAATGGGACAACAGCTGTCAAGGTAATTTGATAGCAGCAATGGCTTCTTGAACCAGTGGACACTCTTGAGAATGTGAGCCAAGGCCTCCAGGCATCCACAGAAAAGCCAAGTAAGATAAAGAGCTCGGTGAGAGAGCAGATACAGATGTCTGAGACAGAGGAAAGAACAAAGAAAGCCAAGGCCATCTAACTTCTAAGAACTTCAGTTTTCCAAACAACAAAAAAAAAAATTCAGAGCAAGTGTCCAAATGAACCCTCCCAGCCATGAAGACAAACCATCTTTTGTTTGAAAAATGTTTGCAAGTTTTCCCAGTACTCTTTCCAAAAACATCTCAAAACTACAACATCCAAACAGAGAAGAGGAGTGAAGAATGAGCTGACAGATTAAAAGATCAAGTCAATAACCCTGTACAGGTTGAAATCTAACTCAACTTCCATTAACAAGTAGTCACCTGCATTATGAGATTCACATACATTAAACTTAGCACAAGTCAATTCCTAATAGACCAGTGCCCACAGTCAAAAGTTGTGTCCATAACAGAGAAAATATCCAAAAGGAAGAGTTATCAGTGGAAACCCTGAAAGTTTCCAAACTTTTAGTTTAGTTGCTCTGCTAAATGAACAATCCCTTCAGCAATGACTCATTTCCTATGGTGAACAGTAAGAAGAAAGTTCTTTTGCTTGTGTCTGTGGCACCTGTTTTGGTAACATTAAATGGATCACAGAAATGTGCCAAAACATAGGTGAGCACAAACAGCAAGGCAGGAGCACATTAGCTGTGACAAGTGCAGCAGAGGGAGGTCAGACACTGATTACTCTCATCAGTAGGTTTTACTCTTCTTTTTAGGATAGTTTTCATTTTCTGTATTTTATGCTTTAAACTCCTCCCATGCTCTGAACAAATGCAGTTTTCTTACTTTCCCTCTGTTCCCAGGGCTTCTGGATTCTCCTCAACCTCCTCTATATACAGGATTGTCTCAGCAATCTCACAGGAGTTTGCAATAGCTGGGAGAAGAAAAAAAAAGCAAACAGAAATGCTCACAGCTTTGTTCAGTATTATTGCCACCTGCTACAGACATGTGACATACCAAGAAACATGTACCCACAGATGCATTTTGGGAGTGATGATGAGGCAGATCAATGGTTTCTTCATGCTGAAGTTAACATTTTGACTGACACTAATGCAGTTAGTCATTTATGTTAAAAACAGCTTATTCTGATAGAGAAATTAAAAAAAAAAAAAAACAGATGACAACTGGCTACCAGAATTTAGCATCAAATTTAAAACCAAACTGCAAATCTAATTTAACACTCAATTTTTCTAGTTAGATCTTCAAACATTGTACTTGGGCAAAGCAGCCCCTGGTTTGTCTGAGGCTGCAGATCTCCCCCAGGCACGGCAGCTCCCTCAGCTGACCCTGCAGGGACCATCTACTGCTATTTTTGAAAGCACTTACTAAAAAAGCCCTCACCCAGCACAGGAGCTTTTGCCTTAAGTGCTGGTCCTGCAGAGCAGCCATCACACCTGGAAGAGCAGGGTGGCCTCTGCAGGCCTCCTGACCCTCACAGGGATAGATAGAGAGAATCCACAGAATGACTGCCTCGAAGCCAAACAGGTTTAACAGCCCTGCACCATCTCGGAGGCAAAAGGCAATTTGCTTGGTATGTCACACATAAAACGTGCCTGTGTTGAGGCAGGGTAATGAGACATATACCCCATGCCTCTTCAAAAGGTTAACAACTCAAAGGTTGCAACACTCCCATCTGTCTTGCCCTACCTAGTCCCACCATCACTCCCTTTGGCTCCCTGTTCCAACACAAAGGGATTAAAAATTAAGGAAAAATAATTTTGTCTAAAACTAGAAATCTACTTCTGTTACTTTTGGTAGAAAGTTTTTCAAGGACACTTCTGAATTCACACTTTACTGAAGGTTACCCCTCACTCACCTCTCCATTTAGTGAGTCAAAGGAAGAATGAATTAATCCCTGTCCCCTCCTTCCCTGCACAAGCCGAACTCCTGGGACAGGGATGAGAAAATGGATCACACCTTCACTGTCCCAGTCACATCCATTTTCTGAATGGGACAAGCAGGAAAATTCCCAGCTCCTCCCTCCTGTTCCTATCTCCTATATCCATGGAAACAGTAAAGAGCCAGGTCATTATGATCACAAGCACAGCACATCTCTTCATGCCAGAAAAATGGTGCCTGGATTATGAGCCAACACCAAGCTTCTGCACTAACAGACACTCCAATCAGACATCAGTCACTAGTGGAAGCACAAAGAGACAGTGACAACGGTATCATCAGGACACAGGTTCTTCCAATTCTGTCACAGAGTCAAGTCCACCCTAGGGAGCAACCACCAGAGCAGTGACAGAGCACAGTCTGTCAACACCCTCAGAAAAAGCAGAACACACTGAGTGCCATATGGAGGAGGCTGCCTACACCACCCTAGGGCAGGGTTGCACCATCACAAGGAGAATTCTTGCACACACCTTTAGTAGTTAAAATTAACTAGTGGGCTGTGCCTTCCCCACATCACATCACCCCACATGGAAAAAGGGAAGAGTCCAACTAAGCCATCCTTTTTATCCCAAATGAATAGGATTCACCAGCAGTGAGAACAGACTTGGGTCTGTGTCACTGCATCCCTCCCAGCCAGCTTGCTGAAGATTCATCGGAATGGGTGGCAGTGAAGAACAGTGCAGTGTTACCCTCTGGTATAACTGACCTGTTCATGGTGCAAGAACAACTTTCCAGGATTGAGGGCTCAAGACATTCTGGTTCATGAGCAAGCCAACATATTTAATCATACTTGGGTTACCAGCTTGTCACCAACAAGAAAAAAGGATAGTCACCTGCATGTCCCTCAGCACTGGGAATTAAAGCACTAACAGGCTGATCCTTAAAGATTTGCCTACTAGGTTTTCAGCCCAGAAAAACAGGAAAGTATTTAGTACATAATTAATCCTAAATTGGACATCAGTTTAAAACTGTCTGAAAGCAAAAGTTAAGCAGCACAGGATAAATGGCATCTCTGAATCAGTAAAGAAAAAACAACCTATCAAACCACTCTGTGTCAGTAAGAGGTAAGAAACCAACAATTAACCCAAAAATTATCTCTACAGCAGCAATTTTAGTAGCCATAAAGCTGCACAGAGCAGAGCACTAACCATGGGACATTCACCTTAATTGTCTCTATACACTTGCCTAGTGGATGGCCTCATCTCATCTATCACCTAGTCTCTTTCTGTTTTTCCTCACCTACTGCCAACAAATAGTGCCAGGAGAACTACACATTGATCTGAAAAGGGAGAGTGAAAACACTGGAGACACTGACAGCCAAGGAGCTCAGGGCAAGAGAAACAAGATCTGACTCACTGGAGGGGCTGTCAGTCTAAAGAAAGTTTCAATCATCATGCAATGAAGCTATTGCATGAACATTAAACCAAACTCCTATTTATAGAACCTAAATTACAGTAGACAAGCTGAAACATACTGGCTCCCACTAAACCAATTCAGTTGATATAAGGGAAAGGGATAAAAATGAGTCCTCATTCTACAGCAAAGTAATTGAAGCACGAGGAGAAGGCATCACAATCAACCACAACTTTGGACAGTGCTAGGAAATCCAAAAGATAAAACCACCACTTTATCCTTGCCCAGCTCTCAATTCACTTGAAGCAGGTATGCCCTTGATTTCCTTGGGTCATTTTTCCATTATGAAAGAAAAAATGCAGGAATAGGAAAATTAACCCTCAGTTTTGCAAGGATTAAACAAAAAAAAAAACAAAAAAAAACCAAAAATAAATTTATTCCTATTTGTAAGAACTTTTGTATCTGGTCTTATCTCAAGGGTTTTTTCCAATGTCGCAGTCATCCTCAAAGTCACAGAATACACTGAGATGAGAATTCCTTTTGTTAGGAGAATTGTTCACAAGCATTACCACAGCAAGAGTTTTTCCTCCCAGGAACTACATGCTGCCTCTAACGGTGAGAGTACATGTTTAATCACAGCACACACTCATTCCTTGTCGCAACTACCAACTGCAGCACTGGACAGGATGGTTAAGATAATCTCACTTCTTAAAAGAATCTTTAGAGTTTAAAGCATTTCATTCCCTCCCAAATGATCACTCTAAAAACAGGACACTGCAGTCCCAGTGATTTTCAAAGGAAATAGACCCAGACACCCCTAAAATCCCCAAGCCTACCAGCTTCTTCATGGTGGCTCTTTGCTCACCATCCTCCCTTAAACTGCTCAAGGCACTCAACTCCTACTGATCAAGAGGTGGATTCAAGTAGAAAACAAGGTACCTAAAACCAGCTTCCAACACTTTTAAGTGTGTTTCCAGGTAGAGATCAATGAGGTAGTGGGAACAATGGCAATCAACAAATCATGATCAATACAAACTTGGTAAGAGACATTTTCCTAATTTCTCTAACCCATGCTTGGATTAAGACAGTCCACACAGTTATTAGTTCCAGGATGGCTGCAGGTCTGTCTGACAAAAAAAAAAATCATGTACTGATCTCCCTGGAAAGCCAAATAATTTAAATACAAAACCATTAGGAATTACAGCTAGACAACATCTCCCTTTCTGAATATTTTCCCTGGAACTCTTTGGTTGCAGCCTGTGCATTGCATAGGGCTTAGAAGACTATTGCTCTTGGAAGCTATACTCCCAAATTCTTTCCTTTACTGGAAGATGTGAGGTTGATGATTTGCAAAGAAGAAATATATTAAAGCCTCTTACCACTGGACCACGTTCAAACAGCAGACAAGCAACAAGTTTAAACCCACTTTCCAGGCCAGGAATCAGAAATGAAAATGTCCTCAACACTAAAATGCATGCATGTCTTCACTCTACCCCACACGCTTCTGCAGTGTCTCTCTCATAATAAAACAAGGCTTGTTCAAAGATTACAGCAAAGACTGGAAAATTCAAAACAGCTGCTCTGGAAAGAAAAAAAAAACATTAACAGAATAGAGCCATTGACATCAGAGCTCTCCTGGTAGACCTCTCATCCCATGCACAGCAATGTTCCCATGCAGAGAGGAGGAGCAGAGGCTGGGATTCCCATCCACGGTGCATCACACAGCACAGGGAAACCTTCATCCCCACCCCGAACCCCAGGGGCACTGAAGAAAGCAGGAAAAAAGAAAGCTACTTTATTTGCTTGCTCATTGACTGCACACACTACAAGTGCACTCACAGGTTCAGCTCCATGTCTGGCATCAAGCAACAGATTGCTGTAGTTCTTGGAGCCTGCACCCAGCAGGTAATTAAGTTTTTTCACTGCCACAGCTGCCTTCCTCAAGCTCTAACCTCGGGGGATTCCCACGCTGGCAAGCTTCACCTCCCACCACGACTGCCTACAGGGTGAACTGTGCAACTTCTGCATTTCCAGGTTATCCTTGGGAGCCTTCAGACAACACAACACAAGCTGAATTAAACTAGCACACTACTGGTAAAGCAGCTTCATGCTAGTGATCACAAATCCCCTCTAGGCTTTTGTCAAAAGAGCAGAAAGATATAGAAAACTGTCAGTCCTGATTATGATGGAGGCTGGGTCCATCATATGGGATCAGAGCTTTAAGCAGGCTGTGATCCCTGTAAGGGTCACAGGAAAACACAAATACACTAGAAACTGGCTTTCCTCTGCACGACACACAAGACAGTCTCCCACTCCTCTTGCAAGTGAGCATTCAAACCTTTAGCAGCTGACTAAAAGGGTTAAGTCTGAAGTACACTGTACAGCATTTTTATTAAGAGAGATAATGATTTGGATAGGGATGTTGATTTCTCTAGGAGAAATCCCATCCACACAGTATAAGCAATTCTTCAACGCTAAGAGAAGGAAAAAAAAATACTCCCCATGAGCAGTGTGAAGTTCTTGAAATTCACTGTTTTGAAATTAGTGTTTTCAAACCTAACCACTCCAAAAGGCTCCAGGCAAATTAGAACATCAACAAGAAGATAAAAGTTATTCCCCATGAGGGTAGGGAACCAGCACGCAACAAGACCAGATCACATCTAAAAACAGCACAAATCCCAAACCTCTACAACCATGTGGTGAGCTACTCACAGGTCCACTGGCCCAACTTCCAGTGAAGTATCTCTTATTCCTCTATTCTGCAGGAGGAAAAGGAAGACCTAGAGCAGTGAACCTTCAAAGTACTTTGAGAGATTCTTCCTCACCCAATCCCCACACACTGCATCCAGATATTTAAATAAAAGCTGAAAGGCAGAAAGCCAAAAAGCTTTATCTGTACACATACCTCAGCTACACAGCAGGGGGAAAATAAACCCACACAAATTCACAGAGCAAAATATATTACACTAATTTATCCACCTTGAATCAAAATCTTAGTGATGTCCCTTGGAGTTCAAGTTAGAGCTACTGAGTAACTCTAATTCACAATTCTGACCTACTTTAATGAGTAAAAAAATTGAACTGAAGCCTCTCTACTAGATGCCCTTTAATATCAGCTGAAGGTCTCTGTCTGCTCTTGCTGTGTATGGGAATTGTAACTGTAAGAGTTGTTCTTGCTTCCAATGGAAAGATGTCCCAAGCAAGACAGGAAGAACTAAGCCTGCAGCTCGCCTAAAACCCACAGCCACACCTACTTCCAATGCCAGATTGTAAATTTTTATCAAGAACAAGTTCACACTGGCAGATTTTCTTCCTATTTGTAGGAATCCAGAAATTGCTGACAAGCAATTCACAAGCAATAAACGCAGGCAACTGATCGTCCTTGTCCTCACGTAATTGCTGCATGGGAAGGGGTCCTGCAGGTTGCACTTTGAACCCCCCCAGTGCAAAGGGTAGGCAGGACAATCTTCTGAAAGCTGGAGGTGGAGTCCTGGAAGAAAACCAGAAATGGCAAGATCCTTCCTAAAATCATTTGCTGGCAGCAAAGTATCCAACCAAGGCACTATCAACATTTTTGTTCCCCTCATTATCCATGGACAAATGGGGAAAATAAAGCCTTGTCCACCTCCATGAAGATCAGCTGTCACAAAAGGCTCTGTCACATCACTATAAGAGATTACACCACCATAAAAAATAACTTGCTGTAAATAAAACCCCAACTTTCATTCACATCTGCTCTGGGAAAGAACCTCAAGGAAGCAGGAGCCCAGTCTGAGGGCACAGTTCACCCTGCAGACGGCAATGTTACCACAGCACTCTCATCTGAAGAGCGGCTCCTTTTGGGACTGCCAGCAAAAGAATGGTGTCATCCCCACAGAAAGCATTACAGGAAACATAACTACACAGATCTTTTGTGCTCGATGTATGCATTCATCTCCCTGCCCCAGTGCCTTCGGCTGGAGCAAAGCTCTTGTGTGGTTAATTAGTAACTGCAGCTGAGTCCTGTTAACTTGTAAACTCCTGAGGCCTCCACAATCATCAGGTTTCAGCTCCCAGAATGACAGGCATCACACTTACTCTGTCCTTCAAAACAGGATTCCTTGACGAGCAGGGCTGTTGTTTCATAAACACTGAAATTATTATACCAAACAATTCATAAGTGAAACACTTCAATATAAAGAAACACAAGTAAGTCCCAACCATACAAGCTTTCTTTGCTTTGAAGTTTCTGTTTAATCTAGGGCTTGGATATTTTAAGACAAGTTGGTTACAAGACAAGTTGTTTTTCTAGTATTCTTTCACTAGTCCTTTCAAGCAGATATCATCACCAGTAGGTGAAGAGCAAGTCTGAGTAATGTTTTTAAATCACAAAAATAACCACAAACACCCATGTAAGAATCCCAATTTCAACATGCCAGCCAACCCAGACAAAGAAACACCTCTGGCATTACAGGCTGTGTACTACAACAACCCAATCCTCAAAGGCAAACAACCTATGTGATGCCCCATAGACAGCATGGAAGTGTGGAAAATCCTGGAAGCTGTTCTTCACTTCAGTGAAATCTGGCTGTCTACCAAAACTCTGGAAGGCTCCCAGACAATTTTAACAGAAAATATGACAACAATGGCTCAAAGATTCCCAAGGGCACCTACCTATGACCCTTCAGAGTAGCAACTTACTACAGACAAAGCCATAAACAGGGAAGAGAACACTCTAAGTAAAGGACAAAAAAAAAAGGAAAGAGTTAATGGAGACCTGCTCTTCTCATGCATGTTTTGTACCACATCACACTTAGCCCTAGTTTATTCCCAGCACAGCTTATTCTACCAACTATTGGACCATGCAGATTTCCTGGCCAAGGGAAAAGGTGCATTCCTCCAGAAGAAGGTTAATGACAGATGTATGCACCTTGTTTTCCATGATTATATATTGGTGAAAAGTGAAACAAAACCCCATCACTTGATAGTCCTGAAATGACTCGGTGACCTTGGCAGGAGCCAGACTGGATTAACCACCTGGTATGGACTGTTAGCCATGGGCTGTGGGCAGTAGCTCATTAGCATCAAGTATTTGCACTCCTATTTGTAGCTGCTAGGCTGTAATTCAGGACCTTGTCAAATTAACAAGAGTGCCAGGTCGCTCTCACTAGGGTATGGTTCAGAGTACTCTGTGTTGAGGGCTAGTTTTACAAGCTCCATTAGTGAAATTGGAAGGGACTCAACAGCAGAAGCGCCATTGGCCTACCTAGACTGGCAATTGCACCACAGCTCTGTAGAGGCACAAAAGTAAATGCAAAAGTGAGCTCTTGCTAAGCATTAATGAAAAAAGCACAGCTTGGTGGTCTATAGATTCTCTCAATACTGCCTGGCCACTGCTTTCATTCTCATCCTACGTGATCCTGACTAAGCTGCTGTATGACTGACTTAGGACTCTCAATATTGAGCGGACATTAAATGTTTAAAGGAGGTGAAGTAGTGGGGCTGAATCCTCCAGGCCTTAATTCCTGTGCATCAGGATATGTGCCCTCACAGTGAGCAAGAAAAAATGTGACACCAGACAACACCAGGAATAAGAGTAGATCTTGTCACAGTCTGGTGCCACTGACACTCCAAGTTAAGCAGCCTAATAACCCCCACAATACTTCCCCCCACTAAAATGATTTCTTCAGTAAAACAGGGAGGAGACTCAGGCTCATAACACACATGAAGTGTGAGATGGCTCACACCCTCAATTCCCAAATTACCAGCTAGAGTGATACCATAGCCTGACAAAACAAAACCTACCTTTGGATGGCTTCATGCAGAACTGACAACCAGAAATGTACTTCTAGACCTACCTCACTCTGCCACTAGCACTACACAGCTACAGACAGGAGACACCCACTACTGGTGTTTGCTTCTGTGTAACAACTGACAAAGGTTCAGTGTTGATTAGACATGCTCAGAGAGAAATAAGCATCCAGGGCTATTTAATAAAGACAGTATCTTTAGTCCCAGAACTTCCTGAATCACAGTCTGATGAGATCAGTAAGCTTCCGTGGGGAACAAAATAAACTGGCTCTTTTCTAATACTTTCTTTAAGCAGCCATTGTCAGAAATTACCTACTGCAGAGGATTCGCTGTTATTGTTCTTATGCCCTCAGATTCAACTGAAGCTCACTGAGAAAATGTTCTGCTCCTCAGAACCTCATGTCAGCAGAGAAAAAAACAAAACTCAAAAAAAAAATCTCAGACCTGGAAGGACACTGAGATGGTTAAAGTACCTGATCAGTTTCCTACACTAATGAATTCACTCAGAAGTGGATATTCTGCCTCTTGGGTCTATCCTGCTCCAAAACTGGCTGTGAAATGCTGTTGGCTGCACAGACTGACCTGAAGTTTACATCTGTGCCTATTACAGATAACTTCTACAGACAGAGAGAAAGCAGACAGGAGCGTGGTTCACTTGTGGTGGAATTCACTCCCATCAGCTTCAGCACAGGAAAGCATTTGCTAACTGAGCAAACAGCTGAGGGGAGGAAAAGGCAACTTCTTGTGTTTGTCAAATGACAAGAATTGTGAACAATTGGTTAAAAAGCAATCAAAGAACCATGTCCAACACAGGCATCAAATTCAAACCTCTACTGCTCAAGCCATTTAATTCACTTACTCCTCTCCCTGCCAGCCACCTGAAACACGTTTCTTCCTACTCTCAGCAGCAGAAAGACTCCTCAGCCAGGCTCCTCACCAAAGCTGCTCCTCTAGTAGCCTCTCTTCTCCTGGTCCCTACAAAATGCTCCCAGCAGGGAGCCCAGGAGGAACCGATGCGTTCCCCTCGGAGCCTGTCCCTGGGCACAGCAGCAGGAGGGCGGCCTGCAGCCACCCACACCCGCGGCTCTCCGGTGAATGCATCCCCCAGGAGCTGGGCACGGCCAGCAGAGCCCTTGGCAGGGCAGCACCTGCGGGTGCTGCGCTGTCAGACGGCCAAGGAACAGTTTGTCACAAAGCAACCCCCACCCCCACACGCAATTTTTGTTCAGGGAATAAATCTGCAGGCATAGCATGCTAAAACTTCTGTTTCTTGGTGGCAAATTCCTTCCCACCTACCACTCCCCTACTCTCTTCACATAGAAAAGTCTCCACAGTGGACCTCCACAACACACTCTCTGTTACATGAATTTCCCAAAAAGGATCAGAGAAGGTGCCTTTTATTAGCTAAGCAGCCTTGAAAACGATATTGTTTTCCAAGAAGTTTTACGTGCCTTTCATAATCCCAGAAAGGATTTATGTAGTTTCTTCCAGTTTCTCGTAATGCTGCAGTCACAGGGTTACACAGAAAAAGTGCCCAGGAGACAGACAACCTGCTAGATAAACTAGAAAGTGAACATTCAGACCTACTAAATCAAAGTTACTCAAGGGAAGACTGGACTCAGATTCAGCAGGTCATAAAACTTGACAGGAACCAGGAAAGAAGCCACCTACAAACCTGGATTAGAGCTGCACCAGAAAGATAAGTGACCTAATAACAAAAAAGCCCCTCAGACCAAGTGACCTAATAACAGAAAAAAACCTCTCAGACCAACAATAGTAATGCAGAACTTTGGATCCCTGGGCTATGAATTACTTGCTATCCTATCTGTTTCCAAAAAGAGGATCTATGTGCTCAAAAGAGAAGTAGGTCTAGGTATTCTTCTCTGCACTCAAAAGTCAGAGGTTTATGTTTCAGGCTGCTGGGACTTGGTTTTCTTTCAAGCGGGAGGAGGAACTAGAAAAGAAATGGACAAAATTTTTCCCCAATGTCCACTCTAAATCAAGCACCGAACACATGCTACTAAAACCAGACAATGCAAGACCAACAGAGCCTGAAGAAAGTATCACCAAGCTGAATCTAGACAATGTTTTTAGGAGAGAAAAACCCTTTTAAAGTCCAGTTGGCAATTATTTTAATAAGGAATCTAGGCGTTTTCTCAAAGCTGCCATGTGATTAAGAAAATGAGAGCTCAAAACTGGTGCACAGTTATTGTGGCTTCTTTGCAACAGGTTATTAAGCTCAGATCTGTAGTATAAAAAAGTAGTAGAAACAGATATAAATAAGATCAAAATATATGACTCAAAGTCCCCACATAAGGAGGACTCCAACTGAGAAACCATCGAAAGCCATGCAGGCCACCAGGAACACAGCTGTAGAATGGCTTGCAGAAAGTGGGCCAATCTTGAAATATTAGTATTACAACATGAGGCTTTTCAAACTGAATTTTTGTAGTTCCAGCAAATATGGAGCTAGAAATAGAATGCTTTGGAATTAGGATCATACATGCAGAGATCTGCCTGTGAAAAACACCAAGAGCAAGTGCCAGAGAGCATTTAAGCAGAGACCTAGAGAGACTGTCAAAAAGGAACAGAAAACAGAGAGGGGAAAAAAAAAATAAAATAAAAAAAAAAAAAAAAGCAGGTCCACACACACACTGACAAGAAAATGAAGAACATCAGTGGAGACAGTTCACCAGCTTCTTTCCAAAAACTGATTCTGTGGCTCATTCAATCAAATCAATCCTGGAACAGGTAACAACACCTCACTCTCCTTTACTGCAATGGCCAACATTAGATTAGCTGGGAGTGAACTCATTTCAAATGAAATACCTCTTTGCTCTGAGCAAAGTCAGGCAGGTCCTTTCCTAGGCCAGTACAAAAGGTACCTTAGACTCCCTTGCATTAAATTTGAATGATTGAATTCAAGTTAAGCACTCAGTCTGCTTAACCTGTAGACAAGTGGATTTGACAGCTCTAGTAAAAGTTTAAGGTCTGTTTTTAGAACAGAAAAATCACACCTATTTCAAAAGCTACTTATTTATTTATTTGCAAGTAAACCATGCTTTTTAGATGAGAAGCTTGTTTGTGAACTGCTTCAGGAATCATGTTTATTCACACTTTAGGAGATTAGACCAGCAAGGGGGTGGGAATGTGCTGAAGCTCTCTTAAAATTAAGTTTCTTGCCTGGCAGCATGGAAGTGAAACAGATACTTATTTTGCAATTGTAGTCAAAGAATGTTAACAATAGGCCCACCACCAAATCCTCCAGCTGTTCAGCCTAAGCACTAGAACAACTACAGAACTACCCATTTCATCTTCTGCAACAGTACAAAGCTGTATATCCTGCTGTGTTCGGATTTTGATCACCTCTTTGTAAGCTTCCATTCCACATTTAGGTTAAGAAGGTTTTGCTTCTGCCCAAAATGTGAGTTTCAAAATGCCACATACCCAGCTAATTATCAAACTTATTAGAAAAAAAAAATCCATCCCCTGTCCTCAAATCAATTAAAGTTTTAACTGGCAGCACTATCACACGAACTGCCTTTTGCACCCAACAGTGGTAGCAGGGACCAGGGTATCAAAAAAGACACAGGTAAGAGTTTTGAAGCAAGCTGGCTGTGGCAGAAGATCAATGTGATGGGAAGGGAACGATTAAAAACTGTAAGCTTATTTATTTCCAGCACTCTACTGGAGAGTAACATGCAATTTGATTCTCACCCTTAATTTGGTACATTCTCATGGGAATTTGGCAAGGTTGCTCTGAAGAAGAAAGTTGGAAGAGCTCTTGCAAAAGACACTGTGCTATGCCAGATCAAGCCAGCTATCAGTTATTTACATTCATTTCAAAGGACACAAAGGAAGCCACTTATTTCCACTATATCTGCACTTTTTAAAGAGAAACCAGTTAGGACAAAGCTGATTCTAACACAGGGCTTGCCCATACAGACCAACCAGCATAGTGACTCTGGAGTAAACATTTAAGTATGCTCAAAGGAGCCTGAATTAATTCCCAACTATAGAGACTGTTCCAGGGCTCAGCACTGGCAGGCGGGAACACACACGTCAACAGCCACCCTGAACTTGTGCTACTGGGAAGTTTCCTAGCACAGGGAAGAGACTGGCTACCAGGGAAAGGGATCTCTAGTCTGCACCTTCCAAGCCAGCCAGGAGAATTTTTAAGAATCCTATTTTAAGCACCATTTTCAGGAACTCTGAGGAGGAATTTGGCTTAGCCGCTCTCACAGGATTAACGCGCACACCTAATTCTCCCAGCTGTTAAATAAAAGGACTGTGCTAACACACAGGAGTGCATTCCATCCTTTCAGACCAGGGAAATAAACTACCAACAGAACACGCATTTCTTCAGACACATAGCTGCATACAGAACCATAACACACCCGCAAGTCCCACTACAGGCTAAGAACCTTATTGCGCTATCTGGGGTCTGAACTACAGGGACAGAGAGGAAAAAGAACCACCCTCCACTCACACATGCAGCAAAATCCACCTTAACCAGCCAACGGTAAAGTGACATCATTCAGCTTCCCACATCTACACCGCAGAGCCTGCAGTGTAGAAACCACAGCCAAAGGAGGCCCTCCCTCATCTCTCCTTCAACACCTGCAAAACCAAGTAAGACTTCCCCATCTTTACACACAGGCTGAAAGAGATAAAGATAACCACCACTGCACTAATCAGTAAAAGGCAGGACTACATTCATCTTCTATGCATCACGAGGTAACCCTCCAAACCCCCAAAATTGACTTAAACAGGGTGAAGAACATCCAATGCCATGACACAAGAGATTAGCATGTGGATAAAACAGCAACTGAAACTTAAGTCGTAATTTAAACTTAGCTGGAAAGAACATTCACCAATTCACAAAGTATTTTTTCGAGGTAATTTATGCAGTTAATAAAAGGTGAGCTCAAATATTCCCCACTAGATTTCCCCTCTCAAACAAATCACCCCCTAGTAATCAAGCTGTTCCATGGTACTTTGATCAGATCTCCCTGGGTATGAACCCAGGAGTCTGGTGGCACTCCAAATAGCCTCTCTTTTTCCAGCACAGGAGTCCACACATCCAAACTGTCTGAAATTTCACCTAACAACTACTTTGAAAGCTCCCTCCTGCACAGGCCACAGAGCATTACTATTTGCCTTGCAGAGAGGAACAGATTTTAAAAAGCAAATGAAAAGATCTTTCTTCCTTACTCATAAGCAAGGATGTTTTTTCCTTACTCATAAGTAATTCTTTTAACAAGAATTAAGTTGCATTTGTCAAGTCAGCACCACCTACAATTAAGAGAAAGGCGTAAAGCCTCAGTCCCATTCTGATGCAACTAATACACAAGTTACACCAAAGAGTTAGAAAGTGTCATGTCTCTGCTGAGCCTGTGGTCCTGAAGCACACGGTAGCCTGGGAAAAAAGAGCTGTAACTCTGAAGTGCAGCACCAACAGGTGCTTTAGAATATATTTTAAGACATTGAAATGATTTATGAGTTACAAGATCAAAGTGTCAGTCAAAGCAACGGGAACACGAGCAGAGAGCTGAGGTCGGCTGGCTGAGCCTATGAATGGAGCTCAAACGCCTTGTTTATCTCAGCACGTGTGTGCACTGAGCCTGAAAGGCACCGAGCAGCCCACCCACTCCTCCCAGTCAGGCCAGCTGAAAAAGCACAGAGAAGACACAGCTAAGGAATGGGCGCGGATTCCCGTCAGTGGTTCTCACTATAACGGACAGATGAGTGGAAAATGCAAGAAGGAAAACAACCTTGCTTGGCACCGTGCCCACACACACATCCCAGTGCAGTGGGGGAAAAAAGGCTGGGGGCACATCCCAGCCGTGGATCAGCTTTCTGGCCCAGGGAACGAGCAGATCTGGCAGATGCCTAAATACTGGTGACTCCCAGTGCAGAAAGCACTTTCCCGTGAGCAGCAACCCGAGGCCCCGCTACAGAGCTCCCGTGCTGCAAGCAGGTGGATGCTGACCACCACCGGGCAGCACCTCCCCACCGCGCCCCCGCCCCAGGCACGGGCCCACCTTTCTTGAACTCCTCCAGCATGGCATCGAGCTTGGTGTCATTGAAGACAAAGTGCAGCGGGTGGTTGTAGAAGCGGGTGATGGTCTTGAGCGGTGTGCAGTCATCGGGGTCCACAAAAGCCAGGTCCTTAACGAAGAGCAAGTCCACGATGTTGGAGCGGTCGCCCTCGAAAACAGGGATGCGGGTGTAACCGCTCTCCATGATCTCGGACATAGTGTTGAAGTCGAGCACAGCCTCGGCAGCGATCATAAAGCAGTCTCGGAGGGGAGTCATCACATCCTCCACAGTCTTGGTGCGCAGTTCCAGGGCTCCTTGGATAATGTTGAGCTCCTCCTTGACTAGATCGTTATAAGGGTCGGTGACCCGCAGCATCTCCAACAACTTCTCACGGTTATAGACCGTGCCGATCTCCTGGCCCAGGACACAGTCCAGCAACTTGCTGACGGGGTAGGAGGCCGGGAAGGTCATCATCATGAAAAACTTGGTGAGGAAGATGGTGTTGGCGCCCACGGCCAGGCCGTGCCGAGAGCAAATAGCCTGCGGCACGATCTCGCCGAAGATGACGATACCGATGGTGGAGACCACCACGGCCACCAGCCCAGAGCCGGCAATGTCGTCCAGCAGGATGGTAAGGGTGGTGTTGACCAGGACATTGCCCAGCAGGAGGGAGCACAGCAGGTAGTTGCCCTGACGCCGCACAGGCTCGATGCGCTTGGCGTAGTTCTTCTCTTTGTCCGTGCCACAGTTCTGCACGATGCGCAGTTCCATGGGGTCCAGGGCCATCAGGCCCAGGTTGAGGCCACTGAACATGCCCGAGAGGCACAGGAGGAGCGAGATGAAGATGACCTGCAGCCAGAAGGGCAGCAGGAACTTCTTCTCCTCGCCCACGATCATCTTGGTGTCCTCGCCGTCATGGTAGATCCAAGTGGTCTCACCCCAGGGCGGGGGTCCCGCCGGTCCCTCGGCGCCCGCCAGCCCTCCGGGAGCCGCGGGCCCCAGGGCGGCGGCGGGGGCCGAGACGGAGGTGCACAGGTAGTAGGACTTGCTCTTCTCCGTTTTGCGCAGGGGCTTGATCTCGATCTCGATGATGCCCGAGGTGCGGCGGTTGAGCACGATGTGCGGCAGGATGATGATGTCCGAGGTGCGGATGCCGCAGCGCTGCGGGGCCCCGCCGCTGCCCGCCGACCCGCCGCCGCCCCCGCCACCGCCGCGCCCCGCCGGCCCCGCCGCCGCCCGCCCGCCCCGCCGCCGCTCGTGCTCCGTGAAGGCGATGCGCGACCACGTCTCGTTGTTGATGTTCTGCCCGTAAACCCGCAGCTTCACCCGCGTCCGCTCGCTCACCCGCAGCGCGCCCCCCTCCATGAAGGAGACGTCGTCCGTGTCCTCCAGCCGCAGGCCGATGATCACCGTCTCCTCCGCCGCCGGCGGGGGCACGACGGCGGCGGGCGGCGCGGCAGCGGTGGCGGCCGGGGGCCGCCGGCCCAGGCAGCCGCCGAGCAGCAGCAAGAGCAGCACCCGCGCCCCCCGGCCGCCCCCCGCCATGTTCCCACCGGGCAGCGCGGCCATCTTTAGTCAGGGCTCGGCACCGCCGCGGCCCCGCATCACCGCGCAGCGCCTGCGGCGTGCCCCGGCTTCCCCGGCGGCGGCGGTGGGCGCGGCGGCGGCGGCGGGCGAGGCGCGGGCTCGGCTGCCCGCGGGACCCGACGGGCGGCGACTGCCGAGCCAGGCCGACCAGCGCCGCCTCTACCCGCGCCCGCCCCGCCCCGCCCCGCCCGCCGCTCGGGGGAGGGGCCTCCGCCCGGCACCGCCAATCAGCGCCCGCCCGCTCCCCAATCTGCGCCAAGCCACGCCTCCTCCGCGCCCCGCCCCCTCCCCAGCCCCGGGGGCGCGTGACTCCGGTGTGTACGCCGGGCGCGCGGGGGCGGGGCCGGCCGTGCGGCCGAGACCAATGGCGGCGGCGCTCGGTGCCGAAGGGGGCGGAGCCTAAGGAGGGGCGCGACCAATGGGGACGCGGTGCGGTCGGCGCGCGCTGCGCTCGGGACGAGCGGCCCCGGGAGCGCCCGCGCCGGGGCACAGGGCGGCCGAACGGGCCCGGCCATCCCGCTTTCCCCCCGCTCCCGCCCGGCCCACGGCGACCGCCGCTCCCCTCGGACCCACCGCGCCGTTCGTCCCCTTCAGTGGCTCGGGAGCGCCGCCCCGCGTCCGCGCGCCGCACTGGTCGGCGGTCGCTCAGCGCCCCCTGGCGGTCCCGCCGCGCCTCGTAGGCCCGGCCCGACGGGGCGCACCCCGGTGCCTCCCGCCGGAATCTGCTACGGCGGAGGCCGCTCTCTCAGCCGTGCCCGTTCCCCAGTCAGCGCCGAGCCGCCGCCGGTGCAGTACCGTGCGACGTTTAAGAAATCGAGCTGAGGCACCGCGGCCCCCGGGCACCCTCGGCCCCGACACTTCCTCGGTTGTGTCGTGCCTGAGGGCGGAATTCACCATTAAATACCGAATACGGACAGGCCGCGCTCCTCCCTCACCTCTGCTCTGCTCCGCCGCCCCGTGCCGCGGCGGAGGGTGAGCGGCGCCGGGGTTTGGAGCTCCCGCTGGGGACATCCAAAGCCGCCCCAGCTGTCCCGCCCTGCTCATCCTCCTCTCAGGGATGCACGGAGAGCCGAGAGCCCCGATTCATGAAAGCACCTGCACATTCCCGGCCACGTCCCACCGCCCTGAGAGCCCGGCTGTTTCCCGGGCCTCGGCTGCTGTGCCGCAATCCCAGCCGGGGCAACACACACCCCAACCCGGCCGTCATCGCTCCATGCTCATCACTTGTGAAGGAACCAGGAAACAGTTCAGCATCCTGGAGAGCCAGAGACAAACAGCCGTGGGAGCAATCAGTATGGCTTGTGGTGGCTGACACCCTTTAGAAGCGGTAAAACACTCTCCCTGCTGTTTAAGTGCTTGGAAAATGGAAGAATAAATTATGCAGGGGAACCCAATAAGATGTGAAGCAGAGCACAATGCTCTAGCGGCTGTAGCCACAAATCTTTCCTGGTCCCAAACCACGTTCAGCTTATCCTGATGGAGTTCTGCTCCCCTAAGGAGGTGACAGGTGTCCCTGAACCACAGCGACACCCTGCTAAGCGCAGGGTTAGCAGGGACTCAGGAATCCCTTCCCTTTCCCCTCAGAGTGAATCAGACCATCACAACCTCTGGTTACTGCCATCACAACACCCCCTCTGCCTGCCGAGAGAGGACACCAGTGCTGCAGAGCTTCACACTAGGAGAACAGGATTTGGGATTTGGGCCATCTCTACAATCACCAAAATACAGACTGGGGTGTTGGACAGATATTCCTCACCTGGGATAGGGCTGCAGGACCTCCTCTTTTCATACACTGAGGGCTAAAAACCCCAAGGCTGTGCATGCACAAGTAAAGCCAAGAAAAGAGGACACCACTGCACCCCACAGCCTGGTGAGGACCTCTAATGCTCCACATCAAAGTCAAGTTCTCCTAGCTGCTTCCTTCCTGACATGCTGAGAATTTGGGAAAAACACAGTGCAATGCAATTATAGTGGCCTTTGAGCTGTGGCCTTTTTCTGTATGCACAGAGCGGGGATCTCACTGCGGGCGCAGCTCTTCCCAGGCAAGTTGAAAGGCCATGCCAGGGACTCATGCCTTCTTAATGAAGGGATTTGCAGGTAGGACCCCTCCTCACCCCACCTGCTCTTCCCTTCCCACTGTGAAGGCTGCCTTTGATAGCAGGAGCTAATTGCTGCAAACCTCCCAGTATGAGCTGTTTGGGGGCTTGGAAGAAGTCTTTGTAAGTAATCTAGGAAGAGGGCTGGGGGTGGGGTGTGCATATTAAACAGCTCCTTCCTCCCAAGGTCCCATCAGTGAGGTCATTCCACACAATTTCAGGTGTCCTGAACACCTGGACCCTCCTCAGCCACTGCTACTGCTATGGCAGAGCATCCTTGGCATTGGCCTGTTTCTTTATGAACCCAAATTTTATTGGGTTTTGCTTCTTAACTTCCCCCATACCACAGCAGGATGATGCTTAAATGGCAGAGACAGGAAATTTGGCCCCTCCTGTAAAATTACTGTGTGAGGAGGGGTGGAAATGGTCCCTTATTTCCAAGTTTAGCTGTTCAGCAGCCCCCAGCCTTTCCCAAGCACCTTCTGTGGGCCAGGTAGTGTGGGATTCATGCTGGGCAGCAGGAATGCAGTCCATCACCTCCCACCACATCCTAAAAGCCCTCCCATCTTGCTCTTTGCCTGCAGCTGGATGTGTTTCTGCTTTTCCAGAACTGCTGAATTTCCCTGCAAAACTCTGCAGGTGAGATGCCTGCAGGGACTCGGGACTTTCCAGCTAGATGGAGTCTGGGGAAAACAGAAACCTCAGTGGTGCTGCAGAGGGAAAGAGAGAGCAAACCCCATCTCCTGGAAGAGGCTGCAGGGCTGCAAGTGAGACAGAGACTGTCCCTGCCTGTGTGCCCAAGCCACAGAGCCAGGGTCAGCCCCACAGTGAGGGGACTCACAGGACACATCCTCACTGCAACCAGGCACAACCTGCCCCACCAGCCCTGCCAGGGAAGCACAGCACCCACGGCCCTGTGGCAGCTACAAATACACAACCTTTGAGCTCAGCACATGTGTTTATTTGCTCTCTGGTGGGAGGTGTCACTGGGGCCAAGGCCTCTCACTCCACTGACTTCCAACAGGGGTGTAGGGACACCACTTAAGACTGAGCAGCACCCTGGGGACCACAGGTGCCACCAGGACACCTGGCAGGACCTGGGGCTCTCAGCCGCTCCATCAGCTGGAAGGGATCACAGATCTTCTCCTGAAGGACAGAGAAAAACCCAGGGCAGGATCAGGCCAGTGGGAAGCAAGAGCCACCTGAGAAAGTGGCACTTAGCACTTCCCTAGCTATCATGGGGGGCAGCCCCTGGGTCACTCCAGCTGCTTTTTCCTGCAGCAAGGAAGAAGCCAAGAGCTTGTCTGGGATTTTGGCTCTGCTTTTATCTGAGAAATGCCTCCTGCTTGGACAGAGTCCTGAGAAAATCTCTCCTTCCTAAGCACAAGGCCGTATTTCAGGGATACACAGCTGCAGGGTGTTATCTCCCTTGTATCTCCTGGCCCATCTACAGGCTGCAGGAACCACCAAGGAGAAGAGATAGGCTTCCAGCAGATAGAATGCTTTGTGCTGTAGGGTCAGGGTTGGCAGCCAGGCCAACCTGCTCTTCCATCAGCAGCCGGGAGAGCAATGGACAGGAAAAAACCATGGGGATGGGCCATTATCTCCCTGGGGCAGGCTGTGCACAGCAATCCCCTCAGGGGAAGGATGACTCCCCTTGGGAGACCTCAGAGAAGTCCAGCTGTCAGCCTCAGCAGTCCCCATGGACATGTTGGGGTGGTTAGAGCAGATCCCCCTTTGGGGGGCTCCAGCTTGGGTAGGGGTACAGTTTGTCCTGACTCAAGCAGCAGGCACCACTCTCGGTGTCCCATGAGCTCCTGCCCAGCCCAGAAGGAGTCAGGTGTCTTGGTATCATGTGACAGCCCTTCTGACACCCCATAGCAACCCTGATGGCCTGGGACACTCATGTCCCAATTCCTCCATGTCCCAGGCACAGAGCTGCCCTCTACCAACCTTCACTCCCTTGCTACAGCAGCCCTGTGGTGCTGCAGCGTTGGCTCCACCAGCTCGGATCAGGAACTTCTCTGCAAACCTGGAGCTCTGCAAGATCGCAGCCATCTCAGCATCCACGTTCATCACCTCTCCTTCCTGGGGACAGAGGAATGGTCACAGGTCTGGGGTCCTGGTATGTGTCCCAGGGGACTCCAGACACCCAGCCAGATGATGGGGAGAGTGAAAGCAGGAGCACATCTTGGCTCAAAATCTGAAGAAACACCCACAAAACCCAAGCATCAGGCTTCAAACCATGCTGGGAAGCCACCATGGATCTCCTACTTCTACTTTTTACCACAAAACAATGCATGTATCTGCCTCCCTTTGCTGGACATTTGCTCTCCCCTGGGTTTACACAGCCCCTCGGCTCCCCCTCCACCAAAGCTTGCCCCCCAGATCACAGAGGATGCTGCTGAGTAGCAGCTTCATCAGCTTTAACTCTTCCCTAGACCCCCAGCCTGCCTCCCCAAACCTTGAAGGTGAAGTTGGCATCAAACACCAGCTCTCGTTCGTGCCCCACGATGCCGCCATTGTAGGTGACCTGTGCTGGCCCGGTCCGGCTGCCAGCCGGCAGCTTGAACAGGCGGTAAGTCGCGGAAACAAAGCGGCAGTCGCCTGCAAAGGAGAGGTTGGTGGCTTGGCCACTGAACACCTGGGCTGGGATGCCAGCAGAGCCTCCCAGAGCTGGCACTCCCCAGCTGGATCCTCACCGACAATGCCCTCCAGCTCCTTGTCGCCAATGGTGATGGGGCTGGTGGTGACCAGGCACGGGGGGCTGAACCCCACCTCCTCTGCAATGCTATACAGGTCTCTCCAGTACAGGGCTCCTGCCAGGCATTCTCCTGGAGCGAGACCACAGGCATGGGGGATGCAGACAAAGGTCCAGTCCCCCCATGCCATGTCACCCCCGTCCCACAGCCCCACGCACCCCACAGCACCCGGTGCTTCCGGATGGTCTCGCTGAGGCGCTGGCTGGCGTAGACGTCACTGAAGTACATCTCTCCCCCGGGCTGGAGGGCAGCAAGGAGTGAAGGGAAGCCTCAAGAAGCAAAGATACAAAAGGGGCAAGGAGAATTGGGAACCCCCTAATCCTACCCTGCTTGGGACCCTCCGCAGAGACGCCCTGCCCTGACCCCATCCTGCATCCATGCCTTGCCAGATCCCATTTGCTACTTCTCAGTGGCACTCCAACAACAGAGCCACCCCAAGCCTGCTTTGCTGCCACAGGAATGAGCCCACCATCACCTTCAGCACACGAAAGGCCTCCTGCAGCACAGCCCTCTTGTCAGGGGCAAGGTTGATCACACAGTTGGAGCTGTGGGGGAGGAGACCAAGGCTTATTTGCATGCTCTTGCACATCTGGCTTAGGATTTCCCTTTTTCTAACACGTGCTTCTGAAGCAGTGACCCATTGGGATGCAGACCCAGCTCACAGCCCCAGGAAGCAGCAGGACTGGGGGTGACTGTGCCCTGCATGGCACCTACATGACAATATCGTAGCTCTCGTCAGCCAGTCCGGCATCACCCAGCTTCTCCATGTAACCATGGAAGAACTCCACATTCGGCTTTCGGTAGCCAAACTTAACCGTGTGGTAGGCAATGTGCTTCTTGGCCACCTCAACCTGGCAGGAGGAAGGGAATGATGTGGGGGGGCTGCTGGAAGGGTGAGGGGGAGCCCCAGATCCGTGCCGTACTTGGCCCTCGGTCATATCTATGCCAGTGACGTGGCCCTGCTCCCCGACCAGCTGGCTCAGCAGGTAGCAGTCCCTGCCGCTGCCGCTGCCCAGGTCCAGAATCCAGCACGATGTCAGGCACTCAGGGATCACCAGACCGCAGCCGTAGTACCTGGGTGGATGCTGAGCTGAGCTGGGTGCAGGCGCCCCATGGCACAGCCGAGAAGGGGCTGCAGCCCATGGGGATGCGGCAGTGGAGGAGAGACCCTGGGGGTTACCTGGCCACCACCTCCTCATGGATGCGCTCCAGAGCATCTCTCACCAGCTTGGAAACGGGCCTGGCTGAGGTGATGCACGCATTGGTTTTGAGGTCCTCTGACTTCTGCAGCTCTTTGCCATAGTAGTCCTGAGATGGGAAGGACAGAGGCCACTAAACTGTGCCAAGTTGAGCCCTGGGAGCTCCCTATGCTTTAAAATATGGGGGTCATGCCTGCACTCAGCCTGTACACGTGTACATGTCCTCTGGCACTGGCATTTTCATTTCCACCTAGCCAAAAACTACAGTAAGATCAGGCATCCCTTTGCCCCCATCCTCCTCAGCTCCATTTGCTCACACGTACTGATGTGTTTGTGCAGGAGGGAATTTAATTCCCATTTCCAGTAAATTTGCAGGCTGCAGCTACCATTTCCCTGGCTGAGAAGGGTAGAGGGACAAGGACAGGGAAATGCCAGGTTGCTTCACCCCCCATTCCTGTGTGAAACAGGAGCAAAGCTGCCAAGTGCACCTGGCATTTTTGTCTGGGCCTGGAAACAACCTTTACCCTCTAATAGCAGCAGGAACTCCAGCACAGCCCGGGCATGCATCCCCTGCCCAGCTGTCCCATCCCTCCCCAGCTCCCTTCCACACTCCTCACCTGCACTTCCTGGTGGATCTGCTGTCCGGTGGGAGCTGCCACTGAAATGGGAATGTGAGGCTGGTGGCCGACACCACAGAGATGGGCACCACTCCAGGTCCTCCCAACAGTTCTGAATCCCCCTCTTCCCCCAGATACAGCAGCACTTTTTGCTCTCTCCCAGCAGAACCCTGAGAATCCCCCCAAACTTGCAGTCTAATAGGATGCCCCAGGAGGCACCTGACAACATCCCTCCACCCCAAAAATCCAGTCCAGCTACCCCAGAGAGCTGAGCCCCCAAAGCATCCCAGCAGGGTAAATCCCCCTCCCCTGCTTTGCAGAGCCCTTGGCCCCAAGGGCAGCCCCAGCACCCCCAGCAGAGGCCCTGGGCTGTCTTACTGCCTCCAGTCGCAGGGCGCCAGTCAGACTCTGCCCAGCTCCTCCCCAGTATCCTGTGCTATCCCGGCAGCCCACACGGCCTGGAGCTTGGCTTCTATCCCAACAGCGGCTCCCGCGTGCCCAGGCCCCTGGCACATGGCCCAGCGGGACACGGGCACGGCGAGGCTGCTGGCTCTGTGGGACACAGGCACAGGCATGGCGAGGCTGCTGGCTCTGTGGGACATGGGCACAGCGAGGCCGCTGGCTCTGTGGGACACAGACACAGGCATGGCAAGGCCACTGGCTCTGTGGGACATGGGCACAGCGAGGCCACTGGCTCTGTGGGACACAGGCACACAGCAAGGCCGCTGGCCCCGCTCCTGTGCTGAGCACGCTGCCATCATTCACTGTTCTTGCTGCACCCACACCCCCAAAACCCACCTTGCTGCTTGTTCCCCAACTGCTCTGCATCTCCACAGTGCAGCCCTGTCCCTGCTTGTCCCAAAGGCAGGGAGACACAAATTTAATGCCACGGGACTGCTGTAGGCTCTGCAGAGGACAGGACTTTGGAAGAGACAAGCCACCTGCAGCAAGGTCACATTGCCTCTGCAAAGCCCTCTGAGCTGAAGCAGAATGGGGGATCCTGGGGGGGCAGCGACCCACCATCCATCCCAAAAAGTCTCCTCAGTGCACAGGGACCACTAGAAACAGAATCCAGGACAGACTGCTGCAGTTTGGTGGTGTTCAGGCTTTTATTCCCAGCAAGAGAGCCACAGGGAAAACTCTCATTCCCAAAGTGCACCTGCAAAGCTGGGGTCAGAATGTCACCCAAGGCAAAAATACTGGCAGGGATGGTGAAATCTAGTCTGAGAAGGCTCTGCAGCACAGGAGCCAGACTCCAGCAGCATTCCAACAGGAATGTGGCAGGCCCATGTCAGCTCTCAGCTTGCCTGCTCCTATCAGCTGGTGAAAAGCACACTCAGGGAAACAAGTGCTTCCCGTGCACTCCAAGTGCTCCAGATAAGTGACTTACTAAAAACAAGACACAGTATTTATAGCTGGTCCTGGATGTGAACAGCTCACTAGTCTCCAGCAGAGCAGTGTAGAACTGAGCACACCAGCTCCTCATGCTCTCTTGCTTGCTTCTCAAGACGGCCTTTGGATACCTTCCCAACCAGATACAAACACACACCACAGCCAAGGCTGCTTCATCAAAAGCTGGAGCAGCAGCTCAGGAGAAGGAATGCACTTGAAGGCCGAATGCAGCACATATGGGCTGGCAAAGGGATGATGTTCCAAACTCTGGCAGAGAGGAAAATAAGATAACCTCTGAGGAGGATGATGGTCAAACCACATCCAGCTAGGCCACTGGCATGTATGCTTAGGTTCCTGGTTTCAGAAATTCTGTGCTGGGACTGGCACCTCAGCCTACACTGAAGTACCCCTCACCCACCCAGGCACTTGCAGCTCACACTGATTAAAATGCCCTAAATAAACTGCACTCTGTGCCACCTCTGTGGCTAAATACAGACCAGTGGCAAACTGCAGGCACCTGCATTTAAATGCCATGCCTCAACTCTGCATTTCTTGCCAAGGGTGCTGGGGTGAGCAGAGCACCTCATGCTACATGGGAAGTAAGCAGACACAGGGATTGTTGGGAAGAGCAAAGTTTCAGGGAAGTTTGTTTCAGCCAGGTGCAGGTGTGCAGGTGAGCATTCTGGAGCAGAGGTGTGGATGCAGGCACACGAGAGGGGGCCATGTGCCCAGAAGCACAGACTCTGCACCTATCCCAGCTGACATCCAGCTTCATCCAAACATAGTTCTGAGCCCCAGGGGCTGGAGGGGGGAGAACACTTCACTCCCTCAGTGCTGGTTGAGATTTCCTCAAGCCTTCAGCTCCCCTTCATTTCAGCAAGTGACTCAGCTGGTCCTGAAGGTTTGACGAGCGCTCCACGCTGGGCACCAAGCAAGAGGAGATTCATGGTGAGATCTGCTCCCAGACTGTGCCTGTGCCCAAGGCAGCAGAGCAGCTCTAGAGCTGACACTACAGCAAAGAGAAACCCTGGGGTCCCCTGACCCCCCTCTGTGTCCCCACAAAGGAAACCTCACTTCATGCACCCTGCTGTACACAGCTCTGCTCCCACCACCCTCATCTCCTCTCACAAGCAACCTCACATGCTCTATCACATCAGTGGGCAGGAAGGAATCAAAGGAAGCTTGGGTATGAATCCCATCTCTTCACTCAAATTCCCATCTCTTCACAATACTGAAGTGCTATCCTGCTTGGCCAGCATCTGCCTCAAAGGCAGATGCAAAAATCTTTCCATTCTGCTTTCCCCCATCCAACTCCATCACCTTTCCCCTTTCTACCCTCACAGCATGTCCCCCAGGTCCTCCCAGAACTCACTTCTTTTGAATTGCTTCTTGCCTGGAGGAGAAAAGGAAAGAAAAGAGCATTAGAAAAACAAAATCTCAGTCATGATTTATGTTATGTCAAACAAGGGCTCAAGAGGCCAAAATTCCAGGGTGTTTCTGGATTAAGTTCTGGGGGACAGAAGCAGCACTGGCTTCTCCTTCTTAGTCTCAGGTGCATCATACACACGCATGGGAGATACAGTGCATGGCAAACAGGAGACAAAAATTTCAGCTCCCACCCCAAAACAGCCTGAAGAGGGCTGGAAAATTCCAGCTCCAAGGCCTGCTCAGCTTTGAAGAACTGTAAAAGAGGGATCAGTCTGAGCTGGCAGCTTCATGCAAAGTCTTAAAGGAGAACAGAGAAGGACTGAGGGATCCACTCCGCCCCCAAGAGAGAACACCTACTTACTGGTGTTCCCTACTTACTGGTACTGTAGATGAGTAGTTATTATTGCCATTTTTCTTAAACTCTGTGGAGAACAAAACAAAGAATGAATGCCTACAGAGATCACAGTGCAGCTGTCTTAATGCCCTGGGGGTTCCTCCAGCACAGCCACCACTGTATTGCTGTACTGCCTCCAAAACACCCTCACCGGTATCTGTCAGCAGTGGCACACTTCCTTCTCCTTTCCCAGGGACAGGCAGAGACACAAGTGCTTTATTTCAGCCCACAGTTCCTCAAGCTTTCTGTCAGAGAGGGCACAGCTTGAGGGCTGGCAGGCCTGCAGGACACCAGGAGTCCAGCAGCACGGGTCTGAGGAAGCACTAAGTTATTCTGGCCACCAGCCCTGCTGCCTGAAGTAATGTATCTGACTCCAGGGCTCCGGGAGCAATTGTAGCACGGCTGCAAACCGTTCCTACCACCCTCCTCTCCTCCCGTCCCCAGAAACGCTGCTGCTCCAGCACAACAACACAGCTTACATCTTCCGAGTGCAAGATGGCATCTTCTTGCATCACCATGTTTCTGGCAGCTTGACCCAGCAGCTACAAGGCAAACGTACAGAGCAGGCTGAGACGCTGCAGTTTTGCGTTTCCCGAGGCCCCCGTGACGGCTGGCAGGGTGACACTCGGGGTGCCACCGCGGTGCCATGACAGCACATCCGTCGGGAGCGCCTGAGGCACCGCTCCCACCAGTCCCCGGGACAGCTGGCGGTCACCCTCACGCCTGCCACCGCCGGAGTCCCGAGGCGCTGCCCAGCCGCGCCCGCGCTCCGCTCCTGCTGTCCCCGTCCCTGCCCAGACACAAGGATGTGTCCCCTCCTCGGACTACAGCTCCCAGCGTGCATTGCGCCGCCCTCCCCGCTCCCAGCTCCGCTCCGGCCCTGTAATCGGCCGCCCGCCGGCACCCGCCGCTCACCTCGGCGCTACGAGAGCCCTTCAGCACCTGCTTAGTGAGAGCGATCACGTCGGTGCCGCAGCTCGTCACCTTCTCGGTCAGGAGCCCCTTCACCGAGTGGCCAAAGCGCGCCTGGGCATCCGCCGCGCCCCCCGCCGCCATCTTACCCCGCCCGCGCCCGTCCCGCCTTTCCCCGGGAGCCGCTACGGCGAGCGCCGGGGGCCTGAAGGCTCGGGAAGGCGCAGAGTCCGCGGTGGTCGGGGATGCTGCAGGGAGGGGCTTCAATTCCCAAAGGAGTCCCCCAGCACACCTCATCGCCTCGGCACGGACACCCACAGGCTGCCCAGCACTGACAAGCACAGGCCAGCTCTGATCAGCCTTTCTCAGCCCTGGCCGGTACTTGCCTGTACTGACCAGGATTCACCAATGGTACCAGGGGCTGACCGGCGCTCACCAGCATTGCCAAGCGCTGCCCAGCAGTGTCCAGTGCTACCTGCGTCTCCCCAGCACTGACAAGAACTGATGATGAGGGATGCTCCGCGCTTAATATTGCTCAATATTTCCAGGGCTGCCCATTCCCTCCCGGATCTGTCGAGGCGCTCCCTGGCTGGGGATGGATTCCAGTGCCCCGCCAGACCCCCCAGCTGTGCTCACAGCACCCACTACAGACCTCGAGCTGTCCCCACACCCCCGGCCCACCACAGGGCCCTGGGGATGGAACCCCAAGGACGGATCCGACCCTGGGCATCCCCTGGCCCCCAGTGCTGGAAGAAGGTCCCCCAGGGCGGCCGTGGCCCCGCTGCCCTCGCCCCCCGCCATGCGCCCACAGCTGCAGAGCTGGCCACGGGCCCAGCGCTCGGTTCCCCCCTCCTCGTCCCCCCGATAAGGAGCCGAGCCCGCCTCAGAGTCAAGGAGACGACCCCGCCGCCGCTATAAGGGCCCCCCGCGCGCCGCAGCCCCGCAGCCGGCCCCGCCATGGCGCTGCTGGGCGCCCTGCTGCTGGCCCTGGCCCTGCTCTGCACCTGGCGGCTGGCGCGACGGAGGGACACCCTGCCGATGGCCACGGCCACGGGGCTGGGGCGCCCACGGAGCCTGCCGGCCCTGCCGCTGGTGGGGAGCCTGCTGCAGCTGGCCGGGCACCCCCAGCTCCACCTGCGGCTGTGGCGCCTGCAGGGCCAGTACGGCAGCCTGTACGCCCTCTGGATGGGCTCCCACTACGTGGTGGTGGTGAACAGCTATCGGCACGCCAGGGAGGTGCTGCTCAAGAAGGGCAAAGACTTCGCCGGACGGCCCCGCACCGTGAGTGGGCAGCAGCTCTTGGGGACCCCTTCCCACTGTAGCGTGGCGTGAGGAGGGGGACGCTCCCAAGGCACGCAGCGGGGTCCGTGTCCCCTCCCCATCCTGCCTGCAGCAAGCCGGGGCAGGGCGGCCCCTCCGTACCCTGCTCCCCAGGTACTCTCCAGGGTTCCAGCCCTGTCATCCTCCGTCCCAAGGGTGCCTGTTTTCCCTGCAGCTGGCTGCATCCCTGGGCACGGGGATATGGGTTCAGGTAATACCTGTACCCCATAAGTTCCCTGGGCATCCTAGAGCCCCTAGTCTTCACATCTGTCCCCAGATCTCTTCATCAGTCCTTGACAGGGACAAAGCAAACCTCATGTTCTGTGCTGTGCCTCCCTGCATTAACCTCTAGCCCCCCAGGACCATTTCTGGGATGGGGTGAGATGATCGTCCCTCCCTCGCGGGGCTGCCCTGCAGCGGGATGACCCTGGGACTGCCTGTCCCTCAGGTGACCACGGACCTGCTGTCCCGGGGGGGCAAGGACATCGCCTTCGCCAGCTACGGGCCCCTGTGGAAGTTCCAGCGCAAGCTGGTGCACACCGCCCTCTCCATGTTCGGGGAGGGCTCGCTCGCCCTCGAGAGGATCAGTAAGTGCCTCCCCCTGCCCCAGGCTCCCTCCCAGCTCTGGCTCCCTCCCACGCTGTACTTTTTCTTCGTAAGTGCCCCGATTCCCTGGGAACGAAGGAAAGACAGTGGCTCAGCCTGTGTCCCCTGGTGTCCCCTCAGCCTGCCAGGCAGGCGCTCTGTCCCTCTCCTTATATCCCTTGTACTTTACCCACACATCTCCATGGGTTTTCTACCCTGAACTTTAGTTCCCCTCTCTCACAGATGGGGAGACTGAGGCATGGAGCCAGCTCCCCACTCTGCCCAGGAGGACATCCTTGCACATCTCCATTCTCTCTGATCCTCCCCAGCACCCAGCATTGTCCCTTCTGCCCATCCCGGCCCCTCAGGGCCCAACCCTGTCTGGGGGTGCCCTCTGCAGGCTGCACACGCTGTAGGAGCAGAGGACCCCTCCTTCCGGCCCCCCGCTGCCCCTTTCCCCCCCTTGGCTTAATCACCACTCCCTCATCACCCCTGGCGTGGCTCTGCTCCCCCCCAGTCTGCCGGGAGGCCGCGTCCCTGTGCGAGACACTGAGCGCTGCGCAGGACACGGCCCTGGACATGGCCCCCGAGCTCACACGGGCCGTCACCAACGTGGTCTGCTCCCTCTGCTTCAACTCCTCGTACCGCCGGGGGGACCCCGAGTTCGAGGCCATGCTGGAGTACAGCCAGGGTATCGTGGACACCGTGGCCAAGGAGAGCTTGGTGGACATCTTCCCCTGGCTCCAGGTGAGCAGGAACATGGGCACTGCCCATTTCTCTCACCTCAGATGAGAGGAAGAAGCTGGGATGTGTCCTGTAGGAGCCCCCCTGAGTTAGGAGCATCCCCGTCCTGGTGACCCACAAGAGCCAGTGGGCATAGGGTGACTGCCTGGGGGCTTGCAAGGGCTGGGCTGAGCTGCAGACTGTTGTAATGTGCTTTTCTCCCCTCAGATATTTCCCAACAAGGACCTGACCCTGCTGAAGAAATGTCTCCAGGTCCGGGACCAGCTGCTCCAGCAGAAATTCACTGAACACAAGGTGCCAGCAGGGCCAGGATAGGGAGATGCTGGAGCTGGGGCAGTGGGCACTGTGCCCAGGACAGCCTGGCTCATGCATGTCCCTCGGCAGGAAGCTTTCTGTGGAGACACTGTGAAGGACCTCATGGATGCCCTCCTGCAAGTGAGGCTCAGTGCTGAGAACAGCAGCCCTCTGGAGCCAGGGCTGGAGCTGACTGACGACCACCTCCTCATGACAGTGGGGGACATCTTTGGGGCCGGTGTGGAGACCACCACAACTGTGCTCAAATGGGCTGTGCTCTACCTGCTCCACTACCCTGAGGTAGGGTCTGCACTCCACAGCCAGGGCTTGGGTTCCTTCCAGCACCAGGGACACCATGGGGAGTTTTGGGGAAGGCAGGTGCCAGAAGAGAAGTCAGGCTCTGCAGATAAGCACGATCAGGCTGTGGGCACTTCTGCCCCACACAAGCTGACAGGACATGCTGATGATGCTGGGTGCACAGGGCATCTTGCTCCCTGGGCTCCCACAATGGTCTTTGCTTTCCTCCCAGATCCAGAGGAAGATCCAGGAGGAAATGGACCACAAGATCGGCCTGGTGCGTCACCCCCACCTCAGCGACCGCCCGCTGCTGCCCTACCTGGAGGCCACCATCAGTGAGGTGCTGCGCATCCGGCCCGTGTCCCCCCTGCTCATCCCACACGTGTCCCTTGCTGACACCAGGTGAGACCCCCCTGGATGGGGCACATCCAGCTCATGGGCAGAGACTGGGCAGGGAGCCACTGCCTCACTCTGTGTCTGCTTTGCAGCATTGGGGAATACTCCATCCCCAAGGGAGCCAGGGTCATCATCAACCTCTGGTCTGTGCACCACGACGAGAAGGAGTGGGACAAGCCTGAGGAGTTCAATCCTGGTGGGTTGTGTGATCCTCATCCCCTCCTGGGCCAGGGGATGGCCGGGTGGGTGCAGCAGGAGAGGAGGAGCCCTGGGGGAGGCTTGGTGCTGGGAGGTTGGATCCTGCTCCTGCTCCTGCCCGCCTGGGGCATTCACACCTCTTGCTCCTGCAGCTCCCAGGAGGGACACACATGGTGAACTCGGGCAGGTCTCAGGCAGAAGGGTCAGCCTGCTGATGCCAGTGGTGCCCCTTTCCCTTGCAGGCCGCTTCCTGGATGAGCAGGGCCAGCACATCCATTCACCCTCACCCAGCTACCTCCCCTTCGGAGCTGGGATCCGTGTCTGCCTGGGAAAAGTCCTGGCCAAGATGGAGCTCTTCCTCTTCCTGGCCTGGGTGCTGCAGAGGTTCACACTGGAGTGCCCTGAGGACCAGCCCCTGCCCTCGCTGGAGGGCAAGTTTGGTGTCGTGCTGCAGGTGCAGAAGTTTCAGGTGAAGGCCAGGCTGAGGGAGGCCTGGAGAGCGGCCTCATGATGAGGAGGAGCCCTGGATCCCAGGCAGGGGGGGTGGGACCACAGAGGCTGCCCCATGGATGGGGGGTTATCCTGATAAAGCTATTCCCAACACAGCATGGCTCCGGCTATTTTTTGGGCAGGAGATGGAGGACAGGGTTAAATTTGAGATGTGTGGTGGCCCCACAACTTGCTGGGAGCACTGGGCTCAGCTGGGAGGCTGTGGCCTCTCTGCAGCAGCGTGGCAGCTCCTGCCTGCTCACTATCCTGGGCACTCACTGCCTGGCTGGATTTTGGCCATGGCTCCAGCAGCAGCAGCAGCAGCAGCAGCACAACCTTCCTGTAACGCAAGGGGCCGTGTTTGCTTTGCTTTTGCCAAAAACTACTGTGCCATGGAGGGCAGCGTGCAATTAGGTTTCTGGTTCTCTATTACTTGACCTCTTAATATTTAACTAAATAGCTGCACAGCCATGGCTCAGGGCCCCTGGAGGGAAAGCAGCCAAGGCAGAGGGGAAAGCCCCACAGAGCCCCAGCACAATGTGACACCCCAGCCCTGCACACCCCCTCATTTTCCCCCTGCCCTCTCTCTTGCTAGCAGGCAGGAAAACAGACATCCCCACCACTGAATCTCCTGCTCAGTGTGTGTGAATTCTTTAAAATCCCCAGCACTTGGCTTTCATGCAGCCCCTTCAACACCAGCATCAGATGCCAAATGGGTCCTGTCAGGCTGTGGCACGAGGGTGATGAGGAAGGCAATGCATTTGCAGCCTGGCATAGCACTGGGAGCGTCCTCCCTCCTCCCAGTCCATTTTCCTGGGGGCTCAGGGTGGTAGGGAGGAGCTGGAGGAAGAACTGCCATGCACATACCTGTCCCAAGGGCAATCCTCAGGCTGATTTGAGCAGCTGACCCACCAGAAGCTGGTGCACAGAGTCTCTGATGGCTTCTAAGGGCTGAGCCCCACATACCCTCCTGCTTTCCTGCCTGTTTCCATCACACCAGGGATGCCACTACTGGTGTGTAGTGCAATCCCTCTACTTCTGCTACACTGTATGGGTGAAGGGGGACGGGGCTCAAAACAGGCTTTGGGAAAAAACTTGGCCAAACCTGATGCCCAGGGCTTCTCTGGGGATTGGCACCTCCATGCCAGCCTTGTCCTTCCCCTGCCCCAAATCCTGTCACTGGCAGCACACACTGGCAGGCAGGCTCTACTCCAGTCTCTTGAAACATTGTGATGCCTCCAGGAGCATCAACAGGACCTCCAGCACATTTGTACCCCTTTGCCAAGGCATTTGATTTTGCTCTTGGTAAGGGAAAGGATTTTCTCCTTGCCAGAATCAACAAGGGGCTGACACCTTGCTGTTTGCCAATGCACCCACACAAGTGCTAAATGCACCTTGGGGCAGAAATGGGGACCTCTGAACCAGGGATGTTTCTAACCTGGAGAATGCCTCCAGCCACAGCCTCTTGCAATCCACCTTTCTCATTTGCCAGGGCTGGCATGTGCTGTCCTAGGCTGGGAGACCAGCACATGCTGCAAATCCCAGCAGCCCAAGCTGGGCCTTGCTGCACGGTGTCCTGCCCCCTACCCAGCCCACCTCCTCCCCACTGGGAGAAGATGCTGCTGGGGAAATTCAGAGCCCAGAACCAGCTGCCTGGCACTTTGTGAGCTGGTCAACAGCCCCCGGCACGGCTGCTCCCTGCTCTGGGAGTGGGCAGAGGCACTGCTGCATCACCCGGCTGGTATTTCTATCCTGACAGCTGCTCCGGGGCTGTGCTGCGGCACCCAAACCCCTGGCTCCACCAGAGAGCTTCACCTGGGCCACTGGCTCCAGCTCCCTGAGGCAAAGGGGGTCTGCAAGGGAGGAACTGGTGACAATGGAAAGAACTGGTGACAATGGAAAGGATGAAGGTTTTTCATTTCCACACTGTTACTTGGGTACACCATGAAACAGATGTGCAGGTTGCTGAGGGCACTGGGCAGAGCAAGCCCGAGCCTTTCCATTGCACAAACTCATTTTGGGGGACACAGCCACCCTCAAAGCACTTGGCTGACCCAGCTGTGTCACAGGGCTCAGCTCAGAAGCCCTCTAAGTTTGAGAGGGCTGTCTTTGCACCAGGCACCGGCTGGCCCTGCACTGTGCCGAGACTGACGGCCAGCCCAGAAGGAGCAGGAGACGCTTGGAATACCTGCGGGCTCTGCACCGGGCGTGGGGCCAGGAGAGCTGAGTAAGCACAGACCTCAGGACACAGCTGTTTGCCGGTCGAAAACAAACGGAGAAAGGAGCCGGCAGCCTGTGACCCCCCCGGCACAGAGACTGCAGCGCTTGCACCACCGTCGCGACGGCCCCGCAGCGGGCACCCGTCCCATCTGATAAAAACAGATCTGTGCTGCAAGGATGGGGGGAACCAGCTCTGACCAAGAGGCAACTCATCCTGGCCTTCCCAGGCTGCCCACTGTGGGATGCTGTGGGGCTTGCCTGAGCCAGGGGCTCCCTGTCTGCCCCCTCCCGGCCTGGCTTTTCCTATATAAACTAAAGAAAAAAAAAAAAAAGAAAACAGCAGCAAAAGCCTCCCTGGGATGTGATGCACAGGTGGTGATGGGGCACACGAAGCAGCAGCCTTTGGGGAGAATCACTCACTCAGGACAGCAAAGGTGTTTATTCACTAGAGCTGTGCCCCAGCTCTGTGCCAAGCTCTGCCTGGAGCAGGTCAGGCTGGGATGAGCCCAGCCAGGGCATGCAGAGAACCAGAGGAGATACAGCTGGGGAGCCCTGGCTGTGCACAGCAGAACTCAGAACCACTGACTCACATCCCTGAGCAGTGAGGGGTGCCCAGGGAGCCCCAATCTCCCATCACTCGGCAGAGCGGCCTCATGCTGGCAGTGGAGCTGCTCATTCTGCTTCTCTCCAGGCTTCCTGCCCCAGGAAGCTTTTGATGACTGTAACACAGAGGCTTAACTGCACCTCTGCTTTCCTTAGCCTCCAGTTAGGCAGGCAAAGCTCTGAGAGCAGGCTGCCAGCAAGCATCAAGACACAATTCCCTCCTCCTCCATCTTCAGCCAACACCCATCCACAGGGTTGTACAAGCATGCAATGATATGTGGCAGGAAGATCACACCAGTGCTCCTAGTTAATGAGTTTGCATCACTGCAGAGGTGAAAAGTCCCTTGGGAACACCAAGGAGATGCTGCAGTACCCACTGATCCCAGGAGCCCCCCTTTTGCCCAGGGGACACTCGCTGAGCCACCACACTGTGCTCTTCACCTGTCCCCAGGCAACATAACCCCAGCCCACCAGGACACCTGCTGGGTCCTTGCCCTCAGAGACAGCTTCAGTGGCCAAAAACTTTCCATGTAAGCAGCTCCACATGGCCACGGACTCCAGCAAAAACAGACTTCAAGGAGTACTGGCAGCCACACCTAGAGCACATTGTAAGCAGAACACTGAACACTGGATTGACACTAATTTGCTGTAAAAGCTGCTGCATTATTGCAACTCAGTTTGGAAAGATGCATTCATGACTCCCAAGAAAACACCCCTTATAGCTGGGAATGGGTGGGGTTTGGTATTCCAGTGCTGGAGATGCACATCTGCCCATGCCCTCACACTTTCAGCATTTTACACAGTGTGCATTTGGAGAAGAGCTCTCTGGGCCACACTGGCCTCCTACACAAGGATATATTGGGAGGGTTAAGCAGCTTTCTAAAGCTCCAAAGGTGGAGCTTTGGGAGTCCTCTGCCGCCTGAAGAGGCAGCAGCCAGGGTATATGCAAGGAGCTCACGTGCCCCATATCCTGCCCTGCACCACTCCTCCTCCCCATGCCAGCTGCCCCTTGGCTGCAGGTCTAAAATCCTAAAGCACTGAAAGCCATTAATAGTCCTGCTCCTCAGGCACTGGGGAGCTGAAGAGACATGGTTTGTGTCCCATTTATTTATTGTTTCTAGATGCCCAAAAAACCTCCAGGAGTCATAAGAGGCACACCACTGCTTCTTCCAGACTTTTTAAAATTAGACACACCAGCTTGGCTTACTGGTACTTACCTCCATGTCCAGAGGACTCCCCTGCCGTTAGTGGGATGGCAGGAAAGCAAATATGGAGATTCCTTATGCCACATAAATGCTGGCAAAGGGTTCCCCACTGGCACAGGACCATCCCCAGGCCTTACAGCAGTAAACCCCATTCCTTACAGACTGATGTGATTTTTTTAAGCTTCCTCTGTGGTGGAAGGAACATAAACCAGGTGCCAATATGTACAGAATTCCTGGGGCTGGCACTGGGGATCTTTGATTATCTTCTCAAAAGATACATGTGGTCAGTGAACACAACTGCAAGTGACCAGCCCCCAGGCAGCCAGGCTCTGGGGCACGTGCAGCCTCTCTGTCACCACTCATCCAAGTCTCCAGGCTCCAGACATCCAGGAATGAGGTCTCTTGAATCCAAATCAAAGTCCTTCAGTTTTAAGAGCACCCTAAGAACCAAACAGAAGAGCTGTCCTTATCTGCTGTTCTGAGGAAAGAGAAAGGCTGTGATGGGCAGAGGAGTGAGATTCTTCCAAACCTTGTAAGGTAAGAGTGCTCTCCTCAAATGTGCAGGTAAAATGCCTGCATAAGCACCACTTCCCTTGCATTGCAGCCAGCCAGTGCCAACACACCTCCAGGTAAAATAACAAAACAAATCCACAAACTAAAGATCGTGTTCTTAGCTCACAAAATGATACACATACACATGGACAAGTTATCAGAAAAGGCATTATATTTTGGTTTCCACCTTAGTTAAAACTGATTTTGGTTTTCAATCAATCAGATCTGAGTATGTCCAAGTTCAGGTTTCAATGTTTTTTCCCCATAACAGTAATGATCTGGACGACCATAATTATAAAAGGGACGGGGAGAAATCCCAAGAACAAGTTACATAGTCTGAACGGTGCTCTCTTCCACATGAGCACTCTAGGGAATGTTAGTTTCAGTTCTTCCTTTTTTTTTCTTTTTTTTTCTTCCTTCAGGTTGTTACTAACAAAAATCTCTACTGTTTATTAAAGCAAAGCTACAGTAAATTTTCTTGCAGTCTTACAGCAGGTTTTCATATTACCAGTAGGACTCGCATGCATGGATTGCAGTCACACACACACGCTCACAGACATTATACAGTAGCCAGTTGCCACCATAAAAAAAACCGAAAAGAAAGAAAACAGACATTCATTTCTTTAAGTGGTCATCATTAGAATCGCACCAAATTTTTGGATTAAAAAAAATACTGCACAGGTCTTCCACATCTACAAGGTAAATCATCCCTTTCACAATGGACGGAGCTCTCGTCTCCATTTGTTCAACATGCATCGCTAAAGCTTGAAGGCACGCTGGCCAAGGAGAGCCCTGTTCTTTTGTCATCTGAACTCCAGTGTGCTGCTAGCGGGGTGCAAAAAAAGGACAAAAATAAAGCCAAGCCCTTTTGCAGCACACCGGGAAAAGGTCATTCGGAGACCACAGTACTTGGAAGGCAGCCCAGCTGCCTGGATTCTACTGCTAACTGTGCTCTTGGAGGCATTGAAGGAACACACTTGTGTTAAAAATGACACATAAAGGCAAATTTCTGCAAACCCTTTCTTTTCAAACTGCCTAAGGCAGACTAACACTCCTTCTAGAAGAAACTGGTCCTTCAGTCACCAGCCTCAAGTGGGAAACTTCCTACCTGCTGTATTAAACACTGAAGCACCAGAGGTTATAGGGCTGATGTGTTTGGGCATTCACCAGCTTAAGGGAAACTTAACATTAGGAAAGAAAAAAAAAAAGAAGGAAAAAAGATGAAAAGAAATCCCCAATGCCTCAAGAGCACTATATCAAACCAGAACTCTTGGGCTACTGACTGCCGGCACTGTCAGAAGCTGCTTGCTTCTGGGAAGACACCTGGAGGTTGAAGCCTTATGGTGATCTGGTATCCTCCCAGGGTGAGATTTGCTGAGTTTTACTGATTGCAAGATAAAGCAGTGTTTCGGAAAACTAAAACCAACAAACTCATAATAACCATCACCAAAATCACCGTTGGAAAAATTCCATTCTTTAGAAGGTCTCATTGAGAAACATCAGTCCCTGCTCCACGAAGCAGGGCAGATACAATTAACAAAACCCAGAGTGACCCGTCCCCCACAAGCTGGGCCTTCGAGGTCTAGTCCCCATATTATATTGGAGGGGAGAAAAAAAAATAAACAAAAAAAAGAAGGTTGTATCACCTTTTCCTCCTGTTAAAGTTTTAATCCTCTTATTCCATTTTTATTTGATTTTTTCCCCCGATTCTCCCTTCCACTCTGCCACCTTAGCTGGGGGAGTTATTGGTACAAGAGTTTGGAGAGTCCTGCTCATTTATTGTGTTCAAGAGTACACACACCGGCTGCCGGGGCAGGTGGTGGTGGCTGTGCTCGCGGTGCTGCTCCTCCGTGGCACTGAAAAGCCCTTCCTCCTCGTCCCCGTGGGGACGGCCGCTGCAGCTGTCACAGAAGTCCAGGGGCCCGTCCAGAGCGTCATCGATGAGCCCGTCAAACTCCTTGAGGTCGTCGTCGTGGTGGCCCCGGTTGCACACGCAGACTTCTATGCCCGAGTCGCCGGTGAAACGGCGCTGCCTGCCCGGGGTCTTGTCCTTGGCGTCCGGAATGGCGCTGCTCTGCTCTAAGCTCTCAGAGCTGTAACCTTTCAGCAGTTCCTCCTTGCACTCTGTATCCTTATCAGGAGCGGCCCTCTCCACAAGCTCGGCTCCCATGCTGGTGCTGCCGGGCTCGACGCTTTGCATTTTGGCGACGGCTCTCTCGCCCAGCGCGGTGCTGGAGGGCTCGGGGTCCCCGCGGCCGGGCGCCCCGGTGCTGTCAGTACTGCTGATATTGCTGCTGGGTGCTGCAGAGCTGCTCTGTGCTGGCTGCAGGGCCCTGGGCGGGTCCGGGATTGTGCTACTGCTGCCTGCTGGGACACACTGCTGATGTAAGGCACTGTATGGGGGCGGGGGGGTCGGCGGTCGGTTCACCACTTCCTCATAGGGAGGTAGCAAATAGTTTGGCAAAAACCCTAGAAGTGGGAGGCAAGGAGGAGAAGTTATTTCAGGAGCAGTTTATCTCAGGAAACGAGTCACTAATACAGGTCAGTATGGCATTTATCACCTACCAGCACCTTCCCACTGAACAGCACAACAGGCTCTACAAAGGGGTGCCAGAACTTGTCTCAGGTGAGGTGTGTCATGTTTTAGAGAAGCAGCAAACACAGCAGAGGAGGGCACCATTACAGGACGAGATGGACACAACTGGGCAGCCTGATCTCCTGGCTCTCTATACTTACCAGGCAAACCTCCCTGGACCGTGTACCTCAATACAGCCCCATAAACCACACTGGGAATGGCCTGTGTTGGCTGGAGGGAACAACTCCCCAGCCCTCTCCAACACTGCCTTCTCAGCCACATTTCCACTTTCAAGAGCAAAGATTTCATCTCACAAAGCATTATGCAAATATTAAGAGACATGGGCAGTTAGAAGGAACTTGAAGATCCTGGCTTTTGCTTGCTGTTTTAATGCTGGATTCAATTCTTCTGGTGCAGTCAGAATAAATTGGCAGTACTGGCAAAAGAGTTTGGCTTATTGTACTTACAGCCTTTCAAACCCATGAAAAATTTTGTTTATTTCTTAAGAGGCAACAAAACAGTCTATATAGACAGAATGTACTTAAACACTGGAAACATTTAAGGGTAGCACTGCAATTTTCCATGTTCAATTGCATATCCCTGGGGCTGGGGAGGGAAAGGCTGCTGGGGATGATTTCTGAGGTGACTGCCAGAGTTTAACAAGAAAAGCAAGTTCATACATTCAATTCAACAGTCTGTCAGAGGAAACTCAGCTGTGGTACCTCCAGTCAGAAGGAGACTTGCTGCTCTAGCACAGCACAGCAGAACACAAGGAGAGCACAAAGTGATTGTACTTTCCCTGAGTTGTGGGCAACAGCTCCTCCATGCAAAGTCCTAGGGCTGCTCACCAGCATTGTGGCCTGGGAACCACAGCACAGGGGGGGAGCCAGCAGAGTCTCTGCTGAGACTCCCCTTTCTCCCAGTCTGTGTGACCAAATTTTGTGAAGCCACTTCCCACACCTCACTCCCACCAGCATCAAGTCCAGGCTGGAAAGGAGGAGTCCTGAATGAGGTTCATAAAGAACCTTTGCAGAAAAACACCCAGGGAATCTCTACACTCTCAGGGGTGGGTGTGAAGGTGCTGTAGTTGGTGTGGTTCAACTCCAGACTCAAGGGCTTTCAAATGCATCCAACACCATCTCCTCTCTGCACACAGTCAGGCAGCAAAGCCCCCAGAGCCTCTTGCTGAGCCCAATTGCTGCTCCCTCCCTGCACCTAACACAGGCCCCTGGCTGCTGCGCGCTGCCCGGGCCGGCAGCGCGAGTACGTACGGAAATAGAAGGGCAGGGCTGAGTAGTTGTGCGCCTCCCGGTAGGCGATCAGGTTGATCTCGTGCTGCCGCTGCTGCGCCTGCAGCCGGTGCTTGGTGCGGCGGTGATGGCAAACACAGCAGCAGCTCAGGATGATGATGATGGTCCACACCAGCCAAAACCCTGCAGCAGAGAGAGGAGAGTAAGTGTTAGCCATTGTGTGAGAGCTGCATCCAAATGCAGGAGACCCCAAGAAGCCAATGGAGAAGATCACCTGAAAGCCTGGATCTGAACCTGCACTGCTCTAAAGGCAGAAATGTGTGTAGGCCAGGAGGCTTCAACACTGCCTGTGTGGGACACTGTGACTCCAACAGCCTTGCCAGAAATGGATAACTCTCAACACACTTTGGAACAATGTATGTTCAATAGGTACAAGTCTGGAGAAGAATCAAATATGGAGGGCTCCCCCCTCCATTGCTTCTACCCTTTGGTTACCATTTCTTCTAGCCAAAAATGAACAGAGCTGTGAATAGCATTGAGCTTGCCTCCCACAGTCACTTTGGTTTGAAAATAACAATCAAGACACAAAAGACACTCTGCAGATTGACCACAGAAGAAGAGAAAAACCCCAAGCACTATGTTTTGCTTTTGTTTGCACTGCTCTTTAATTTCCAGCCCAAATCTTTCATTGTTATGTTTAACAAAAACATGCTCTTTTTTCATAAATGTCTCAAAATATTTTTAAAACTTATTTTTGTATTCAATGTCTTAAATTATCCAAAATTAAATTAAGCTAGCCTCCCTCTCTGAATCCTCAAGAAACCTAACTTCTGCTCTGTTTGTGGTTATGGCTGGTTTCTGTGCACTGCTGTACCATATGTACACTGCTCCTTAAAAGGGAATTTTAAAACACCACTTCCTGAATTTTACCCACGCCCTCCAACATGTGGAATAACTCTCCCTTTCCACAAATTTCTCACTTGCATGCACTACAAAATGTTTCCGAGACACACTTCAAAAAACTCGAACATTCACTCCAGATTAGGCTTTTGTTTCCTGCAACTGCAGCCTGCAGCTTGACCTACCCCCAGTGTCTGTAAGCTCTTTTTTAAGCTCAGTTTTTGCATCTAAAGATACTGGGAGCGCTTTTCCTTTGGAAACACATAGGCTTGGCAGCCACTGCTCGCTAGAAATCACAACACTGTTTTCTTTCTGTAACACCTCTGCCACTCTTCACTATTCCCCAGCAGTAAAAATGGAGATTCCTAATGCCACAGCCCATTTTCAGGCTGGCCAGTCTATCCTGTGGTATCAAACTGCTCTTCTCTCTCCACTAAAAACCTCTAGTCATGCCTTTACAATATCTTGATGTTTTCAGCATCCCCTGCTGTGTTTGCTGTGTTTTCTCTGCTAAGAGCTAGGTGGGGAAAGGTGAACAGTTTAGGAATTTGAAGAATGAAAGGAGTATTGCTCTGGCTCAGGACAAAGAGCAATTGTATCATCCATCTCAGAGACCTGCACTGGGCTGCTGCAGGGGAACTGGATGTGCCATATCGAGTCTCTGAGCATTTTGAGTGGGGACTTCCACCTCCCTGTGTCGTAACCCAAATTCCTCATGTATTTTGGCACAGCAAACTGAAATCTCTCTCCTGCCTTGTGCAATCTATTTCCCTAATCAACTGGAACTTGCCTTACCACCAAACTTATCAAAACCTTCCATCAAATGAAGGTGTTACATATTCTCCCACCCCTTTTTTTCTTGGCTGGAAATGAAGGTTCCTGGGTAGTTTCTCTGGCCAGCCTGCTCAGCTGTACCATGCTGATCAGAGAAGAGAGTGCGATCTTCACTCCAGAGAAGCAAAGGACAAAGTACTCAAGATGCTCTCTACACTTTCCAAACCAAAACGAGAATGTGGCCACTGACCTCTGAATACCCTCCTGTTTCTAAAAAAAGCCTTTTTATATAAACTAAGAGGAGTGATCCAGTCCACCCTTCACTCCAAAGCCAAACATTTGCAACAATTTCTGTAGCCTCTATCACTACCGAAATCTTGGTACACAAATGCAATACTTCTACTATCTCACAGTTTGAAGACTCTCTCCAATAAAATACACTTTATTTCTTGCTAAGAGACTGTCCCTTGGCTCTTGCTTGCTGAGGAAGCAAGAATACACTCATCAAAACCAGGTCATTGGCACAGCATGCCACCATGCACTGAGGCAGGCCTGCAGTTCATCTTCTAAGCACTCCTTATTTTCAAAGAGCAGTCCATGATCATGAGTTCAATAACAATGGAAAATTACACCCAGCTATCCAGGGATTTTAGCTACAGTTATGAAAACAGATGCTTTTTAACACATTTGATCAAGTCCTTTCCCAAGGAGTCTAAATACAATGGTAGCAAGCAGCACTTAATTAGTTAAGATGTCCTGGAGAACTGCCACTGTTAAGCAATCTCAGCTGCAGCAGCCAAATATTTCTGCAGGGAATAACTGCTCCCACCCAAGCCTGCATCCAGAAGATTAAAAAAGTATTTCTTTAGAAAACTTCTCTACCCATTCCAAAAAAAAGTCCCAAAGTGCTTTGCACACAAACTGATGCACAAGCTCGGAGTAGGGGTCAGAGTAAGCTCAGCCATTCCTGCAAAGAGGTGTGGCAATTCTGTTAACACGCAGCAACAACACACAACAGCTTAGGATAATAAATTAATGTTGGAGCCTACTGAAACCGCAGGTGGCACTGAAGTAAACACACCATAATTTAGTGCATTGCAATTTGGCCTCGGTGCCAGGAACAACACCTACATTCTCCTGCAAAGGGTCTGTGCACGCTCGCAATTGCGAGCAGATGAGATCTGCTGTTTTTCATGAGAACTTCCAGAAAAAGAACCCACTAATACCACATTATTGCCTGGTTTCATTAACCACTGACACTTCCTAGAGCTTCTAGGAATTACTCAAGCCCTGACTCAGCATGAGCCTGGATGGAGGACTCAGCACGAGCCTGGAGGACTTGCCTGGATGATCACAGGAGACAGCAGCGTGTGCCCACCAGAGTCATTTGCTGGCCTGGCTTCTGGCATCCTCTCTAATGGCTGTGTCCCCACCCTGGCACCCAAGAGCACGTCTGCCCTGCAGGGCTGGAAGGCCCCCAGTGCATCAGAAGCAATAGCATGGCACACCCATGGGAGCTGAGGCACATGAGGGGCTCCCTGGCTGCCACTTGGGCAGAGGTGCCAGTGCTGGGAGAAGGACTGGGTGCAGCTCTGGTTGCAAACCCAGTACCAGTGCAAGTGCTGGGAGTTCAGGGCCCCCATAAAAAGCTCTACAACACTCCCTTGCCAGGAGTTTGGGCACAGCTGCAGTTTTGGCTGCAGAACAGAGAACTGCAAAAGCCTAGAAAATATATAGTATGGTCGTTTATTTGGAATAAAGTTATGCTCCAAGGCCAAGTGCAATTGTAAATATTATGTCTAAAAGTATGGAGTGAACAGTGAAGATGTTCATGACTGAGCTGTGCATTTGTACACCTGGTGAGGCTTGGCTTCAAACCAGCAGCAGGGAGGTAAGCTGAGCAGACCACTGGCGCGTGCAGCCAGCAGCTCATTTGGCAGGAGGGGAATTGCAAATTCACCCAAAGACAACACAACATGAGCAGGAAACGCAGGGGCCAAGCACAGCAGCAGTGCACACTAACACCTCCTTCAGGGTAAAAACAGGTACCAATTCTGCCTTGTGATGAAAATGGGTAAGATCTATGGAGGCAACTAAAGTTTGGCATTAAAAAGCCTCTAAAAGCCAAGTAAAACTGAGCTTCTGGTTGTGTTCCCAAAAGCATTCACTGTTGCCAAATGCCTTCCTCTTGCTCTTCAAGATTTTTTCTTCCCAAATGGATACGAGCTGTTTCTCACCAGCATTGTGTTGAGTTACCACTGCACTCACTAGAAAAGGAAAAATGATTGGGAGACACATTCTGAGCCAAATTCACCATTAAATATCTGATTTGAGAGTATTTTCCACAGCCACCTGGCAGTGACCACTGGGAACAAAAGCTCATGGCAATCTCAGCACAACATGACAGATAAAAAACAAACAGTGACTTTGGAAGTACAACTTCTGATAGATAGCCAGAGCAGAAGTAAAGTACCAGTCTGGAGTGAAACAGGCACCAGGAGACAGCTAGACTTGAAGGCAATTTCAGTCTTGCTCTTGGTTCATGAAGAGTCAGAAGTTGCAACACTCTCCAGCCCAAAAACAACTGAGTCTTGAGAATCACTGCTATCGGTATTTTTTTGTTAATGGTGATGCCTACAAAGGGACAGTGATGGAAGCAAAGGAGTTGATTACTGCCAAAAGATTTCCCTGCCAGAGCATCAAAACCTTTAATGAAAGTAAAAGAATCAGCACCAATCTGTAAGCTCAGAGTTGTAAGCCTGACATGAGCAGGAAGCTCAGGAAGTCAGAATGGAAGCTGCAAAAACACCTGGGAATGGAATTAGGTCCCATGGAAGCCATCTCTCAGAACCAGAGGAAGTACTGAAGAGAGAGAAGGCTGCTGCTACATTTACAGAATTCTTGGGAAAGGGAGGCCCATCACATGGTCATACACCAGAGATGCTTCCTACCAGCTGTGAAAGAACATGCTTAATGCTTCAAGAAAACCCCTTCTAGGACACTAAGCATAGTTTTGCTCAGACTTTACAATAAATAAGAATAAAACAGTTTAATAATTAAAAAACCAGAGCAGTCCTTCCTCATGAAAAAGGAGGGAGCAATGTTTGCTTTGATGCTGTACTGTATTTTCTGCCTGGGATGTTGCCATCAGCAATGCCGTTGAGGGAAGCTCCTTTTATCCTGTGCAAAATGGAAAATGTTTTCTGGAGCGTTCCAAGGGTATGAACAGAGAAATTTGCCCTCAAGTTCATGGTAAACTTGGGCAAATGCCATGGCTCTGTTGGCAGGAAATCCCCTAAAAGCAAGCCAAAACATACTGCAAAGTGCCTTTGTGTCTGCCCGACAAGCATCTGGGTAATAGCTTTGGCTCCATGAGAGCTGGTTCTGAACAGAAGGAGAAGTGGGACAATCTCATTGACTAAGAAATGTCCCAAACGGTGGCCTCACAGTCAGTCATGGCTGGAAAAAACTGTCTTCACAGGGCCAACATTATAATCAAAAAAGGGAAGAGAAATTTACTTGGTTCCACAACCTGGATGCGCTGGGGCTTAATCGTGTCCTTTGGCAGAGGGGTCACATCATTTCCTGCCACTGCAGGCACGAGCCTGTAGGAGCCAACCCTGCTGCTCAAGAATGCCAGATGAAGGATCCAGGCCATAGGCCCATGAACATTTTAAGAAGGAATAAAAGACGCCGCTGAATGACGTGATCCTCTCCTGCCTGTCCCAACCATACCTCCTGCTGCTTCCTCCACCTCTTCTTGTGCTGGCACAAAGTTTTGTGCAACTGTGGTTTGAACTGGTTTGAGGGAACCAGAGCAGGTTGAAACTCGTTTGGCAAACACAGCAGCAGCAGCAAGAGAAAGACTGTGACTTTCAGTGACAGTTTTATGTCAGTTTAAGTCATTGGAACTGCAGTCCCAGCCTGACCTCACTGCAGGAAAAAGTTACTGAATATTTGTAGAGTACAATGGCAAAAGAAAAAAGCTGAAGACATCTCCAGCTCCTGCTCACTTGCTCCCAAACTGGTAACAAACGGAGACACACGTTAACTGCAGCTGGTTTCTAGTTTTCAGAATAGTGCCCACTGTACACCCACTGCAACGAGATAAGATGAAATAACAAAAGTTTCAGAAAAATCCTTATCCCATTGTGCAATGAGAGTCAACGTGAGGCAGTAAATCTGCAGACACTGCTTTTATGCCTCTCTCCTAGGGAGGGAGCCTTCCAAGGGCAATTGCTCCCATTCTCCAGATGACACATTTTTAAGTCCAGTCCCCCCCAAGACATCAATGTTGGTAAAATGAATGTTGAACAATAGTCTAACAAAGACCAGAGTGGAACATCCAGCTGAGACCATGTCCAGAACATCTGGGAACAACAGATCTAGGTACTTGGTGACAAGCTGGGTTGGAGGTATGTAGGGCAGGGGGTGAAACAACACTAGGAGTCCTCTTGCCTTTTTTCCAGGCTGTTTAGCACAGCACAGGTGGAAGCAGCCACATAGGGCAAAAGTCAGTATCTCCATAGCCAGGCTATGCCAGACAGCTTGCCTTCTGCTTTGGATCCGAGAATTTTACTGAGCCAGACCAAAACAAACTTAAGGTGATTTGGCTGTCTGGATTAGGCTACAAGAAGTCCAAGTAAATCAGGAAATAACTCCCTCAGTGACCCTATTTATTATAAAGAGTTTCTGCATGGTTGTGACATCTGTTGTTTGCCCTATACTGTTGGTGAGGCTTTGTCATGGCAGGGTTATTGCTGCAACACAGCTGAGGAAGAACAGCCCAAGGGAAGTTTGATACACCTAGGAAAGAGAAGCAAGTAGAAGCCTGGGTGAAAGGCAAGGAGCAGCAAAAATCTTTCCTTGAAAAAGGATGTGGGATAAGACAACATGGGGTAAGGATGAAAACATGGGACTGGTGCATTGTTTGACAGAGTGTTTTGGAGACTGCAGCAAACTCTTGGACATGAATTCCTATTATAAAGCTGACCTCCTGGAATATGTACGTGGTACAGCAGTTGCTTTAGTTTCAGCAACTAAGCAGATCCTTGCCAGAATTTCCTGGCAGCATGCTTTTTGGGAAAAGAGCTGTCTAGCGATTCCAAGGGGAAGCGTGCAGAGATGAGCAGAATGTTCAAAATCAGCAAAAACATTGACTGTGCTGCTTGCAAACAGAACATTTTTTCCTGTACAACTCTTCTACTAGGACCTAAACAGTCAAGACCTTTTTTCTTTTCTTTCTTTCAGAAACAGAGGGGCTCAGTATCACTGCTAAAAAAGACAAAGAAACAAAACAGGCACAAACAATATATGAATGCTCACTCATTACCAGTGCTGGGCTGCTGTACAGTACCTACATGACCCAAGACCAGCTAAAGTCATCCAACTTCTAAATCCTCCCACTTTCTGCAAGCAGTGAGCAGCTGCCTGTTTCCATGCTCCATGATTCCTGAAGCATAGTGTACTATTTTTCCAACCACACAATGAAATATACTTTCTACAGCTGTGCTTGCTGTGTTTAGAGCCTCTGGAATAATTTAATAATTCCAAAGGCCAGGAGAGGCACAAGGATGGATGTCAGCAGACCTGGACTTAGTGTTCAGTCCACTTTATACTCTCAAACCTGGCAAAATCCAGAACCTCTGAGCCTAACTTCTTAGCCTGCAAAACACAGGAACTGCATTCCTCGATTACCTTCTCACCTGTATTTCGAAAAGTGGTATTTTGGAATGTCTAAGCAGTAAGACACCTGTCAGGCCTGGAAAAAGGCCAACATTGGAAAACTCCAGCAAATCACAATCACATCATAGAGACCTCAATAAAAACTGCTAGGAAGCAAAATCCAGTGGCTGCTGCCATTCTTCCCCTTGGGGACCATGAGTTCTCTGAGGAGTCCAGCTAAATTGTTCAATGAAAATGCTGACCCAGCTTATCCACCACTCAAACATCTTTTCCTATGTGAGGAAATGCAACAGTAAAGTATATTTTTACATTTTATTTTTTATTATTGTGTTTGAAGAAAATCAAAAGACATAAAGCAGCCTTGGCCTCACCAGGCTACCAGCTACCAAGCTTAAGAACTAATTAGACCTTTACATAGTTATTAGACCTATATCTATAAATCCGAATATAGTTTTATTATTTGGCAACACAGCACTGTTTTTACTTTTTTTTTTTTAAAGAGGTGGGTGGGGAATCTGAACTGGGCTGTTATCTAATTTTAAACATAGGCTGTCCACCTGCTTGGCATATCATATTCTCCATTCCTCCACTCCACCCCTTAACAAAATAATACCTTGATTTTACATCCTATTCCACTACCCTCAACGACTGGTTTAAAATTACCACAATCTTACTTGCTGCCTAGAATTGCTGAGATCAGCCATTTTCAAAGACAAACTTCCCTCAAATTCTGTAACAGGGAAAAAGGTCCTTTTTACAGGAAAAATTCCAAGTGGCCACAAAACAGGATCATGTTTCAGAACACATGTCCACCAAAGACCAACTAGTTTTCCTTTCCATTTCAAATGCCACCCTCCTCTGCTTCTTCTTCCCACAAAGCTGTGGTGGTAGATAAATCCAGGATTTAATTCAACAGGACTAGCAAGAAGGTCTATTTTCAGGCACACAAAAGTCTGAAACACACACATTGGTGGTCTGAGAAGGTCAAGAGAAGCACCAAAGCTTCTCAAAAGCTACTTCAGTACATGCATATGCTGGTTAAAATCAAAACAGAACAACCATGAAGCCATACTTAAAAGGTGCTGCTATGTTAACTGCTCATTAACCAGAAGTTATTATTAACTTTTAAAAAGCTGATCTATTCCCAAGCATGTAAAGCAGTTGCTCTCAACTGCTCATATTAAGACTACTTACATTTACTATCACCACTTTTCACCTTGAAGGCCTTCAGAGTGCCTCAGCTATCTACCTATCAAAGATGCTCCACTACTGCTAAGCAGCAGCTAAGCTCTCAAACCCTAGAATATGGGTTTAAAGGACATGCTCCCTCTATGACTCCTTCCCATCCAAAGGAAACTTTTTTCCTACCATTTGGCAAAACAAGCTTTGAAAACATTAACTGATTTTATATCAGTGTTGGATGTTTGCCTGAATTTGCAAGAAGCCTAGACAACAGGTGTCATGTTTTAATTACTCCCCTCATTTTGGTGTGGTACACAATGCTCCCTGTGAGACAGAAGAAATGTGAACACACAGAAACCTATCTCCCCCAAGGAACCATCCAGCAGTGTGTGTGACCAACATGTTTATTCCATGATCTCACTGTGACCTGTGAGTCTGCTCTAAAAAGAAGCCTTTAAGATTCTGCCTCCTTCTAACAAAATCTGGTTTTGTCTTCCAAGAACTTTTATGATGCAGCCAGGCACTGCCAAGTGTAAAAGTCTGTGCCATACTGAGAGCACAAAGACAGCTAAACCATCCCATTAAAATGGCAGGGGGTTACTGCTTGGACCAGAGTGTTTGTATGCAATCCAACCAAGCCTCTCTTTCAAGCTGTCCATGGGAGAAACATGGTGACCGTGCCACCAGCTCCACTGTGCAGCTGCACTCCACACTGCTGCTCAATTTAGATCCTGCTTGCTAAGGAGCCTGTGAGCCTTTGCACACATGCAGCTTCTTCTAGATTCCCACCCACACAAATGCAAAACCAGGTTTGACCTTCCCCACTCTGCCCGGTCCGTGCATCCCCCTCTAGCCTGAAAAAATTCCTGCCATCTGTCCTGCCTGTGCTGCTGACTGCTACAGTCTGATCCAGGCACTCCAAGGCTCCAATATAGTCATGCCTGTTTCTCAGCCTGCTACAGTCCCTGGAGCTGCCTATGGCTCCCTAACCTGAATTGTTCACTGAACTGTTTGGACATTCTGGAAAATAAGTCTGCTGTAAAAGGTCTGCAATGCATTAAAATCCTGCCATAAGTATTGACACAGCAGCCACTGGAGTCTGAGCACAGGGTGTCTTGAAGATGCTTACTACAGAGTCCTGCTCAGTTTATAACCACATCCCCCATACTTCACAGGCTAATTTGAGAAGTAAAAGCATGTTTCTAGACTAAAGGATGAAGTGTCAGCTATTCCTGTCCTTGGATTCAGGTTAACTGACATCCTTTGTATGTATAACACATTTCCACACACAAGCTACTTTGGGAAAGTGAAACTGTGGGCACAACAGAGGGACTAAGTATAAATCATAGTTGCATAAAAACTAGAAGATACCATTGGGTGTGGTAAGAAAGTATCTCCAGTCTCTAATGTAGGAGTACAATGTTCAGAGCACCACATTTCCAAATCCCAGGAGCAGAGATGCCCTCCCAGCCTAGGCTCAGGGCAGTACAACAGCACAACATCAATGTTCAACCTTTTGTGTCCCTCCTAGAGAAAGAAGACACCATCAGACTGAACAAGCTTAAGTTTTCCTTTAAAACTCAGCATTTATCACTTTCTTATGCTTTCAACTTCCCATTTTTCCATATATCTTAATCAAGTTTTGCTGACCACCTGCTCTGACCTCCCTGCTGCCATCTACGGGGACTCAGCAGGTACAGTCACTCAGCCACTTGCTGGAAACTTCGCTATTTTTAAATCTCACATTTTGGGAAAAAGGAAGTAAGAAGGGTTGCAATGGGCAATGTGTGATCCTCACAGTAGAACATTCAGCCACTGCAAACCCACAGGGTTTACCCAAGACTCTCTGCACAAGGACTCTGAACGGTCCTGAAGGGAATAAGCACACTGGCCCTCCTCCTTGAAAGGACATCTTTAAAAAGATATACCAGATTTAAACTTGTTGTGCTTGCCAACAAAACCAACAGATAAAACCACAAAACCAATAGATAAGACACTGAATTAATTCCCTGTTTGAGTGTGTCAAGCTCTAGTGTTGTGTGTACAGCATTTCTCCCTCAAGCTGGTTTCCTTGCTCCTGTATAATGTCATCTTGAGTACCCAAATCAGTGAGAAGAGCAAATAGGAGTGGCAAGATGACCCATTACTCCTGAGAAAGCACCCACTGTGACAACCTTATTTTTTTGTCATTATCACATCAGCTCTGGATTGTGCTGCAGTGAAATGCAAAGGCAATGCACAACAAGGGCTGAATACAAAACCCCAGGGGACACAAGCCAGACCTGTAGTACGGTACAAGAGCCATGCAGGTTAGGAAGGGAAGCCATACAAAATGGAAGGACTTACACCAGAGTTCATAGTAGTAGTTGCAACACTGGGATTGTCCACAACAGTGGCCCGTTTCACATATGTAACTTTGATTGTTGACACCCATGCAGGTTTCCTTGTCCTAAAATTAAACAGACACACTTTTAAGATGCTTTGTCAGTATCTTTTGTAAATGTTTTACTTGATGATCTGCAAGCATTTGAAAAGTACAAGTTATGGTCTTTGGAGACTCTAAAATACATAAGGAGGTTAAAAGACATCTAAGGACCACCAAAAAACAAAGGACCATTCAGAAGAAAATCCCCATATCTCCAAACCCATGAGTTACACTGTTTTAGCATCTAGTCAGCACTGCTGTCTCATTATCCCTCTCCTTTTCCACTAAAAGTTACCACAGTTTGGGAGCCAGGCATTCTCTTAGAAGAAGAGATGACATTTATTCCACATTGTACACAATATCACTGTATTACTGGGGCTGAATGCCAAGTGGAGGAAAAGCATTCATAAAGGGAACATCATAATTTGAGAAAAGACTGCTTGGATTCATTTAGATCTAAGTGATAATTACAATATGTTCCTGCAAGATTCCTATCTAAAATGATTTCTTCATAATTAGCCATGTGCTTTATGGAAGATCAGCATTCCTGTAAAACTTCTTCCTGGAATAGAAACTAGTCCAGAAGCAGAGCCAAATCAGCTGTAGCAAATCACCCAGCAGGTCCTCAAGACACCTAACATGGAAAAGGTCTATGCTGTGAGGTCTCAGTTCCCCACATGGTGCACCACTTCTCAGAAGTCTGTGTTTTCCTGCTAGTCTGAAAATATGCCTGGAAAAAAGTATAAAACACAAGAAAACAAAAGCATTTTACAGGCAGTGGTTTGTACATCCTCTATTAGGTTTTGGAGCAACCTGTGAGTTCAAAGAACATAACGGAATTTAAGAAACAAAAAAATTTGTTTCTTAAATTAATTAAATAATTTCTTAAATCAATTAAAACCACTGTAACAAAGTTTTTATTTTCACTTTCTTTCACTTGAAGTCTATTTCAAGAAAACGAAAATGTGGGTAGGCTTATATTGAAAGCTGTGCTGAAAAAAATTAATTTTGGAAATATCAACTTGCAAATAAGAAAACACCAACCCACTAAAGCCCAACAAAACCCCACCAGTAGGTGACAGGGATGCAAATTTGTGGACCCCAGCATTGGCTGAACTGCACTATTCTTCTCATTTATGTGAGTCCACCACAGCCACACTACTCACAAACTTCTATGGAGCCACCACACACGCAAAATACCAAGTGCATTTTAATGTTGAACCACCTCATTGAACAAGTGATGTGAGGCAGCAGCTTCAGTGCAGAAGAGTCCTGCACTATGTTTTCAGTATTTTTGGGGATGTGGAGGAGAACCAGCGCTTCCCCACCACACAGCACTCTGGCTGGAGCCACATCTCACCAACACAGGTCTCTCACCCAAGCACCCAAATTACAGAAGCAACATAACTTTTAAGAGCAGAACAACCTCCTGCCATCTTTTCTCCTAAGAAGTCACACCAACTTTTGATCATGTGAGGCCACAATTCAGCTAACACAACTCAGCATATGATGTACTGCTTCCCTTTCTTCCATGGATAGCATTATTTCCACAAAAAGCTCCAAAAACCACCTTTAAAACTCACCCAAAGAGGCAACAAGTTACCTCTATTTTTCAGGAAGAGGCAAACATTTTGCTGGACAGACCAGTCCAGAACTACTACAGGCAGCTAAAGAAACATTTGTTTCTTGAGATGTTGGCATGCCTTGAGATGTTGGCATGTGAAGAGTAGAAAAAACACCATTTTCCTATACAGTAAAGAGGTGTTTCCATCTCTAACTGATGGCAACTATTAGGAGACTTTGCTGAGCCAGCACAGAATTTTCTGCTTCAAGCCTGCTACTTATTCCAAAAATAGTAATTTTAGCCAGCAAAAGAACTAGAACTAGGACACATCTATTATCTGCTCTTATTAGTTTATTTACATTTTTCCTCATTTTTGTTTGCTTTGCAGAGCTAATGTAAGTGATGAACAGCATAGATTTTGGCTCTCACATGAAGACAATTGAGAAATTAAGATGCCATTGCAAAACTGCAATCCTGTTGAAAATGCTCAAGTCAGAGAATGACTAGCTGAGGTTTGTGGTTGTGACACATGAAGATCAGTGTGACCTGTTGAACCAGCAAATGAATCACATGGAGCTGGTGAAAAACCAGTCTCACAGTGCCATTTTATGATCTTCTCTGCATCACCACACTTGATCCATCCTTGACCACTTCTGGCTTACTCCCCAAAAATTTCATCCACTCAGTTTTGCCTGCTTCAAAGAGTACCAATGAGGAACAAATCAGTGTCTTTGGGGAGCAGCAACTCATAACATCTTCAACTATATTTTTCCCACTTAAAAACTCGCAGCACTACTGATTTCAGAGACTTTCATCACACCCATCCTTTTATGTGAACTTACTGACTCCCTCTTGCCAACTTCATTATATTTGAAATGACTTTTCCACACATGCTTATGTGCAGGGCTGCTCCTTGTTAACCCAGCTGGCCAATACGTGTCAGGACATTCTCAACAGAGGATCCTGAGCAGCTAGGATGGTGTTCTGCAGGTTCTTCCTGGAGATCAAATCTCAGGCAACATCCTCCTTCCTATCTAGAGCAGAGTTTACATCTTACTGTCCATTCTTTATACACTGATCAAGACAAATGCTCTTCGCTGCTAATGTACATGTGCTTGTACCTTCAAATAGTCCCACAGCTGGGGTTCTGTGTGTCACCAGTCACACTCCTCAAAGTCCAAGCAGCTCATTTTGGAGCCCTTCTGCTCAGCTCAGCCACCAAGAGGCTTTTGGGAACATGGAGCTGTCAGACTCGGGGGCCACATGTCACACTCAGAACTGTCACCCATGTTTCCAAACAGTTTCACAGAATTAAGGAATAATTTGGTTTGGAAAGGATCCCAGCAGGTCACATGGTCCTACTTCTGCATGGCATGGCTACCTCTTAACACTGGGTTACACAGCCTGGCACAGGGAAAGAGATAAAAGGTAAAGGCCACAGATCTTCACAATTGGAAGTCTACTAGGGAAAGATTCTGGCACAGGGAGAGCATTGTTTTGGGATATGTTATAGGTGACTCCTTTGGAACAAGTGTTTCAGTCTCCTTTCCTCTTTTAAGTCAAGACTCATTTCTGTGAAAAGCTGAGCCACTGTACAGTTTGCTCCTTTTTTGCAAGTCAAGGAACAGGTTATGTAGAGCCACCCTGGCCATGACAGAGACCATGACACTCTTTGTTAGGAAATTTCTACTTACTTCCAACCTCTTGGATCTGACTTCACTTTCTATTTAAATCTCAGGCTGTACTTTTCTTACCAGCAGCATTTTATTATTTCTACTTCCTTCTCCCATGCATTCTTTGTGTGATAGGCTGCCAAACTAACTACTTAAGATATATCAGCAATACAGTTATCTAAAGTCTAAATGTCTCCTGGAAACAATATCCCAAGCGCTTGTTCTATGAGGTGTACTATTCCCTTTTTCACACTAAGAGCCATACACAAGGCACAGGGCTGAAAGAGTAATTTTATAGATAAGGAAAAATAGATGGTGGAAAAAACTCTCATAGAAGCAAAGCTGGAGCAGTCATATTTTATTGACTTGCCTTTGTTTTTAACTTCCACTGCAAACAGCACTTGTAATGGTAATTTTTAGTCATTCTTACTAGAGTGGAGTTTCTATTAAACTATTACAAAAGGGTTTTGGAATATTTTTAAGGTAGCCTTAGGAAAACAAGGAAGGGGGAGGGCTTCTTTCCAAAAGCACTTTCTTCCCCAATAGCCAGTGGCTATTACATTCCAGAGTGGGCTTCCCTGCTGAAGGAGAGTCTCAGTTTTCCTGTTGTCCAGGCAAGCAAGCACATCCCTCCCCACCATCCTTTGTTCAGCTAACTGTAGATGCCTCCAGGCAGGATTACTAAGCAGGATCTACACGGGTCTGCTCTCAAAGAGCATTCAGCCCCATTAGAGCAGAATAGTCTTGTTTCACAACTAAGAAGCCAGAACATGCTGTTCATTATCTCCCACCTGCAAATCCTAGGAGATTCCCAGTTAGTTTCAGGGGATTCACTTTGTCCAGCAAATCAGCACGTACCCTAGGCTGCATGTTGTATCACTGCCTCCTGGTACCATCCTAGGAGTTGGTCTGAGAAACTGGAATCGCTCAGTCCCTGACACACAAAAAGCCAGAGTGTTTGGGAGAACACTGCAGATGTGGAGCCTGTGCTCCCTCCCAGACCAGTCCAACAGAAAAAATCTGTGATATGTGGTACAGGCTCTTGTCATGAAACTGGCTGAGCTGGGAAGATCTTACCTGGTGCATTTTGAGAGTCTCTTCATATAAGATGGAGTATTTTGGATTCGTTTTCACATGTCATAAACTTTATGAAGTAACAGTGAATAAGATTCTTAACTTATTTTCTTGTTGATATTTGGCATTTGTGATAAACCTACAACCATACCGGCAACTCTGCAACTCTGCCAGTAGTCCACTTTTGCTGTCAAGTGCTTTTACAAATAATCCTTAAAATATCCAGCAGCGGCAGATATAAGAGAACTCAAGGCAGTGCTGTATGTTGTCACATCTGAAGCCACAGCAAACAGTAATGTCAGTGCCAAGGAAAAAAGCCAATTATTCTCTTCACCTTCCACTCAAGTATTAGACCTTTACTGGAGGTCTGTGTGACAAATTAAAGGTCAAAATCTGGGGTACAATCAAGACAACAGCCATTCATGAAGGTCTGAAGGTTGACTGTGCTGCAAGGAAAGATGGAACAGACCTCCTTACCCTACTTTTGTAAAGGTTCTCAGCAGTAAATTGTTGGGTTTAATAGCTGTAAATCTGTTAGGATTTACTATGTCTGAAGCCAATATTGGAAATGAAGGAAAATAACTGATTGACAGCAGAGTTCCATCACAATAAAAGGATCAAGGCACTTCTCTCTTTTCTACTCTCAAAAGTCAGCAGTTAACCTGGGCACATACTGTTGCTAAGTCAGAAGGGAGAAAGATGAAGATGAGCAAATTCCAGGCTAGCATGGCTCTTTTCCAAGCTGAAAATTAATATGTGCAACTGCAGCAACAAACATCACAGCCCACACTCAGAAGTGCATAGTTGGCAGCCAACAACCTACAGAAGTTGACTCCTCAGTTGACATTAATCAGGTAACCAAAACCAGCAGCAGTCAGTATCACAAAATCTAATAATCATTTTAGCTTTTTGCTCTGTCTCCTCTTTCCACAGAAATCCAGACTCCATTACCCTAAATATGAGCACCTTTATATGGCCTCAATGTGTCATTCAAACTGGCAGACTATCCATTCATCCTAACCTTGGTAATACCCTGGGAAACGCTTGGAAATCTTGACTTGCATTTACTTACAGCAGTTTATAGGCCATTCCTGTCTCCTACTATACCCAGTTTTTTATACCTACTCTAATTCCCTAATTTCTCCAAATTTCACTACAGCATTTGCCAAGGCACTACACAGCAAATTACTATTTTAACAGGAAGAGAATGAGAGTAACAACAGGATGAGAGGAGTGAATAAAGGCCTGAATAAGAGGCATACTGACAGAGGGACTCAGAGAAAAGCCCAGCAACAGGATGAAGGGAGACTGCCAAAATGGCATCTGCAGAAGGGCAAGATAAAACTGGTTTTAACAGGACTTGGGCTCAATGTGTGACCACTCTAGACCTTCTGGTTTCACAGCTCTCATAGGGACTTTGGTAATAAGCATATATTTAATAACAAATCAAAATCCTGACCTAGTTATTTCACTAATCTCATTAATTGCAGGCAGCAGTCCCTTGCTCTCAGTACCCAGCCACACCCAAAACAAGCAGGATGGATTTAAGCAGGTGACACTATCCTCAGAAAAATGCATTGAAGTTTGTATTTTGAGTAACTCACAATCAGTATTTGAACCATATATATTCTTTAAGCATTCTGAGTAACCGAATGGAAGTGGTTGTCAGTATATTAAATATGTCAGAAACAACTATTTGATATCCACTATTTACCAGTTCCCACTTGGCTGTTACTCAATCTCACATATCAGACTATCACTAGTGTTGGTTAGCAAAGTGCACCAGCAACAGCTCATGAGAATGCAAACACAGAACTACCAAAGAAAATGATCTCTGTCTGATAAGGCACTCAAGGGGTAGTAAGTTAAAACTGCTACTGAAAATACTAGCCTGGAATGCCCAATCTTGCCACAGGGTTTACAATTCCTGGTTTACCAGCAGCCCCCCAGGTCCTAATCAAAGTTAATCTTAAACTCAGTAGATCCTTTCGGAGAAGGACAGCAGGTGGGATCACAGCAAGGACAGGCAGAACTGCTGGGGAACCCTGGGTCACCAGGGCAGCTCAGGACCCACAGACACCGGTGTGGCTGAGCCCTCACCAAAGCCTCCAGACATCTCCTGCCTTCACAAACATTACACCTGTGAGTCCTTTGGAACATAAAAGTAAAAATCCACCATCTGAGCAAGTGACATGCCCTTTGGTGGGTTCAATTTAACAAAAACACCCAAGGCTGCCACAGATGAAAGTGGCTCTGACTGCTGGGAGTTACTGGAACCTCAAGTGCCAGGCTCTGCCAGCACACCAGGGGATAGATTCCTGTAAGCCTGCCTTATGACAGACAGCTGAGGCCAGGAAATAAATCAAGTCTGGACGCTTCTTCTTAAGTCACCCACCACAAATTTTGTTTTGCAGAATGTGGGGGGGAAAAGTGTAGTAAGTGCAAATATGCAAACACTTTAGAAGTATAATAAGTGGGGGAGGAATGATGCCTCTGAGCTGTCTCAGGCACAATAAAGATCTCCAAAATGGGAATTCTAATCCACAACATTTATTGCTTCACTAATGCCAGCATCAGGAGAATTATATTTAGATCACCATGATTAATCAGCCACAGCAGACCCATCCTCACCCCCAGCAGATGCAGAACCTCCAAGGTTTTATTAACCTTTATCTGAGGAACAAATTGGTTTGTTGCATCCATTTATCCTGAAGAAATACTCCAACTATCTTTAAAGGGACACTATCCTTTCACAGATCACGGACACTTTGATATATTTCAATAAGAGCTGGTTTCTTTCATTTTTGTTTACTGAAGGTTTCAATTTCAGATTCTGACAACTATACATTAGTGTTTTAAGCACCATATGTTTACTTCCTCACTCCTTGCTTGAAGCTTCCCAGCTGCAGTCCTCCGCCCTGTCACATTAAAGATATACACTTCTAGACTTCTAGGAAATTACAGCTTTGAGGAGGTCATCTTGCACTTTGTTGGTCTAAACCACCAAACAGAAGACCATGCTGAAAACCTCAAGCAGTTAAAATTAAAACCGAAAGCATTTGGAATCCAACTTCTTCTTTTACTCTTTTTTCCTTTTTCATTTCTGCAGTAAACTAGGTGAATGTATTTGAGCTACCGTCTCCAACCTTAGGAGGAAATGCTCACTCAAAACTAAAAGCAGAGATCCCCTACAATCATGTTTCCTTGGATGGGAGCTTTACACACCCACACTGCACTGATGTCACATAGTGCTGACCTAGCTTTTTAGGCATTTAAATATCATCCTCACTGCAACAATAAAAAAACTCCCAAAATCAATGAGACACCTTACTTTTACCAGGTGTTTGACAGTCCATCTGCAATGCTACAATGCTGCTGGCTCCCAAAGAAGAAATGAAGGCAGATCCAGGGAAAGCAGCTGTTCAGCGCAGTCCAGGGGTGCAGAGGAAAAGGTGCTGGTCCTGGGGAGCCAAAGGTCTCACTCTGATCCTTCCACCCTCACACACAGCTCATGGTAGGGCACCCCACTCAGCACCTCTTCCCTGAGACTGCTGCCCAGGATCAGCATCCCTTGTGTTGAGTGAGAACAACAAAGGGCATCCCAGACAGCCAAATGTTTACAATCTGAATGTACCAAGTAAAAACCAAGACACAATGGAGGTGCTGAGATGTTCCTGAATTCCTCCCCTACTTTCAATTAAACAGTACTGTTCAGTAATAACCCTTGGAAAAAGAAATTTCTGAATAATATTTCCATGTAGGACACACTCACAAACAATTTTTTTTAAAGACTAAAAATGATTAGAACTAAGAAAAGTTCAAGCAGCTCTTTCCCACTATATCCTTTATCAGTGGATAAAAATAGTCAACTTTGCTCTTGTGTTCTTGAGGCAACACCTTTTCTTCCTGCTTCCTGTAAATGCCTCTATTGATGCTGAAAAGTTACCCAGCAGAGAAAAAAGTACCATCCATCCACTGAGACAACCAGATGTTCACTGTTACAGCAAATGAAGCCAAATTACACCTAACTTCTACTTTTACACCTTATGCAGCACCCCAGCTGCACTGAACGCATCTCTAAAACAAAATGGATTATTTAAAAACAGGAACTTTACAGAAAAACACATCTGTGAGTCTCAAGCAATCTCAGCATTGAAGCAGCTACATCTCACTGCAATTTGAGAGTTACCTAAAGCCATTCAGCCTTTGTGCCTGAATTTCCCCCTCTGGTTCAGTTCCTAGTTTTTAAGGCAAGTCTCTTTGCCCTGAGTGCTAACAAGTGAACTATTATTTATAGCTATTGCACCAATCACAGAAGGTCATTGTGCTAGAGGTAGTTTCTTATGTAAAACTCTTTTCGGATTGGGGGGGGGGGGTGTGGGGGTGGGGAGAGAGCTGCATTTCACCAAAACTGAACTGATAAGGAAAAAGAGACAGCACTGTTTACTCAGCAGCGCGTCGAAGCCTTTTAGCGCTGATAAACAACTGAAAGTAGGTAGTTTAAAGCATGTTATGGTCCAATCTTGACTTCTTAATTTTAAATCAGAAACTGCAAGCAGCACTCTGATATAATTCAGTATTTATTTATTGTGGATTACGGATCACAGCAGTGCTGGAAAGAGTTTACAGTTAGATTCTCCTAGAGACGTGCCTCCCAAACCAAAAAAAGGGTTTGCTCTCCCCAGCCTAGGAACACATAGTTGGCACCTCCTCCAGCAGAGAGCAGCTGGGCAGTTGCTACCATTTCTCATTCCACTCGATGTTACCAGCTATTAAATTATCCCAAGTTTCTTGTTCAAGCTCAAACTCTCGCAAAACAATTTTAAAATCACCAAGCTGTGGGTCACAGCATGTTGCCATTTTCCATTTGGTGCCTTTTGTTAGAGATGGGACACACACATATGTATATACCTCTCCCTGGGTATTTTCTGGGATTTTTTCCCTGGTTTGTTTTTTTTTTTTTTAATCCACAGTTTTACATACAAAATAATGCCTGTACAAGAAAAAAGTTCAAAGTTTGGCATGTTTTTAAGAAATGCAAACGCAATTTCATTTAAAGGACTGTGGAAAGCACCCTAAAACCGAACGGCACAAAGAGCCTCCCTGCTCAAAGCCTCCAGCAACAACAAGGAAGTTCCTATCCCCGGCTCACAGTTTTGCTCCTTCCTCGCTAATAAAAAGCGTCTCTCACACAACTGTGCTCTCCGATCACACACCACGGGTGGGGAAGTGCTGATTGTACAGTTCCGTTTTGGGAAAGTCAGAAATCATATCCTTAGAGGTGGGGGAAATAAACATAAAAGTAATCGGTCACATCCTCCACCTGAGCAAGCAGCTCCCACCGCACTTCAGCCGGTTGGTTACCTGTCTGAGACCCAGGAGGAAAGGCATTCTGCAGGCTCATCCTCCACGCCAGCACATGGGAAGGCAGGAATTTAAAGCCCCACAGCAACCATTTCTTCATCTGCTGTGGGCAGCCCGCTCCTCCGATCCTATTTAAACCAGGGCTTCCTCAGCTGGGAATGCTAAGTAAACAGGGTCCTGGGACACTGCACGCACTCGCTGGCTCCCCCTCCTCCTCCTCCCACTCCCTGTGACATATCTCAGACGCAGCCCAGCCGGGGTGTTTGCAAGGGGGAAATGACATCAGGTCGGGCAGCTCTGAAAAAAAGCCCCAAAAAACAAAACAAAAAAACCCTACCCCAAGCAAAAAAAACTAAAACAACCCCTCAGCACAAAAGCACACACACACAAAACCCCCAACACAAACAACAAAAAACACCACGCCCCCACAAAAGGAAAAGAAAAACCACACCAAAAGGCAGCCCTGATCCTTAAGAGTGCTGAGCTGCTGGGTGACACCCGGCAGGTCGCTGCAAACGGGACCAGTCAGGGAGCCCTGGTGGAGCAGAAGTGCTCTCCTCCCTGCTAAGGGGTGCTGCAAGGGAGGGCGATCTATTAAAAATGTTGTCATGAGCCACCAGTGTGGTGATGATTAAATCTCGCTAAGCAAAAATAGACAGTTCATCTATTTCTGAGGAGAAAGCCAAGTTTGATGGTGCCTGCTGGACAGCACTGGAGTCCTAGATGCCACCACCATTGTTTCCCCGAGTACCTCCAGACCCTGAGGACCTGGGTAGTCTTCACAGATTCAAAGCACTTCCCAGCCACCTTCTGCCTACCACAGTTCCACTGTTTCTGACTCATAGCACCGTTCAACTCTCAGCCCCTGATAACAGCTGTCCCTCTAAAGAAACAGCAACAACTTCCCTGATTTCAGAAGGATCAGGATTGGACCCTTCCAGCATCAGACAGGTGATGGGAAGAGTTTCAAATCCACCTCTCCCCAAGGAAAATCTGACTAGCCCTGTCAAAAGGTTTCTCATTCTACTTGAGCTCATTTCACATTTTCATGCCAAGGGGCAATTAAGCCTTATAAACAAATTTATCATCCGGTGCCCAGGATGGCATGTCTTGTTTGTCCTCCCCCAAGCAAGGAGTACAGCAAGTTCCACAGTGGTGCAGAAGATGACACTGCAGAAGGTAATCTAAATTTAACTTCCTTTTCTACCTCCACTTTGAAAGTTCAGCAACCTCTTTTTTTGTGCTTCTCTTTAATCAGCAGCTGTCCTCGTCTGTCGGGGAGGGGGAAGTCTGGGACACCACTGCCACTCCCATGTGCCCCAGCAGCAGCTCCATGGATATTTGACAGAGGACAAACTCCCCTGGCTTTTGACCTCGTTGGCTTTGGAGCCCAACAAATTAAAATAAATGACAAGGGAAGGAATATCGGTTTTTTGCATAGTGAGTTCACTGAATGCCTTTTTTAGTAGCAGTTTTATTAGTAATTTCAGTACTTCAGGAGAGAGAGAGAAATCACATACAATTCTTGCAAATGCTAATTAGAAACGAGAAAAAAAGAAAAGAGGAAACTAAAAAAAATAAGCAGAACAGACACCCCTTGCCACCCAACAGCTAGACAGCTTTCAGCAGTGTCAGAAAAAGACACCCATTTTGCACATGCCAGAACCACTCAGTGACCACCACTGCTGCCTCCTCTCAGTCCAGCCCAGAGTGGTTTCCCAAATGAGAACCGCACTCTGTGTGTCCTCTCCACAACTGGGCTGGGAGACTACACACAAGCATTACTTATTTTTACACCAACTTCAAGGTACCATCTAGAAATGCTGTTTAAGGGTAAGCACATCCCTGATTTCCCTAAGAGAAAACAAGCAAGGAAGCAATTTCCTGGAGGATGCAAAACATCAGTGTTAAATAGCATCAGCCAGGCAATGGGATTTTCCAGCTTTTGTGCGCTTGGATCAAACTAACTCTCAACCTTTGCTTTTCCAATTCTATGGACAAACAGCAGTGATATAAAAGGGCAGCTTTCTGTTTTAGTAATCTGTTCTGTGGCCTCACACTGGCCTTTGAAACATCCGATTTTGGCTGTTGCTATCCAGAGCTGTGGACCAGGCAGATCCCAGGGCTGAGCTAATGCAGCAGTTTCTAAATCCCTACTGGCAGAAGAAATCTAACTTTAACCACCCGCCTCTTCCCCAGCACACACTCAAAAGGCAAAGCGTCATTCCAGATCTAAGACAACTTGTGAAGGACTATCAAAAGCAGGAACTTGGCGGAAAAGCAAAAGCATCCTAATTTATGTGTGAATTTAGCAATCCTGGAAAGACTGACACAAAAAAGGTGGTTTGCAAGCAGGCATTACCACATTGGACTGCAGCAGGAGCAGCCACCTCTCTTGCAGTGACAGCAGCCAGTAACATGCTCCACAACTCTGCTATAGGCGACTACGGAAAAAACCCTGTAGAGGGACAGAAAAATAAAAAAGAGCTGGACAAGGTAGCTCATACCCTTATAAAACACTAATCAACACCCTTAGAACCTCTGCAAAACACCTAGGTTCTCCTAATCGTTGCAATTGCTTTGGATATACCAACTGGTATCCTTTTACCCCCTTCTCTTTTTTTAAGTTCATAAATTCTTGCCCCAAAGCACTGCCTGGTGGCAGTGAGTTTCATAGATGGTGGTTGTGAACAAATAGTTTCTTTCATCATGAATGAATTCACCACCTTCTAATTTGACTTTCATATTATTAGCAGGTGGGAACAGAAGTCCTCATCCATCTTCTCACCCATTCATTACTCTGTACCTGTTAGCTATCTTCTTATAAAAGATATCAATCTTCCCTATCCTCTTAATGTAAAATCTTATCCCAAAGCCTTCAGCTGCTTATTGTCCATTTCCAAAACCCTTCTAATTTTCTCCTGCTCTCAGCTTGGGGGAAACCAGAGCTGAAATAATAATTATTTTAATGAAAGCAAGAGCAGCTCTAAGGCAGGATCAGCATGGGTTCACTGCCTTTACACAAACCTGGAATTTAAGATCTGCAAAGGCTACACAAGAGTGCATCTATCTAAGATATAATGACAAAACAAACCCAAGTTTTTTGTTTGTTCACACAGCTCCTCAATAAATGACTCTCTTGAGGGCTCTGAAAAGTCAGGACTAATGTCAAGACAGATTATGGGATCTACATTACTTTCAAAATTTGCTTGTTCAGGCAGCCACCAACCATTCTTTTTTGGCACATCAGCATGGATCCCACCACAGAAAAATGGTGAGCAAGTTTCTACTGGAAGAGAGGCCTCTAGGCATTACCAGCCTGTAATACTGCTCCAGAACATGCCATCTGCCCCAAATATGATGTCCAGCAAAGGATGCTGCTCCGTACCTTCACAGGCCAACACACTGTGCCTTATGACCTCAGATAGAACGTGCAAGTGAAACACATGATGGAAGTTGTTTGGGCCATTTCAGAGTTGCTTTCCATGTTTGATGGGAGATGCCTGCAAGCAAGTCTGATAACCAAGCAAGGTATAGAACTCATTTTGATACACCCTGAGGAGATCCAGTTGTGATAACACAATTGCAACAAAAATTGATGTTGTGCACCTCAAATCTGTCAGGCTTGAAGCATAGTCTGCTCTCAGTTGCTCCACTATTACAGTCCTAGGCAGAGAGAGGTTTTGAACAGTAAATACAGGTGATGTGTAATATCCTCCATTTAAACTTTAATACCACAGTTCTGCAGCTACATACACAGGTTGACCATAAAGTTGGAACAATTTTATCTAATTATTCTTCCATTTTCCCCAGTGCACTCTGTTATTTTCACGTTGATAAGATGAGTGTTTCTGGAGCACCATTTTGTTAGTCAGCCTGCAGCCCTGGGTGCTAGGACTGAGACTTCATAAATCTGGCACACACTCAAAACACACTGTGAAAGAAGCAACCTCAACGAAGGTGACTTTACCTTTCCCCATCCTGGGGATAGTTTGGGGATAAAGAAAAGAAAAAGGAAAGAAACATACAGAAAGGTGTAAAAGCAGATCTCTGTTTCTCTAGTATAAGACAATATCCAGGAACAACAAGCATCATCTTGACAGCAAATATTCCAATGGACTAGTTTGCTAGCAAAACTAGCATGAGACACTGGAAGATGACCAGTGCTGGAAGAGCAATGCAATGCTAAATCTGCCTACAAACCATTTCTGTCTGCCCACCTGTGCACTTGTAGATCCCTGAAGAGTGAAGGGCAACTTCCCCACCCCAATGATAGCACTACAAGAACATGACTTTCCAGTGTGAGGGCCAGGTGTCCTGGGTTCATGTAACACAGCATTGGCACTGCCTACCAAGAATGCCATCAACAAATTCCAGAGGACCAAGAAGAGGTCAGGCTGGTAACCTCCCAGTACCTGCAGGACCTAGAATATCTACTCTTTTGCTCAGGGGACAAATGGCCCAAAACAAACCTTTCACTCTGTCTAGTATTACTGTATTGTTTAGGAGTGGGGTAAAGTGGGTCCCCCAGTCCACATGCACTTCAACTAAAAAAAAGAACACTGGAGTCATTGCATTTACTGTTTTTCAGGCCTAACTGTCTTAATCTTTGTGGAGAAAGCAAAGAATAATTTCAGAAAAGACACCATATCTGTTGGAACCGGTGTGTGAGTTAGCACTGCAACCAGTCTGATGGATCAATAAATTTTAATGTGCAACAAAGCACAAGGGCTTGCAGTGGTAAGAAGCTGTGCCTCTTCCCCACAGACCATCACTTCTGCCAGCTCAGTGATTCAGAAGTGCAAAAAACTCTTGCAGGGCCAGTGCATTTCAACCTCACTGCTGTTACCTGTCTTTCTCTCTGAGTAACTGGTTGATCAGGGACGATGAGACCCTATACCTTAAAATATTCTCAGTGTTACTGAGAGCCCCAACAGCAACAGCTCATGTTTGATTCCAACTGACTCTCAATTCCAACTGAATCCCAAACAGCAATTTGCCAGCCAAGCAGGCAAGTACAAATATGTGCCACATCTCCACCCAAAAGCCATGTGTAAGCCCTGAACTCAAGTAGTGTGCCCCACAGAGGAAGCCACTACCCACTCCATCATCTGCTATTTCAGTGACAGCTTGTCCTCCTCTTCGCTGCTCCTTTGTGGGTGAAGAAATGCCAGCAGTAAAGCACTTCCCTTTGCACTTTTGTACAGCAAGCAATCCTTCCTCTGAAGCTGCATTTTGTATTAAGCTATCCTAAGGGCACTCAGGGAAAGGGCAGGGACCAGACAAGGAGTGGTTGTGGAGGACATACCCAAGAGGAGTCCTCTCCAAAACCCGTCTGACAGAGGAGATAAAAGCAACCACATCCAGGCTGTTCAGACACTCCTGCCCACTCTGCTGTTCAGCTGATGGGAGAGTGGCAGCAATGAAAAGTTCAGGCTCTTCTCTGAGACCAAAATAGTTTTTTCTAAGTGTAGCTTGAAGTTTCCAAGCTACAACCTTGTTCCCACTGCTGTTTCTCCATGGAGCAGAAAATGATAGCCCAGGTCCAGCGTGCTTTCCTTCACAGCAACAGAGCTGTGGCCAAACCAATGCAACTGTAATGCCAAAGTCTGTGTGAATCATCTACTTTTGTGTGACCACTCTAACACCCACACTGCCATCCAAGCCCAGAGGTGTTGAAAAGCTTCAAAGTCCATCACTGAGGCACAGAGGGACTAAAGGCCTGAAAGTGCCCCATTGAGAAGTGATGTTAAGTGCTTCAAAAAAGATTGGGTTGATTCTACCCCTTTAGCATTCCCAGGTTTTTGGGTACCTGAAATGCCCAAATGAAGATGTCAGGCTTCACTTTTAGTCTGGAGTGTGTAATGAAGTCATGGTAAAACCTACTCAGCTTTCTTCTAAGCCTGCTGGGAGGGGGAGAAGGAGGAGGGAGTGGAGAGTTCAGCTGTTAAATATTTGAAGAGACTGCCACAGTGTATCCGGGGTGGTACAGGGACACCAGCTTGGCTCCCTGCTTTTTGGCAGTACAGCTCTTGTCTTCCTGATGCCCATGTATGCAAACAGGACTTAGGTAACGGCTCAGGAGGAGAGGATCTGCTCCAGACAGGGAAGAAGGCAGTCTGCAGACAGTAACAGGATCCCCTAAGCGCAGAATTAAGACGGTAAGCGTCTGTTCTAGTTTTAGAGTCTTGCACCATGTGGGTACCAAAAATACAGTGTGTGCCCTTTGGTCACATCATCACAGACATGCATTGTCCCAGAGATGCTTACCAGCACAACCTTGATGGAGAACTTGGATGCCCTACTCTTACAAGTGCTATTTGATTTCTCTACAAATGACAGCAACTCACTATTTTTAGTGCTCATCTCATGGTTGCTTGGCGTTTCCCTTGGGCCTCACTTACCCTTGTTTCACAGCTTTGGTGCCAGCTCCCACGAAGCATTTTTTTGATGCCAGAAGGGATCATGCCAAGTCTGTCTGTGTTGATGCCAAAATGGCAGCTGGCTTTACTGCTGAGACAGGATTTGCCAAAACTAACAACACTAGTGCTGGGGTGACTAGAACTGACTTTAAGGTTTTCATCTTCCTTACTCTTCTATTGCCTCTAGATTCCATGGGGTAACACTGCTCTAAATATCTTTTGAGGTCCTAGAAGATGGTTTTTTTCATCATAGGCCAAGTCAATAGGCAATTATACAGCAGACAGTCTTAACTTAGAGATCCTCAAAGAGAAGGATACTTTTGTACATGTAGCAATTATCTGGGATGCAGCACTTCTGCTGCTGGGCCCAACTACACAGGCCAAGGCCTGCTACAGATAAGGCAGGGCATGAACTCCCAGAGCCTGTAAATGTGTTTATAAAGAACCTACCACAAAAACAGACAATCTGGTGAAGATAAGGGTGGCTACGTGATTTACCAAGATATACCTATGACAGAGGTCTGGAGTGCACAAGAAGGTCAGGGATCAGCCAAAATGCATTACATTACCATGGGCAAGAAGATAAAATCCAAGCAAGTTAATTGCCCTTTGCCCCTTTTGCCCTCTCACAAAGTGCCACTGTGTGAAAAGCCAATATTCAGATAAAATCTAGTCTCACACATGATGCACAAGCATGTTAGTTATGGGAAACACCCACAGAGATAGGAACAGATAGCAGACATGATAGGCAATCACACATGCAGATGCCTGTGATTTTAGGTGAGGGTATCCCTGCAAATTACAAATTTGATGTTAACCTCTGTTGCTTTTCTTATAAATCTAAAACCCACACCTTGCTCAGAAACAGTGATGTCAAATGGGCACCTGATGGCCCAAAGACACTCAGCTCTTGCTTCAGGAATAATGCACTGGTTAACCTGACAAGAGGTAAACAACTGGTTAAAAAGCTTTGTCATCAGGTAAGACTTTGCTGGGAGGATCTGTTATGCATATAGTCTGGTCAGATTTCTTTTAAGTTTGTTGGCCTTTCCTGAGCATAAGTTTACATCTTGAAGAAGTTTAGAAAAGCGCCCCTCAAATCCCAGCCGTCTTGTTTTCTGTACCTTGTTTTACAACAAAGAGGCTCTTTCATTAAGTTCTGAGAATTACATTTCTCCAGCAGAACACCACTTCTATGTAGCTTGAACCCTTCTTTGCAGGAACAAATTTTTGGGAAATCCTTCAGAAAAAAAAAAACAAAACCAAAAAACCAAAAACATCAGCAGCCACCTCTTTTTGAGCACACTGCTGGATATTATGGTTTGGTAATGTTACACTACAGAGCAATATTGCATAGGCTGAGGCAAATGTCCTCAAGTTGCTCTCTAGATATGTACACCATCAAGAACTTTTTATCCCTGGACTTTTCCTTCCAGGCCCTGCTGTGCCTACATCTCCACTGATTAAATGGATTCTGGTTTGCAGGAGACTGCATTTACAGTACTCAAACCACAAACAACTGCTTTAACTGAATCTTCTTCCTCTTAGAAAATACAGGTGTATCACAATATGATATTCCCAAAATTAAAAGTCTCTCAATTAACCCAATGGGCTATGCAGTATCTGAGTTTTACAGGACTTCTGTTATCTAGCAGAAACACAAACTCATTCTTACAGCCCCAGGTAGGCTGGGGCTCAGAGTTTGGCACAAGCATGAGGAAAGCCCCTCCACCCACACAGCGCGGGGGTCTGACTAGCAGACAGACTTCTCCCCTTCCAAAATGAAGGGCACTGAAGATCACATTTCTTCACACAACCAAAACAAAGAATGAAAGGAAATCACAAGTTTCACTATTAAGAAAGCTCAATACAACAAGCATTTAAAAGATCACAGCAAAACAGTATTAAAGACATCACTTTTAAATCTCTAAAAACTCTACGAGAGCTATTCAGTCTTAAACTCCACTGCTAAAAACTTCCTTAAAAATGCAACTTTATGGAAAAAACGTTTCAGAAAACCACATTTTAAACAAAAGATTGTCTTTTCTAACTTGAATTATTGCATTGCTTATGATCTCTCCAAGTATGTGAAATTAAAAAATGAGTAAACAAAAGCAAGGAATAAATCAGCATTGTGTATGGTTAAGGGCAGATTCAAGCTGAGCTCACTGGTATCTGTGAAAGAGAATAAAATATAAAATACCTTAAAGCCTAATCTCTCTCCTATTACAGTACAGGTTCTGTTTTGACTGACATCTTTACCAAGAAATAATAAAAGCCCCCCAAAAGGCCACCCACTTGTCTGCTCTGCCAACCAGAGAGCAGATGTTTTGAGGGAGCCCTCAGAAAACATGGTGTACACGAACCAGAGCTGACAGATGTAACTTTCCAGGTGCAAACAAAGCTGGTTCCAACCAACCATACAGGGCAAAAAAATCCAGTGCCTCCCATCACCAGCTTCACCATCCTGCTTCATTTTCCCTAACCACAGAAGGGGCACAGCACCTGAGGTACCAGAACCATGGGGCTCAGAATGAATTCACTGCTATTCTTTCCGTGCCCAGCAGAGCTGCCCCGGCTGCCCAGGCATTGCTGGCGGCTGGGCTCGGGCAGAGCCGCCCCGGGAAGCCCCAAGTTATGTAAGGGACAGGCGGCGGGGAGGAAGCGATGTCCCGGTGTCGCCTTTCAGCAGCGGCCCTGGCATTGCGCAGTTTGCACTTTGCTGAAGCATTAAAGGCACTGGTGGCACCTGCAATCACAGCCAGTTTCTAAATTTCAGTGACAAACCTGCTGGCCAGGAGGCTTTGCCCTTTCAAGGGCAGACACCTCCAACACACTGTGGTCCCACACACCTTCTTTCCTGGTATCTGTAAGGTTTTCCCCTTAGGTGCACTGCATGTGCAAAGCTTATTTCAGAGAGTTCAGTAATTAAAAACTTAATTCAGTTTTATTTTGGGAAGACACACTGATAACCATAGCCTACCTTTATGGGCATTATCCCATCCAAACTGCTATATTTTCCATCAATGCTTGTTATTCCACTGGAGGATAAAGTGAACACTCCCCTGGCTGTGCAGAGCAGGAGAGGGACCAGATGATCCACACGGTTTTAGCTCTCTCATGCACTTCTCTGCAGCAAGGCTGCAGAAAAAGAGAGAAGATCGAGCACTTGCTTTCTCCTTGCTCAGGCCTGGCTCCCAGACATGCATGTGCTCTAGATCACAAAACCAGTGACCTTTTACTACTGCAAACATTGCTGCTTTTGGAATTCTCCCATAGCATAAACCAAGTGGTCTGTATGAATCAGTATTAAAAAAATCAAAACAGATCAAAACCTGACTGACATCCTGCCTTTTTACTGGAAAGTTGTTAGTGCTAAATTAGAGTGACTACAGCAAAACAGTAAATGTAAAAACACCCAGAAAAACACCAGAACAAACCCCCAACTGGCAAAATATTTTCTTCTTCAAAAGATGAACAATATGTATCACCCTCAGCACTCAGAAAGCTCACTGCCCTGTGGGTTACTGTTGAATGAAGAAATTCTAAGACAAGGAAATATTTTCAATTTTTAGAAATACTCACTTCTGACACATCACAGGCTCCTACAGTAGTATTTTTCCCCTGAAAGGGGTAGTTTGGGGAGTAGAAATTCTGAACGTCTCCTTTGGAACACCAGCACATCAACCCTCATTTCCTGTCAACAAGTGAGAAAACTAAGCACCGATTTAATTTCAGAGACCCAGCCTGCACCTTGTAAAGTCATTAGACCATTAAAAAGACATCTTCCAGGTAAAAATAAAGAAAGAACTTAGGGACAGACAGCAACATTTGTGAGCAGGATTAAGTTACAGATTTAATTACAGACTGACCATCAGACTTGTCCTCCTTTCAGCACTTGTTTCTTAACAGAGGCTTCAAAAGTCAGGGCTGTTTGAAAATCAAAGATGCAAACCCAGAGGCACCAGGCTGTCAAACTGCTCTGGGAACGATTCACTGCACCCAAAGCATCAACATTTCTCTAACCTATTCTTAAGGCAACTGCAATCACTAGAGAACCCACTGCCTCAACAGGGGATGTACTCCTGTGCCTGATGCCCTTTAAACACAAGGTTGTTCTTTCCCATTAACATTAACTCAGGCCTTAGTGCAAGATAAGGCAGTATTTTTTTTTCTCCACTAAAAACAAGACACCTGATCATAGGGATCTTCTTAACTTAGCTCACCTGGAAAATTGTTCCATTCTTCTATAAGCTGCTTCCAGAAGACAGAAGAAGTCTTTATTTTCTAGACTACAAGGATTAAATCATGGTTTTACTGGTTTTCTCAGTCTGAAACTTAAACCCATCTTAAAATGTGGGATCCAAAATGGGGCATATCACTTACTAGTGTGGAGTATTACAAAACACCTGTACAGGACAATTCTACACTGTTAAAGATTTGGTGAGTTTTTTACTGGAAGAACTGCATTCAATTTCTGGTCTAAAACCCCAGACTATTTCACTTTTTCCATTGCGAAATATTCTGCATTTTTACTTGAGCAGAAGTGAAATAGACTTCAGGCTATTTCACCAACTTGTCCTCCTGTTTTAAAAAACACACACAAACTTCCATCTGCATCTCAAGTGTTTTCTCTTAGTCTCCCAAACTGCTGGCACAGAGGCAGAACAAACCCCTCCAGGATCCCAGTCACCACCACAGACACTCCTCAGCAAATATTCATCACTTAAAGGATCCTCACTGAGTATCCCAGAACCAATGTGCTGCCTCACTCAGGCTGGGCTGTAAAACATCCATTGAATTAACCAAATTAAATTCATCAGCCTCCTCCCATGAAGCTGTTCCTGATAAATCTACACTGTTCATTTCCTGTTATCTTAGAGATGCTTATAAAACCTTCAGGGATTTATTCTAGTACTTCAATAGAGACTGAAGCTCTTCACCATTTTGTAACTTTTTCTTTTTTTTTCCTTTAATCTGATCCCCTATAAATTTAGAATTTCTTTCCATATGTGCAGATTTACAACTAGGAGTTTGTACACTTTCTGTTTGGGGGTCTTTTCCCTCCAGAACTAAAAGAGCTGCAAACACTTTCAGTCTGTATCAGTTACTGAGTTATTGTACACTCACTTCATTCATTACATTTTATATCAATACCTTTCTTTTTCTTTTTTTTATATCTAACACTGTTTTGCAGAACCTTTTCCTAAGCCTTTGTGTGTTCCTTACTAGCTGCAATATAATTTTTACACCAAAGGTAAATGATAAAATCGTTAAAATTTTTACTGTCCCTTCAGTTTTAGATGGCTGGATTTAGTAGATGGTTTTAACATCAGCAAAACATAATGAAGATGATAATAAATTCCAGAATCCTTTTCCAATGCAGGTCTGGCATGCAAAAGAAAAATGTTAAGAACTTTTACCACATATTCATTTTTGGAAAGAATTCAGCATAAACTGACAGCATGGCTTTATCTTTTAAAAGTGTCAACACACAGTGGACTGTCTACTGCAGTCTAAGCTCACACTGACTTGAAGTCACCATGAGGAAAAATAAGTGACCATCAAAAATGTCCCAACATTCTTGGGAAATTCAAAGCCATGCAAAATCAAAAAAAGTTAAGCCATCTTCTGTAAATGTAAAAACATATTAGTGAAATGGAACTTTTATCTGCCAAAGCAAGCCAACAGAACCAGTGCATTCAGTGCATCCACCATGCACCAAAAGAGACCTTCAGAGATGCCTGAAGGATTCAGACTGGAAACCAGATGCATAAGAGAGACAAATCAAGCAGCTTTGTTGTCAGACAAAGCACACTGGACCAGGGTGAATTCCCATACATGCAACTAGTGCATTCTTGAGCTGTGCAGTAAGATGAAAGTCTCTGAGCTGTTTTGTGCTCCACAGCCCTGTAGCTCTGCACAGCTGAGCCTCTCTACTTCCCTTTTCAAGGCAGGCTGGAGGAAACACAACCTTGCTGCTTCCTCATTAGCATGAAGTGATGTTGTCAAATTGTCTGCAGACAGCTTTTGAACTACCCCAGGAACAGCCAGGCCTCCAAAAACTCAACACACACATGGAAAATGCTTCTTCCTAAACTTCCCAAGAGGAGGAAGATGCAGCAGTGGCTCCTACAGTCCCTGAGCTGCAGCTAGCTTGGGAGTGTCTGCAGCTTACAGCAGTTCTCACCAGATTGTTGTTCAAGTCCTCCACTCTTTGCTCTCATTTAGATGACCTGCAAGAAATTTCGATGCATGCAGATGCCAAGGCCATCCCTTGTGAGCTGAATCCTTAGGTATGAGAAATGCCACCAAGTCAGGGGTTTGACTGAGAGCCCAGATCTTGCTGTAATGTGATAGCTCTGCCAGAGCCATCCTGCCAGGTCTATTAAATCCCAGTATTTCATAAAGTAACAGTAGAATCTGAAGTAAGTTTAGTTTCTGAAGGACAGAAACACCAGTTTCTGGTGGTCTGGAGGTTTTGTTTTATTTCAGTGTTGCCCTGGGTCAGGTCAGCTGACCACAGAGGCAAGGAGCACAGGCTGCTGCTGCACCACTGCAGATGCCAAGCATTCAGTATGGGCAGTCAATGCTAATGCCAGAACAAAAGACAAGACCCTTTTCCTAACTTCAACAGTCCCCCCACAGACCCAGCTTTACTTGGATTGTGTCTAGGAACAACCATTTCCTCACAGTAGAGACAGATTTATCCTTGGGAAAAAAAAAAAAAAAAAAAAAAGTGGGGAGGGGGGGTCAGATCTCTCAGAGAGACTCTGGCATCTTCAAGAAAGGTCAAGAACTCACCCCCAACGCCTCTAAGCCTTACAAGGAATGAACAGAAATGAAAGAAACCCTCTATCTATTCAATAGCACAAATTCAGACATTCTGTCAAGATCTGAACACTTTTACCATGTTTTTTTCCTAACACAGCCTGGGGCTCAAAAACATTCTTGAACATGAAGGTTCATATAAATCTACCAAATTAGAGTCAGAAAGACTTTCAAATGTAATTTACAACTCAGCCAGTCAGCAAAAACATGAAAGGGCACTACCCAGTAGATTCCCCCAGTAAATAAACACTCAGAGCAGCATAAAAATTTGTTCTGCAATAATGTCTTCATGAGACAGTTGATCTTTAGTGATCAAGGAAGTTGTGGATAAACCTCAAGACTGAGAATGTTTTCGGTGCATATTCTCATTTCTCCCGAGGGAATCTTGATCTTCTGAGGAATATTAACATGAAGTATGCAAAACATTTTATGGACTGTTTATAACCTAATGACTCCAAGTGTAACCTTAGATGTCATTCTGCAAAGGCTTAGTCATGTTCAGCAATCTGAGCAGAGGGAAAATGCTAGAGCCTCTTGGGCAGATCACTTTTATTGCTCCTTTAGCTCTGTACAGGCAGTTTCACATAATACAGTTAACTTATACTGGTATCAGCAAAACACTGCTCAGAATCAAGCTGACATAAAACTCATGGTTACATTATTAACTAATAAAATCCTTCCAAGGACTTGTGTTTGGAAATGTTTCTTCACATATACAGCCAAATCTGAAAATGCAAAAGATTCTTATTTAAATATGACTTAATAGTGTTCTTCTGAAAAAGATTTTGAAATAAATACTCTAATCCTTCAATAAAAGACAAACATGAAAAGCATATGGTTCATACTGGGTATGCTTATTGCAAATCAAGTTACCTTCCTGGAAACTAGTATGTATTTGTTAAATGAAAACAAAGCATCTCTTATGGCTTCACAATTAGAATTTAAAAAACAGATGCTACAGGAGTTAGTTTTCTTTACAATGTTACTTTACCAGTTGTACATCTTAAAAACAAGTATTCAAGGAGAAAATATTGCCACAATCTGTGAAGTTAATATTTATGTTAAAAATACTCATGGAAGAATCTAGCTGTTTGCTTTCCAGAAGCTACTATCTGGTCTCTCCTATTTTTCCAATAAGAAGAGGCCTTTGCAGAATTATAAATAAAACACTGAAACCTCCATGTGACTTTCCCATATGCAGCTTTTCAACAGCCAAGTGATTTCCCCTATCCTATCCCCACTGTTTGCATACTAAGGCAATGTTTGCCAAGTTTTGCCAAGTAGAGAATTTTTAAGCCAAATTTGTAAAACGAAGAAGATAAAGATTTTGTTAATATCCTCTGATCAGAGATAAACATCATAAGGAGACTTAAACTATGGAGAAAAGCAAGAAAAAAAAAGATTTTATGTTGTGCCATCAATTTCCCAGGAATGTCATTGTGTCAGTGTAGAATATGAGCATGCCAACATCAGCTTCTCTTGAGTTTTTGAGCCTTACATGTAGGAATCCCACTTCTGAATATGTTCTGAGACATAATACTCTTCACTCATTTAACAAACAAGCAGATCTAACCTGAAAGGTGGAGGAGTTAAGAGAACATATCAGTTTTATTTATCTAGGGCTACTGGCAGATGTAGCTGACAGGATTTTCCTGCCTGTTGCTTTTCTGGTTGCCTTCACTCCCATCACAATATCCAGATATATGAAAGACCAACAACCAAATGGCTCTCCATGCTATGCATCACATCCAAAAAGCTTGTGGAGGCGACTGAAAACCAGGCTTCCAGTTTTCTGAAGGGTGGCACCTGTGACCACACCTACAAGGAACAACACAGCCGCTAATTCTGATCCAAAAAGAGATGGCAGGCAAGGCTGGAGTGCTTGTACCAGGAGAGGAGCAAGGACTGCCTGCAGAGGAAAAAGCAGAGGACAAAGTACAGAGCTGGTCATCACTTGAGCAAGTAGGGCAGCCCAGCAAGGAATGCAGGAAAGTCACCTTCCACAGAACATTAAGATGCCATGTTAGACTGAATGCCCCACAGCAGAAGTCCAAGTCTTATTCTTCCCAGGACACCAAAGTATCTCTTTTCCAGTCTAAGCTGCAGCACAACATTCATTCCCACTGACCTCACTTTTCCCCTTGCATGAGGAACACACCCAAGGTGCTATCTTGATCAATGCAATCACAAAAGGTTGTTCATTACTTGCAACAGTTCAGTAAAGCACATCTGGCAGTATGACAAAAATCTGCACAGGAACACCTTGAAATTCTCCTGTTCTATTTTATCAACATCAAATCCCACTAATATCTAAACACTCCTCTGTCTCCAGGAGTGCAAGAGCTGTGGCTGTGGGCTGGTGACAACCTGCAGCTTCACTCCATGTGGCCCCCAGCCTGTGTCATGAAAGCCTGGCACCAAGACTTACATGAAGAAACTGCACACACAAAGGGGATGGAAAATCCTGCTCCACCCTCATGAAAGGCATTCTCTGGTCCTGCTTACAGCCTGAAAAGCGAGGGGCAAGAGGTTCTGTCTTTACTCTCCACAGTTGTGCTCAGCTATACTTGATGCCTGCACTCCTCCTAAGTTTATGTTTACTTCCCATTGACAAATATGTTCTTCTGCAGTCTATTTCATCTATTTTCAAAAAGACAGGTAACACTTTTTGGTTTTTTACATTAGCCAGGTTTCTTGGGCAAGAAAAATTATGACCTCTATACAAAACATAACTGGGATTCCAAATAACTGGTCATCCATTCTCAAACTGTATTGGGCTTCATGTCTGGCAAAGTCACTGTTTTCTATTCTTTCCTTTTCTACTAGCAAAAAAAGAACAGAATTTACTATATCAGAAACAGATGAAGTCATTAATGTTTATAGAGAACACCTATTACTTTACCTTACACAAAAGATTTGATGTTTCATTTTTCATTTGATATTTTTCATACTAGTTCAGTATTAATATTTGTACACATACTGAAAACAAGGAGAACTCTTAAAAGTTCACAGGGTTCAGAAAAGGACATTCTGTGATTTAGTTATTTGCAGAGAATAAGAGAAAACAAATACAATATCATACTGTTTATGAAAACTAGTAATTGTTGATGATGACCATGGTTTTTTTAGGGTCAATCTTTGAAGAACTGGCAGTAAAAAGAAGCATCTTCCTTTTATTTACCCCTGTCCTATACCAAATATCCATACTAAAAATAAATTCTAAAACCAAGACAACTCTATTTTCTTTTATTCTTCCACAGTATCAAGGAGACTGAAAGCATAATTCACTCTAATAATTTCCTGTAAAGGAGGATTTCATTGTCAACTATAGTAAGCAAACATCAGATTTAAATTTTCCCTTGCAACTTGCCAATATTCTCATGACTCAGCTTAAAAAAAAGTGTTTTCTTTCCACTTCAGTAACTTTCCTCTTTTGGTCTCCAGCAAAAAGATGGATGACAATTCAGAAAGATTCCTAGCCATGCATCATTTCTGGCTGATATCAGTTACAAGCCAAAAAGTAATCAGAGATTTAAAATACTGGCAGAAATAGTTTAGTGATTGGTATTCCTTTGATAGCAGAACTTCAATACTGCCTTTACAAAATCAGCATCAAAAGAGATGCAGAAATATGTACTCAGTGCTTCTGACATACTTGATTGTAACTGGACATTTTAAGTAGGAAGCCATAAACACACTACCAATAGCCTCTGAGATAACCAGCAACATGGCAGCAATAAGTGGCATCAGGATTAAAAATTAACTATCTCATCATACCTCCCAAAGTGCCAAGAACTCAGATCTTCACATGACTGAAGACTTTACAGAGTAACCACACATGAAAACACAAATTCCAGGCTCACAGGACTGGAACCCTCATAACAAAGTGTCACAGTGATGACTCACGTTCTATGGGCAACTTTTTTCCATGCCATTACATATCTAATTTTTCTGTCTCCACACCTCACAATCCCCTTTTTGTACCTCAAAATACTGACAAAAGTTACCAGTGATCTCCCATGGCATGAGATACATGGGAAGCTATGCAACAGCCTTTGGGGTGGGAAGCCAGCTCAAATGTTAATTTCTCAGCTCAGGAGCACAAAGAAAAGAACACTTGTACCGGCTTTCACATCTCTCTTCTTCACATCTTGACGTCTCTGCTAAGGGATTCTAACAACCAGGACACCAGAATTCATACTTCAGCATCTTCAACTTCTTTCCTGAAGGACTCCAGCTATTGATTCCTGACAACGTTGCCAAGCTGGTCCCTGAAACAAGCCAGAGAGCGCTCAGGAAACATTCAGGAAAAGGCTGGAAGAAAGAGGTGCTTGCAGGCAGATCCCAGCACGCAGGTCAGCCCCTGACTGCAGGGATTAGCAAGGCTTTCCATATCACAGCATATCTCAGAGACTGCAAGGATTTCCCAACTTCAGAATAACAACTCAAAGAGGACACAAAGAGGAACTGGGAAGCTGCAAAGGCCTGTGTGGCTGAACTGAACCCCTGAAGCTCTCTGCAGCTTGGGCAAGGTACAGTCCAATGTGTTATCACAAGTACCAGATGTTACTCTACACTGAAGTGCACACTTCTTGACCAGAAACCTGAATTTAGAGGTCAGATCTAGCAGTGCAGCTTTGTACAAGGATTCTCACATGAATGCTAGAAGCAATAAACAAGAAAGAAAGAAAAAAAAGCCAACCAACCATCATTCTTTAGAAGAGCAGCTGCCTGGAAGAATTTCAGAAATACTTCATCCAAAAGTGTTTCAGTTGCCATTCAAAATACTCTCCCATTGCATTTTCAATTTCAAAATCTCTTTGCCTTCGAAGTCTGTATCCTTCTATATTTTATTCAAAAGCTCTTGCAATTTAAAAGTCATAGAAAAGCATACCAAAAATACCAGACCTGACTAAATGCATCCATTTCTCTGTAGCCTTTATTCCTTCTAAAGCTCCATGTGTTCTTACAAGCATATACAGATACACAAGTCAAACAGGATTTTCTGCTATAGAAAGATCTGCTTCTAGTGTTTATTTTCCACTTGAACCATAATTTTGAATAGCAGATGCTCCAATTTTAGTTTAAGCAAGTAAACATAAATCCTGATGAAAGGCATTACGGGTATAAAACTGCCCATTACCTCTTTGGACTAGATTTGAACTGGTGACCTAACAATGTGACACTCAGTAGTTCTTCAACTGTGATCACAGAGATTTGCATCAGCAAATACTTAAATCCCAGGAGATGATACTTCCTTGGGAAGAAAAGAAGTCTTCAGAAGTAAGAGTCTACATTTGTGCCATTTTAACAAGTAAGAAAATACAAGTAACAGTCACTTGATTCCTATGGGTTTCTTGAAGATCCTGGTATTACATGTACACAACACATGAATTTGTACCAAAAGCCAGAACTTGCAAAGTTTAGCATTCACTACTAGACAGGGGTAAACACAGCAAGTCCCAATAGTCTCTGTCATGGCTTTAGAAATTTACTAAAAATGAAGACACATTTTGTACAAAAATGCACAAATAGATCCCCTTTGAGATTACTTACTAGGAATGAAGGTTTTCACATTCTGTTCAACTGCACCATGTACATCTGCAGAGCCTGGCATCATAACACCTACTCCACCAGAACTATCCAAGCTCTTTGCAATCCAGGAGCCTTGCATCAATCTCCTGGTGCTGTGGCAGTGCAGGTAGGTGCAGGTCCCAGTGAGGCAAGCACACACTCCTCAGCTGGTTTCAAAGAGGATCAGCTGAAAGCAGCTACCACTTCATCTTGAAAAGAACCATTCTCTGATATTTTGTTTGGGTCTAAAAATTTCACAATGGTACATGTGCCAGCAAGGCAGATAGAGCCAAAAGCACAATTAACAAAACCCAGCAGAGAGTAGATGCTGTTTAACATTTTTCAAAAAGTACTGCATATGTGCAGGTGCTCCATTTCACTGAAGAATCTCTAAAGCCATCTCCTAATCAATAGTAGTATTTTTCATCTCCCTGATAAAATATAATACTTCCATGAACAGCCAGCAGCCCCTCTCCCCATCACATATGCAAACTCACCCACAAGTGTGACCAATCCTACAGAAAGGCCCTTGAGAAGAAGCATCTGTACAAACAGCAATCTGCCTGCCGGGGCATGGAAGTCTTTGCTTGGGTTTGCTTTGGAACTAAAGATGTGCTTCAGCTGCTCTACTCTCCTTCAGCCATCCCAAAAATACCAGCCAAAACTGTCAGGCCATCCACATGAAGACAATCACGTTCTCCAGTTGGCATCCAAGAGGTGTGCAATTAAGGACTTGCCAAGAAAAGGTACTTATCATAGGTAATTTTCACAATATCACACATAGCATTAAAACAGCTTCAAGAAAGGAAAGAAAAATCTACAAAAGCAGGTGATAAATCTTCCAAAAGCATTCAAAAAGATCGCAGAAAAAGCTTGTAAGGGTGAGCAAACTGATTTCATAAATATGCTTCTGATTAACCCTTTCACAGCTTCAGAAAGATACCATCTCTGTTGTTCCCAAGCACATCTGCCAGAGCTTGCCAAGGAAAGCATGAGCAAGCAGCTTCAAAGGAAGGGTGACGTACCTATAGCAGTAAACCCTAATCCTTTCTGGGGAAACCACGCAACTCAACTTAGTCATAGAAAATAGGATTAGAAATTCTAAAACAAAACAAACACAGCATTGAAGGAATTAGCAGTCATCCCAAAATCATGTTGAAAATATTGAGCAACATTTAAATAACAGCTTTTGTCAGGGCTGATAAAGATAAGTAAAACTAATATCTTTGACAGGAAACCTTTAGTGGATGGGGATAGGAACAGGATATCTGTGTCAGCCCAAAACCTTACACACTGGATGATGGCTTGGCAAAGACAGAGGTGTCTGAGAGCACCACAGCCACCACCACTAGAAATTCAAGTGCACAGACCCCTAGAAAAAGGTGTCTGTGATTTGACCATAGGAAACATGGCATTGATGGAAGCAGACAGTGCTTTGACAATAAAGTGATTGCTCATGTGCAGGGCCAGAGGGAGAGTCTCTGGAGAGCAATTTGGGAAGCACAGCCTTATTCTTTCCACAGTTCATAATGTCATTCAAACTTATGTATACAAGAATGTTGCAACTGTTCAAGTGATCATCTCCACGAGCGTCACACACATGGCAGAAATGCAGAGGTCAGGATTTCTGAGGCACTTCCCCAAGGAGACAGTTAATGTGACTTTCTGAAGTTCCCCACGTTTCTTGCACTGGAACTTCCTGGACAACAGTGTTGCATATTTTCCAATGCCCAGATCTAACCCAAATTACATGTTTACACAATCCACATGAAATTCAGGTTATGACAAATGTGTGTTTTCATCTTTGAACAAGAGCTGATTTTCTAACTTAAGACAATCTTTCTAAAATAAACCATGTCTGTGCATAGGGTCAGGGTGCCTGGAGAGATCCTAAAATAATTAGTTCAAGTGAGCTTCCCATGCCTTCTCACTGCCAAGCAAGCTTCATTAGCAAGTACCAAGTATTCAAGTCCTGATGGCTTCAACAGATAAAACAGAGGACACAAAGACTTGCATCAGGAAAAGGAAGGGAGTGGAATAAAGTAGATAAGCAAGGAGAGAAAATAATACCTTGAGAAAAAAAAAGGCAGACCATCATGATCTAAGTGCTAATTAAATCTGCTCCCAATTGGTAAATGAATGTGACCATAAGGCATGAGTCCAGTCTAGCAAGAGAGCATATTTCCCCTTTGATCATTCTCTGGTGTCAATGGAAACCAATTGGGGCTTGAAGAGATACCAAGTCATTGAGAGATGACTATCTAATTTAGCACACAGAAGGTGAGTGAAAGTAAATTCGAGTTTCCACCCAACATCTTCAGGTCTGGGACTATCACTTGCATTTAATGAAGTCAGAGCACTCAGATTTCAGCCACCTCCCTCTGCTTTCTCCCTTCACACTCAACAGTCTCTTCTTTCCTAGATATCAGGCTCTTCTTTCCTTTAGAAAGGCCTCCATGCTTCCCTCTCTCCAAAGTGAAAAGAAAACAGGACAAGACAGCTCACATGCAGCTACTTCTTCATGCCAAGCAGTACAGCACAGGGCTGTACAAATTCAGGGCAAGAGCAGAATCACTGTTACCTTTCATTGACAACTGGCACTGCCATGTGAGTCTTTTCTCACTTGCAGTCTCATAGATCCCAGCAGAGCCGTGACCTTGCAGCAACAACCAACTGTACAATAGGAGGAACAATGGGAACCAGGGAGATCCTAAACCAAAAGCTGTGGTAGCTTGGAGTGGAGGAGTTTGGAAACTGCTTATCTAGAGTCTCTGCAGGGAAGGCAAAAAGATATTTAAGGACCACCCTGCACAGCCCCTCTGAAATCTCAAAGGTAACCATGAACCCAGGAGAACTGCACATGAAGCCAGGAGAACTGTGAGAAAATTCAGCTTCCACCAGTAGCAGTAACCCAATCAACTAGCAGAGCCTCTTTGGTATACCTAGACAAAAAAAAAAAAAAAAAAAAAAAAAAAAAAAAAAAAAAAAAAAAAAGAAAGAGAAGATAGGACATTTCACACTCTGCTCAGTATCTTGGAAGATGAAAGCAAAGAGGGGATTTTTTTAAAGTACTTGCTTAGAAGTTTTGAAGGAAAAGAACAACCCCTAGTTTTCCTTCCATATTTAGGCTGAGACTTTTTCAGTATTTCCACTGTTGCGAAACAAAACACAGAAGAAAACAAATCTTCTTTGACTACACAGAAGTGCCAACCAGAAAATAAGCCACAAAAGCTTGTATAAATACATGCATATCCCAAAAACCAGATGCACCTATCAAAGCATTGTTTAAAGCTTGTCTGAGTTGAGAGTGTAACTGAACTCTCTGTACTTGTTGCTAAGAACAATTTTATTCAAAATAATAACCAGGATTCAAACCAAGTAAGAAATAATGAACTTGGGTTTAATTGGTTTGCAAGAAACCCAATTTGCAAGTGCTATCCTTAGCCAGCTATTGAATATGACTGAGCCCAGAAGGCACTGTGATGAGTGACTTAAGTGGAGGCACCCTACACCCACCAACATTCCTGCTGAATGAATGTGAAATCGGCAAGAATTGCTTTTATTTATCTTACTAAAAGCATTTCTTGGAAGGGCTGGAAAAATTTATTTCAGATGGATTTTTCAGCTGAGAACAAAGTTGTATTTATTATAATTATGCACTCTCCAGTGTGGCCTGCCTTGCTGAGAAAGAACATTAAATTCAGCTGTGCACGAACGCATGGAAGTGACCTTTTTGAATGAAAATGCTGCAGCAAGAGACTTGTGGAGCATTCTTACTAAATAACCTACTGTCTGCAACTTGTAGATTAGTGCTCAGACCACTGATTTTAGCTGCTACTTACATGGGCACAAGTCCACATGAGGTCAATCACGGGGTCAAGCTGAGAATAAATCGTGTGTGCTGCAGAATACAGTATAGAAAACTGTACTTGGTCTCCAGTCCAGTATGGATTTATGAACTTTTGTTACCGTGATGTAGAAGCATAACATTGCAAGGCACTTTAAAGAGGTCTTTTCTGCAGGACATCCAGTGTTCACTTTATGTAAGAGGATCAAAGGTGTTATTGACACAAAGGGAACAAGCTCTCACTTTAATGAGAGCAACAAATGCAAAAACGAACATCCACCACCCATGCAGAAATAGCCTGCTCCTTCTTTGTGGAAGGACAAGGATTATCTGACAGACTTTTGCTCCATGGAAAGCCCACACACTTGGGGAGAAAGACAGGTTAGCACTGAAGAACTAGCAAGTTAAACTAGAATGCTCATTTCATCACCAAATGAAAGGTGAAATGTAAAACAGCAAGAGTGCAAGACACGCACTTGTTCAGAAATTAAGGATGTCATTTCAGTGTGCACATATAAAATGTCCCACTTAGACCCATCAGATGATCTCACTCTTTGCAGAAAGGTTGGGTATCTCATCCTGTGAAGAACTTAACACAGATGTCTGAGCCTTCCCAGCAGCTGGGCAGTCAAATTCCTGGTGCCAAAGAAAGCAAGGCAAGCTTTCGTGATGACGTCCAGGACATCTCATGGGCAATTGGAAATCATTCCTCTGCCTGCCCAGCCCAAGAGCATCCCACAAGGATCAGGATCTGCTGGCAACCTGCTCCAGGCTCCCTCTCCCTTTCACTCCCAAGGTATGCTCTCGTGGCAGGCTCTCATGGTTCATGGCCATCTGAAGATTTTGGTATGCAGTTCAAAAGCCTAGAAAAGAGACTACCCTGTACTAAGCATCCAGAAGTCAAAATGCAGCTGTGAAAACAGTTTGTGCTGCCAGTTTGGGTTCTGCACTCCCTTTTCAGATTCTGCATTTGCATTTCAGCCAGCTCCCACTGCTCTGCTCACTGAACCTGCTGCTTTGGTTCCAAATCTCCATCTCTGTGTGCTGTTGTCTCCAAGGGGAAATAAGATACAAGAAATGCCATGTTTTGACTTTGCAACAGAACCAATTAACTGAGCTGCAAAAATGGAAAAGCTTTCACTTGAAGGAATAGTTTTCCATGCACAAACAGAGCACATGCAATTTGTGAGGGGCACTAAAGCTCAATCCTCATGTGTCTTCACATGTTGATTATTTACAGTAATGCTCTCCAGATAAATAGAAGAACAGTCTCCACTCAAGTACAGAAGAAGCCAAGAACAATAAAACTGTATCTTGACAATTAGGTAAAGTTTGACCATAGTACTTGAGGGCATTAAAAACCTTTGAACCAAAACCTTGCAGAAGAAAAGCAAGTGCTTCTTAGTTAACAATTAATAATTTAGACCTGAAGACTTTTAGCCAGACATCCAGCTGAAGAGGAAAATTACACACTATTTATATAGCCAGTACCACACAATCCCCTAGACTTTTGATACAAAAAATACAGTTCATAGTACATTTGCCATTTTAATGTCCACATTGTAGATGAGAAATGTGAAATTACTTTCTTAATATCATGTGGTAAGCCAGGATCACAACTGAAGAGTTCTTGCAAAACTACTTATTCATCAAAGGGAGTACTTTGGGGTGTTTAAAAATATTTTAGATAATATTTATAGATTCACTCTAAAAAACCCCAAAACTAAAGCTAAACTCCAAAAATTTTCTACTTTTTCCCCATTGTTGCACTATCTTTTGGGTTAAGTAAACTAGCAAGGCACTTCACCCTCGAGAGCCCTCATAATAAGCACAGGCAAGATGCCTGCTGCCAGGATAGGGAAAAAGCTGATCAACACAGAAGCAGTGCAAGACTTGTAAATGAAGACATTATTAGGTTGAACCAGATAAAAGAAGTATGTTTAAGGACCATTTCCTTAATTAGAGACACTAGTTAAAATCACAAACAAGTTTTACCTAGCACCCTGTCCTGAAGGAAAGTGCCTTCAGAAGGACGGCTGGCAGGCAGTGCCTGTGTGAGAAGAGCCACTGATAGTAAGAGCTCTCAGCAAAAGAATACAAATAAACAAAATCTAGGGTCATTCATTTCAGAGTCTGTCTCAGCTTGTGAAGTGCCACTAGAACTTAAGGTTTCCAGAATTGTAAAATTAACTTTTTCTGTGTCATGATAAAGGCTGCATCAACAGCAGCACTCAGCCAGCCTACAGATAATACTCATGCAAGGTACACAGTTTCATAGATACAAATAAACCCTCCATTTGTTTGGTTCCAAAAGATCAAGATGGCCCACACCATCCAGCCAGGTCACTGTAAACATCTCATCTAGTGCTGCTTTCCTCCCTTGAAGATCTCTACATTTTCCAGCTGAAGCAAACTGTTCACTGCCTTGCATACCCAGATTTAGTCCTGTTTTATTAGGACACACTGAAGGTACTTAATCCATTGGTCGCACTTCTAAAATCTTTTACAGTAGGATTACAGCAAGAAGAGTTTTGGTTATATACTGTTAGATAACATAACACAGAGAAGAAACCATCACTGTCACACTTTGTGTTGCCCAAAGTTTATCTGCTCTGTTAAAGGCTGTGAAAAAAGGAGATTAGTCTGAGCCTCATCCACACCAGGAATACAGCAAGCCCTTAATTTCACACCAGTCTGATGTCACATGCCAGCAAAGATGAAACAAGGCAACAACACATTTGTCTGGCCCTTAAACTAAAGTTTTCCTGGCACAATGCTTCTCAAAATATATATATATCATGCTGAAAATAAAGGAGGACTGATTCTCCAGCTGGTCCATCTAAAGAAAGCAGACTGCAGGTTTTAGAAGAGAAAATGATTGCTCCAGAGCTCCTGAATTCATCTTTGGCAGGATGATCCTTGGACTTTGGAGTCAAATGATGGGCCTAAGAGCACAAAATAGGTCTGAGGAGAAAAATCTCCTAACTTTTGTTTTGACAGCCTAACCACTGGTTTAGTATGAACACAGACTCTGGAAAGTAGAGATAAAAAGAGCAGAAAAACAAGGAAGTCAGTAAAAACAAAGAGCCACAAACATAAGAGTGATATTAATAACCAAGCATGTGAGATGCAAAAATTCCTAGTGAGATGAGTATGGAAAATGAGCAAAACAATGAGACAAAAGGAAAACAATACAGCTAGGAAAAAAGTAGAGGAAAATAAGAGCTCTTATTTTTGACACAGCGATTTAAGATAGGCTCTCTCAGAGTCCAAGTGTCAGTAAATGGAGACAATCAGCAATGACAGATGTCTGCAAGCCTGATTTATCTAAGCTGCAGATCACAGGAGGCTGGAGAGTCAAATGCAAGCTGTTTGTGAAGTTTGCATCTTCTAAAAAGACAGAAGTCAAAAACGACAAGGTAATTTGAAGAAAATTCAACACGGGCTTAACCCTCCTCCTTCTCCTCTTCGGCATTCACTGTAAAGCAGCCTGCAAACAAATGAGGCAACACCAAGAAAAAAAGGAATTCATCACACAGGAGACCCAGACATGAGTCATGACTTTCACATGTATTCAGGTAGTTACATGCATTCCAAGCAGAGTAAAGGTCTTTCAGATCAAAACTGAGGAAAATTCTTTCCTTCCACCAAGAAGAGAGGCAAGTTTGGTAATTTTACAGTTACAACTGATACACAGGATGTGATGAAGTCAGCCCAGTATGAAGTCAGCCCAGTGTTGAGGCCTTGAAGACTGCCGCCTTCAAAGATTTTGTTCAGTGTTTACAACACCCCTGTACTATGCCCACCACCTCCTCCAGCCCTTCCCTTACCTCCTGGCTCATTCTGATCTCAGCCCCCACTTAACCCTTTCATTCCACACCAGTCACTCCAAATTCTTGTTTAGCTCAGCTCTAAAATTTGCTTTTACCGACTGCTACCTCTCTGGGACAGATTTGCTGCCCACCACCAGTGGGATGGCTGTCACAGGGGATAATTTATGCAACAGCATGGCCTGGTCTTCTGATGGAGACAGAAGACATGCAGTTCCCGTGGGTTCCTGCCAGCAGTCATCCACCACCTGGGATTTAAAGGGGATCCCAAACAGAGGAAGAGGTTTTTAAAACAAACAAGTGACTTCTGATATGGTGTAAACAAATAAAAAGCTTATTACACAGAGTAAGGAATACAGAACTTAGAAGGAAGAGGACTTCTGCATATTTTGCACACCTTCTGTATCAGGCCTCTGGTGTGGCTGCCACCATTACACCACTGTTTGACTGGAAGTATTATCTGAGACTATCTTTCTTGATTATCAGTTCTGATTCCACAATAAGTTTAAAAGAAGTTCTCTTGTGGACAACAGTACTTGACCTGCTGGTCATATCTTTGTGCTGGACATAAGAGAAAAGAGTGAATCAGTTCTGCTCACTAAAAAGCCTTTGCACTGTCTGTAGGCAATTCATTAATGGTCAAGTGTCTTCCCTGCTTCCAAAGGAACACTTGACACCTTTTACACAGGGAAAGCTCAGCATGGCTGGTGAGATTCCTGGCAAAACACACTCTTCATAGCTGCTGCTACAGCTTATCAACCTTTTCACCTTCAATTTGCTCTTTAGCCAGCGGGAGAAAAAATGAAAAATAAAAGTATCTGTGTAACCACTCCCATAAATGTTTTCCACAAGGCTGACTGACTTTGCAGGCTCACAAACTGTGAGCTCCAATGGAGGCTCTGGTAAGAGGCACAGCATGCATCATGTCAGTCAACCCAACCCAAAAATTTCCCGGGGCTGATAAGTTCGCTAGTGTAGCTTCTCACTCAGTGATCCCCTGTTTGTTTGGTTTTTTAAGGTGTCTTTGTGCCTACCTGTTTCCAGGAATTCTGTTGAAATTTTACGCATCTTTGAGGTATCTTCCTATCAAATTTCATTCAGGTTGGTCGGTAGCTTCAAAATGGATAGGGAGATGGACACTGATAACTACATAAAGCTCACCTTCTTCTGTGAACTATCTTCTTTCATTAATAAAATCCATTTTCCTGCTCAAGTCACTCTCTCTCCCTTCTCCAGGACATTTAACAAATGTCAGTATCTTGACAAGCTCCCTCAGCCTGAAGTAGAGCCAAAAGAGGGTTAGTTTCTGCTTTTCCCATGTTCCCTCCCAGATCTCAAAAAAAATCCCCACAAGCAACAAAACAAACAAAAAACCCCAAACCAAAACACAAAACAAACCCAGACCCAAACACAAAAAACCAAATCCCATGGACTCCACTCGAATTGCCTCTGAAATTTTTATTACTGCCTTGCACACACCAAAACTAGAGATGAAATAAAAACACATCACCATTAGAAGTAACAAATTTCCACCTCATAGTAATGAAGAAGATTAAAGAGGAAAGAAGGGAGAATCCTCTGCTTTATTGCTAACAGATCTTTCCTTTCCTGAGTTTCCCTCTTTCCTCTGCTAGTCCTAAAGACTGCTGTCAAGAACGCAAGGTCTTGATTCTTTATGAAAAAAGGAAAGGTTCCTGTTGTCTCTTATTCCCTAAACCTAGCACCCTGCAACTTGTCAGTCCTGGCAGCTGCTTGCCACACCCACCTACACCTCTGCAACGCATTGTCAGCAAGAAGCCATTTAAAATGCTGCTGGCCAAAGCTCTGTGCCCTCGGGATCTGCACTGGGAATCTCCTCTCAGTCACTTCCTCATAAGCTTCCTGTGCACTGTCAGTGTTTGGATTTGGCTTACAGTATGCCAGTATAAAAGTGCTTGGGAAGAAGGAACTGTCAGAAAACTGCATCTGAACCTCCTCCTACACGACGCAGTTCTAATGTCCTTTTTTCTCTGACCAGTTTGGACCAGTCTTGGGCCATGCCAGGTGGAGGGATACTGGCTCAGCAGAGAAGGCCTACAAACAAGCAGCACCACAAGGTGTCTTCACACAAAATAGTCTCTCCCTTCTATTTACAGGTGTAGTTCAGGGCAGAGCATGCCAAGGAGCAATGGCTACATTGGCATTAAATGGTTTGTCCTGCTGCATCAGTCTGCCACCATCACCTACCTCACTTTGCACCTAGCAAACCCCTGCATGTGAACTGCTCTGTTGCATTCCAAAAGCAATTGCACAGACCACAGCTGTCATCTAAAAATAATACTGGAGGTGGTGATCCCACTGATAATCACATCATTAGAGAAGAATCAAGCTTTTCCTTATCCAAGCAGAAAAACAGCAGGTCTCTGCAGTACCTTGAGCCTTCCTCTGCAGTCAAACAGTATCTACTGCTGAAATCATGGAAAAAACTTCATTTTGTGACTGCCACACCAACACACTTCTTTTAACAAGCAAGGTAAGGGCATGCAATTCCTGCTTGGCAAGCCTGTCCTCTCCAGCCAGCTGCTATTTCAGGTACGTTTGTTACGTGCACTCTTCACAGGCCCAGTCACACAATCGCCTGTCACAGCTCCATTGCCACAGCACGCAGGTGTTGGCATCTCAACACATCTCTTCTTAGCTGTGGGCTTTCCAAAGCCACGTGACAGCAGGGGAATGAGGGATCCAACTTCCCTGTCAGCATCTCTCAAGGAACTCATACAAGAACGCCATCCATCCCCTTGAGCTCTCTTCCTCTGACTCACAGGCACAAACCAAACCCTGCCATCATCAGGCTGTCCTGCAACGTGCAATGACATCTCTGCCTTGCCATGACTAATGGCCCTTCCAGGACTGTCCCCAGCCCAGCTTCACAGACAGCTTTTAAGATCCCTGACACGCTGAGTCCTTTCCCCTACACTGCAAAAACAGCAGCACAGCTTGCCTGCTTGTCTTGGATTCATTTGTTTCATTCTGAAACAAATGCAAGCAAGGACTCTGTAAAAGACATAAAGTCCTTGGTTATATGCATTAATAAGCTCAGAGGATTCCTATGCAGCTATCCAGAAAGGGCAAATGCTTACCCTGTAAAGCAGGGCAGCTCAGATCAGAGGAATATCCCCAAACCTGGTACCAAGTACATGTTGTCAGGAGACAGAACAAAAGGCCACGTGCAGCTCAGCATTACTGAAACTGCTGGACATGCCTGACAAGGAGACCTTTGCATAGGCACAGCCACAACCACAGGGCACATCAGTGACAGCACTGCATGGAGAAGTAGGCCACAGGATCATTAGCCCAACAATAGCTTTTTGCCACAAGCAAAAGTCTGTTCAATCCTGCCAATCATCCCAATGTGACTTACAGGGAAAAAAGGCAAAAAGAAAAGGTGGGCAGTTTGCATTTACTAAATATATTGCCCATTGCCTCAGAGGATGGCCATATGGAGGATCATAAAGAAACACAAACTATTACCAACATTAGTGCCCTTCTAGTACCACAGAAAGACAAAGGTGAACATCAACATAACACCACATTAATACAGGCTGACAGAGCCATATAAAAGAGCAGAGTTTCCATTTTTGCCAGCAGAAAAGCAGCTGTTGAAGATGTTTAGAGAAGCAGCACTTCTGGGAATGAAAGTGAGGGTTCGGTGGGTGTTTTGGCCAGGTCTGAATAACTGCTGTTGAAATGTGGCCACATCCATCCTCTGCCTCCCTGCCAGTGGCAGATGACCACTTTGGGCAGGAGCTCAGAGCAGAGCAGCACCTCATACAGCAGGGCCACTGCTCAGGGACTCTCAGCACTGGATGCTCCCACTAGCCAGATGTGGCTGACCTGGCCCAACAGGCTGGGAGGATGGAAAAATCCCCAACCATAGCAGAACAACTCTGGCAGATGAAACCTTCCAAGTTCCCTTCTCACACACAACTCTGCAACAGTTCATTCTTAAACAGGTGCTAGCTATATTTTTCTTAACTAATATTTGCAGGGTGGCAGGGAAATTCTCAGAAAGGCAATGACAGGTGCCAGTCACAGAGATGTCTTGACTTCTATGAAGAAATCTGCCACTCTCCTCCCCAGGGTTCACTGGAGACATTTTCAGACCTGGCTTTCCATCTGCTGCCCAGCTGCAGAGATGCAAGTTGAAAGTCTTACAGAATTTTGTGCAATTATGAGTGCAACTCACAAACAAAATTTAATCAGCAGGAAAGTGTGCTCTACAGATGAGACACCAGAGTTCACAGTGGTATAATCATCACAGAAAGAGCAGTCCTTAACCCAGCCTGCAGTTATTTAGAGGTTCCTGTTCTAAGCAAGTGCATCACATACTTTGATCTCTGCTGCCTCCTGCCAAAATCGTGGATATTAGCAAGCCAAAAAAACAAGAGTCTCAGAGAAAGATATGGCAGACAAAATACATCCTCTGGTACAGAAGCAGCTCTCCTCCTGAAGGAGCCTGATGCATTTCAGGAGACACAGAAGTGCAGTTGTAACTAATTACCTTTACCTTAATCAAAAACGATGTTTTAAACTTACAGATGAGAAGCCTATTACATGAGGATTGAAACTTGGCTGTTCAGTTCAGACTGCCTGAAGTGATGCTCTGAAAGGGCTGAATCCAGCCAAGGCCTTGGATGAAGCATGGTAACTCCACATTGGTGCAATCAGAGCTGTGGTCACAGAAACTCTGTGTTCCAGGGGTGTTAGCCACAGTGACAGTCGTGCTGAGCTGTTCCTTAAAGCAGGGATCTGTCCTCTTTGTCACATATGATGAATCATGCCTCAAGTCACAGTACTTCAAGCAAACTCTTTAATTTGGGATTAAATCGGTCTTTACAAACATGCTTCTGCCAGATTTTGGCACAAAACCAGCTTATTAGAGAAACACAGATTCCACAGACTTGTCACATAGTTAACATTCACTTAAATCTCTTGTTTTTAAAGACAACAGTTGAGAAAACTATGTGATAATTAAGTTGCAGGCATGGGAAGCAGACAGATTATTGAGACAGTCAAATAACCTTTATTCTGCCCTGTAGAGACAAACTACGATAGAAAAATTATTAAAGTTTAAAGTTTTTCATTACAAATTTTATCAATTTCATTTTGAAATATATTAATTTCTTATTTCCTTCTGCCATAAACCGAGAAGCACATAGCTAAGGTGTGCTGCTAAGACTCTACTTCTACAGCTGCTACTGAACACAGCTAGATATCTTCTTCCTGTGATGTTTATCCTGATTTTATTACAACATAATTGGAATACTTCTGCCTGTAATTTACTAATAAATGCTTCCACTCGAGTTAACAAAGTTTCATGCTCTGATTACAAGTGAAACTGCAATGAATAGTCATGGAGACAGATAAACCTGGACTTGGGATAGAAGATAATATAATAGCTCATCATTTTCTCTGCGATCCACCTTAGTTAAAAGAAAGGTCTTTGACAATCCTGGGCAGCCTGGACTTATTTTAACCTGAAAAATCAGACACTCCTGCAGAGCACAGTGTGTTCTCCTGAATGTTTGTTCAGTGCTAGGCAGTACAGCTCCACCTCCTGAATTATTTAAAGGACACATTTCTTGCAGCCCAGCCTGAGCCCACCAGGTCTGTGGTACAGTTCTTCCAGGCGAGAGGACACACACCCTGAGCAAGCAGCTCTCCCTGACAGCAGAAGCAATCAGGACATAGCAAATGTCTGCAAGGCAATGGAAATAGGCAGCAGTCACCAGAGGCAGCAAGGGCAACAGCACTGGAGAGGACAAGAGACAAATGCTGTCAGGGTTTCAGGGAGAAACACAGGAACCTTTGGTGCAGGGATCTTCCAAGTCCAGCACTGCCCCGCTGCAGGTCTTCTCTGTGAGCTCACTGGCTTGCTCTCATGAAATCAGGCTCTAAGGCAACACCAAAGCAGATGAAGTTTTGTTACATGCTCATTTCTCAAGATCCTACATTACCACACTGGTTTTTGAGTGGGCAGCTGTCAATCTCTAGTGTGCTGTGAGATAATTCCAGCCTTTTGACAGACAGAGTATACATTTAAGATCTAAAAAAAGCTGTGAGAGTTTTATATAGACAGACTAAGGAAAGGAAATGAGTAAAAGATGTATTCCTATCCAAGTGCTCTTAAAGAAAACGTAGGCAGCCAAACCTGTTCTCCCCCACTCTCATGTATTGTACCACTCAAGACATATTATTTTAGGATTATTTCTGGTGCACTGACTAGAGAGCATAACCACAAGTCACAAATGCCACTATTCCACATGCAATTCAGATGTACAATTGCTTCCATGCCTTCCTCCTTTTCTACTTCCTATTTGTTTGACTCATATATAAACTGTCTGAGGCAGGGAGCATCTTGCACAGTCTTCAAAGCAGGTATGACATTTTTATTAGCATGTATAGGGTTGCAGAGACTCACAGCTACCATACAGATAATCCTACCACCTGACCACTGCTCCCAGCTGGGCACCACAACAACCAGAGAGCAAAACGGTTCTGAGATGTGCTTGTTTATGTTTAGTTTATGTACTTCAGCCTGCAGGTGAACTGGAGCAAGCACCAGGACTTCCATCTATTAAAGGCAGTTGAGACAATGTTGAAAACACACAGTTCAACACAGTCCTGCATCTGGCTCCCTAGGGCAGGAACAGCCAAGCCTTTGCCTCAGTGTGGCTGAAGAGGATTTGGAATGGCTCTGCCAACAGCAAATTACACAGCTTTTAAAGTAGATAGTAGATATGGTGCTCTCAACACGTTGAAAATAAGAGAATTTAAAAGATGCATAACATCTGTAATCGTAGACAAACTCCTCACCTCCTCCTCCTGCAGAAGTGTTGAGAAGTATTTCAGTGGATGCCTTCCAGAAGGACACATCCATCTGCATCCCTCTGACAATAAGCACAACACACCCCATGACACCTGTGACCTACAGTCACAGCTCAGCATCTCACTATCTCTGACCTTCAACAAATGCAAACTGCAATTTGTACTTTATACAGAATACACCATATTAAACCAGAAGTCATCATATTCCATCCATGCTCTCCATGGGGTGAAAAAGGCATAATGACTCCATGAATTATAAGATCCAGGTCGTGCACAGGTTGCTTGGCCGAGTGCAGTCCTCACTGAGCGTCACTGAACATACACATCACATCAAGGTGGGAGAAGTTACAGGTGTCTACACTGCTGGACTCAAGACCACCACTGGAGATGTGAACAGTACAAATTGTAGCATAGACATGAGACAGAGTAAAGAGATGAAAAAGAGGGTGCCAACTTCATTAAAACCCTTCCCAGGCGTGACAAAAGTAGTAACCGGGTGGTCAGAGCCTATGAAGACAAGGCCTGGTTCCTCTCATCCCATCTGTAACATGCTCCCTCTTCCTTCCTGCTGCTGAAAGGTTTGAACCGAAGCTCCTTCTCCACTGTTCCTGCCACGGGAAGACCAGCTCACCTGTCCTGGGCAGCACCACACAAGTCCCACTTTCCTGCTGACCCACCTCTTCTGTCCCATTGCCACCATCCAGCTCACTCTAAACCTCCTTCAGCCCTGTCCCCTCACAGGTCACCTTGCTCCCTGTCACCACCTCCGAAAGACACCTGCACCTCCACCCTCAGGCCCCTGCGCACCTGCCAGCTCCAGACGCCTGCCCTCACTCCAGCCACCTTTCCCTGGATGTCCAGTCAAACACCTTTCTCCTTCGTCCTGCAGCCACTCTGCCGCACAAAGCCCCTGCAAGCGGCACTGCCACCGGTGCCTGGATCCCTACACCACCTCTCCATCCCCACGACACACAGGAACCCCCAAAGCCAGGGCTCTGCATCTCCTCCAGCTTCACTCCAGCCACGGGGCTCCCCAAACCTTAGGCGGGCCCCCAAGAGCCTCTTCCCCCTGGCACCTCACGCACACCCGGCCAGCCCCGCCGGAGCCTCTGCCCCAAGGGCCTGCGCAGCCCCCACACTCACAGCCGCCCCTTTCCCCAGGGGCGCAGCCCCCCGGCACGGCACGGCGCGACCCCAGACCCCCCGAGCGGCTCCCCCCTACCTGGGCGGGCTCCGCGCCGGCGGGCAGCCCCTCGGGCAGGGCCTGGAGCAGCAGCAGGGCCATGGCGGCGCGGAGCCTCCTCGCCATGCCCCCCACCCCCCGCTCCCGCCTCCCCGGCCCGACTGCGGCCCGGGACGGGAGCCCAGGGGCACCCCGCGCCCGGACCCGCCCTCGGCACTCCTCTATTGGGCGGCCGGCGCAGCTTTCCGCTTGCCATTGATTCAGCGCGATGTCGCTTATGGCAGAACCGGGAGGGGCGGGGTCTGCGTGCAGGGCGCTGCCATCTTGAGTGTGGCACAGCGAGGAGGAAGCCGGAGGGCGCACTCGGGCCGCCATGTTGTGAGTGGCGGAACTGGCTGGAGACGGGTGCGGGGGCTGCGCGCACACACACACTGACACACAGACAGACCCACAGCCTCCCTGTGGCTGCCAGGCACTCATCCTCCATTCAGCTGGTCACTCCTGCTCAGCATGAGCCCTGCTCAGCCTCCTCCCCAGTGCGCTCACATTGCTCCAAACCCCAGCAGCCCGCCTGGACCTGGGGACCGGGGCATGGAGCGGAGGCTGGCATGGCAGCAGCGGCATGGCTCTGGGCTCAGGGCCTCCAGAGGTTAGCAGTCTGTTGGTGCCAGAGGGTAGCAATCTGTTGGTGCCAGCACCACTGGCAGACATAAGCAGCATGGAGAAGAGGATCTTCCCCAGCAGCTGTGTCCCAGCATGTCCCCACACAGTGATTGTCCACACTCCCAGCCTCAGTGGGGGCATCTTGAGCACTGGGCATTGATTCCCAGCTCGGCAAACAGCCCACACTCCTGGGGCAGTGTCAGAGGGTTTCTGCACTGCCACTCCCAGCAGAGTACCAGACAGGCTCCATGCCGGATTGGCATGATGAGGTTCATCAGATGATCAGATAACACATTAAGAAAGGCCAGAAAAAATAATTGATTTAGCAACTTATCTCCTGCCCTGGCTTTTTTCTATCCAGATCAGCTCTCTTGCCTGCTGCTAGTGTGGGCCAGCAGGCGTTCACATGTCACACCTTCACCATGCCCTCTCCTCTTCCTGTGGCAGCCAGATCCTGGCCTCCCGCGGCCTTTGGGACTGAAGACAGTCCCTTCCTGCTGGCATTGCCAGTGCTTGAGGGAGCCCAGCAGCCTCCCAGCCCCTGCTCAGGCTCTGCTGCTCACCAACGTGACATCTTTGGTGTGGTTACATTTGAAGTGAGGTCGTAAATATGCTGGAACACTGACATTTCCGCCACACACAGTTATTGAAGGAGCTTTATTCCTGTTCCCAGCTAGCCCTGAAATTAGAGGCACAGCAGGGAGAAGGCATGGAGATCAGGGAGCACAGGACAAGCCCAGATCAGGTGTGACTCATTGTTGGAGAGCAATTAACACTTGCTGCTCTTCCCAAGCAGGGATTCGTCTGGCTCTGATTCTTTGCAATAAGGTTTCCTTCCTGTTGCAATAGGAAATGGAGGCCAGACTGGCCACAGCTTGCAGCAACTCCTCTGCTCCCCAGTGAGACCAAGGCAGGCTGCAGACTTACTGTGGGTTTGGGGAGGGCTGGCAGGCTCTGGCTGCAGTGGCCATGTCCAGAGTGATGTGAGCTGTTGAGATGACTTGAATCCTCGGGGGGAGATTCCAGCTACAACCTAGAAACCTAGAAACCCTGCTGAGCTGAACTGTCAGCTGGCATAAATCCATGTTGATCTGAAGAGGGAATCCACTGCTCTAAGCTCAGGGAGGCGGGAGGGAAGCTCTGTCTTGAGCATGGCTTGCCAATTCTATAAGCCCAGAGCAAACCTCTTACTCTGTCCATAAGCAATAAACTGCACCATGTCCCACTCCCCAGGGCAGGGGAAGAGCTGATGCAAGATGGCAACAGCACTTCAGGGGGTCTCTGTGCTCCACTGCCCCTCAGGGCAGGAAAAAAGGAGCAGCCAAACAGCTGAGGCTTTTCTTCCATGGTCCCAAACTTGGCTTCATGTGGCTGCTGCCCCAGAATCACTGCCCAAAGAACTCCCTGCCCTGCCAGGACCCCTCCAAACTGCCAAGGCAGGAGGGATGAACAGCAAGAACAGGGAAAAGGTAGTTTTTGGGTGCTACAGCACATCATTTGACAAACATTGCCATGCTCCCAAGCATGCCAGAGTCACCTTGGTCCAAAAGACTGCTACAGGTACTTTTCTGAGAGCCCTCACGGCTGTTTTGGGTGTAGGACAGGAGCAGTGTGAGCTAAGGAGCTTAAGAAAAGCAGGGGGCAGTCTCCTTGTGGCTCCTCTCCACTCCCAGCAGGAGTGACATCTGTTTTATTTCATGTGTTTATCTATTACTTTAATTGTGCTTTAACAAGAGATCTAATAATGCCCAGGGAACAGATATACAAGTTTTCCTACTTTCTCTTCTACTGTTAATTCTTTCAGAGCTCTTTTACAGCTTTCTAGGAGTAGCTACATGTGGTTGGAGACATTATCCTTTGCCTGTTGCAGCTTTGGCAGGAGTAAATCTGCTGTGGATACAGCTTGGCACTTCAAGAAGTACCTTTTGGGTTTGGCTGCTCTCTCTGAAGGAGCAGGATGTGTCTCTACTTGGGCACATGGCTGATCTGAGAATGGTGCTGCCCTAGAGATCTGACACATATCCGTGACTGGAGGGAGGAGCATGGATCATCCACTGGGCCATGGGACTCTCACAGCAGCCACGATTGAAAGCAGGGGCTTTAGTCCAGGACTTGGGCTCCTTTCTCCCCCAAACTAGGCTGCAGCACGCTCATGCTGCTCTCCTTTGGGGTGGGAGCAGCCTCATGGCAGACCCAAGATAGCACCATGAAACTCTGCCTGGCCATGAAGATAAACAGCACCCATGGGTGTGGGAAGGGTCTCCCAGTGTTATCCTCCCAGGCCCCAGAACAGGATGACTGTCACTGTGAGCAGAGCACAATCACCTTTGTCACTTGCCATGGGACCTTGCAGCCCCAAGAACCTCTTGGGGAAGGCTGCCATTGAATGCCCCAGGGTTTCAGAGCTCATGCCATCCCTTACACTCTTCTTCCTTCTCCTGGCCCCTTTGCTCACCCTCACCCTGATGCTTGGTCAGTCACAAAGCCCACACTATTCCCTTCCAAAGCAAGCATGACACCCACATACCAGCCCAGCCCAGAGAACCAGAACCAGAGATCAGCCAGAAGCACAACCCACAGATGGGTTTTAAAAATCATCACATTTATTTTTCAACCTTCCTCTGCTGTTTGCAGTGCAGCAGCAGTGACTGAATTCAGAGCCTGAGTGAATGCCTTGACAGCTCTGTGACAAGAAAGAGAGAAGCTACTGGAGAGTGTTCAGTGGAGAGACACAAAGATGATGAGGGATTTGGAGCCTCTTTCTCTCCTCTCTTATGAGGAGAGAATGTGAGAGCCAGGTCTGTTCAGTCTGGAAAAAGAGAAGACTGAGAGGGATCTAATCTATGCATATAAATGTCTCAAAGGCAGGTGACAAAAGGATGGTGCCAGGCTCTTTTCAGTGGTGCCCAGCAACAGGACAAGGAACAATGGCCATAAACTAAACCACAAGAAGTTCCACCTCAACATGAGGAAGAAATTCTTTACATTGAGGGTAGGAAAGCAGTGGAACAGGCTGCCCAGGCAGGTTGTGGAGTCTCTCTCTCTGGAAATACTCAAAACTCACCTGGATACATTCCTGTGTAACCTGCTCTAGTGACTCTGCCTCATCAGGGGAGCTGGAATAGATGACCTCCAGAGGTCCTTCCAACCATAACAATTCTATGATTTCTGTGTCTTCTTCCCCATGTCAAAGGGGGCACAGAGACAATTGTTCCCTAAAGCTGCAGTTTCATGCTTTCACTGTGGGGACTGGAGATGTAGGACAAGGGTGACAGTGCTCAGAGGAATGAAAAAAATAGAGCTAAAAACAATTAGCTATTTCTTTCCTGGCTTGTGGCAAACACAGAGTGAATAGAACCTGAACCTGAGAGCAAGGAATGCACAGTCCAAGCATTGATCTCTGGACTTTCGGATGATGAGTCTCATGGTGCAGAGAGAACTGGTCCCTTCACACCTGCCAAGACATGATCCATCTCCTGGGAAGAGGCTACTGTGGTGGTTTAAGGCAGGAATGTGGTTTGGTTGCTGGTACAATGGCAGGATACCTGCTTTTAGAGGTAGAACTGTGCTCTGAGCCCCAAGGGAGAGAGCCTCATGCCTCATGGGGCCAAACCCAGTGAGGCCCAAACAGGCTGGGCCAAAGGAAGGCACAGGAAGCACAGGCATCCCTCAGGGCAAGAGGGACATGGGAAGGCTGAGACATGGCCAGCAGCAGATGGGCATGGGTCAGGACAAGCCAAAATGCTGCAAGCTGGACACAGAGTCAGACCCTGATTCTACAGTGGAAGAAGGCTGCAGAGAAGGTGCTGGGTGGGGGCACAGATCGGGGCTGGACTGTCCCTCTGACCCTGCTCAGGGGATGTGGGAATGGTGGTGGCAGGAGGCCAGAGGGGTATGATGGCTCCTGAGGTAGTCTCCATTCACAGTCCTTTGTTAAAATAGACATATGGCACTTGGTCCCCGTGCTTGGCCATGATACTGTCACGCAGCTCCACCTCAAGGTCAGCCAGTGCAAGGGAGCTGTGGAGAGGGAGATACACACTGAGAGCCAAGATCCTCCTCCCCAACCACCAGTCAAACCACCCTCCCTTCCCATTGCCATTTGAGGCCTCTGCAGTCCCTGAGATCTTGCAGGCTCTTGGCAAGACCCACCACCCCTCCCTCCCAGTGTTGGAAGGCAGAGAGCTGCCCATGCAGCCAGGTATCCTGTTGGTCCCAGCACAGAGCTCACAGAGCAGGGCAGGCACATGTTTTCCTGCTGCCCTGGGCACCTGTGCCTGTTTGCCTGTGCAGGCAAACACTGCTTTGGGTTGAAGGGTGGGTGCCCATCCTGCTTCTCCTGGGATGGGCAGAGAGGAACTAGGGAAGGAGGAAGGCTCCCAAGATCCTATGCAGGAGGGGAAAGCAGTGGAAGAGGTACCATCGCTGGGGGAAGAGGGCACAGGCTGCTGGCACCATGAACAGGAGGCTGTGGGACAGAGAAGAGCAGAGATTAGTCCTGGGAATCCCAGCCTGTTTGCCCTCCACCACAGGGATTTCAGCCCAAGGAGTGCTGCTCACACCCCATGACTCCCAATAACTGGGGAAAGCCCAAGCTGAAAGGTAAGCAGCTTTGCAATTTCTTCTGGGAAAGAGTATTTTTTCAAGCATCTCTTTGGAGCCATACTCCAGGCACTCACAGGTGACTGAGCAGTGAGATACTTACAAGCCCCCACAGAGCAGCACCTGCAGAGGCCCGTGGAGAACCTGGATCCGCTGCAAGAGAAGAGCCAGAATTGAGTCCCTGGCCTCACCACAAGACCCACTCACAGGGTGGGCAGACTTCTCCCCTCAGTAGGACTGAATGCCCAACACCTGTGGTGTGAACCAAACCCTGCCACCCTCCCACAGCCTCCCCATGTCACTTGAGAGGCCACTGGTGTATCAATGACTGAACTAGGGAGCAAAGCAAGCCAGGCTCTGCAAATCCCCATTTGATCCCCAGCATATCAGCAGCAGGTATGGGCTGGAGCACCACAGAACCCACTGGCGGAGAGGAGAAACATGCACTCACCTGCATGAAGGTGAATTTCTCCAGCCGCTCCATGATGATGGGCAAAATAACTAGGCACAGAGAGCAAAGGTCAGCCCAGATCCCAGAACAGCTATCCTGCTAGCCAGCCTGCAGGGCTGTCCCAGCAGGACCATCTACGTGGAGGCCATGGAAGCAGCTAGTTATGCTGGGGACTGCTGGGTGTTTGCTGCAGCAAGGACCTGACATGAGACCCCCACACATCCACCATTGGGGCAGCATGGTCTGTGATCCTCATGCTCCTGCCCTTTCTTCTGGGCTTGCAGCATGTCAAAGGTCTCAGGAGCAGAGGGGGTGCCAGGCTGCAGGCTGAGGGGCTAGGGCCAGAAAGCACGAGAGAAGCATCCTTATGGGGCCAAACTGCCCCCTGTCTTCCAGGCTGTGGTTTGGCATGGAGGGGGCTGGGGAACCTCTGATAGGAATGGCTGGATGAGGAGAGCAAATGCCACCTGGGATGCAGGGCCACCCTCCCTCTTTTCCATGAGGGAAACTGAAGCAGGGTAGGGCACGGTGGTGGGTCCAGGAGAGTCCCCAGTTCAGCTGCACACCCCCGTGCCCCGCACTCACTCATGCCCGGTGCTGCCATGGTGATCCTGGAGAGCACAACCTGTGCGATGCCCTTCACTGCTGCCCTCTGCAAGCAAAACCTGCAGGTGAGCCCCGGCAGCGTCCTGCCCCAACTCACATCCCCATCCCCAGTGCCCCAACCGGCATCCCCATCCCCAGACTCACCCTGGAGCGGCCGAGCTCGTTGTTGTTCTCATCTGTCACTGTGATCCCGTTGATGATCTCCCTGAAGGGGACAGGCAGTTGTGAGTGGAGGATGGGATGGTCGGGAAAGCATAAGAACACAGCAACGGGTGAGCGGGTGCCAGGGGAGTCCTCTATACACAGCAGCCCCAGATGCCCCCAGGGCACGGGGCTCCAGCACCCCGGGGCACCACGGTCCCCAGCCCAGCCGATGCTGCCATCTTCAGGGCACAGCTGCGAGCAGGATCTGGCCGTGCTAGGGACAGACACTGCCTGGATACACAGCTGAGCCAGGGCACAGTCCTTCACACAGTACCCGAGCTCCTTGTGCCCTGACTTGTCGGGAACCCCGAGCAGCAGACACAGGTCACCACAAGGACCTCAACTGGGGTGTGCCAGCATCAGGATATCATGGGCTAGGGTTCTCCCATGCCATGCAGATCTTTGGGTTTGAGGGATCTTCCAGCACAGATTCCAGAGCAGCTATCAGCCAAAAATCCCCCTCCTGCTCTAGGTGGAGGCTGAGCCATCCCACCCAGCACCCTCCACCACAGACACAGCACTGCAAATGCACAGACCCCAGTTCACCCCTCTCCAGCTCCCAGGAGGGGAATCCAAGGCAGGGAGGCCAGGCAGCCCAGGAGCCTGGCTGCCACCAGCTTGCCTTTGGAGGGAGCTGGGTCCCTCAAGCGCCCCAGGCATGTGTGACACTTACTGTTGCCGCATCATGGGGATATTGACGCAGTTGGCGGCAGCCACAGCTGCAAAGGGGACCCAGCGGGCCAGCAAGGGGGGCGCTCGCTGTGGGAAACAGGCTGGCATCAGCATGGGAGAGCAGCATGTGCCCAGCTGCCCCACCTGGCCCTAGCCTGGCATACCTTGGTGTAGAGGTTGAGTCCCACTGCAGTGGCCAGGGCTGTACTGGTGGCCGTGACATAAGCCACCCCGATTTGCCTGGACAGCGATTTCAAAGAAGGGAGACAACAGAATCACCAACTCTGGCTCAGTCCCGTTCCCTCTGTGTCCAAGACACTGCATAAAGGGTCTTTACAGGGCATCCAGGGTGCATCAAATGGGCACACTGCATCCTGTGGGGCCCGCTCACCTCAGGGAGATGGGGGAGGCAGCGTTGCGGTTGGTGTAGTTGACAAAGGCATTGAAGGACTGGTTCACCCACTGCCAGAAAACCACTGCAGGCACTGTCCTGTGGAGGGAAGGGATGGGAGTGCACCCGAGGGCTATCAGGGACACCTGGCCTGTGCCCGTGGCCAGGCTTGGCAGGGAGACAGCCAAGATGCCTGCAATCCACTCATCATGGTGTCTCCAAAGGGAAACTGAGGAACTGTGGCAAAGTGACAAGACAGTGGCAGAGCTGGGAAATGATCCCAGGAGTTCTGGTTGCCCTGGGGAGCACAGGAAGGAGGGGCCGAGTCCTGCAAGGCACTTGGGCAGGGGTGGGAGACACAGCTCTCAGCAGAGTGGCAGCCATCCTCTGCTGGGCTGAGATAAGCCTTTGTCAAAGCAAGCAGCAAGGAGGGGACACATGGGGACAGAAGTGGCTCTGGGGAATGAGGGTGCCTGGGTTTCTACTGGTGTCTCAAGGACACTGGTGTCTCAGGGACACTGGTGTGGGGCAGGAAGGGACACAGGGAGCACGCTTTGGAATGCAGGGGGGTGGAGAAGGGAAAGGCAGGGAGCTGTCAGCAGGGGCTGGGGATGCTGAAGCAGCCTGGACTAGGGCCACATTTGGTCCTCATTTCCAAAGACTGCTATGGGCTACAGACCAAGAGCAGCAGCCAAGCAGGATATGGTTGCATTAATCATTACAGGAGATATGGGAAGAGCTCAGCTGAGCTCAGGGTGAGGTGAGACCATTCCCAGCCATGCCAGGGGGATCTGTGATGCTTCTACCAGGTTGGTGCTGGGAACAGAGCCCAGAGACATTGGGCTTGACCACAGGACACAGGCAAGCACAGCAGCCCTGGGCAGCACCCAGCCCCAGAGAAGGCAGGTGGGCCGTGCTCTGGCCTTGGGGGAACTTGAGAGGGGCTGGGGGCTGTCAGGGCTGTGTCCCCAGCCTGGTGTACCCAGGAGCTCACCGGTAGAACTGGAGCATGCAGCCAGTGATGGCCATGCCCCCCGGCACCTGGAAGGACATCCTGCCAATGAAGTTCATCTTCTCACCGCTGTCAGGGTGGAAGGCTGAGTCGTACAGCTTCTTGGCATAGAGCAGCTGCTCCTGGCTGCTTCCTGGCGGCACCAGCCCGGCCCTGCAAACCCAAAGCCCATCAGGGGAAGCTGCACAGACCCGCCAGCACCCAGCACTGCTGAGGCACAGAGCTCTGGGCACCACATGAAAGGCAGAGGAAACATCTCCTGAGAAGGATGCATGTCACAGCTTGAAGCTCCTGGGAGAAGCCTGGGAAACCCCCCCAAAACTACTTTCAACAGCTGTTACACCACAGCATACCTGCTTGAGACTGACTGCCTCCATCCCCTGCAACACTGCACAGTGGTTGGGATGGCCATGAACACAGGGATGGCACCTGCCCCATTTGTACCCCTGCCCCTCACCTGCAGCTCTCCACCAGGGCCTTGGCCTGGTCCAGCTCCTCCTCTGACACCAGCACTGTCCGAGGGTCGGTGATGTTGAGGAAGTGCTTCAGGCGCCCCACGAAGGTGCTCTGGTCCCAGCGTGGGGAGTCAATGTCGAAGCTAGGGGAAACTGTGGCCATCTTGGCGTAGGTCTGGGCAGGGGAAAAGGCCACTCAGTAGGATCCTGCCTTGCTTGCTCATTGAGTGCACGCCTGCCACGGCCACAGGAGCAGTCAGCTGGGTGAGAGCCATGGCAGGTTTATATTTAACAGGACAACTGGACTTTCAGCAGCCCCGAGCCCAGGAGGCCCCTGCACTCCTGCTGTCAGCAGAACACTGCAGTCAGGACGCTACTTCACACATCACCCTGCTTGCCTGGGGTCACCCCACTTGTGCTGCACCCCACACCCCCTCCTCGGGGTGGTATGGTGCTGCACAGCACTGCAGGGCGCAGCTCAAGCCTCCAAAGGCTGCCCTGCAGGCGCTCCTACAGGGCACTACTCTGCAGCCCCCGAGGGTGCACACTGTGCTGTGCCCCCCAAAGCACCGTCCTGCACATCCCTCTAATGCTGCTCTGCACTGCCATGGCATTGCCCTGCCTGCTCCCCGGGGTGCTGCACCACATGCCCACAGTTCACAACACAGAATCACAGAAAGAATTAGGCACGAAAATACTTCTGAGATCAGCCTATGACCAAACACCACCACATCAACTACAGCATGGCTAACCTAGTGCCTAACCCTAGACAAGTGCCAAGTTCAGTCTTTACTTAAACACCTCCAAGGGACTGTAACTCCACCATCTCCCTCAGCAGTCCTTTCCAGTATCTAACCATCCTTCTGTAAAGAAACATTTACTAATGTCCAACCTGAACCTCCTCGTCCTGTCGCTGACTGCCTGGGAGAAGGGGCCCGCTCCCACCTAGCTACACCTCATTTCAAAAGTAGTTGCAGACAGCGATAAGGTCTCCCTGAGCCTTTTCTCCAGGTTAAACGCTCCCAGCTCCCTCAGCCATTTCTCATAAGACTTGAGCTCCAGACCCTTCACCAATTTCCCTGCCCTTCTCTGTAAGGCACGGCACAGCTCGAGACACCCCCGGCTCGGCTCGGCCCGGCATGGCACGGCACAGCCCCGGCACACCTCCAGCGCGGCTCGGTCACGGCTTATGTCGACTCCACTCGGCACGGCTCGGCTCGGCACACCCCGTCCCGTCCCAGCCCAGCCCAGCCCCGTCGCGTCCCCACGTGTCCCACCTGCACTCCCAGGCCCCCCTCCCGCCCTCACGCCGCTCACCGCCCCCGCGCTCCGACGCGTGGCCGCTCCCAGCCAATCACAGAGCCCCGAGCGGCCGCGCCCACCGCCCCCGGCAGGGCCGCCCCAATACGCGTGCGCCGTTCGTTCGTGGGCGGGCCCATGGCTGGCCCCTCCCCCGGCGCGGGCACGTCGGCGCGCGGGTGGGTGTGACGCAGTTGCCCATGGTAACCCCGGGCCGCGCCGAGGATGGTGAGCGGGGCGGGGGCAGCGGGGCCGGGCTCGGGGCCGCCGGGGCGGGCTGAGGGCTGAGGGACGGGGCCGGCGCGGCCGGGGGCGTCTGAGGCCGCGGGTGATCCCCCCGCGGAGCGTGGGGTGATGGGGGCCGGGGGGTCTCACGGGCCCGGCCGGGCTCGTGGCAGGCACGGGCAGGCCTTGGGCCATGAGAGGGGGGGCCGAGGCGATGGAACCAGGGGAGCGAGCCAGGCACTGCTGGGTGCTGCCGGGCAGTAAGGGAACAGGCAACGGGCAGTAGGGTAACAGGCAACGGCAGAAACTGATGCACAGGAAACTCCACCTGAATACAAGAAAGAACTTTGCCGTGCGGGTGACCACACGCTGAAACAGATTGGTCAGTTTGTGGAGGCTCCCTCAGTGGAGATATTCCAGAACCATCTGGACACGATCCTGTGCCATGTGCTCCAGGATGACCCTGCCTGGGTGGGAGGTTGGAGCAGTGACGGACTGTGGTCCCTTGCAGCCTGCCCCATCCTGTGACTGTGTGACACCAGCCTGGGGTCTGAGTGCCACCTGGACATCCAGTCAGGATGGGGGCCTGGGGCTGGGCAGGTTCAGGCCCCCATACAAAGGAATGAGAACAGGGAACGTTTGGGGCCTCCAGCCATGGAAGACCCTGGTTGGGGTTGGGGCTCTGGCAGCACACAGATGTTATGGGGGATACTAAAAAGGGGGTTGAGTCCTAAAAAAGGCAACAGAACTGGTGAAGGGCCTGGAGCACAAGTTCTATGAGAGGTGGCTGGAAGAGCTGGGATTGTGTAGTCTGAAGAGGAGGAAAGTGACAGGATAGGGGGAAATAGCCTCGAGCTGTGCTAGGGGAGGCTTAGACTGGACATTAGAATGAATTTCTTTACAGAAGGGGTGATTGGACATTGCAAAGGACTGGCCAGGGAGGTGGTGGAGTAACCACCCCTGGAGGTGCTTAGGGAAAGATTGGAGAGATTGTACATGGCACTTGGTGCCACGCTCTAGTTGACGTGTAAGTATTCAGTAATAGGTTGGACTTGGTGATCTCAGAGGTCTTTTCCAGTCTAATTGATTTTGTGATTCTGTGAATCAGGTCTAGACAGGGGCTGGGAGGCTCAAGGATGCTATGGGGGGCTCTTTGTTGGGATGGAATCAGCATGCCTGGAGTTGATTCAGTCAAGGTGTGAAAGGTGTGATGGAGGGGTGGGTGCTTGGGAGGGCTGGGGACCAGGATGGCCGTGGCCTGAGGAGGGAAGGAGCAGTGGAAGAGCCTGGCAAGGATGGAAGGCAGTGCTGAAAGACTGCCTGTGAAGAGTCTGGGAGCAGCTGTGTCTCTAAAGGTGCACTGGACAACCCAGTCAAGGTGGGAGGAGACAACCCTGAGACTTGGATCCTGTCTATAGAAATTGAGGGAGCTAGAAGAGAGCTTGCTGAAGTGGAAGGGCTGGTTTTTGATACACAGCATGAGAAGGGGCTGAAAGAAAACTGCCAATTGGGTGGGATGGGCAGTCTGGTGAGTCAGTGGGAAAACCCAGTCAGTGTTTGGCTGGCTAGGATAGTTTGCTGGGATGTTGTGTGCTCTGGAGTTTTCTGCCATGGGCAGGCACGATGAGGGACAGTCTGGGTTCAAAAGAAGAAATAAGAATAAACTGTGGGAAAGACTGGAAGTGGAGTTTTGATGTTGATGAGAGAAAGAAAGATCCCAGGGAGAAAAGAAGTGTTGGAAGAAAGAAATCAATTATTTGAGAGGTACTAGCAGGGATTGAAGGGAACAACTGGGTCTCTTGGGTGGAGGGCAATGCTGGGAGACTGGTGAGGGTGTAGTGCAGTCTAAATTGAGGTTGGAGGAAGGCTGGATGATGGACCAGGGTCATGCAGGTATTGGAAACAATTTGGGTTTAGATGTCAGAGTAGTTGGGGTGGGACAAGTGGGATGCTGGCAAAGTGCAGTGAGGACCAGAAGGAAGGGTTGGAGCTATGGGTGAGGGGTGGTGACAGAGCTGCCATGGATGTAGAGCCACTGATGAGGATGCTGCATGAAGAGAGAGCACAAGCAGAAGGCAATAGCAATGGGAAACAAGCTTTCCCAAGGGTAAAGCCTTATTTTGTCCAGGAGCCCTCTGGACATAAGTTGAAGGATTCATGCAAGGGAAGAGGTGTAAGCAAGAGCACCAAAGGCAGCTTCTCATCTTCACTGGGTTAAGTCTGGCTGCATCCCTACCTGCTGGGTCACAGAGAAGAAGACTGAGATAAAGCCTGTGGGATCTGCTCTATTTCAGATGGGTTGGTGATGGGGAATGTCACACCAGGCACCAAAGCCATCACGGGATGGACATCTGCTGTAAAGATGAGGGCAGCTGCCTCCAGCAGTGCAGTGCTTTGTGGGACACATTTGGCTTGCAGCTGCCAGATCTGCTTTTGTGCCTTATGATGTCCTGATAAGCTGCTGTAGTCTGGGATCTGGCTGCTCTTATCCAGGCATTTGTGTGCTGAGAGGGTGACTGGGTGTTCGCCAGTGCTCGTGTTATTTGATACAACGTTTTACTGCCTCTTTGTCTATTTTCCACTTCTTGGAGTTGTTTTTTGAATTACAGCCTCTCAGGCAGGGTGGGTGGCACTTTGGGGTGCCTGGTGGGCTGGGTGGACTGGACAGAGGACTGGAGAGCAATGCACTATCTCTCTAGATTCTCAGCTTTCACTAAAACAGAATAATCATTTGTGGTAGAAACTCTGAAACAGCAGCAAATACATCCAAAGCAGCTATGGCAGCCTGGGGGTATGGGTCAGCAGTCAGAAATCATCCAGACAGCTTGATGTAACAATTTACTGCTTGTCATCTGAGCCATGGTAGCTGCCTGTGAGCACGTTCCTGCCATGTCCTGATGGCACTGGAAGAGCTAAAACTCCCCTCAACGACTGCTTGCTCCAACTCCGGCGCTAAGAGGGTTAACGCTGAGGTTTAAATTATTTCAGTGTTCGTCCAAGTGAGTAAGTACAGAGGGGCAGTGCCTTCTTCTGCAGAGCATAGGAGGATTTCTCACAGCTGTGGGGCAGGGGTGGTGGAAGGTCATAGTTGGAGCACAGAGTGAAGGGTGAGCCATAAAACGGCACAGCATGAGAGATGTGTGGAGCTGGAAGTCTTTGGCACCGCTAAGCAGCATCTGCAGTGGGCACATGGCAAGGGCGAAGGGAGGCTGCTACATGAAAGGATGTGCTGCTTTCCAAAGTTTAGGAAATGCTGTTTGAAGCAGAGCTTGTGGCTTCCTCGTCACAATAATGCTTCCTATTGTCACTGAAATAACAATCTTTACCAAGAGACGTGGTATGTTAGTGATAAATGCTGGGGCCAGAGGATGGCCAGTGTTTTTCTAAAACCATTGATTGAAGATGACATCATTGTGCCAAAACCAGATTTGTCAAAGTGTGGCCCTGTTTTATAGTTGAGGAAACTGAGTCACAGAGTGCCTAGCTGACATAAGGCACATCTGGTAAAGAGGATAAAATAATAGCATAGCTAAATGCATAGTCAGCCATCTTTCTCCTGGTCTTGAGCTCATGTTTCTAGGAAAACCAGCATGTATGTCTTGCTTGCTCTAGGCGTACCTCATACTTAAAAATTCTTTATTTTGTCCCTTGTTCCTTGGTAGTAAGGCTCTATTTAAAACAGCCCCGTTAAAATGCTTTCAAGTATTATAAGTGTCTCACTACTTTAGTTTTCAGTACAGTTCAGTGTCCTGATTTTTAGTTTATTTTACTGATTGCTGAGAGGTTGATATGAGAAATCACCTGCAGATAGGAGAGTATACCAATCCCTAGCGAAGACTTTGAAGTTCTGAAACCAGACAGAGACTGCTGACATTGTCCAGTGCTGAGCATTGGCTCTTCTCTGCACAGGGCAAAATACTTCTTTCAAACCTGCTGAAACCAGAGGAGTTTGATTTTAATTATGAAAAGAAGATTCATGCTGGTATTGGTTTATGTATCAAACTGGAAAGTGCTGTGTGACCTCTTTGACAGAAAACTACATTAGTAGGTTTGAGCTGGAAAAACTCTGTAGGTGACTCGACTCCATTAAATTTTGGATTTCAATGCAGGAAAGAAAGTCTGCATTGAATGACACCATATGGTGGAGACATGCAGTAAGCAAATGATTTTTTGGGAGTTTTGCCAGAGTAAGAAGTATTGAATAAACTGAGCTCAATAGATTAATTTACTTTGGTTGTATTTCGAAAAAGACTGGATGATTTTATGACCATTAGTGACATTTGCAGTTCTGCAGCCGAAGATAAAGGTAATCAGACGTCATTCTTCAGGGCACTAGCTAATCAGTGCAGTTGTCAGAAAGGACTCCCCTCCTCCAGCTCTGTGTGTGCAGGATTGCACCCTGGATGACAAATGTAGCCTCATATATCCACTGTGCAAGGCAAGATATTTGGCTCAGCTAAGCCCCTCGTCCTTCCCTGTGTCAGCTCCTCCTGTGTGACTTTCTGAAATCATCACGTGTACCCTCTATCTTTAACTTACACTTTAAAAATGGTGAACTGCTACCATATTGCTTAACAGAAAGCAAATAAATAAATTGGTGCCCAGAGCTGTGCCAGCAGAGCACCAAGGTGCTCCCATGCCATGGAAATACCGTCTGTCTGGGGTGAGAGATAACCAACTGATACAAATAAGTAGAATCCAAGACAGGTTTGAACTTGACACATTTGCTGCCTAAACCTCATCAAGGATTGTGGGTGTGGCAGAGAAGGAATTAGCAGAAGAATCATGGGCTGGTTTTATGGATATTTTGTGAAGTTTCTCCCACGGTTGTAGGAAAGTCACAGAAGTTTGAGAATAGAGCTCAGCAGTGCTGGGGAGCTGTGGGGAGACAGGAGTTGTCATCTTGATGGCAAATGTGCTTGGCTGAGATGATTCTTGAGGATCAAGTAACTTGTGGTTGCAGTAGTGGGGAAGAGGGCATCTCTGCAGGGGTATAGAGATGGGGAAAATGTGATTGTAATGGCAGGCTGAGCTGCTGAGCTTTGTGGCTCTGTTGCATCTTGGTGAAGTGAATTAATTCTACCTAAATGTCCACATCTAATAGATAAGCAATTGGTGGTGACTGAGGGTGACTTTATTTTAAATTCATTATCTGAGCCTTGTGGCTAACAAAGTTAAACAGAATACATTTACTTCTCTTTCCTAATAAGAACCAACCGTGCTTTGCAGCAGCTTGCGGGCCACGCTTTTTATCCATGCCCCGTGTATCCAGCCCTCAGTACAAGGGAGAATTGTTCTTTCCATTATGGCTTTATATTGCCAATCTGATACAATATTTAAACAGATTATCTCAATGCTCTGTTTGTCCCAAACCAATTTTTGCTTTGTCCTGTAAAGTGAATCTTCCTTTCAGTGGCTTCTGTGGTACAGGATGTAGTTACATGCATCAACTAGTTCAAGAGACCCATATACAGCATGAATAAACCCACAAAACCCTTAGCTAGGACTATAAATGTCACTGTATTTTTATATATGTAGGAATTTTTTTTTGAGAGAGAATAGGATTACTACATACAGCTATAATTGAAAGTCCTTTGATAATTTGGTGGGTATTTTAAACCTAGCAATGATATACTTTCATAAAACCACACATCCCTGTTTTCTGAAGGATGTTAATAAGATGGTTAGCTTTGCTTTCATGCTCAATGTGTTTATGAGTGCTCTTACCCATTTAGTTGCATCTTCGAATTTAATGCCCCACTCTGATTTCATAGTAATTGTCAGGAGTCTCTTTTTCTTTATTCTATGTCCCCGCTCACTGTCTGGAAAATGCAGTCTCCTCATTGCTGACCCCATCAGTCTGTCTCCTCACGGTGCTTGTAAAGAAAACCCTCTCCACCAAGGACAAAGATGTTTTTAAACAAGCCAATCTGATATAAGACATAGTTTGCTTAACCCAGAGGTGACCAAGAAGCGGATGCTGGCTGACTGTGCCCAGCCTTGAGTTGCTCTGTCTGGCTGCCCTTCTCCAAAGGCTGCACATGCTGCCATGCTGTGCTGTTCATTATCTGAACAGCATCTGCAGTTCCCTTCTCTGTTACAGATGCCGCAGTCTGCTTAGTTTTGTGCAGCTGACACGCTGCCCTTACACTCCTGTGAGGCGTCTCTGCGGCTCCTCAGCCAGCTCACATCCACCCTGGCCTGCTCCAGACTTGTCCTGCTTCTCACCCTGGACACTCCAGTGAGCAAGTGCCACTGGCCTGGCTGCTGTGCAGTCTTCCTGGGAATTCTCCCTTCTCACTACTGGCTAAGTCCCGGCATGAGACATTTCTTACCTGCCCTGTTTCAAAAATCTGCTCCTCCTGTGCTGTTTCTGTGCATCCTCTTTGCACCACATCTTCCCATTTCATGGCTTTCTACCTGACAAATCCCATGAATAGCAAGGCATTGCTTTCTGACTCTCCTCAGCCCGTTAGTTTCAGCATTGTGTTTGCCAGCAGAGGAGTGCTTGTCCATCAGTGTGTGTGCAACAGGGGCTGCTTGTCCCACATCATGGTGGCATACAGCAGGGAACTCTGCTGAGTTATTTTTTCCAGTCTACTAAGCTGTCAGGAAATGCCTTCTGTCTTTCTAGTCAGTATGCTCACAAGATCAGTTAAAAAAAAAGTAAAAAGAAAAAAAAAGAGAAATGCATCTGGACATGGCTTTCTTTAGTTTTAAATCTTTGCTAACTACAGGGATTCACATTTTAGATACTATTTACAAAATAGAAACCGTCATGGGAACCAATACTATTATTTGGCTCTTGATTTAAGTTGTATATACAGACTGTGCTGGCAGCTACTGAAATAAAGTCCAGTTCTCTATGTTGGCTTGCTTGTCTTCCAGCCTTTTAAATCAGCTTACTTTATACCTTAGAGAATACTTTTATTTCTATATATATCTTCTCTTCTATTGGCTACCCCCGATAATCCTGTGATCAGCCATGCAGCAGTGTCACTTGAGTAGAATATGGAACGATGCTGATCGTTTTCTCATAGGCTGTCATACTAGCCCAGAAATAGCATCCATCTACAATGGGAGAAGCTCTATTAACATTTACAACTGTTCCTCTTCCCGACCCTTGAGAATTGCTCCGTGGTAGATAAGCAATACTTTGTAATACATTTCCTTGCGCTCAGTATTTTGGAGTTGAATTCTGAAATATAAAGGCACCTAATCCTGATCTGCTCTGGGATACACTGCTCTGCTCTTAGCAAGTGGAGCTGTGAATAGGATTAGCATTTCAACAGCTTCTTTTTTTAACTGTGAGCAATAAACTAAAATAATAGGGCCTGATTCAGAGCTCTCCAAAGTCGGCAGTGGTGCTTTGGCTGATGTACATTGGCTTTGGGTCAGGCCCATAAGAATGGGAAATTCAGTGTTTCCCTAGAAAGGAAGGAGAATGTGTGAATTTTAGAGTTCCTGCTCCTGTGGAGTCTGTCCACACTGAGCTGAAATCCACAGATTTACAAGCCAACAAACACAACTGTAAATTTGACGGCAGGTGAAAAGAAAATGTGTTGCTAGTCATGCAGTTAAAACTTGTGCTTTTTAATGATGTCAAGGGCACTTAGGACATGCATATAAACAAGTAACCACTAGAGGTATTTTTGCTGCTGTTCCTTTTTTCTTTCCTCAGACGTGTGGGAATGCAGACCATCATCAGGGCAGAACACGGGTTGAGCACTATGGCCAGGGAGATGAGCTGTGGGGCTGGCAGGGCTTGCAGTGACTGGCTGCACTGAACACAGCCCTTGAAATTCATTAGCCATGGGCCCATGGGTGAGAGCCAGCTGTGGGCATCTGGCCCTCAGGGCCCTGCACGTGGTGTTACAGGCCTGTACACTTCAACTAAAAGCTGTTTGGGGATTTACTGTGCCTGTGCCTGTGCCTGTGCCGGTACCTGTACTGAGCAGGCATAGCACCCTCTACCAAGCAGAGCCCATTTCTAATTCTCAGCTCTTGAGCAGGGCCTGGATTCCCAGTTTTTTACCTGCCTATCATCTACAAAATAGGTGATACCTTGAGCCTGCTTATTGGGCTATTGCAGATTTGCTATTGCTTGCACAAGCTTTGAATTTCCGAACCTCAGCTTTCCACAGTGCTTTTTAAAAGCACAGCAACAGTAGCAATCCTGCAGTTTTTTATACACACCTTTCGAGCCCAGTTTTACTAAGTTCCTTCTCTCCTTCCTGTTTCTTACACATCACGCACGTTTTTTGACCTGGAGCTGGTAATTTAACAGAAACCCATTAAATTACTCTGAAATCGAAAATGCTTGCAGGGGTGGATCAGATGTCACATGCATTTGAATCTCTGAGCGTTACTAAAAGCTTTAGCATCACGACCTGTGGTGCCGAGTCCTTCCCAAAGCACTCCCACCTGGGAGCAGGGAGGTGAGCAGTCAGAAGCAGCATTTGCAGAGTGGCTGAGGTAGGGAGTGGACAGAAGGACGCTGCTGGAGACAGGGGATGTGTTGCAGTGGTGACAGTTGTACTGCGACATGCAGCTCTTTATCCTGAGGACAAGTTTCTGATTGCCATGATCTGGAGGGGATTGGGAGCAACCTTCAAGGCTCAAATAGTCCTTGGCTCTCAGCAGGAATGTTTAGAGGGTTTAGTTCCTCATAGCAACAAAACACTTCAAGACATTTAACTGATTACACCCTTGCAGGTCGACAAGAAGCATTTTCTCCATTTTGCTATTGGGAGAACAAAAAGGCTTGAGATGTGGGCTCCATGGGCTCAGGTTTCTGCTGATATTTGAACTTTCTTCCTGGCTCTTGGTTTTAGTGGGCTTCGACAAGGGAATTGTCTGGGAGAGATGGATCAGGAATGCTGAGGGCTCCAGAAGGGGCTGTAGGTGTTGCCTGGATTTTCTCAGGCAAATTAGTAGCAAGAGCACCTGTGTCCACAGGCAGGGTCTCAGTGTGGTGTGTGCTTCTTGGGCTCTGAGGAGGAGTCCCTGACATGCAGGGGCTGCAGAGTAGTGTGGCAGCGTGCCAAAGACACTGAGGCATTCCTGGTGTCACAGCCTGCTCCTGTGCCTTTGGCTGCAACTGTCCCTCTCCTGTGGGGTGGGCTGGGCAGGGAGAGGCAGGTGGTAGCAGGGTGATTTGCATCTCTTGGTTATGTACCAGGATCCAGAGTATTTTCCAGCCATTTTAGAGAGGCGCTGGTCTCTGACTGGTGGCACTGACAAAAACTTGGGTGTGCTGCTATAAGGTGCATGCTTGTAAATGAGCTGACCTGCATATTCTGTTTCCTAATCCTGAGTGATACTGTCAGCTCAGAGAGCTGAGCCTGGGTAATGACTGGAATCCACTGTGCTTTTCTTAGTGAGGATGTGTGGTAATCTGAGGTAGTTGTTAAGTGCTACATCCTGAGAATCACAACTGCACATGCTCCATGGGTTCAGCATGTTTTAGACAGATAAACGAGGTTTGAGATGACCAGGGTAGTTACTGTAAGAACCAATGTCAGGTACATTGTAAGCTGTAGTTACCTAGGAGGCAGATCAAATTAATGGGGTTTTCCCTCTGATTAAAGTAATGAAGAGCTTGCAAGGATGTGGTCTGCAAGCTTCTGCACAGGGTATGCATAGGCACTGTCTCCCTGGCACAGGGAATGCCAAACAGCTGTGTGACAAGAGCAGTGCAGCCAGCAGGGCACCCCACTGTGTGACGTTTGTGCTGTCTGAGACCTTGTTGGTACTCTGAGATGGAAGAAAATAGGGGCAAAGGGAGGAGTAGGAAATGAAATGGGAGTAAGGACTGCAGGAAGGTATTTAGGGTGTCTTGGGAGCCACCACCAGACAGAATCCATTTCAGGGGAGGAGGGTATAACATTGTGGGGGACGAGAGTTGGGGTGGGGAAATAACAGCTATGGTCTCTCTTGTGCATTTAGGGTTTACTGTCAATCTTGCGCAAACTGAAAAGCACCCCAGACCAGGAGGTGAGAATCCTCCTCTTGGGACTGGATAATGCAGGCAAGACCACACTCCTGAAACAGCTGGCATCAGAGGACATCAGCCACATCACCCCAACACAGGTGAGGAAGGCCTTTCCTTCTTGAGGCAGTTACTGTGGTCCCACCTGCCATGTTACACAAAGTGCTCATGATTCTAAAAGGGGGAGCAACTGGACCCTGGTGCACCATTAAGTTTGTGTCTTTTCTGCCTAAGAGGAGGTTTCCTGAAGGAGCCAGAGAGCTTCAGGCCGCATTGGTCAGGTAGTGCAAAAGTGGATGAGTGCTGTGGAGTTCTGCAAAAGGCTTTTGCATGGATGAGACCTTGTTCCTTGCCAAACAGGGGACATGTAGAGTGGATGCTGCAGCACTGGACGAACCCTTGTCTGTTTACATCTTTCACCCAACCAGCTCCAAGGGTTCTGCATATACCAGTGCTCCTCTCTAATGTCTCTTATGCCCTTTGGTTGAGCTTTGGGATTGGAGGAGAGGGATGGCTCCCTTCAGAAGCACTGCAGCATTGCTCCAGAGGAGGTTGCTAGAGAGCTATGGGATATGCTTCCCCCCACCCTGTAGCTGCCTCCCAAAGCTCCCAGCCCTGGCACCCTAATTCCAAGCCTTGGTCCCCTGGGTGGTGTGGCAGTGTGTTGCCAGCCCACACCACATCCTGTTTTTCTACTTGAATGCACTTTCAGTTGGTGCTCTAATTGATGAAATGGACCCTTCAGACGTGCAGCTGTTGCTCTTTTAAGCCCAGCATTAGCTGCGTCGTGTCGAATTGAGCTGAGACCTCTGGCTTCATATTAGTTGTGACTGTCTACTCAGCTTTCACAAGCTCAATCTTGCTTCTCACAGTGCCCTTGTTTTCTCCTTATCTGCAGCTCTCCCACCTCTTCCTGCACCCACCCTGCTGAGCTCTCTTAGGGCACTAACTGCATCATATGTCTCCATAGGCATGACAGCATCAACCCTTGACCCAAGAGCACTGACAAACTGATGGTTTAGCAGCTGCTTTTGCTGGTGCCTGTCCCACAGCTGATCCATCTTTGTGGCTCCCCAGCCCATCTCAATGCACATTGCAGGCATGGGATATATAGGGTGTTAATGTCTGGCTACAAATATGCTCCAGCCATTGAGGTTTATGCTCTGTGTGGCTTTGTTTCTGCTCTTTCCAGGGCTTCAACATCAAAAGTGTACAGTCTCAAGGCTTCAAACTGAATGTATGGGACATAGGCGGACAGAGGAAGATCAGACCATACTGGAGGAACTATTTTGAAAACACTGATATCCTTGTGAGTATTGGCTGCAGCTGAATGCTGTGTTCATGCAATGGCTTTCCAAGGTCTCAGCCAGAAATTCAGAAACAAGTAATGTAATGTCCCAGCCCTCAGTAACACCATTGCCATTGTAACAGGAGTTATTCTGAGCTAAATGGCAAGATTGGTTGAGTGCAGTAAGAAAAATACAGTTATGTTTGCAGAAATCATTCAGTTGCATGTTTTTACTTTCACAGGATGGTGCTGTTTATAGCCAGTTCCTTTCCTCTCATCTCAGTCTCTTTCAAATGAAAGAACATTAATAGCATATACTTTACCTATCTATAGCTCCTTTCACTGGAGACTCTGAAGGCCTGTCGTGGGCATTAGTGACTTAAACATTATATGTAGAGGTAGGTCAGTATGGTGCCTTGTTTTATAGGTAGGGAAACTGAGGCATAAGAATTAAATGCTTTGTCTGGCATCAGATAGGAAAGCTTCTGAGTGAGAGACACAGAGAGACCCCTTGTCTTTTCTTTTTCTTCTTTAATTGTAAGGCTGTCTTTTAATGGTTTTGGCAACTTAGCTGTAATTACCTTACAATTAGCTACAGATGACCACAATTACATTTACAGTGCAGGACCTTTGTTTTTCCATGCCAGAGCACATTGCCCTGGGACCCTCCAGGTGCTGTCTTGGCTAGTTTCAAAGATCACCTCTAGCATGCAGTCACATATGCCAGGATGAAGGCAGACTGGGGGCTGCAGGCCTCTCTCTGCCCCAAGCACTATTGCCTGTGGGAACAGGGAAAAACCAAGGTCTGCATACTCCCATGGGAAGGTAGGAAGCTCTCTCAGAAGGACACCATTCCTCCCTCCTGTCACACATATACTCAGTAATGTGTCAGAAGCTTCAGTGCACTTGCATGGAAGGATTAGTGCAACTTGGAATAGGACTCTGTTCACCAAGGCTTGTGTCCAGTTGCTGAAAGGCCTGGCTGTGCCTGCAGGCTTAGAAAACATTGTCCAAATGAAGCTATTACTTAAATGTGACTAGTAAACCCTTGATACTTTCTTTTGCCAATCTTCGTTTTTGAGCCTTAATTTGGAATCTAAAGTTCAGGAACAGCCACCACTGCAAAAACCCAGCTGATTGCTTTTGCAAAGAGGAGCTGTGAGATTTTTCATGGGGTATGATCTGGGTTTGAGAAATGAGCAGGATGCACACTGTGCTCCTCTGTGGCTGTTGAGGACAGAGATGGTGTGGCTGTGAGGTGACTGTGCCCACTGAGCTCAGGCTCTAGTGCTGTGGGTGGTGGGGAGGCAATAAGTGTGCAGATCAAGGTCAGCCCTGCAAAGCAGCAGCATTGGGATCTCTGCCTGCTGGGGCAGGTGCTCAGGATGCAGAGGCTGTGCAGCCACAAAACGGTATCTGGAAGACTCTGCTGGCAAAGACAATAAACTACACTGGTTTGTTGCCTTCCCCCCTTCCTAGTGTGTGCTGCATGGGAGGTGCAGAAATAAAGGTGAATTTGAAGACTGAAGGAGATGAAAGTAGTTGTTTTCCCTGCCCCTCTCTCACCCCAGTTAAAGCAATGTACAGAAAAAAATCTCTTCATATGACTAAGAAAATGGGTGGATAGAAGCAGAATCAGTTTGGGGGAAGCAGCAGTGTGAATTCAGAGAAATAGCTGGTGCACCAATGGACTTGAGTTCCCCTAGCTGCACTTCATGCTGACTCCCAGTCCCAAACTGGGAGATGTTGGCATGTTGGGGCAGTGCTTTGCTATTCAATACACACCAAAACTGGGATCACGTGTATGCTGATGGCTTCCTCTGTCTTCTGCCAGTCCTTACCCCTGTTTTAACCAGTAATTTTACCCTCTGACAAACCTGGTGCAGATTGTGCGTTTATAAATTGAGCCAATTTATCCTCGTGCTATTTCTTCATCTAGTCCCACCACTTGCAATTTCTGCCCAACCCATTTATTCCAGGCTGTGTTTTGGCTTGTTTCTCAAAGGAGGTACCCAGCTTTACAGGAATTTCTTTCTCAAATCTTCATTCTCCAGCATGGTGTTCCAATTGGTAAACTATGTTACCAAGCCCCACAGGCAAAAACAGCTCTTGTGTGGCCTTGGCCATAAAAGGAGGTTGGACATGAGATACACTACAGTTCCCAGGACCCCCTGCTTCCCTCTTCCCCTAAACTGCATTGCATAAAACAGAAAGGACCCTCTAAAGAGTATTAAAAAGCAGGAAGTAATTACAAATTCAAATCCATGCAGGTGCCTTTGAATGAGAGCTTGGTCTTGCATCACACACCTGTGATATTTGGAAGCTTAACGCAGGCAAATAAGGTGTGGATATCTGGCTGATTGCATATTCAGACAGGCACCTGCAGCTATTTGGCACAGTGCTTGCTGGTTTGGAAGTAGGCACTCGGCACATACTTTGCTTTCTCTGTGCTGTGCTTTTGTGGCTTTTGCCCCAAGCACTGTTGTATCTAGTTCTCATCTTGCAAAACAGCTCCCTAGTGAGGAATGAGTAGTGCAGGGGAAAGCCTGGCTGGATGGGACCCAGAGCCATTCCTTCCCAGTTAGAGAAGCACTGCAGTATGGAAGGTGCTGCCTTTCAGCTCACAAGCAGCACTCGACCATTGCATTCATGTGTTGTGGACTTCCCCAGAGATGGCCAGAGACAGATGACAATCCAGTCTCACCCCAGAACACAACTGCCAGCCCTGCAGCTTCTGCCTTTCTTTTGCTCTGTGTTTCCTACCCTACATGGGATGCACAGGGGTGGATGCCTGGTAGGGGCGGGGAGGCCGTGTGTAGCTGATGCAGTTTGGTGCACGTGCTGGGGATCACACTGCAGGGAGAGGCCCGTGTGTCATGCCCACGGGCTGGTCCCCATCACGTGGCAGCGGGTGCGTGCTCTGCTGACGCATCCCCACGCAGCTGCGTCCAGCCCTGCCGCGGCCCCCAGCCCCTGTCAGTGCACATCAGCCCCCAGTGATCTGCACAGCGGCTGGGAGGTTGCTGGGTTACCTCCTCAGGCCTCGCATACAGATTTTCCTGCTGCGTGTTTGGTCCCATTTCAAACAACTCAAATGCTGTTCATTAAGAGAGTGCCTATAGTTTAATAGATATTGCTGCTAGAGATCTTCCCTCCTCCTACTATTTGATCGAAATCATCCTAGAAGCATAGAGTCTTATGCTGAGACTGCCTGCAAGGCTGCCATTTATCTTGATGGCAGGGTGCTGTGCTCATCTATTCCCTGAAAACCAGGCTGACACTTGCTCCCTGTAAGCCACCAAAGTGCATGCAGATGACATGCTAGCTGCTTCAATCACTACTGATGGGGAATGGCAGCAACTGGAAGCAAAATGCTCAGTGTTTGTCACCAGTCCCATCCCTGTCTGCTATCCCAGCATCCTTCTTCAAAAACCTTCATGTATCAAGCAAGGAAAAAGGGATACCAGTCTATTCTTGCCTGCATGTTGTACTGAGGTTCCCCATTTTTTTAGGTGGCAACTGAGGATGGAGTCTTGCAGGCTGAATCCAGCCTTCATACCCAACCACCCTCTCCAAGAGGCTACAGTAGGATTGCCTGATGGAGACAAACTCAATGTCCCCAACACATTCATGTGTCCCCTGAGTGCCTTTGTGTGCCTTGGTGGCTTATTGAGGAGGTGATGCTAGAGAGCAGCACGGTACAGTCACACCAGGCCAGTGTTTGTATACTTTGCTGGGGTGAAAGGCCATGTCTGGCTCCCCAGGTTTTACCCTCCTATGGTCAGCTTCAGCTTGTAACAATAGGTTTGAAACAATACCAGCAATCTCCCGTTTTCTTCAGATAATATATGCTGTGGTGATTGTGACAGCATCCCAGTACTTCTGCCAGCTCCTTTCTGATTCTACCCACATGGTTGTCCACTTCTCTGGCATTAAAAGAGGCGGTTCCTCTCCTTTCAGAACATCATGAAGTTTTGTCAACATTTGCTGCAAATAATAGCAAGGATCTTTGTGCCCAAAAGTGTAAATTCACTTAAGCACATGCTGCTGTGGAAGAGTGTCTTCTGGGAAGAGTAACTTTTCCTGTAATTTCTTTTTTCAGATCTATGTCATTGACAGTGCAGATAGGAAGAGGTTTGAAGAAACAGGTCAGGTAAGTTACTTAAGCCCAGCTTCCTTTGAAGTAACTCAGTGCTTCTGAGTGCCCCTTGCTCACAAAAGTTAGGAAGAAGATTTTGTTGTTTATGAAGGAAATTTGCATTTCAAGAGACTTGCCTTTCAACATCAATACAGATTATTTTGGTAGATGTGAAACAAGGAAAATAGGTAGCCTAATTCTGTTTAAATAGAACAGTGTTCATTAAAGTTATACAATAATAGCAAATGGAGCCTAATACTGAAAGCACAAACTTCTCTAAGTCCTTTAAACCTTGCCAAACCAAGACCCTGAGGAATCCTATTTTCTTATTTACGAAGCTGAAATGGAAATCATATTGACTTGATTGTCTTTTGGATGTAATTGTAAAAAAGCTAAGAACTATCTAACTAATACTGGCCAGAAAATAAGATTTCCGTTTTACAAAGTTCTGATGTTTTGTAACATTTTTTGTTTTAGGTTGGAACAAAAATAGGACTTAAACTTTATTGTGTAAAATTGTGAAAGTGACAGTGTCCCAAAATAGCTAGCAATAGATTTACCCCACAGAAATGGGAGATGTAGATTAAAGCCTTCTGTTCTGCCTGATTTGAAGGAGATACTTGATCTTTTGCCTCTCAAGTCTCATGGACATACCCCAACAGCAGAACTGTTGGTTGTTCTAGGAGTGGGGGAATCTTTCCCCTGCTGGAGCTATTTCATTTTATATCAGTAATTAAATATTCATTGGGCAAAAGAGATAGAAAGGAAGCAGCAGCTTAGATCACTTGCCCAAGTCAGGCGGAGCCAGCCTAAACCCCTCCTCATATTTCCGCAAACACTTTTGGTTTCAATAAATCAGCCGTGTCAGATGAAAGACCTATTTTGTTGAAAATTTCCCAGCCAGTTCTGTTTATAACTCCATCCTCTCATCCTGGCCTCCAAGCCAAACATTGCTTTTGGGGGGGATGGAGTTGTATTTCCACTGCAGTTTAGCATCTCCCTGACTGCACTTGTTTAATCCCGAAGTTTCTATTCAGTGGATAAAAGATGTTAGAATGTTATCTGAGAGCATGAGACCTTTCCAGCTAATAAATAAGGAGGCCACAAAAATCTCCTATACTCATCTGTCTGCAATGCCAGCAGTCCCTACAGGTTCATGTTCTGCTGAGTTTGTCATATGTTCCCATAGGGAAGCGACTTGAGACTGAGTGCTGTTTTCACATGAGACCATTGCACAACCTAGACATGAAGTATTTCTGCCACCATTGATCCACTGCAGATTCAGATTTGAGCTAGTAAAAAAATCTTTTTGAGTCAACCAGTTTTGAAAGAACAAACCCATTTTTTAAGATGCCATCCAATGTGTGCTGTGCATATGGAGCCAAAATTCAACTATTAAGGCTCATCTAGCTTGTCTTCGGCTAATCAATGCCTTCAAAATTATCAGCACTTTCCTGTGGGAGGGAGATTTCCATTTTGGGGAGGAGGTGGGGGTTGGGAAGTCCTCTTCTATTTAAATTGTAGTGATTAAAACTTCGAACAACCCCTTGAAACTCACAATGAGCAAAGATACCAGGGCCAGTGTGAGTGGTTGCTCAGGTACAAATCAGGTCAGTCAGGCAATAACTTAAGACAGATTCCTCATACTGCCAATGTACTTGTTGTTTTTTGCTGTTTCATCAGTTTTGGTCTCCTGAGATCAGAGACTGGTAAAACATGGAGTTGTAGCCTTTAAGGCAACTGCTAATTTCAGACCAAAATTAAGATTTTTCTAACCTGCAATTGGAAGAAATAGCTTTTGAACCTTGGGCAGAGATGATTGTATACATTTTTGCTGTCTTATAATAAGATCTAGGTTTCACTGGAGCACACTCTTCTAGCATTTGCCCTAAATATATTTCTAATTAGAGACAAGCATTGGTGGTTGAAGATTTTCTTCCCTTCCCTCTCACCATCTTCCCCCCACCCCACTCCCTTGTAAATGATACAGGAGCTGGCTGAGCTTTTGGATGAAGAGAAGCTTAGTGGAGTCCCCGTGCTCATATTTGCCAACAAGCAGGATTTGCTGACGGCTGCCCCTGCTTCAGAGATTGCCGAGGGACTGAACCTGCACACAATCCGGGACAGAGTCTGGCAGATCCAGTCTTGTTCAGCTCTTTCAGGAGAGGGAGTACAGGTGAGGCTCTGCAGAAGGCTTGCTGTGCCAGCAGGCCATCTGTAAGAGATTGCTGATCTGCAGGGTGGGGTCAGCACAGCCAAAGCCTTGCAGTGCAAAACGCGGGGGGTGCGTGTCTTGGGTCCTGCGCAAAGGGAAGGGAGAGCTGGGGGCCCTGGGGCTCTCTCCACCCCTGGTAAAGGGGAGAGCAATTGCCTCCCCACCCAGGAGCCCTTAGCTGGCCCAGATGAAGACATTGATTTCTTTTAAAGAGACTGCTGTCAGGTTAATCATTCTCACAAAACAAATTGTCTTTTACTATTAACCCTTTGACTGGTGCGAGTGTGCACTCTAGAAATCTGATTTACCTTTGCTACTGATGTCATTTGGCATTTTACTAAACCCAGGCACCAGGGAGAAAAACTGATCAATTTTTCTCATCCAGAGAAATGCTAGAGTTGCACATGGAGCAACAACCACTTCTAATGTCAGCATGTGGGGCAGCAAAAACACACCGAGGGGCCTGCACTGTATCCCTGTGCTGAACTGTAATAGTTGTGTCTTGGGCTCCTGTGCTGTAGTCAGTTCCTGCGGTATAGTAGTTCTTTGTAATGTAAATGGGACCTAGGTTTGTTTATTTCACTCTTAGGTTTTCCTGAATTAATGAGGTATTTGCAGAGCTCGAAATCTGAGTACTCCCTTCACTGATATTTAAAGAAACAGAATGGTGAAGACATTTATCTTCACTGCAGTTTCAGTAAAACCTTATTTGCAGATGCTACAGAGCAGTTCGGAATAGTGAGATCTCAAGCTGAGTATGAAGAGTCACAGAAGCAGCCCTCCATGCTGAGTGGGCAGTAAAATGGCAGATGAAATTCAGTGTTGACAAGGGCAAAATAATGCACATGAGAAACAACAATCCTAATTATACGACGATGGACTCAAAATTAGCTGCCATTACTCAGAAGCAGAGCCTTGGGAACAGAGCTCATCAAAGGCCAGAGAGGAAAATTCAAACACTGGACAATTACAAGAAAGCAAAGAAGAAACATCTTTTCTAGCAGGTTAAAGTCATTGTGAGTCCATACCTTGGATATGACCTCAAATTCTGTCACTGCCACATTTGAAAAGGTTTTAGTAGTAATAGTAGAATCATAAAGTCCAACAAAAAATTAGGTAGAAGGGTCTTCAGAAGATCTTCAGACCAACTTCATGTTTAAAGAGGGATAGCTGTGAGTCTAGAGGAGGTTGCTGAGAGTCTTGTCCAGTCAAGTCATAAGTATATCTAAGCATGTAAATTCCATATCTTCTCTAGGTAACCTCTTCTAGGCTCTTAACTACCCTAATCAGAAAAAAACTACACTCCACGTATCTGCTTAGAATTAGGAGAGATTTGAGGATCCTCTGTCAGGAATGATCAGCAGCACAGAGTGGCATCTGTATACAGGGATAATAAATAAATTAGGACTAGCAGTTTGTAAGAGAGAGGATAGAGAGTGGGAACATCTTCAGGATTTATAAAATAAGGTATAAAAATGTCAGATAGACTGTATGCTATTTTTACACTGCTAGAGGAAGAGAGTTCCTGATGAAATAATCAGAAAATGATTTAAAAGAAATAAAAATAAGTGCTTCTTTGCAAGTGGCATAATTAAATTCTGGATCTCATTGGCACAGGATGTTGGGGAGACCAAAGGTATAAGAAAAAAAACAGTATCAGAAAAATACTTAAATGAATTTCTAAAGAAGGGATGTGCAGGCAATGGCTGACCAGTAAGATCTGGAGGCAGCTTTTAACTGAGGAACAGCTTGGGCCATGAACTGGGAGCAAAGAACAGAGTAAGGCAGATCCTGTTCCTACATGGTCTTTCCACTGGCATCCAGAAAGAGGATGCTGGCCTGGGCCTGTACTTAGCTAAGCTACAAATTCAGCTGTGTTGTAGCCAATGTTGTAAAGAGCTTCAGCTCTAAATCTCTGCTCTGAAATTTCCAGTCTGAAGAAGTATGACCAGGAAAACAAGGCTGCAGTTGACAGGGTTTCAGGCAAACATAGGTTGCCTTCCTACCCCTTCAGGCCCTTCTCTAGGTTATGGAAGTCCAAGGGAGCTCTCCAGCTGCAAAGGGGCAGTAAAGAGACAGATGAAATTCAGAGATGTGTGTTGGATGTGGAAAAAGTAAATGATACAAAGTGTCACTTTCTGTTCTTGAGCTTTGAAATGTGCTTCCTTCTCAGGCAGATTTGTGGGGTCTATGGAGTGGGCTGCACACTTTTCCACTGACAGCACCTTCTTACTGTGCCTCCTCCCTGAAGCACAGCACATCCTTAATCATCCAGTAGTGCAAATACTCAGTCCAATACCCTCTGCCAGGGAAATGAAATCTGCTTCTGCATTCACTTCCAGAAAGTAGAAGACCAGAACTAAATAAAAGTATTTGCAGGCCTATGTATTTTTGTTCATCATGCTTATCTAGACAAATTAGTTTAGATGCAGGCTAGATAGCATCCCACTTTGTTGTAGTCAGTCTCATTGCCCTAAATTCTTCAGCTTATTCCATAAATGATTATTGCAGAAAAGTCAGGAAAGTTGCCAGCTCTCTATAGCTTACAGAAGAAGAGCCCCTACTTTTCTCTTCAGTCATAACTTCAGCTCTGTCAAATCAGACAGCAAGAATGTCAAGCACTCCCTTTCCTTGCAAATGGAACAAAGTGTTTGGGGAGATGGCTTTTAAAATAAACCCAGATCAGCCTAGGAAAAAATGGTGTCTTCAGTCCTGGGATGTGAAGGAGAGGTCAAACTTTAGGAGAATCAAAAAACTTGTTTAAAGAATGAGATTAGGAAAGATGTTTTTGAGGATTGTGGTACACCAGGGCCACAGATACCAGAGGCTCAGAACAGGAGCTCTCCATATGTGGTTAAATCTCAGGTCACCGCTTTAAGGACTTTGTTGAGAAATGACAATGAGTGGCAGCAAAATAAATGGAGTTGGGGAAGCATCAGGTGTTCAGAATGAAAGTCAAGGAATGAGCACACCAACCATTGCAGGTGATGGAATGGATTAGCTGGAGTTTGATTAGCTGGAGTTTGATTAGCTGGAGTAGAATTAGAGACATTACTGACAGATCTTTCAAGGAAGAATGGTGGCAAATCTCGTACTAAGCACATGCAGAAACAGAGTTCATATGGGAAGATGTTTGTGATAGCTTGAAGGAAAAGCAATGAACAAAGATAAATAATGCTGATACATGAAGGAGAAATAGTTTGAAGGTCATTTAATTAGTTTAGCAGCTAGCACCATCGTGTATAGAACTGGGTAGTTAAGACTGGGGATTTCAAGGTTAATGAGATTAGATTATGGTTAATAGAATGATATAAATTTAGAGAATTTAACTATTATTTGAAATGGGTTATTTAATAAAACTGTTAATTAAGGGGGGAATCCATATAGTCATCTTCTCTTTTAAAATTAACCATTAGGGACTCTGGAAAAGGGGCCTAGCAGTGTCCTGAGCAGGCTCAGAAGAGAGGTGACTGGGTTAACTGGAAACTCCATGTAGTGTCTCTGGATGCCAGCTGGCAGCCCCTGTTATGCCAGCTGAAGAGTTCATTACCTCCCGACTGGAACTGTGGGCAGCACTTGTCTTGTTAATCAGACTTCATGGTGCCATTGAGGCTTTTCCAAGCATAATGTCTTCTTGGGTCTGTTCTTATCCTCAGCCCCAGATAAAAAGCAGGAAAGCCTTTTCTCCTTGCCACATCTGGGCTCTTCTTCTGGAATGGGGTGCTGACCAGCCTACACTGAGACCTCAGCAAGTGAGGGAGGTGATTACTGATGACAGCAGAGGAACATAAGGGAACTATTGCCTCACAGTGACTCTGGTGCCATGTAGGATCTCTTGGAGTATTTGTGACCAGGTCTCAAATTGTAGCCCTTGGTGTGCAAAAGCTGTGTACATTCCACCCTGGCCAGCCAGGGTTGGTGTGAAAGCAAACAGAAGCCTTCTGCTTTGCTGCCTCCTCTCTTGCTGAGGTGTTATTTAGGGGCCAGGGTGTGATATTAAATATGACTCAAGGCTTGGGACTGATGTGTGCTCTGTAGCTTGTTTCTTTGAAGCAAGATTCTCCAATCAGGGCAGCAGGAGTTCAGCCTGCCCTGAGGAACTGTCCTCCAGAATGATGATGCAGCGTATTGTGTCCAGAGTCTCCCAAGCATAATGACCCTCTGGAGACCATTAAAAGAGCCAGTGAATCTGAGAGTAGCCACTAAACTTTTCCAATTTATGCCAGAGCCCATCTGGCCCAAAGGATTGTGGGGAAGGCTGAGCCTCTGTATCTTCCCTGGCTGTTTCAACCTAGTTGAGAATGAAGCCCAAGACCTAAGTTATGTTTGTGCTGCGATTCAACACTTTCATAAGGGCAAGATTTAAAGCAGGACCATCCCTGGCAGATACACATACCAGTGAGGTATCTGCAGAGCTTAGGTTTAGTCTTAGCCAGGAAAGGCTGGATGGGGATCTCCCACATCTTAACAAGGTTCTGGAGCTATTTGTAAATATGATTTAAAACCAGTTTTGATGACTGCATCTCTCTTGGAGCAGACAGAGCCTGTGCATGTTGAGGAAAAGCAACCATGTTTCCAGATTACAAGGCAGTGTCTTCTGATTTTTAAGTAGGGTAAGGAGGGAGTCTACAGGGATACAAGGTCTCAGAGGACAAGAAAATAAGCTTTCACCCAGGCAAAACCCAATGGATAATGTACTGGCAGGAGCCAGCCTGTATGATCACCAGAGGTGCAAGGAAATGACAGATAATGAAGGCACAGTCCTGGCTGTGCAGAGGGAGAAGAAAGTGACAGTTAAAATAACGCATACCAAAAATGCTAGAGATTGAAAATTTTGCACTTGCCTGACCCAATTTGTTATGGCAGACAGAGGATTACATGAAAGGATTAAGCTTTTCTGTCCTTAAGGTCACATTAGGGGTCACAAGTTTGTGGCCTTGCCTGATCCCAGGCTTGCAGGGGAGCAGAAATCGCGAGGCTTTTTATGGGGTGGAAAGGACTTGTTCGCTGTGTTTGAAGTCAGATTACTTCACTCCCATAGCCACAAAGCTGATAATGCAGAGAATAAGCAAGCAGTGGGCTAATCTTAAGCAGGACTTTTTATTTCTCCCAAGGAAGGCTCTACCAGTACTTTCCCAAAGGGCCTTGGAGTACAGCTCCCTTGGCACAATAGCAGATGGGACTGCAGCAAGGCGGGGTTGTGTGAGCAGCATTTCTCTTCAAGGAGCATTATCCTCTTCCCTGGGGTTCTCTCTCTTTGCTTTGGTAAAGTTTACTAGCTGCTTGTTAAGGAGCTAAGAGAGGCAAAGCTGAAAGATCTGAAATCTTTCCCTGGCTAAGTTTTCCCAGGGTTGACTTGAGGCTGGAATACTAATATTGTATCCGCCTCAGTCCTCAGAGTACCTGCCAATGTTTCTGTGTCTCAACAAAGCAGCACAAGGACATCTATCAAGATCTAAATGTTACTGTAGGGATTATACTTTCTTCACAGAACCATCTTTTAAACATGCAGATATAGGGACAGAGTGCGCAGGGACAAAGGATGACAACAGTTGACTCCTTGAGGACTTGACTCTTTCAAGCACTGTTTCCTCCTTCCCATGTGCCTTTCCCATAGCAGCTCTTTGTGTTTGTAGCAGCTTCCCTGGATTTCTTTATCTTACCAATGCTCTGTCCTGCTTCACACCATAGGTAGAAAAACTGCAAATGTACCTTTTAGGTTTTTTTGCTTTCCATTGCATTTGGTATTCTCCAAAGCATCTGGGGACACTGCAGAACAACACTCCCCTTAAAAAAAAAATTTACACCAGAAGCTGCAGACGTAGCTGAGGAACACATCTCACATACACCTTTCTGATACAGCTGAACATGTTAATTTTCCCTTTATCACTGTCAGGCAGGGGGATATTTACAATTAAATGTGATTTTTTCCTGTCAATTAACTCATTCCAGAAGAGAGTTTTTAAAATCTATTTCTGCTTTAAAAGTTTGGTGACCTACTTACGTATTTCAAGCGTGTTTGGAGTTCACCTTTCCTCTTGCATTTTGCTATGTCATTCTCTTGCCCTCGTTAAATGCTTCATGCAGCCAGGCTCCCAGCCATGGTAAATCCCATCATAAACTCTGCTTTATGACCCTCGCTGTGCTGGTGCTGCAATGGTCTGCCTTTCTCCTTGCCCAGCTCCCCAGTGGCAGCAGGCAGTGTTTTAATCACAGTGAATTCAGGTTGTGGTCAGATTAGGTAGAAGATAGGATGCGTGTTTGTTGTTTTGCAGTGATGTATTGTTTCTGGGATTACTGTGCTGAATAGCAGAGGGTGTCAGCTGATATTTATTACTTTAAGCTGTCTCAGCTGTTCTGGTTCAGCAAATAAACCTACATTCAAAATGAATGAGGAGCTCTGCTTGCCTTGTATGCCATGATGTGTGCAAATGTGATTATTGCTTCCAAGGCAGGGGAAGCTGAAATCATTGTGAGAGCATTTTTAGTTATTTATTTATTTTTACTCTTTGCAGGCAATCATGCAGATTTCTAAAGCACACAATCAAGTCAAAGGCTTGACACCTCTCCTTCCAGCCCCATTGTTAAGCCCTGGCATTCCTCATGCTGGGAATCACTTGCTCCCTCTCTCTCTAAAGTGATAAGCTTTAAACCATGCTATTGATTGCTTAAGGCATTACATGTTTTACACCTAGGTTATCAGTGTTATTGAAAGGGGAAGACACAAAGCTACCAGGCCTTAAAATGAATCTACCTCTCATCTTTTCCCATTTGCTCAGAGGATTTCAGACAATTTGTTTTACACTGATCTCTGCTGGGGAGATAAATAAATGAAACTGGAGACACCAACCCTCCCCAAGGTTAGAGTTAGAAGTGTTATTAGTGTAGGGCCTCGTGCACCCCAGCACAAACTGGGGTCACTTATTCTTTATTTAACACAGCAACAAGGGCTGATTTCAAAAGTTGCTGCTCCCCTTCAGATAAGAAGTGTCACATAGCGCAGTTATCAAGGTGAATTGGTATTTTCAAGTGAGAACCTCTCTGCTTCTGATTAAGCCCTGAGGACACCCTCTCTTCTCTCTTAACTCTTTAGCTCCCCTCTGACATGGCAACCACCTTTGTGGCTGAGGGACAGCAAAGAGGCACAGCAGTGAGTGTCAGCTCACGCAAAGGGCCTGCTGTACTCTGCCTTGGGCTGCCTGTCCTTGGAGGAGCTGAGCTCCTTGGCAGCCTTTTGGCACTCTGGGAACAAGGGAATAGGAAATCAGCAACACTGCTACCGTAGGGCAACCAGTGACGTTTGCCTAAAAGCTCTGACCTTTCTTAGGGTCTAACTGAGGTTGTTGTGGTAATGATACACAAATGACCACTGAACATAATACAGTGAAATCCCTCCACTCTGAACTCTGAGGTGATATTTGCCTGACTTCCAAACACAAAGATGTGCTGCTCCTCTCTTATCCCCAAAACCCTACCTTTTGCCTTCAGCCTCCCTATCTGCAGAGATACCTCGTAGACAGGACAGAGGTAAGGGATTTGATGGGACACAAATATGAGGAGACTGTGCATCTTGCACTCCATTGGGCACATCTCCTAACAGATAAGTGACAGGAGCAGATGAAGCTTTGGCTTTCAATAGCATATCCCGTTCTGGGATCTCAGCAATAAATTCACAAATTGGGTATTCACAGCACAAGTGTTGCTGTCCTGCTTGCTCTGGCCAGAGAGGTCACCCACACATTTTTACAGAGATACCTTAAGGAGTATATCAGCCTCTTAAAACAGGACCATGTCGTTTCTCACTGAACCCCTGTGGGATCACTGAGGGCCCATTTTCTGTGGGGGCCCTGAGGAACAGGGAGCAGGGTCCAGGTCTGGTTATTGCAGTGACTTTCATGAATCTGGATTTCAAGGCTTGCAGATGAACAGAGAATTAGACCTGTTTTCTTAACAGGGGGCTGACTGTATAACAGTCTCCTAAAATCCAGTCTCAAAGATAAGATGACTTGCCCAAGATTACACAAACCATCTGTAGCCAAACCTAGAACAGAGCCTTCATCTGCTCTGACGTACCTTGACTGCAAAGCGATCCTTCCTCGTAGGACCTACACATAGTGATGTGATGAGATGATGATACTTTTTTATGGTCAGATGAAAGATTTAATAACCTCTGTGTGACAACATCTACCAAGCAAGGAAGCACTTATTTTTTTAACCCACAGTGGTTTTGGGGACAGAAGGGCAGGCAGGGGGTCAATGAGGAGGCAGAACATGATGCTTGCAGAACGGTGGTGGGGTGGGCTTGGGGGATTCCTCCTCCTGTCGCTTGACTAACGTTACCTTTCTCTGTCTGAAGGACGGCATGAACTGGGTGTGCAAAAATGTCAGTACTAAGAAGAAGTAAAGCATTCTGAGCTGCATGGAAATGGAGGAGCGGTGGGAGCAGAATTCTAGCCTGAAAACACTAATTTGCTGCTTTCTGACCAAATGTTTTTCCATCTGTGCACAGCTACAGCTGTTAAAAGAAAAAAAAAAAAAAAGAGAGAAAAAAGGGAGCAACGTTGGTTTAAACCTACTGCTGGATTTGGAACTTGACCTGCTCTTTAGTATCATTTTTTTTATCCCAATAAAGGAATTACATATTTCCTCCCTATGCATAAGTAGTATTAAATGTCTGATTAGCAAGCAAGTTTGTAAGCAGAAGCAAGACTGATTCAGTGTGGAGCAGAGGGAGTGGTGAGTTACTGTAGCAGCTTAGATGCATAGGAGCTGCCCTAATAGGCGCGGTTGCTGAGGACACGCTCAGCATCAGTCACAGCTTCCCCTCAGTGACAGATAAAATGCAGTTGTGTTACCAATTGTGGGTAGTTTCTTAAAATAAAGCTGCTAAGGAATCATTTGTGTAACAAGGGTAGAAGACTTCCACATATTCCTATAGCCATAAAAGAGGAGTTTGATGATAACGAGGCACTGTTGCATTGCGACACCGCTGTAGAAGGAAGAGAAGGGTTTTATGTGTATAATCGAAACTCTCTGCAGTTGGAATAATGCAGGATGAGCGTGCCTAGGGCTTTTCTCGCAGCTGAAGGAGAATTTAGCCCAGCATTTCACCTTGAGCCAGCAAAAATGTTGCTCCTCCGTTCAATAAGTTCCATATGTGAGATTAGTCTTCATGTTGAACAATCCCTGTTGATTTTCCCTTGATGTTAAGGCAACTCTGCAGGAAAATGCAATTAAGTCCATGATTACTTTCTAGAATGAGATATCAGGTCCCAGGTTTCCTTCTTTGAAATGTGCAAAATGTATTCTCCTACCCCACCAGCTCAGCATGCCTTGCCTGGCTCTTGCAGGGCCTTGGGGGACTGCCCCACAGCAGGCTGGCTGTCCAATGCCTGAGGTGCCCCAGCCTGGTGCTGGCTGTGGATTGCCCGGGTGGAGGGTGCGGATCCTGGTGAACAGCAGATGGGAAGTGCTCTGTAAAACGAGCATTCATTCTTGCCCAGGCCGGCTTCCCCTTAAAAGGACACAGTTGCTGAAATGGGAAAGAGAATGTGATTTCCACCTCCTCCTCCCCAATTCAAATCTAGCTCCACACTGACAGAGGAGCGGGAGCGGTTAGCACGCCAAAGTAGCCATGTCCTGCATGAAACGAGCTTGGTGACTCCTGGGCCAGCTTCTAATGCACAGATGGTAGAATAATCCCACTGCCCTGCTTGCCAGCTTTGTTTGCTGCCTGCCTGTGAAAGGCCAGAGAATGGCTGGGGACTGCCTTACCCCTTCCACCTCCTGGAGACGGACGGTGGCGCAGGATGGGAGAGCTGCATGTACTAAAGCATGTGGCTTTACCACGCCTCAGCGAGTTGACTCATGGACCCAGGCAGACGGCTGACACCCCTGGAGCTCCCAGCTCTTTTCTCCTCCCTTCCCCTGGACATCTCCACCTCACGGCACAAACATCTGCACTGTACGTGAAGCAGCCCCTGGCTGTCTCTGTGTTACAGCCTGGCATATTAAAATCATCGGGGGCTCATTCCAGGTCCCCCATACATCAGGATGTACAGTAGCGGTTCAGGGATGATCCGTGTGTAGTTCAGCTGTCTTTGCTGTGGCTGGGGGCACAGGGACAGCTGGGACAGCAACTGCTTTAGCAATCCAACTTTAATCTGCCTGTGTCCGTGAGTCAGCACCCTCCGAGTGCATCTGTCTCCAGCAGGGAGGCAGGACACGCATGCCGGAGTAGCAGAGCCTTGCTTTAAAAACCAGACGACCGGGGAGCGGGGTGGGGGGGAAGAGCGGGCTCAAGTGAGCTGTTAAGCAATCGCTAATGACAAAGTGACACAGCTCCGGCTTTGCATGGATTGAGTAAGGAGTCATAAGATGAGATGTTCATTTAAATGCAGCTTGCTTGGTAACTCCCCAGCTGCGCAGGCTTATCGGGAACGCTGCAAATTTGAGTATGGCATGTTCCTGGGTCAGTCCAAGGAGGAGAAATTCATCCCAGCATCACCTTTTCCTTGCAAATAATGCATTTGCCTGATGCAAGCAGTGTAAAGAATTACAACCCTTTCCTGTGGGCAGGCTTGTGCTGGCTGAGTGGCAGAGCTTTGTGACAGATAGTCCCCAGGCTTTGGATTTGCCCACATTGCAGAGGGACACATTTGCCCGCAGATGCAGAGGGAAATGCTCAGATATCTCTCCTCTGGCCCGGGCAGGACAGGGCAGAGCACCCTTTGGAGCTCAGGCATTGATCTTTCACACTTGCAGGGGACTTGAGTTGGTGCTTTCCTGCTCCCCACTATTTTAGCAGTGGCAGACTTAGTCTGTGACACTGCACCAGTGCCACAGTTGGCTTCCTGGGCCTGAAAAGAGTCCAGGAGGGTAATGTGGTTTTTTAAAGTCTCATGTTGGTTAAATTTGGAAATGTGTGTAAAATAAATATGTAGTAATTTTCCTATCACTTTAGTTGGGAAGGAATAATTGCCTTATTGAACTCAGGATCCAGAAACATTTGCTGGCTCATTCATTATGTTTACTTGTAGCCACACGTATTGGCTGCTTGCATCTGTACCTGCCAGAGTGTCACCTGTAACCCAGTAGTTAATTCGGTTTTCCCGTGCCAGGTGGTAAGAGAGGAAGACCGTGATAGAGTGAGCTGTGCTGGGAGGATGGAGGTGGGGGGTTAAAATGACCATGTCTTAAGTATATCATCCTACAGTGATGGCTGTAAATGTTTGTTGTATTGTAAACGTTTCTCTGTGCAACCTGGTGAAAATGTGTAAGAATTTGAGGTTCTGTTCACTTGCTCCTCCTTATCTGAATGTATTTACATCTGCTATGGCCTCTGCAGGGCTCCCTGCCCTGGGCAGCACCTGGCTGAAAACCACCTGGACAAGTGTCTGGGGCCAGCCAGAAACGCCTGCCCCCGATCAGTGCAGCCGCTGCCCCTCTGCCAGCCCTCAGCCCCGCCCTGGTTTGTGGCACACGCGGGGCTCCGTCCTTCCAGCGCTGTCAGCTTCGCCCTCCTTTAAACTGAGGCGGGGGGAACCAGGCGGCTCCTTGCTATGGGGGGAGCTCTGCCACACGTCCCATCAATTCCTGGATTTTTTAGCCAGGAGGGACCGTTGTGTTCCTGTTTCCTGACCTCCCGCGTAACGCAGCCCATGAAACCCCTCCCGCCGTGGAGACCCGCGGCTGAGCTGAGCCCCTGTGGTAGGAAGAAACCCAGCCGTGATTTAAAGGCTCCGAGTGACAGGCAGACCTCGGGACGTTTGTCACAGGGGTTAATTCCCTTCCTGTGCTTCACTTTCACATCATTAAATCTGGTTCTACCTTTGCGATAGATGAAAGAAGCCTCTCCTGCTCCTGCCCCGTTCGTTCCCTGGAGGGGAGAGGTGCCGGAGAAGTGAAATTCTCCAAGGGCATGTCAGAAAACCTGAGCCCATCCCCTGCTCTGATGTGGGTGGGGTGTGGGGACTCGTGTCCTCCCCCAGCTGTGCCCGTGTCCCCCCTGCAGCTTCGCTGGAGAATGTCTCTCCTGCCCTGGGAGAATGCTTGCCAAAGCCTCTTGCAACCTTCTCCCATTGTCCCACTACCTATGGTGTTTCTTGCAGATTAATGACTTCTCTCTCTGTCAAAACTATAACTGGTCACCAGACTCTTTTTATGAAGTGTACTGGGATGAGACCAGCCTGCTCCAACATGCTCACTCTTCTCCAAAAGCAAAAGATGGCGGCTGTTGCATTCCCTGGGCCGGCCAGGTCCACGCAAGCTCTTTCTTTTATGTTCCCTTTTTGTATTTCACCAAAAAGGGATATTTGCAATATCTGGTCATGTTGTTACTCAGTGTATAATTTAGATGTCTTTGTCAAAAAAAAAAGAAAGGAAATAAATTAAAATTTAGTAGAAAGACAACTGGTGTTTGGGGGTGATCCTTTTTTCTTCAGCAGGTTCATCTTCTGCCAGGATTGTCTCTTCCCAAGAAACTTCCAGTCAGGTCACAAAGCTGCTCTTCCATTGCTGCAGTCACACCACCAGAAATGGTTGCTGGTACTAGAAGTGATCAAAACTTTTGAAGAAGCCTTTTTCCTTTGGATTTTCAGTATTCTAAAACTATCAGAGAAGTCAGCCAGAGAGAAAGGGAAACTCTGGGAGGATCTTCTTTTTCAGAAATTGTGTTGTAGGTTAAAAAAAGCATGTCATGAAACACGTTCTCTACTGACCTGGCAGGAAAAGGGAAGGAGAAAAAGAAAAGCAGCAAACTATTTGGGTTTGGTTCAGTGAAATGAGGTTGGGAGGGGGTTAGGAGGGAGGGAAGCAAATCTGTTGCTTTCCAGCTAATCTGACTCATTACTGTTCCTGCAACACCCAGATGGGCCAAAAAGCAAGAAACTGTTAGAACTCTTGAAAGCATCAGGTTCCTCCCTGCACAGTCACAGTCAGGATGCCTGGAAGGCTGTCAGAGCCACTGGAAAAAAACATTATAGATGGTCACACTTACCTTCTTTTCTCTTTTTTTTAAGGCACGCTTTATACTCAGTCCTGGTATTTTTTCAGCAAAGTAGGAAATACTTTTTCATCTTGTTTGCCTAATGGATTGGATGTGAAAAATATTTCTCTGGCAAGTGAACACCCTGAGAGTTGCTTGACGTGTCACAGCGTTATGGATCGGCCCCTGCGGCCCCCGGGCCCCGAATGGCGTCGCTTCCCCTCTCCTGCTGCTGTTTGGGGTGGGATGTGGTAATTTATGGGGAGGCTGCGTGTGACCTTGCGTGCGTCTGCCGGAGCGAGCCGCGGGTCCCTTCCCCGCACAAGCCCCGCTTTACATCCGCATGATGAATTTAGTGCTCCCGAAAGGACAAGGAACCGAGCGGATTGGGCGTGGGGAGGAGGGAAAAAAGAAAATAATAATCTGCAGCCTGCAGGAGAAGAAAACACTGAGATTTTTGTTCCTCTTTGACCAGTATTTCCCTGTTTATGGCCTCGCAGCCCCGGACGCCCGCCTTTATCGGAGCAGAGAAGTGCTCTGTGGCCGCAGAGCCGGATATTTCAGCCTCCGTGTTCTCGCCGCGTTGGCATTCCCAGCCCGGCCGTGCTCGGCTGGGACACGTTGGAGCGGGGCAGCTGGACTGATGGCCACGGCCGTGCCCCAGCCCACCCACCCGGGCACCCACCCAGGCGCTGGCTGAAGCTTTTTTCATTTTATTTTGTTTTGTTTAAGTGGAAACAAGCTTGCACCGCAGCCTCGTGATTGGCTTGTGCCGAAATGGCAGCTTCGGGCTCAGTTGGCTGAATTTGGGCTTGTTGGATTTTTTATTGCAATCTGTTCACTTATTTCCCTTCCCAGCACCAATTGGAAGCAAAACTTCTAAAGCTGTGGTCAGGCTGTGCCCGTGCTGGGGGATGCTATGAAAGGCTTGCTGGAAACAGCATGAGGTGGGGGGTGCCTCCTCTGCATTTCCTATGTATTTGTCTGACTGAGATGAGTATCTGTATCATTTTTAATGGGAAAAGGAAAAAAAAAATCACATTCAGAAGAGGAAGGGTTGGAAGGATCCTCTTTGCTTGCAACGTTCCATGACCGCCTGTCTCTGAGCTGCAGCCCTCCGAGCGGCACAGTCAGCCAGCCAAACACAGCCTCAAGTAAATAACCCTCAGAGGAAGGGGAACTGGCACATGGGTTAGACCCCAAGTCTGAGCTGCATTAGGAGCTGGCAAGAACGCCCTGCAAGTAAATCACCTGGATGAGAGATATTTTTAAATAGAACATGTCCTTGCTGCTTGGCTTTGCAACATTTGTGCTACCAATGGGAGCCACAGCCTGCATGCTGTAATGCTTCTCTGTCGGGCAGGAGCTTGGGGTGCTGAGCGGGACACTGTTGGGGACAGTGGGTTCCCCCCTGCCAAGAGCATCACTGTGGGCTGGGACCCTGTGCTGTCCTCAGCCTGCGACAGCTGGGTCCCAACTGACAAGACAAAGCCCAGCGTCTTGGGGTGGCTGAGCCAGCTGTCCTGCCCTGGCTCCATCACCCTCCCTGATGTCAGACAGGAGGATTTATATGTATTTTGGGTTCATTTTTATAGCTGGCACCTGCGAGGCCAAAGCCAGGAAGGGATAAGCGAAGGGGCCTTGCTGTGAGGGGCTGTGTTGGTGGCAGGGGCATGGAGAGCTGCCCTGGGGTACGGCGAGATGGGCATGGCAGCCGCTCTGCACCTGGGGCAGCGCTCGGGTCTGGGGCTGGGCAGAGAGCTGGGCCTGGCTGGCGGCTGCTTCTGGAGCTGGGGCAGGAGCTGCAGCTCTCACAGCCCGGGGGGTTGGGAGGGGCCCTGAATTGGGTGCATTCAGCGTGGCACAGCTGGTGTGGGCTGCGGGGCGGGGGGGCTGCAGTTGCTCCTGACACTTTTGCCTCTGAATGTGATGATAAACTCCCTTTCCCGATTAGCGCTGATCCCTCTGCCTCCAAAACAGTTGGCCCTAATGAACATACGGCCCAACAGCTGTAAGCGGTTATACATATGCATGGATATATATATTTATCCCCCCCCAGCCCATCCATATATACTGGAGATCACAGCTGTTGCTATTCTTCCTTGCAATGCAGATCAGACGCTCTCTCTCTTTGGAGTCTTACTTGACCTATTTTGCAGGCGCAAGATTTTTTGTGATGATGATTTCCCCAGTTGGTGCTTTTGATTCTGCCTGAAACATCTTGATTGAAGGCAAACAATGGCAGCTCCGGCAGCCGGCAGCGCCCCGCACCCACGCGCCGCCCCAGCCCCGCCAGCCGCCACGCGCCGGGGGGGCCCGCACGGCCCCATCCCATCCTCTGGTGCCACTGCCCTGTGCCCGCGGGACACGGCTCTGCCACCCAGGCCATCCAGCCTCAACCGTGAGGCTTGTGCTGGTGTCCCCTTCTCAGCCCTGAGCCTCTTCCCGCCAGCTGGAAACTGCTCCACCTTCCCAAAATCTTGCAAATCATGGTGGTGATGCCCCTTGGGGTCCCAGCCATAAGACCAGAGGGGGAGATGGTGCCAGAGCTGGCAGGAATATCAAACCCCCAGTGGCTGCAGTGCAGCATCCCATGGGTGATGGACACCTTTGAAGTGCAGCCTCCAGTGACCCCCAGCCTCTGCTCACTGCTTAACACAAACTTCCCGGGCTGTGAGGGAGCCTCCCATGTCCCTACAACCCTCCCTGTCCACACAGGGTGCCCCAAAGAAGGGCCTCAAAGCCACCACATCCTGGCAAGGAAAAGCGGCCATCCGGGCGCACACAAAGCCATTTCTTGTTTGGCATTTTTGTTTGAAGTGTGTCCTTCATCTGGGTTTCTACAGCAACTGGGAAGTTCCTATCCTGGCCCAGCTGGAGGGAGTGAAGCAGCCAGGGGAACAGAGCAGGAGGGGCAGGAGGCGAGGATTGAGGGCAGGAAGGGAAGAAGCAAAAAATCAAGTTTTTGAGAAGTGGGGCTGTATTTTCCACCTCCATCTTGGAGGAAAATACAGCAGCTGGGACAGGATTCCAACTCTATCCCTGCCCCTCTGTCTCCAGAGGCAGTGCAGCCAGCTGGGACCAAATCAGGGGATGTAAAGCAAGCAGCTTTTAGGATCCCTTCAGGTAAGGAGTTGTCTGCTGTGTCCCACCTTGGTTGGCCCTGGCATGGCTGCATCCTCTGACTCCCTGTGCCAGCCTGGGTTAAAATGAAACACACTTTTCTTAGAAGAAAGCAACAAAACCCAGTGAAACTCCAGTGGTTCATCTTAGGCAGTGAGTCTTTTCATTTATTCATTATGAGATAATACCCAAATCTGGCTAATTAATATTCCTGCATATTTTCCAAGGGGTGATGAGGTATCTTAAACATCTCATGGAGATGGGCTTTCATATTTATAAGGTTGATGTGCAAACTTAAATTGACACTGGCTAAATATACCCTCATGTTTAAGCATGGGGCTTTCTCTCCCAAGACAGCGAGGGCTTTCCTGGGCTGCACACCCTGGCTGGAAGTGGGACCTGGGGCTCAGTGGGTGGGAGAGCTGCCCAAAAAGGCTCCTGCGAGGCAGGGTGTGATGTTGTGTGATCCATCTTTCCACAAAGATGTGGGATTTGTGTTTGCTTTGGTAACGGGAACAGAGCACAACAGGCACTGACCCAGTGGGGTCAGCGGTGCTTTGGGGTGAAGGATCAGAGTGAGCACCCACACAGCCGGACGTGCTGACGGGTACCAGACAGGGCCTGCAGCTTCCTGCAGAACCCTTCTCCAAGGTTAAAAATAGGAATGGGTTGAAAACTGAAAGCCTGGTTTGCATTCGCCCTCATTATGTTGATTGCTTATTTACATGTATGCAAATGGCAGAAGAGGCAGTGGCTCCTCCACCTAGGGACCCCTTGGCACAGGAGACCCTAAAGCCCACCAGGTAAATCCCTGCTGAGGGCTGGGCCACGGGGCTGTGGCCCCTTCCCAGGATCACCCTGAAAGCGAGGCATCAGCCCCTCTTGCCGTGCCGATCCGAGGGCTGAGCCTCGTGCCGAGTCCAGTGCTCGGTGGCACGGTGGTTCCGGCAGCCATTGCCTCCCCCCACCCTGCTCCACCAGATGTGCGTGTCCAGCTCCAGCTGTTCCCCATCAGCCTCCCCCGTGCAGCACCGCCAGCTCCGGGATCCTTTTTCCACCAGGCCCCATGTCCTTCATCAGACACCAATTTGGTCTCGCCCAGCTGCTCATTTTTCTTTCCGCCGTGTGACATGTTTTCACCTGGCTCCTAATCCGTCTCTTTCCATTCACAACTCGAGCTGTTTATGGATGTGCCTCTGCTCCCCCTGCTCTCCCCACCCCCCAGACAGAGCCATCCATCAATAAAACCCCGCTGTGCCCCCGAGCCTCAGCGCTTCCCCTCCCAGGACACCAATATCCCAACAGCCACGGGCACACATTCCTCCTGCTGCTCCATGGGGTGATCCCTCGGGGCCATTGCTTTCCTCCTTGCCCCCAGCAGCCCATGGGGCTTGATGGCACTGATGGTCCTGGAAGCTGAGGCATCCAGGACACCAGGGGACTCTTCCTGGATAGGGGGCAAGAGAGGGGCTGTGGCCCTTCTGCTCGGCATGGGCACCCACTCTTTTGGGGCTGATCCCTCCAGCGAAGGTGTGGGGTGAGAGTGGCCCACGGTGGGGACAGTCCTAACTCTTGGGAGTCACCCTGCGGTGGGGCTGTGCCTGTGTCCCCCCATAGTAGGTGACAGGTGCTTTAATGCCTGGGGTGGCAGCTGCTGCTGTCACAGGAGGAGGCAGCTGTGCCAAGGAGGAAGAGTTTGATGATGATGATGAGGACAGCTGGGCAGTCAAACTCAGAGGCACCAAGCATAGGGGCCATGGCTGGGGAGTGCCCTGGGGTGGGGAGTGGCCCAGGCTGTGCATCGGGGACCCTCCTCCACAGGGAGGGACATCACTCATCTCGCCTGTATCCTCACCACCCCCGGGGCTCCTCTTTACCCCCCAGCAGCCGGCCCTGTGAATATGGAGGGGAGACATCACGGGATCCCTATGGAGGTTGGGAGCATCCTGCTTCCTTCTGCCACCCTGGAGTGCTTTGCTTTTGACTGAGAAGCAAACCCCCAAATATCCCAATGGACGGGGGGTTTCCTGAAGAGCCCGAGCAGGAGAGGGTTGAGAAGAACCCAGCAGGACAGCAGGGCTGAGCCGCCAGGCTCTGCAGCCTGTGCGTACAAGAACACACAGGGGCAGGAGGTACTGGCCCCTGAACCCAACACTGCCTGGGAACTTGTCCGGGGTAGTGCTGCCACCTCTGTTGGAATGGAATGGAATGGGAGGAGTTAGTGAGAGGGTCCCCCTCCCTTGAACCCACTGTTCCCCTCTTTCAGCTCACTGAGACTTTCTCCCCTTCCCAGTTCCCACTAAAGTAGCACAAAGGGAATTCAAACTGGAACTAAACCAGGGATGTTTTGCAACCAAGGAGAGAGCGGTGGAAAACCCCTCCTGCCTCTAGGACACTGCTCTGTTTTATGAAGTCAGCCTCATTTTCCCCAGATGAAGATCACCCCTGCACAGCCCCAGCCAGGCCAGTCCAGGCCCCAACTGCACATCCTAGACAAAGGTTCCTCCTCACCTTTCCAGCCTTGGCTGGGCACAGAGGGTCCCCAAACCAGCCTGGGGTGCTGCCAGCACCCACAAAGCCCCAGGGACAGCGGGGCTGTAGGTGGGGATGAAGGCTTAAGGGCTGGGTGCCCGGACAGCAGCACGGCTGGAATGGTGGATGCTGGCAGAGTCAGGAAAGCTGCTGCTGTCCCCAGCCCAGTCCCCATCCCACAATGGGGATTGTTCTGGAGCCCATGGGCAGGATGCGGCCTGGCCGGCTCCGTGCCTGACTCACATCCTCGCTGCCTGGGAGGGAGCTGGTGGAGAGCCACATCTCCAGCACACCTTCCCACGGGGCTGGGACACGGCCTGGGACACTGGAGGGGACCCTGGCTGCATCTGGGACCCGCTGCTGCCCCATGGCCGAGCTGCTCCCTCCCAAGAGCCCCTCTGGGATCCCGCCATGGCCCGGGCCCTGTGGGACCGGGCAGCGTTTCCTGCCCACAGCAGTCGGAGCCTCCCTCCGGAGCTGGCGTTCCCGGGGGAAGAGCTGCAGCAGAGCGAGGCATTTGCACTAAGTGATCACATTTATTTGAATATTTTGCGTGTGTGTGTGTTTGTGTGTGTGTGTGTGTGTGTGTCTAAAATTGGTTACAGAATAAATACCTGTGCCTTATAGCAGGAAGTCCACTTTTTTTTATACAAAGTGCTTGTTACAGGAAGTTGCATCAGCGATATGCAGGAGGGGAGTGCATTTTGGTCACGCTTCCCCTCCTGAAAACTAGAACAGATTTTTTTTATTTATTTATTTGTGGCTTTTTGTAAAGTTTCTTTTCCCTTTTTTTTTGTGCATTAAATTTCCTGCCATTGTGTATTTACAAATCTCTGAAAGAAGGAAAAAAAAATGCCAATATGCATGAGAAGTGGCCTTGTAACACAAAAAAAAATCAGCCTTTAAAAAAAAAAAAGTAACAAACCCAAAATCTACAAGTATCATTTCATACTGAATCAATGATAGATTTTTTCTTTTTTTTTCTTTTTAAAAAGGGAAAGAAAGGGGTGGGGAAAGGGGAAAAACTGAACCAAACCAGAAAAAATGAACTTGCAGAAATAGAAAGAGAGAAGGTGCCATTGTCCCTTCTGAAGTTTTCCAAAGGCAGAGAGGAGCGAGGAAGAGCACGACTCACAGACCCAGATGTCCGACTGAAATCCCCATCAATTTCTTCTCGGTAATTTCTCCCTCGTGTTTACCCAGCGAGGGGCAGGAAGGACTTCCAAAATTAAATTAAAAAAAGGCATTAAAATGAAAAAAAAATTATTTCATTTTTAAAGAATTTAAAAAAAAAAAAAAGGAGATATGATAGAACAACCCTCCCCAAAATCCTGGAGGGGCGTGAGGCAGGGAAAAAACTGGGTTTGATTTAAAAGGGGAAGGAAAAAAAAAAAAGAAAAGCCAAACCAAACCAGACTTTTCTCTCTGAACACGTCATCGAGCAGGACTCTCCAGAGAGTGTGACGGTTAACTGGTGACGTAGTGTTTGGCCGAGGGCTGCCCGTAGACCCTATAGAAATCCTGCCGCCCGTGCTGCTGGGATGCGTCAATCCATTCCCTCACGGCAAGTCCCGGGAGCGACTGGGGCACGGCGGGGGCGGGCGGCAGCGGGTGCGAGTACTCCTGCGACGACACTGTCCAGGGGAAGTGCCCCGAGCGCGGGTAGGGCTGGTGCCCGCTGTGGTTGGACACCGAGGAACAGTAACAGTTATCCACGGAGCAGACGAGGATTTTGCGCCCGCCGTACTGGGAGAGCACGGACTGCTGAGATGACGTGGTGTTGGGGTAGTGAGATGGGTTGAAGACGGAGCCCGAGTGCACCGGCTGCGGGCCGCTAGGAAGTCCAACTATGTGCTGCGTGGAGCTACAAGGCACCATGGCTTGTGCGGACTGCCCCTCGCCGGCCGAAGCGCCCTGGCTCATGTACTGGCTCGCCACAGTCCCGGACGATGGCTCGAGGAAGCTGCCCTCGGGAAAGGCGGTGGAGTGCTTGCGCTTCTCCGCGCCGGAGTTGCTGACGGTGCAGGGGTACATGGGGATGCTCTGCAGGAAGGGGACGGGGGTGCTCAGAGGACCTGTGGAGGGGAACAGGAGAGGGGACTGGATTAAGCACAGCGTGGCGCAGCTCCAGGGTGCTCCGGCCCCAAGACCCACATTCCAGCCCCACGTGTGCAGTGGCAAACCATGCACGCGGCCCTGTGCAGGTGGACTTGCAGCTTCAGTTCTGGGCCCTTGGCAGCGGGCTCGGAGCAGCCCCGGGCACTGCTCTGCAAACAGCTCATGAACACAGTCCCTAACAGGAGCAGAGTGGGACAGCCTGGGGGATAAACACCAATCCCCCAAGGAGAGGACTGGGAAGGTTCCACAGGACGTGGTTTGCTCCCAGGCATTGGCTGGGGGCTGTGGGACCATGCCAGTCCCTGGCTGTCCCTGCCCATATGCTGACCCCCATCTTTCCACTGACTTTTCCTGGCAATGGCCAAACCACCAAAAGCTCTGTATTTCAGGGTTTTGTGTAACCCCAGAACACAGCTATGTCACAAGACAAGGAAAATGCCCTGGGGAGAGTCAGGAACTGGCTTGGTGACTCTCCCTGCTGACTGCAGAGAGGCTCCAAGGGGTCCCTGCCCCAAAGGGCTCTCCCCACCGTTTTGTACTGGGATCTGCTGGGCAGCCAGCTACAGCTACAGGAGGTAGTGAGGTCCCATGCCCCTACACCTCTCAGGTTTCACCCACCTTCCAGCAACTTCCTCAGCTGCTTCTCCTTCTTGGCAATCTCGTTCAGGAAGAGCTTGGAGTTGAGGTGGCCGATTTTGGGTGGGGGCAGGCTGCCACCTGTACAGTTCTGAGTTCTGTTGGGGATGGCAGGCAGAGAGGTGTGAGTTACAGGCTGAACTCAGGAGAGGGACAGCTCCTCCCCTCACGCCCTCCTGGAGCCAAACCCCCTCCCCAGGGTAGAGGACAGAAGTGAGCTGGCTGTCTCTGGCAGGCAGGACCTTCCCTGTCCAGTTTGCTTGAATGTCCCCTGCCAGGGCACACCTCCTGCAGTCCATGTCCCCACTGCGTGGCCATCCCAGCTCATCTCTGCTCTGCTAGTGCTGCCTTTAACTCCCTGCCCTGCCTCTGCCCAGTGGAGTTGGATGGAGCCCTGCATCCCAACCCTGCTGGTCCCATCCTCTGCTCTTCCACAAGCACAACACTGAGATTCCCCTAGTCCACGGGGAGGACTTGATTCAATGGCTGCACAAGGGGATTTTTTCATCCTCACAGAGAGAGAGAGGGAAGCTGAGCACGGCACATGTCTCTTCCAAACCCTGTAGCATCCCTGGCCCTGGTCTTCCTCTGGATATTGTGCTGCTGCCACCCCTGTGGACATGAACACACCCTTTTCCCCAAACACGTCTGTCCCGCTGCGCTTACCTGTCCATTAAGATTTTCACAGACTTGGTGTTCTAGAAGTGGAAGGAGAAGCTCTGGTCAGTAAGGCCAATCCCTGCCATGGTGGCCATGCCCCCTTTCAGTGTCAGCTTCCATGGCCCCCCAGGAGGGGACAATCTGACCATGGGCACTGAGCCCCCTTTCCCCTGCATGGGCTGCTCCAGCCCCATCTCCAGCTGTGGCACCTCCTCATTTGAGGCCAGCACTGAGCCTGCCTCACTTCTCCTTGACTTCATCCACCGCTGAGCACTCTGGAGACACCAGCCAGCCCTGCCAATGTCGCCATCCTGCTCCCCACCACCCCCCACACATACCCAGTTCTTCCCACACAACCAAGCCTCTCCACAGTCCCCGTCCCACCCTGGCATGGGCAGCTTGTCTTACCTTCATGAAGTTGATGTCCTCAGTTTTGTCAAACATGACCTGGACAGAGCTGAGGAGCTTCTTGGCCTCCTGCATGCGCTCATTGAGGTGCAGAACCTGGGCCGCGTTCTCGTTGCAGAACTTGGCCTGGGCCTTGTCCAGGATCTCCATGGTCTTCCGCAAGTCCTCATCCAAGATCTGGTGCATCTTCTCGTACTGCAGGCGCACCTCATCCTTCAGCTGGTTCACCTTCTCCTGGGGAGAAGAGCAGGGTCAGTGCTCTGTGCTCTTTGACCTCTTCCTGGTTGTTCCAGGACACCTGGGTTCTTTCTCAGTACAGAATGCAGCCTGAAAGCTGCACCCCAGCTCTGCTCTCCAGCAACACCCAGGCAGCTGAAACCCTGCTGTCAACTCCCACATGGGAGGACTTCTATGTGCCAGAGACCCAACAGGGGCACTCTGAAGGTTTGATTGGTTCAGCAGATTCCTGGACTTACTTCCTGGGGTCTGTGTGGGGATCAGCTCCAGAGACCCAATCCCAAGGAACAACCTGCTACACCACCAATGGAAGTGTGCTCTCCTGAAAAATCCCACCCATCCCTATCTGCATGCCCTTTCCCACCTTCATCCTCAGCCCCATCCCAGGCTGGAGACACTTCATGTTCCAGAGCCTTTCCCTTCATGCTCTGGGAGGCCAAGGGGCTTTAAGGACCACAGGCACTCCCTTCCTGAGAAAGGCTGTGCTGAGCTGAGGCAGGATGTGCCATCTGATATTTAAGAGCAACCTTGTTCCTTGTCTTCCAACTCAACCCAGGGCCCATGAGGCTGCAGAGCAGCTCCAAACACTTACTTTATTCTTCCAAAATGATGACTGATGACACTGAAATGGAGGCTAGAAGTCTGTCCAGCTACTCCTCCCCTGCATGCCTGCCTTCCTCCCTGCCCATCTGACTCTGTGTCCCACGAGCTTGTCCCCATTGTGCCACAGGGGGACAGTCCCTGGGACTGGCCGTGGCAGGGGGAGGCACTGGTTACCTCGACCAGCCGCTTGTCTGATTCCAGCTTGTAGAGCTGCTCCTCGATGTCCTGCTCCCGCTCCTCCAGGCGGTCCTGCTGCTTCATCAGCATCTTCTGCAGAGAGGAGAGAAAGCAGCATCGTCAGAGCCCAGCAGCCGCATGTGCCAGTGAACATCAGTGCTGCCCACACTGGCTCTGCCCACACCGTTCAGGAGGGATGGTGCTTTTACCCAGCAGGATGCCACTGCCAGGCTGAAAGCCCCCGGGTAGCTTGTGGAGCTGGAAATTTGGTTATTTCAATGGCAGGAATGGCAGAGGGCTGCCTGTGCCGGGCTGTGTTATCGGCTGCGCTGGGTCCCCTGGATGGGGGCAGCACCTCAGGGAGTTTCTGCAGCCTGGTCAGTGGGATTGGGTCAGGGCCAAGCCCTGGGGACTGTGGGGGCACGCAGAGAGGCTCATCCCCCACTAAGGCAGTACCATTTGAGGCCCATCACCCATCGCCAGCAGGCTCCTGTGAGACATCACCACCTCCCTCGCGCTTCGTACGCCACGCCAAATCCTTTCTCCCTTCCCCGCCTCCTTGACAAGCCCCAGAGCCAGCGTCAGCGTAATCTGGAGGGACAGAGTGAGGAGGAAAGGAGCCTTCTCCCACCACACTGCCAGCCCCCAGCCCTACTCCTTGGGGCTGGGCCTGGGCCATCCACCAAATAACTGGGACAAAACCTTATCCCCAGCTATCAGCGCGAGCGCCTCGCTCCTGCATGATTCCCAGCCTGGAGAAACCCACTGCCCATGAGAGAAGGGCTCCATCCCTGTGAGCAGGAGCAGGGCTTCCCAAAACACCCCTCAAAATCAACTCCAAATATTCGCCCTTCGTGTTTACTGGGCGGAAAAGCCAGGACACCAGCGGGGCAAGGAGAAGGGCTTCACCCGGCAGGGAGATGCGGCGTTCGAGACTCAACGACGGGGGCGAGATGGAAAGAAACCGGCAGCAAGAATGAATTTCGAGGGGATTATTGCTATTATAAACCGCCACTCGGGAATTTATAATCAAGTAATTAATTCCTGGACGAGGCGGGAGGGGGAGGGTGGCAGAGGCGCTGCCGGGATTAATTGCATTGCAGGGAAAGGCTGTCACCTCCGACTCAATTCAGGAGCAGGAATGCGAAGCCTCCTCCCTCCTGTTGTTTTTCTTAAGGTCTCAGGCACCTCCAGCCTTACTGTCACTGGGCTCCTACCACTAATAATAACGAGGAGCTAAAAAAACCCAGCTTCCTACTCACAGCACACTGCACATGCATGCCCAGGATGCACATGTGTGCACCCACCCAGGCCCATGCAGACAGACACACAGACAGCACATCCACTGAAACAGGGGCTGAGGGGCAGTCACAGCAATGCGGACCCCCAGCCCACGGGGGGACATTTGCTGTGCATGCCTACAGAAACACATGGGCCTGCAGCATTCACGGCCATCACTGGAAGCATCCACACCGAGAAAGATTTGAGGCATATATTAACAATCTCATTTTTTCATTGTAAAATGATTGTTTTTTGTGCTGCTGCAGCAGCAGGAGGCTGCAGTCCACTCCCAGGTTTAACATGGTGGGAACTGAGCTCTGGAGAGTGAGCGCAACACCACTTGCTTGAACCCTGGAGAACCAAGGCAGGAACTGTGTCCCAGGTCCTGTGCCAACAGCCAGGCCTGAGTGTGGAGCTGCTGGGGGTTTCTCTAGGGTCTCAGACAGGGTTTTGGGTCAAGCACCAGGCAGAACTGTGGAGCAGGTTGACAACTGTTGTATTGCACTAAACAGAAAACAGCCCCATGTACGTGGGTTGAGAAGTGGCAGGCAACAAGCCTGCTCCTGGGCTCCAAGGAAAGAGATTCCTTCCAACATCCCTGCTTGCAGGAGGCCAGCTGAATGTGGGAGTTGGGCAGGTCGTGCAGTGCAGGCTGTGCTGCTCACGCCCCGTGCTGGGCAGCCAAAGGACACAGCGAGCTTTGCACCGAGCCCTTCCCTGCACCTCCCTCCCTGCCACAGACTCGCCATCTCTACCACAGGCAGCCAGACCCAGCCCACACCAGCCCACCAGGAGGACAGCCAAGTCTAGCCAGGCCCCCAGGAGCAGCCCCATCCTCAGCCTGACTTCCCTGTCTGCCAGCTGGGACAGGAGTGGGTAAAAAACATAGGACAGGATCCTCGCTGGGCACAGAGGCCAATCCCCATCCCACTCTGTCATACCTATCAGGTATCTGACATATCCAAGGCAGACACTGCCCTTCTCCCTGATGCTGCTGGGATGCTGCAGCAGGGGAAAGCAGGGTTTCCCATCACTGGCAGATGCCAGGCAGGCAGAGGCCACCCTGGCAGCCCCACTGGTCTGAGGGACCCCCGAGGGAGGCACCAAACAGCCCGGACACGCACGTACCATCGCCCTGCAGCTGCCGTGGCAGAGCTGCCAACCTTTGTGTTTTGTAACAAACCTCAGACTGCTCCACTCCAGGAATTATGCAATTATGGGAAATCACAAATATACATATAAACATATGTAAAAATTACCTTTATATATATATATATATATATATATATATATAAGTTAATTTAGTATCACCTCACAGCTGGAAAAAGTGACCAAAATCCAACCTAAAGCCACAGAAATCAGACAAAATAGAGGACATGCAGCACTTTCTTTAAACCTCATACTTGAGCCACTCTTTTTTTAGGGTGATTTAAAATCTGTACGTGCCTGGATTGCAGTGGAATGGGAGGGCTTTTCACCCACGGCAACAAAACCTTAACAAGACACAAGGGTATGAACTACCCCTTCTGGAACCGAGGGGCAAAATCTCATTGTCTATGCAGCACAGGCTGAATTCCTTAGGTATTTTGAAAAGGAAAATATATCCCTTCCCCTTCCATCCCCTCCCAAATCTGGCATTTCTGAAGTCATGAACTCCTCCTCCTCCAGGATCAGAATTTCTCGGGGTAATTTCTCATATTTCATGCATGACCTTGATGCTGGGAGAGCCGAGGCTCCCTCTGTCCAGGCACCCTTCCCAGGCTGTGCGCAACTCTGATCCCAGTTTGTCTTTTCCGAGACACGTCGCCAGTTTGCGAAACGCATACTAAAAATGCTTTTTATTCCAGCACCAGCTGAGAGTGAATTCATCTCATTAATTAATAAATTAATCGGTGGCTAGGGTAAGTGGCTGGTCCACCATGACCCTGTAGGCCCCCGTGAGACTGGGCTAGTTCATGGACACCAGCTTATTCTGCAGCAGATGAACATAATCTCCCCCCTCCTCATGGAGAAAAATGAAGTGTGGGTACAAAAGGGAGCTCCCTTTTGCTGCCATACAGGGAGCTTGCAAACACATCATGGGCATCAGCTCTGCAAGGGAGCTGGACTACCAAAGGTGGAAGGTCAAAGGAGGGGACACTACCATTCACTTCCCTTCAGGAGAGAGGGTGCACTCCTCCCCTGCAGGCAGAGGAGAGTGATTCCTGAGCACTAATTGTGGGCAAGTCAGATGGGTTTGGGGTACCAAGGTCATGCACTGGGACTGAAACACAGCTTGGAGGGACATCTCTGCAGGAAGCAAAGCAAACACTGCAAGGTCTCATTGCAGGGAGGATGCACACAGCTGGTCCCCATGGGACTGTGCTGGGGGAAGGCTTCCTGACCATCGCTGTCCACAGCACTTGCTGGGAGGAAATCACCACCAGGGAAACCACACCCTGCCTGCCTCGCCCTGCCTGCACCCCCTGCTCAGAGGGAGTGCAGTAAGGTGCAGACTATGCACTGACCCCAGATCCCCGTGGCTGCCCCAGCATGGGACACATCCACCCTGCCAGGCAGGGCATAGGGATATGTCTGCTGGGGGACAGGGCCATCCCAACAAAGAACTTCTGCAACATTAAATGCCTGCAGCCACAAGACAGGAAGATAGTAATAAAGAGTTTAGCAGCTCTGGCACCTATGCTGCTCATCCGAGAGCCACTGCATGGCTGCACCACCACAAGCCTCAGATGTGTTACACACATAGGTCCAGCTCAACCAGCTGGGGAAACCTCCACTGTAAATGGGGGCACTGGGGTGTAGGAAGGAGCTCACACCCACCCAAGATGTCCCAGGCAGGGAGCAGTCTGCGGGCACAATATTTCCCTTGATTTGTCTTAGGCTGGTCTCAACACTGTCCTCTCCCAAAGGGCAGAGCTAAGCCTGTGCTCACTGCTGAGCCCACAGTGGATTATGGCCCTGCCCTGCCTGAGGCTCAGCACTCCCCTCATCTCCTCTTTGCAGCCCCCAGATGCCCATTGCCCTGGGGCCAGCAGCAGGGCAGCAAAATCCCATGACATGCCCCAAGGTTTTGTGTTCCCTGAGGCTGGTCAGGGCCCTTGTGTGCCTCCCAGGGAGAGCTGGCAGGGGACAGCCTCTGGCACCCCTTCCCTGGGGGCTGGAATGCTCACCAGCCCCTGCCCAATTCCCAGCAGGATCAGGAAGGAGCCTGGCAGCTTCACCAGAGGCAGAGCAGTGCCCCATGACCTGCTGAGCTGCTGTGGCTTTAAACAAGAGCTGAAGCAGTGAAAAGCCTTACTGTGTTCACAGGGCAAATGGAGCCCATGCAGCTTCTCTTGATGTCTAATAGGCACTGTGCACCCTTCAGGGCCGTTCACCTTGCAAGAGCAACCAAGTGCCCACACCATAACCTGTGCGATGCTTGCAGGATGCTAATTCCCAATAAACTCTGCTGAAACTGTCTGTGGGTTTGGAGGGTACTACAGCAGGGCAGGTGGACAAACCACAGGAGTGCACAGCTCTAATTCCCATAGGAAACTGGGGCAGCAGAGAGTCAGCCTGCCCCACAGAGCACCTTTAACCACAGCTGGACAGCTGGCCCAGGACAGGCACACTCACTTCTCTGCCTCTCTCCTTCCTCCTCCTCCTCTGCACCCAGGCCTTCCCCTCGCCGCCAAATCCCAGCCACTGAGTGAATAAGGACATTGTTTGCAGTCACCGGAAAGCGAGAACGGAGGGAGCAGCTTGGAGCATGAGGGGCAGGAAGGGTGAGGAGGAGGAGGAGGAAGGTGGAACCGGAGCGAGGAAGCTGCAAAGGGCAGATGCCTGCAGCGGGAATGGCTCCAGACACCTGCAGCTCAGCCCAGGGACCGGGATCAAGAGCCCCCATTGAGACACATGTCCCAGCACGTTGCTGGAGACGGGCCTGAAGTCACAGTGACTGAATTTTAATGCACCAAAAGCCCTGGGCCAAGGAGGCGAGTGCAACCTTTCGCCTCCCCAGGCCTCCCACACACAGGCTTCCCTCTCGCCAGCCCCGCTCCACTGTCAGCTGGACCATTTTCTGAGAAAAACCCACGTGATGAGCTATTTTCATCTCTCCTGAAAGTGTCACCCCACCTGCTAACACATCAGAACCCTGACACTGTGTACATCTGGGGCACAGCACCCCACTGCCCCCAAAAACAGGATCTCACATCATAAGATAATGCATCGTGCACTGCCACAGCCCAAAGCCCTGGAGCATCCCTCCCACCCTGCTGGTGGTCTCCTGCTGACCAGATCTAGGCAAAACCAGCCCTTTCAAACTCCCCACAGCCCTCACAACACTTGCAGGAGGCTGATCCACTTAAAGAGGCAGGAAGGAAATGCTTTCTGGTTGGGGTTTCATCTTGCACACATTTACAGTAAGCACCAGGCAGAAGGGAAGGTCTCCAGCCGGAGCATGAGGTCTTGCCTCCCCTGGCCAGCCCGGAGCAAACAGTGCTCCAGGCTTTGGCTTTTCTCACAGTGCTCCCTGTGCAGAGATCAGGCTGGTTTACCCTCAACAGGGGAAGGAAGAGGGGAGGGGAACAGCCTGAGATATTAATAGCTGCCCTTGCTAGGAAGGGATGGAAGTAGCAGCCATGCAGTGAAGAGGCACCAAAGAGACCCCCTTTCCAGCACTGAGGGACACCTGAGCACCAGGAGAGCTGGTGCTTTGTAGAAAAGGGCTGAAGGCCAAATAATCAGCTCCAGCTTGGGGGAAGAGCAGGTACAGGTAGGTGCCTCTTGCAAGAGCAGCTCTCTACCCTGTTGTCATGCTGGATGAAATGTCATGCTGGGCAAGGATGCCTCCTGCTTGTCCACATCACCCTGTGAGATGCTGCCTCGCCTCTGAGCCCTCCCTGGAGAAGAAACCATCAGGTTTAGACCCATGTTCCATCTCCACTGGCTACCCCACAGGCACAGCCCCATGTCCCACCTCCTGTGCCCACCCCAGCACAGGGCATCCCTGCAGCACAAGTGGCACACAGCAGCTGGATGCTCCTGTGGACCCGTGACTCATAGTAGAGCCAGGTCAGGCCTGGCTCCTGGGGCATCCCAGGACAGTGGGCATGGCAGACCATATTTCTCTCCATGTCCCTGTACCAGAGCAGATCCTGAGCCACCAAAGGGCTGTGCCAGTGCCTGCAGCCTGGGACAGCTCTTTCCCTTGTTTACACCTAGCAGAAAGGAAGAACTTGTTAATAAAAAGAAAATACAAGGCATTGTGTTGCATGGGGCCAGCAGCCGGATTTCTGGAGGTCAGGAAATGGGGACCTATTGTCTGTCAGAAAGCAACCCTTCAGGAGGATCTTGAGAATGCTAATTCACCTTCCTGGGCCTCTGTGCATCCCCCTGCTCACTACAGCCATGGGAGTTACTTCATGCTGTGCCTCACACACAAATGGGGGAATGAGGCTGGGGCACTACCTAAAGGGTTTGGACCCCAGCTTCAAGCCATGGCCCAGCTGCCACTGCTGTCAGTGTCCTTGGAGTCGGAACGAAGATTTGCTTCAAGAGGAAAAGGAGGATAAGGGAGATTAAGGGACAGAGAGATGAGGCCAGTGGCTGGAGACACATCACCTCTCTACCAGCAGCCTTGCAAGTCCTGGAGGAAGGAGCCTTCCTCATAACTGGCTATGAGGTGATTCCCGTATGGGTGTTGTACCCTTCAAAACAGAGGCTCCCTCCATGCAAAGCACAATAGAGGCACTGAAAGCAGGGTAAACTGCCTGTGCCAGACCTGGGGCTCCAGACTCACTCATAAGACGTGGAGAAGAGGAAAAAAGGGTCTGGAAATGCACCAGGAAGACAAATACCAGGACAAGAAGCCAGTTTGCATGCCGAGCATGCAGCCAGGTGAGCCATGACTGATGCTGCTGGCTCCACAGGACAAAGATGAGCCCTGGTGATAGAATCATAGAATCATAAACTCATTAAGATTGGAAAACACCTCCAAAATCTTTGAGTTCAACCTTTGACTGAACACCACTTTGTCAACTAAACCATTAGCACTAATGGTCAGGTCCAGTCATTTCTAGAACACTTTCAGGGATGGTGACTCCACGACCTCCCTGGGCAGCCCATTCTAATGCTTAACCTCCCTTTCAGTGAAGAAATTCTTCCTGATGCCCAACATGAACCCTCCCTAGCATGGCTTGAGGCTTGTCCTCGTCCTGTCACTTGTTGTCTGGGAGAAGAGGTCCACCCCTACCTTGCTACACCCTCCTCTCAGGCAGTTGTAGAGAGTGATAAGGTCTCCCCTGAGCTTCCTTTCCTCCAGGTAGCCCCAAAACCACCCCCAGCTCCCTCAGCCACTCCTCACAGCACTTGTGCTCCAGACCCTTCACCAGCTCTGTTGCCCTTCTCTGGACTCAGTCCAGCACCTCAGTAGTTTTCTTGCAGTAAGGGGTCCAAAACCGACCATGGGATTTGAGGTGCTGCACTGAGTACAGGGGAGTGATCACAGTCCTGGTCCTGCTGGCCACACTACTGCTACACAAGCCAGGATGCCACTGGCCTTCTTGGCCACCTGGGCAACTGCTGGCTCATGGTCCTCCAGCTGTTTCTGCTGGGCAGCATCCAGCCACTCTGCCCCCAGCCTGTAGCACTGTGTGGGGTTGTTGTGATCCAAGTGCAGCATCCAGCACTTCACTTTGTTGAACCTCATATAACTGGCCTTGGCCCATTGATTCAGCCTGTCCAGATCTCTCTCTAGAGCCCTCCTAGTTAAACAAGACTGGTCTCAAAACTGAGCCTTGGAGAGCCTCACTAGTGACCTGGCCAGTAGAGCCACTTCCTGCCCTGTACCTGCCAGGAGAGACAGCATCCCACCAGGGAAAACGCTCCCACACTGTGTCCCAATGCCACAGGGACAGCAGATGCATTTGGGTGGTGCAGGAGCAAGATGGTGGTGCAGCCACCTCTGAGGGCTGGGGCTGCAGGCACGACCAGGCCCTCAGGGCACTGAGGAGCTCAAGAAATTTCATTTCTCTCTGCTGGGCAGGGAGGGAGAAGAGATCCCCATCCAGGCCTGGGTTTGAACACAGCCCATCCCAGGCGGCCTTCGGTGGCTTTCTTTTCACCACCTCTTTCAGTTTCAGGGGGAAAATGTACATGTTTAGGGCTGCTTATAAATGAGTGCCAAAATTCACCCTGCTGCTGAGCCATCTCCAGCACAGGGCTCTGGCTGCAGGCCCTGGCACAATCTGCCCTGCCCAGCACCAAATGCCCTTTCAGTAACCAACTCAGGAGCACCAGCACTGGAGACTGCAGGAAAAGTGCAGGGTTTGTGACCTCCCGAAAAGTTTCAGACACCCAGACCCAAGTGCCTTGAGCAACTGTTTCCAGCCACTTGGGAGCTCAGACTGACACCAACACCTGGAGCACAACTGCTCCCCACGACCAGCACTGCCTTGTGCTTCATCCCATCCAAGCCAGAAAATAAAATCTGGGGCCTGCAACTGTATTGAGTGGGATTCACCAGATTTCACAGTTTTTCAGAGCCTAAAAGATCGTGTAATAAGTCCTGCCCTTTCTGTCTTCAGCACACTCTGTGCTTGTGGTTTCTCAAATGCTTCAATCAATTTATATGGACATTAGGGGGGCCCTACAATCCTTTTCTCCCTCATGTCTGTTTTCATACATCTGCCCTTCCCAGATACAGATAAAAAATTAATCCAGAAAGAAAAGAGCAGTCTGTCTTTGGTGGGATCATCTCCCCCAGCTGGCTCTCAGAAGTGCTCTGCCAGCTCCAATGGTGGCAGTCTGGGCAGCAAAGGGAGATAACTCAGTGCTAAAATTCAGCTGAATCAGAAAGTCCTCACACCAGTCCTATTGCTCTGACATATCATTTCTCAGTTGCTCCTCCAATAACCCCCACAAAAAATCCAACAGGCTTTGGCAGCACCCCCAATCCTGCCTCAATCTGTTGCTGTCCCAGTCTTGTCTAGCTCTGTTGAATTCCAAGATCTTCCCAATGTTGACAAAATCTCAGGGTCTCAGCCAGTTGTTCCCAAACTGTGGCTGGGGGAATGGCTTGCCTTACAAAGGAGCCATCCTGCAAAGACCCATCCTATTGCTTGGCAGCAAACGTACCCCATCTGCAAGCCCTGCAAAATTGAGAAACTCTCACTCCCCCTTCCAAATAAACATCTTGGATTCAAGATCCAGCTGGCCTGTGTGATCTCAGAGCCTTCTCCCTGCAGGGGTGAAACACAGCCAGCCTCTTCCACCCTTGCTCCCACTGCAGGCTGAGCAGCCTCTCCCCTGCCCAAAGACCTCCACTCAGCACCCATCAGGCTGAGTCCTGCCATGGGAAGCCCTGAGCTCTAAACAACAGCCTCTTTGGCTCCCCACCCCCATGATTTCTAGTTTCTGCTCTGGAGGGAGCCTGGCATGAGGATCTGGAAGCACAAACAGGTTTTATGGGGAGCTCAGATACCTCTGAGGGGCAGAGTAGCAGCAGTACCCACATGTAGCCAGGTCCTGGCCATGAGACCACTGGCAATGACCTGCAGCCACGTGCCCCATCAGTCTCATTTGGTGAGCCAAAGACAAGGGGTCCAGCTGCACAAGGCACCTCTCCAGACTCAGGCAGCACTAGAAAGAAAACCCTCCTTTGATTTAAAGGCCATGATTTCAGTTTTTTTCCTCCCAACTGATCTAGTTAAACTTCCAACCGCTCAAGGCTATTTTAATTTGTACTGGTAAGTTAAATCAACACAAACAAGGACAGAACAGGTTTATATGCACGTCTATTACTGGCCTGCACCAACTGAAGTGCAGCTACATTTCTCCAGGCAGCTTTTTTTTTCTCTAATAAAGATAAGGGGGACGTTTTTGTGCACCTCCAACTGACAAATGAAGCCTGAAAGTGAATTGGGAGTCAAAGCCTTGAGGAAAGTCAAGGTGACTTATGCACCAATAGGCTGGATTCAAAGAGCTTTGCAAAAATGCAGATCAACTAACAAGATTTATAAAACTCGTTAGGGGCTTAGAGGTCGCTTAATTCTCAAAGGTGCCAGGGAAAGTGCCTGACTTGCAGAAGGATGGATGGGGCTTACAGAGGTGGCTATCTCAACCTTTCAGTTGCTTCAAGAAAAGCAGACTCAATTTCTCTTGGAAATGAGGTTTTGACATGCCAAAATGTTTACTGCAAGCCTTGGCTCCTCCATCATTTACTTTAAAGAAAAAGAAACCAAGTCTTGTTGCTGCAGACAACTGTTAGAAACATCTACTGAAAGCCACAGCAGAATCTGCTGCTTCAGCTCACCAGCGCCAGACACCACCCAGAGGAGTATGAGACCAGATTCAGCACACAAGCTGGAAAAAACAGAAGCGGGGAAAAGACTTCGCACTTGCACAGCTCCCCTGTGCCTGGCATTTTGCAGGCTGGAAGCAGCCTGTCAGCACCTGTGGGCAGCCAAGGAAAGGTACAGCGAGTCCATCCAACCCAATGACCATGGCCACAGTCTGCTGAACACCAAGGACCCTCCATTGCCTCTCTGCTGGGTTTTTTCTCTTACCAATTTATTTTTTTTTGGTGAGGTGGTTGTTGAGAATCTGAAAGCCCGGATTATAATCTTTATGAATCCCATAGTTAGATCGCGCTGAACAGCAGCCCAGCAATACCAGATGTTCAAACAAAGCTGCCAACCGACAGCTGTCTGCAGCTTGCAGCGTGTTTTTACTTTAAAATGCAAAATGATACCAATCTATATTAAAAGAGAGACGTTCAGAGCCTTGCGATAGCAGCTGAAGCCGCGGATATTGCTCTTTCACACAGGGTGTGGCAGCAGAAGGAAATATCTCAAAAACTACTGCTTAAGCCACCCTCCCAGCCCCCCCAAATCCTGGCCCCTTTCCTAATGGGAAAGAGACTCACGTTCCTGCCTGAGTGCCGTGAATGTACCAGTGCGTGTCCAAACAAGCCAGCAAAAAGAAAAATGCAGCATGAACAAACAGCGTCTAACGAAGGATGCCAGAACGAATCTGGGCCCTGCCCACACCTGGCCCTCAGCAGCATGGGGAGGACAAAGTGACACATGGGGGGGATGGAGGGAATCAGTCCTGGGGTGGAGGGTGCAGCCCATCCTGCACCAGCGATCAAAGCGGGACAAGAAATGTCCCTTCTGGCAGCACAGCATTGCCAGTGGAAGGGTGGGATGGAGGGGCATCTTCCACGGCCCCAGCCCTGTCTGCCCAGCGTCTCACCTCAGGTTGTCCCACATCCCTCTAAAATACACAGGGATGCTCTGGTCCCACTGGAGAAACTCTGCTTGAGTCTCCTTGATGTGAAGTAGGCTTTCAACTTGCATTGCTTTGTACCTTTACTTCTTATGCTGGCTGGGACCAACACAAACCCTACACCCTGCAACCTTTTCTGCATACCAGCAGCTGGAGAAGGCAAGAACTGCAGCTCAGCCTTGCCCTTCATTATTTCTCCCTCTGGAAATGCAAGCCACCCACAACAACCACATTTTGGGGATGGCAAGTCCCGAATACAGTACACATGGCACAGTACTCCTGGCTTGCAGGAATTGTGCAAAAAGCACTCTGACTTACTCGAACGTGACGTCCCAAATTCCCCACCAGCCGCGATCACAGGAAATCTCTGGGACCTGTCCCAGGGCTGCCTCATTGTGCTCCGAGCAGCAACAGCATGAATGAATCATGCTCCTCAACGTGACACCCAGCTCCCAGCAACGTATTCAGGACCAAAATATTTACGTTGCAAATGAGTAAGAATAGGACCAGATCCCCTCCCCAGCCTGGTGACATAAAAAGGCCAACCTGGTCTTGCAGTGAGCAAGTGGGTGGCAGAAGGATAGGAAAACAGGAGGCAGAGACCAGTCCTATGTCTTGCAGCCTGGATGTGCCCAGCGATGCTGAATCAGAGCCCTTCCCAGTTACAGCAAAACCCCGAAGTGGCAAGCACTGAGACTACAAATCCTGTGGTACCACGCTCCCTCTGGGTGACAAGCGAAGGAGCATGCTGGGACGTGTAGTTTCCAGACAGCCAGCAGCAAAATGCCATCCCCCAGTAAACACATCTCAAATTAAAGTGATGCAAGGCCCCCAGACTCCTGGCAAGGTGCCAGCAGTGGCTTCCTGTTGGCAGGCACTTGGCCAATTCCCATGTGTTGCAGTAGCCCCCTTTCAAGAAGAAGCCAAGAGCCCACACCCCACAAATCCCCTCGTCGCTGACCTGCAACCTGCCCTTTCTGAAGTGACGTGTCTGCATGGATTGCAGGATGCTCCCAGAGCTCTGGTGCAGCCCTGGCCCGCAGGAGCTGTCAGCCCTGCTCCTGCCTTGCTGTTGAGCCCCTCCACGTTTGCTCCATGGCACTGCAATGCCAACCCCAAAGCAGGACCCTGCACCCAGTGCTGGTCACACATGAGCTACATAAAGCCCACCAATGCATCCCTCGAGGGGTCACATAAAGATGCCACTGAAGCAATTAGAGTCTTAGGCAGCAAAAGCAACACACTGATGTGGTGTTTTCAGGCAGAACAGCACAAGCAGGCAAAGCTCCACCGAATCACCATGCCAGTAAGGCTGGGGACAGTCACCTCCCCCCCTACAGGATCCCAGATGGGCACACAGCTACTGTCACCCTGTGCTCCAGCAAGAGCAGACCACACATCACATCCTGGGGAACGTGGCACCCCTCTCCTTGCCCGCTCACCCTCCCCTTTGCGGAGGAAATTGTGCGCCCGGCTGATGTCAGGAGGCATCACTTCACACAAAGGCCAGGCTTCCTGGCGGGGAAGGGGTGGGGGAGTGGGGAGGAAGGGGAAGAGGAGCCTGGGGCAAAGGCAAACAGCATCTACAGCTCCTTGTGTGTGCAAAAAGGGCAGCAGCAGGGGACAACATGGCCCCTTCTACTTCAATTGCCCTTGCACTCGGGAAACAGAGGCAACATCATATTTCCTAGTGCCCTTCACAGGAGCCACAGCACGGCCCTGCCTGCACCCTGTGCAGCCCTTTAAGAATACACTGAAAAGAAGGGACTTAAGTTTATTTTAATTTGCTCCTGCAAATAAATCACTCCCATTTTCTACATGCCCGGCTGTGGCTGTTGCCAACCAGGGGACACAGCTCCCTGCTTAGCACCCAACCAGGAGACAAAACAATTCTATGACAAGATTTAACATCCGCACCCTCAAAATCAGCACAAGTGTGCACCCCACCTGTCTCCTGCTTATGGGTGGCTAAATAGTCATGGTACCCATTAATTGATAAATACAGAGAAAAATAACATGTTAAGGACCAAAGGCAAGAGTAATCAGCAGCCCTCATTTCCCAAACTCCTCTCCCCATTATGCTCCCGAAAGCCAAGCATTTTTCAAAACATGGCCTATCACGGTACCCACATCATCAATATGACCTCCTGCTTCAGCATCTCCTCCTCTACCTCCTGCAGTCCCAGCTCACTCCCAGGCACTGAAAGAGGCTGGTGGCCAGCACCAGACTACGTTGCTTTTGTCTCCAACTCAGCCACTCTCTCAAGGACAGGAGCACTCTGGACCAGCTGCACAGGGACCAGTGAAGAGGGCTCGGCTGTAGGGGACCTGCAGGATATGGTCGATGTTGATTGAGAAGGTAAATCACTGATATTGTAGAGGGCAGCCAGGGAAGGTGGATTTTGGATGTGGGCACCGCCAGGGAATAACTGTAAAGATGCAAACCCTGCTGCTCTCCTTCAACGTGCTGACTTGTGCTCCTAGGAGAAGGCCTGTCATTGGTTTTTAATCTCACCCGATTACGGACCAGCCTTTGACATTATTGATCTCAGGCCCCTGAAGTATCATTTATCTTCTGGGTTTGACTTGGCCATCAGAGCTCGACAGCTCAGACCCCAGTCAGTTCCATCCTCCCAGGGAGCCAAGGGAACTGCTCTGCACAACTCCAGTCCCGCTGATTCACGTGAGCCATGTTTGACACTCAGTTTCCGTCCTCACGTAAGGTGTCTTTCACTCTCTGCCTACCTGGCATGTCATCTTCTGACTCAAAAATCCAGCTCCTCAGGTCTCTGGCAGACCAGCACTGCTTCCTCAAGCTTGGCAGCCCAAGGTGCCTCTAGTGTGCCCGGCTTCCCCCTTTCAGTTTCATTATCCTCTTTCAAGGAGGATGCAGCGGAGGCACAAATGTTATGGGATGTGCTGAGAACTGCACAGGGACTGGGGGAGCAGCACCAGCAGTCAGGGTACAACCAGAGAAGCCATTTCTAGCTGTGACCCACAGCCATTTTCTAGAGCAGAAAGGACCAACAACAGTAGCTCCTCATTCCCTGGTGAGATTGTACCCACAGAAAAACCAGGTGGATATTGTGGCTTTGTGGTGGCTTCCCCTTACCTGCCAGCCAGCACAGCTGCCACAGGGCCAGCTCATGACTTTTGCTTGACCTTCAAAACGTCAATGCCTGCTCCCTCCACCAGACCCAGAAGAGATGGGCTGACGGGCTCCCTGTCCCCTGGATACCTCCATCCCCCACCAAACTGACAGACGCTCCCAGCCTCCACTGTTTGGGAAGCACAAGATTTTCCTCAAATGCCTTTGTCAACAGTTACTGGATGCAGCATATACATGAAGGCTGTCTTTTCAGATGCCTCCTGTCTCTCTCTCCTACAAAGCCAGGCCTTGGTTTTGGGAAGGAGGAATACTTCCTGAGAAGGCTCCAGTGGGCAGTTTTAATTCAGAGAGAGAGGAAGGTTTAGTTTTTGTTCTTCACCTTGTTATCATTTATCATATTGCTGAAAAGCACTTTGGTAAATGGAGATTAATATCATGTGCATTCCTAGATTGTAGCAGGAACCAGCCCTGGGGAGGACCAGGGGAGGAGTACCTGGATGGGGGCAGCTAGCAGGGTCCATGCAAGGTACCATCACCAGCAAAGAAAGCTCCAGTCTCCAGGATTGCTTCCCCACACTGCCATGGACTTCCTGACTCCTAGCAGGTCTCCCCACCTCTGCTTACCTCTAAACTAGGGTAATACCCTGACTTCACCATCCAGACTTTAGATTGTTGCAGAGATTAAAATGATCTTTATCTCCCCTGTTCTAAGTAGAAAGCTACAAATTCCTTAGCTGGAGGACAGGCCTTGGCTTTACTTGCTGGGCTTACATGCTCAGGAATTGTGTTTGGAAAGGGGTGGTCTTCACACCAGGCACTACTTCCAGTTCCCTGCCCAGATGCCCTGTTGTGCAGGATGCCAGCAGGCAGAGGCAGGGAAACAGCCCCCAGATGTGCTCTCATTCCCTTGATGGGGGCAGGCTCCGTCCCCACCCCCTACAATCAAACTACCTCTGACCAAAACAGAGCTCGCAGGCCTCAGCCACCCAGTAACAACAGTGCAGCTGTGGCAGGAGAGCTGCAGTAATTCCCTCCTGGATCTGGCCACCCCCATCACTAAGGGCTAGCACAATACCAGAGGGAAGGGGGAGCGCAGCACCCGCCCCCGCACTGTCCCCAAAGGGTCTGCGAGGGGGACAGAGACCTCGCAGCACATTTATTCCGCTCCATCCATTTGAGAGGCACGCTTCAAGGGGCTTTTTGCCGTCAGAGGCGAGTGCACCAGGACAGGAAAAGAACAAAGGGAGGCACCGGCACCCCCAGCCCTTTGTCTGAGCGCAGAGGAGTTCACCTGCAGGGAAAACCTGCTCCCACCGCAGAGGCGGCAGCTCCACATGGATTCAGAGGGGGAGAGGGATGCGGCCCCCCCTTGCAGCAAGAGGATAATGAGCAGAAGGACGCAATCACATTACCCTCTCTCTCCCCTTGCACAAGCCCATTACAGTGCACACCAACCCCCCCGAGTTACCAACAACCCAACAACCGCAACCAGCAATAAAAACCATTGCCACAGAAATATCAACCCACCCCCCAGCGTGATCGATCTGTGTCTGCGTGTGGCCCAGCACCAAACCCTGGAGCTCGGCTCCACCGACCAGGATTGACTGGGAGGGAAGGGGGTGGGAGACTAGTTTCCAGGGGATGGGGTTTTAAAGCCACACAATAACTGGCTCAAATGAGGGTTTAGATTAAGCTGTCGTATGGCAAGGGAAAACACTGCCTCCATTAGGACATGCAGGATTTTCTTTCTCCAAAGCTACAGCTCTAGGATGACGCTTCCAGGTTGCCCAGGCAGGGAGAGGAGAACTGGGTGATGCCGAGCAAATGGGGGATCCTGAACAGGGAGAGATGGGTAGAGGGAAGAAAAGGCAGATCAGCCCCAGATCATATAGTCGGCTGCTCTGACAATGTTTACTCATATTTCAGAGAGACACAGCCATCCGGAACATCATTCCCTGCCAACTGCCTCATCTGGAGCCATCCACAGCTCGGCTCTTCCCAGCCCACTCCAGAGACAGCCCCCCCATCAAAGCATCCACACAGCAAGAACTGAAAAAGGAAAGGTAGGGGGAAGAGAAGAAACAGAGAAATTAAATTAATTCGTGTTTTGGGGTTTTTTTTAACAGTTCTGGTACATCATCTCAGCAAACAGATGACTTGGAGTGCAACAGCACCGCTGCAGAGTGCAGGGCACTGCGCTGAGCTGGGAACTTCTGCTCATGTTACCATCACAAGAGAATCACAAGACAGAAGAGGGACAACCATGATGCCCTGGTGAGAACAGGCTGAAGCTGTCCTTATCAGCAAGGATCCAGGACTGAGAACCTCTTCCCTGAGTTCATCTGGGGGACATATGTAAAAACTTTTGCGTGCATCCAGAGTCTCATGCCTGTGAATAACCGCCCCTCCCTCCATATTAGGGACCAGACATCTCTTCCTCCCATTCCCAAGTATGCTGGATATGGCTCTCCCAGAAAAAGGAGGGGTAGCTGCCTCTGTCCTTCCGTGGAGGAGAGGGAAGGGCAGGACATCCCAGGTCCTGCAAATTTCACATCTCCCCACCAGTCCCCCAGCATCTTCCTCACCCTCTCTTCCAGCAAACAGAGGTTCATTGCAGAAAACTGGCTATCACTGCAAGCAAGCTCAGCAGCTCCGAGTCCTCTGTGCCATCCCCCTTACTTCAACCCAACCAGCATCTCCTCAGCCTACAGGCTGCTGATAAATGCAAGAAGTTGACAAAGTCATCAGAACCTAGCCCAGATCCATAGCACATTATTTTTTTTTAAAGCAAAAAAGCCAGGCCAGACCAGATTCTGCCCTAAAGCCTTTGTGGCAAAGCAAAATCCTGCTCCAAGTGTTTATTTATAAATCCGTACATACATGTACATTTGAATTCTGACAGAATTAATTCTGGCATCCAGCTAATTCAAAGCATTCCTCCCCCATCACACTACTGTTGCAGGCCAGCCCTGCACAGAAGCTGATTATAAAATGCTGCACTAGCCAGGCATTTCTGCAAAGGCTTGTGCTATTGAGCATTCAGTCTTTCCTTGCTTGGCTATTTCATTGTTTCGGTGTCGATCCCTCCTCTCTTGCCCTGTGTTTCCTGGTTACTTTTGTCCCTGCTCTGGAAGCACTGCTGCTCTCAGCCCCATTTCAGTGTCAGATTGAAAAAAAACCCAAAACAATTACATGAAATTAAAGAGAAGAAAAGAAGAAATTATCACCATGTACCAAGATTTCCAGTAAACAGACAGGTAATGAGCAAAAAACAGGCCAATATGCTGCAAGCAAGCTGCAGACAGATCTGGGGACAGAAAGCCTGCTGCCCGCCTCCCAAGTACAGCTAAGAAATCCCTGTGTGGTCACACGCTGTCCTCTGGAGCAGAGAGGAGAGAGGTCAGGGCAGCCAGCACTGTAAGAGCCTCTTTATTCTTGGGCAGTTGCACGAATCTGATCACTTGTGCCCTTTGTGAGACATGGAAATCTGCCTTCTCCTCCCACCCCCTTCGCCAGCCCCTCTTGTGCTCCTCCCGCTCAGATGGGGACAGAGGCAACTCCTTGGCTCCAGAGGCAAAGACCAAAGCAGCAGAGGGGCTGTGGATGCCCCTCTGGCAGGACCAGGCCCGGATCAGCACACAGGAGACCTTGAGAACAGCGCTTTGCTGGAGCAAGGGGAGGGGAGAAGGGAAGGACAGTCCTGGGGCTTGCACATTCCTTGAAGGGCTCACCCAGACTCCCTCGTGTGAGGCACGAGGCCGAGGGGTGGAGACAACTCCAGGGTGTCCCAATGCAGTTCATGCCTCTCTACTTCTCCCTCTCCATCGTGCTCATGGGCTTGAGGAGAATGGCACGCTGATCACCTCCACGCCAGCAGACACATGATGCTCACATAAGTATCACACGATAGATTTAGATTAAACAAGTGTCTGGGCTAAGTTCATTATACCCTCATCACCAGACAAAGCTGGGCTTAGACCTCCTAGTTCAGAGACCAGACCACAACACCTCTGTCTCAGGGGCTCATTCAAAGTCACTGCTGAGGGAGGGCTTCAGGGTGGAAAGCCCTAGGTAGGCCAGGGCAGTCTGGTGAGCAGGGCTGTAAGCCTGGGCTACATATTGTTGCTACTCCTTGCAAAGCAGCTCAAGGTCCTCAGGTGAACCTTTCCTTATCTCTCCTCTTTCCACCTCACTCTCCGAGCTCCCATCCACACTGCACTGTCCCCTATGGGAAGAGAGCATTCTCCACAGCAGCCCCTGTCCTACCCCTTTACCAAGGCTGTCCCCTCCACACAAGTCTCCTCCCTGCCACCCAAGCCACCAGGCTGCCTCCCAGCATTCTCCATCTCTGCTGTCACTTCTCGGATTGACTCTACACAAAAGACTTGCAGCTGCAGGTCTGGAGCAACAAACCGCTGGCAACCTGACGGGCTAAGGGCACAGAAAATGTTCAAGCTTAGCAGGAAAGCAGCGGGGAAAAGCCCTTAATCCAAACCCTGCGGAGGCAGGAGACTGCTCCAGTTCAGCCAGAGATCTGGGACTGCCAGATACCCACTGCTGCTTGGCCAGCAAACCCAGAGGGGTTTGCAGCAGAGTGGCTCAGCGCCCCCAGACCACTCTAGGGCAGCTCAGGCTGCTACAGCTTGAACTGAATTCTGCTGCCCCTGACAACACGGAGCAGCAAAGCCTGACAGATCCATGTGGTGAGTGGCACGCAGCTCAGGAGCCAGGCTAGGTGGGTGCTGGGATTTCTGCCACTGCCCAAGGCCCAAGAAGTCAGTGCTCATCATGGCAGCGTGACCAACTGACAGCATCCCAGGGCACAATGATCAGCCACATTTAGGAGCATGTTCCTGGGCAGGAATCAGGGCATAAGCAAAGCCAGGGAAGGAAAGACCTGGGTTAGGCTGACCTAACCCTTGGGCTAGACTGCCAGTTCAGCTCTGGGGTGCTGGTGGAGGTTCAGATGGCAGGTGCAGGGAGAAGGTGCCCATCTCCTGCTTCATAGGACCTATTGCAAAAGTTGTCTGGGGACTGGCAATGCTCAAAGAGTGCCACAGCAAATGCCTGCCAGGCACCAGCCACACCACCCACAGCCACGAGAGCTAAATTAGCACTCAAGCACTCGGGCACTTGTACTCACAATGCCTGCAGTGAGCTGCGTGCCGTGCTCCTCATAAACAAGTCATCTGGAAAATAAGTAAGCCTGTAAAAATCCAGTCCATCACAAGTTACCAAACCTGTTTCAGAGTAAAACAACCTAGAGCAGCTCATGCCAGAAGCCTAGCAGTGAAGCTGATATCGAGCTTCCCCACCAGTAGGACTCCCTTGGTCCCAGCAAAACATCCTGGCACTGACAGCAGCATGGGGATGCCATGTAGGACTTTGTGGTGGCCAAAGCTGGCAAAGTATCAGAGTTTTTGGTACAGACTTGAGATCCATCTCTTCCTGTGCTCCTACCAAGCACTCAGCTTTCCTCCTTCTCATAATTTAGAAAGCATGAGTTTGCCTTATGTGGGGTGCTGCCAAAGAAGAAAGCCCAAACCCACTGAACTGCAGATGGAGCCAGCAGCCCGGTCCCTGTCCCCCTGGATTTGCTGAACATGCACAGCTCCATGGACAGTGCTGGATGCTGTTCCTACACACCTCCAGGAGGATCCCCAATGTTTTCCTCCAGGTCTCAGCACCACAATGCATTTTCTCCTACTTAATGTTCAAAGCCACCAGATATCTTCAGAATATGAAGGGATTTCTAGGAAGCTAAGACAGGGAGAAATTGATCTCCTTCCCCCAAAACAAAACAGAAGCAGAGCCTCTCTACCCAAGACATTTCCACTGGTGGCACCTCTAGCTGAGGACAGGCAGCTGGGAAACCTCTGAGCAAGCTCAGATGTACCTGGCCTCAACCAACCATGTCCCCCACAAAGACAGGGCAACCATAGTAATACCCCACAGGTGAGTCTCTTTCTCTGACTGCTGACTTCTTACCCATACTCCAATCCCAGCAATGTATTTTCCCCCTTTTTGGATGGAGAAAAAATAAAAAGCAACACCTCAACCTCGCACTGGAGCAACTTTCTTTTCCAGCCTTAGAAGCAGGTTCCCCCATGCAGGCAGGAGGCACATGGCTAGGGCAGCAAAGGCAAAGATGGAAGAAAAACTGTTTCATTTTGAGACCTTGAAACAAACAAAATGAGAAGAAGCAAAAAAAAAAAGAAAAAAAAAAAAAAAAAGAAAAGAGGGTGCCTTGTTGGCTTTTCTTTCCCCCCCTCTCCTCTTTAAGCACTACAAAAACAGGAAACAAAGGAGAAAACATCTCACGGGGGGAAGGGGAGGTAAGCGCTTTATACGCCCACGAAAGAAAGATTAACCACATATTTTATTTACTGTTTGTATTACAGTTGCACTGTGGAGTTCAACTAATTCCGAGCCAGGGCTCTGCGGGTTTGTGCAGCACCTAATGCTGAGCAGGGTCCTTCCCCCAAACCCACCAGGCGCATGTTCTGCTTCAGGCAAACCCTGCACGGACACCCCCTTTCCTCTGGCAGACACCCACCTCCAGCCTCCTTCACCCAGCCAGAGCACTCCTGCCCCACCTGCCAGCTCAGCTGACAAAGTGCTGGTGCAGTCCCCAAGGAGTTTTGAGCCCCTTTTCCCCTTCAAACCAGTCTGTAACCAGGGCTAAGGTGCCCTTTGAGGCAGGTTGGCAACACAGCCAGAGGAATAAATGCTTAAAAAGCAGTTGATGGGGAGCATGTTTGCAGGCTCCAGTCCCTCCTCCGGACCACGGGGGACATCCCCTCCACAGCAAGTCGGCATTGCAACCCCCACACTTGTGAGTCCCTCGCACCAAGGTCAGGGCTCCGATCCTCCCAACTTTGACTCATTTCTCAATTAACGGCTTTCTGAACACAAGCCACACATGGAACAAACCTCTCACAATGGGGCCTCCCCCGGACCTCCCAAGCCCAGCGTTACTCATCTGCCCCCCAGTCCCAGTCCATCTTTTCTCGGGATGCTCCGAGTGTGGCTCACCGCCGCTGCAGGGTGAGCAAGCAGCCAGGAATCCCGGGCCCGGCTCCCGCAGGCGGGAAGCCGTCACCAGCTGAGCTCATGCACCCTAATTCGGGAGCCGACGAGGCGAGGCCACCTTCCTTGCTGGCTGGCAACCGGCAGCTTTCAGCTGGAGACCCAGCCACAGCCACGGAGCAAGGGCTGGCAACTTGCTGGGTGCTTTTCCCAGGGGCTCATCCCTACCCCAGCCACTTCATGGAAGAAGTGATTCAACTATAGGGAGGATCCTTTGGGCACACCATCCCCCAGCTTGGTGCTGTCCTTCAGTGACCCAGACTCCATGCACCCAACCGAGCCACGCGCCCAGCGGGAAGAGACAAGCTTATCATCACAGAGAAAGGAAATTAAGATAACGTGGCGATGGAGGTACCAAGGGATTTGGCCAAGGTCACAAAACAATTCCATGGCTCTACGATACAACCGTCTAACACTTTTGGTGTCTGGCCACATATCCTAAAATTTCAAGCCGGGGCCAAAATCCAGCCTAGGCAGTGGCAGATTTCTGCCAGGTCATTAGCAGTGTGCATCCGCAAGAAGCCGCGAACATCCAGCCATAACAACGGCAGCAACAACAAAAAAAAACATGCAGCAAGAGCGGGAATAAATGAGATCAAAGTGTCCTGGAAAAGGACCTGGAAAAATAGTTTCGGTCCCTGGCTAAGGCTCCTGGGAGATGCACATGAGAACCCCATCCCAGCCCTGCACAGCCCTCCTGAGGTGGCTCCCCACCCTGGCAGAGGGAAACCAAAATGACTCCCTAAAAATAGAAGCAGAAAAGCGCTTCTCCAAAAGACTGACTGGGTCTTTCCCCTTCCAGCATGTGTGGTGGAGCTGCTGGCACCTCCGTGGAGGTCCCTGGTTTTACCCCAGAAAACCTGGAGAGGAAAATAACCTTCCTGTGAGCTCAGGCTGGCTCCTCTCTACACAGAGCTGCACCCCCCTGCCCCACTCCCAGGCCTGGCCATCCAATTGGAAAGTAATTATACTGCAATTTTTATTTATGACTTCTTCGGGTTTTTTTATTGCTAAATGGTGACTCATTTTGGCAACATTAAAATACACAGGAAATCATCCCCATTTTACAGTAATCACCATTCAATTCATTGTTAAATATTTATTCGGCAGACAAGCGCCGAGCCTCTTTCGAAGGGTCGGAGGGGGAGCGGAGGGGCAACCCCGAAAAGGGGGAAGGTGGTAGAAAGGTCAGGGCAGGGCTGGCTGCAGGGCTGGTAAATGCCCGCCAGAACTGGAGGGTGGGGAGCCAGGGGTGAAAGCTCCTGCCAGATGGCCTGGCCAAGAGCAAAATACAGACCCGCTTTCCCTCGAATCCAGCACAACAGCCCAAGCTGCTCTAGGGAGAGAGGCAGCCCTGTGCCCCTCAATAAAAAAATCACATTATTTGGCCAAATCCCAAGACTGAATCCCCACCAGTGAGACGTCATGGGTCTCTGACACGTCATGGGTCTCTGACACGAAGCTCTTCCATTGCTGGGGGGAAGAGGATGGCGGCCACCGGCCCCAGTGGGAGGCAGTGGGAAGAGCAGGCAGTTTGACATTCACAGGCCTTACAATGGACAGGGTTTGCTCCTGCAGCCGCTTTGTCCTCCCAGAAGCCCAGTTTTGGGGTGACTCGACCTCAGCGGCAGGCAGCTCTTCTGCCTTCCCCCAAACAGCTGCATAGCCCAGCACAAACCTGGCAGACGGCCCCTCCAAACACCCCTAGCCCAAGACTGCAACTCTGCCCTGCAGAGTGCACACCCAAGGGGCTGCAGGACCCACAGCTCAACAGCTACAAAGGCCCCACAGCACAGACACCTTCCCCGGGGAGTCCCCCTGGCACCCACGGGCTCCGTCACTGCTTGGCTGGGAGGCCACCCAACATGTCTGCCACAGGGGGACCCCGGGCGGAAGGAGGAGCAGTGCCAGGATGGATTTTGTGTAGGTCCGACACAAACACAGGGGAACAGACATGGCAGGGAAGAGGGTGACTGGGCAGTCCCCAGGCTGGGCAAACCCGAGCGTCCAGGATGGTTGGACTCACCCGGATCTCATTGCGGCGGATCTCCACGTCGCAGACCGAGTGTCCCTGGTGGGCCCCGCTGTAGTAGCAGCAGAACTGGCAGACGGCCACCTGCTCGGCCTCGCAGTGGTACAGGCGGTAGGCGTTGTGCTGGGGGCAGCTCCAGGCCCTCACGTCCTCCGCCTCCACCAGGAGATGCCCCCGGGCCGTGGAGGGCTGCTGCAGGTGGGTCTGGACGTGGGACTGGCAGCACGGAGCCTCGCACCTCAAACAGATCTTCTGGGCCGGCAGCGGCGGGCCCCGGCGGCAGAAGACGCAGTGCAGGACTGAGGGGGGCTTCTCCAGGTTGAGGGAGTTGAACTTCTCCACGATGTTGGTGAGCTTCAGGTTCTTCTCCAGGTTGGGCTTCTGGTTGTAGGCCTGGTTGCACTCCGGGCACCGCACCAAGCCCGACTCCTTGGCCCACGCCTCCCCGATGCAGCCCCGGCAGAAGTTGTGCTTGCAGGGCAGCTGGACCGGCTCCACAAAGACATGCAGGCAAATGGGGCAGATGAGCTCCTCTTCGAAGCAGTTCTTCCAATTCTCGGCCATCTCTGCCGGCAGCTCTGTCGACGCTTCCCCCCAGCCGCTTCGGTCGCTCAGTGCGGTCTAGGGGCGGACGCCGGGGTCTGTCCTCCCTGAAAGGGGAAGGCTGAGGGTGAACGGACAGGCTCCCCCCTCCCCGCAGCACACGCCATAAATAATAAACCGCAGCAGATTTTAAAATCGGGGATAAAATAAGCTACAGAGCAGCACTCTAGGAATATCCGGCAAGAAAACGCAACGTCCCCATCGCTTCGTTAAAAAACAACACAAATGGTCAAAAAAACCCCAACACGATCCTGTTGGACTTACAGCCCGAAGTCCTAACCACCCCCAAAAGCCATTTGCTCCTTTTTACCCCAGAAGGTGAACTGAAACTTACCAAAGGTTGAAAAAAATCCATACAAAATCCAGCAGCAGAGTCCAAGTTCCATATAAAGCTCCTAAATTTAGCGCTCCGGATCAGATTTTTCTTTTCTTAGGTTTGCAACTGACATTCAATATTTTAAAGGGACTTTTGTCCCCCACCAACCCTGGCCAACAGCTGAGGGCAGCGACTCGCTCGGGCTTTTTTTTTCCCTTCCCTGTATTTCTCCTCCCTCTCCCCCTGATGGGAGTTGGGAATCAGAGTCTTTTAAAGGAAACAGATCAAAGGGTTAAGATCCAAAACGGGAAAAGGAGGAAGATTAAAAAAATAATAATAATAGCGACGATGACGATGGCGGAAAAACGAATTCTCTCTGCGGCCCCCGAGATTTGTTTCTAAATCGGAGGAGCAGCAGGGGAAAAAAGGAAGAGGGGAAAAAAAGACAAGACAGGAAAAAAAAAAAAAAAAAAAAAGAGGAAAAAAAAGCTCTCTCGCCTGCTTCGAGATTGCGAGGTCTTGAATGGGAGAGCTCGGTCATTCAGAGCAAACGCCAGCCCAGCACAGCCCGCCCAGCTCCTCCAACGCTCCCGGAGAGGGATGGGAGAGGGGACGGGCTTTGCCACGGGGGGTTCTGAGCCCCGCGGACCCCAAATCAACCTGCTCTCACTTCCCACCACGGCTGGGGGGAAAAAAGGCGCCCGGAGGGTTCGTCCTAGCCCGCTCTCGTGGCCGGCCCGGGGGTCGCAAGCCCCCGACGGTAACAATGCTTCGGGGTGCACGGACGGCGCCCGAGCCGGCGGCGGAGCGCTGCCTTCCCCGGCGCGGCCCCGCCGGGAAGGGGCGAGGCAGCGGCGGGCAGCCGGGAGGAGCCGGCCGGAGCGAGCGGTTCCGGGAGAGCCGAGTCAGCTCTCAGCCATCTTGAGCTGCCCGGCTGAGAACGGAGACCGGGAGCGCGTTAAAAATAAAATTAAAAAATAAATAAATTTAAAAAAGAAAAAAAAAAAAGGAAGAAAAAAGGGTCTTTAAAAAAAGAAATTATAAATAAAGTCACCAGAACAACCCCGCTCCCGGGAGCCACCTCCTCCGCCTGCCCAGCGAGGCTCTGCGGAGGGGCTGCGGGGCCAGGCGAGCCCGAGACGAGCCGAGCCGTCCCGTCCCGGCGGGGCCGCTCAGCACAGCCCCCCGCGCCCGCCCCCGCCGCCTCCTCCAGCCATCTTGGGGTCGCCCTGGGCGCCGGAGCCCCACGCCCCGGCTTCCTCCCGCCGCCCCCGGGGAGGCGGCCGCGGCCGGGGAGGGGGGGAGGAACGCGGAGCGAGGCGGGTGGGGGCGCGGAGCCCCGCAGCGGGAAGGGGAAGGGGGGGCGGCGCCTCGGGCTCAGCCCCGGCGCGGGGGGCCGGGGCGGCGGCGGGGGGCGGGCGGGGCGGCCATGGGGGCGGCGGCCGCGCGGATCGATCAACCGGGGAAAGGGGTGCGGACGGACGGGCGCGCCCCGCCCCGCTCGGGAGCCGGCCGGGGTGGGGGGCGGAGCGGAGGCGCCGGTGCCGGTGGGTCTCGCCGGGCGCTGCCGCCGTCGCCGCCTCGGAGCTGCCGCTGTGCTGCGGCGGGAGCAGCCCCGCCCCGGCCGCGGGACCGCCCCGCGCGTCACCGGGCACCGCCTCCGCCCCGCCCCGCGGCCTCGCCGCCGTAAAGGGGACACGGCCCGCGGTGGGGCCCGGCGCCGACCGCCGCCAATCTGCGCCGGTCTCCGCCGCTGCCTTCGAGGAGGCCGCGCTCGGCATGTCCCGTCTGGCCCCTGCATCGGCCGTAGGGCCCCCCTGCCCGGTCACCGGCATCCCTGCGCGGTGCCCGCTGCTCAGGGTGCCAGTCCGTAAAAAGGCAGATTGCCCTGGAACCGGTGCACATCTGGGTCACAGCTGGTGCTGGGCACCGTCCTCATCGCCGTGTACAACTTCCTCGCGGCGGGAACAGGAGGGGCAGGCACTGGTATCTTCTCTCTGGTAACCAGGGACGGGACCCGAGGAAATGGCCTGAAGTTGTGTTAGGGGAGGTTGAGGTTGGGGTTGGATATTAGAAAAAGGTTCTGGCTGGGCACTGGTTGGGAACAGGCTCCCCAAAGAAGTGGCCATACCACCAAGCCTGCCTGAGTTCAAGAAGCGTTTGGAAAACACACTCAGGCACACTGAGGATGTTTAATTCTTGAAGATGTCTTTTGCAGGGCAAGAGTTGGATTCGATGATCCTTGTGTGTCCCATACAACTCAGAATATTCTGGGATAAGTGCCCTCAAGAGCCTCCTGTGTCCTCTTGGCTGGCTTCTAGAAGGGCTGTTACTTTGCATTTAGATGCATTTCCTCCCTGTGCAGAGCCACAGCCGTTTGTCCCCTGGGGTCTTTCCCAAACCAGAACCCCCAGCACCTTCTGCCAGAGCTTGGGGCACAGAGGTGTCTCTGTTAACAGCTCTCCCACCAAATGTTTCCGCAGCTGTTTTGCGGGACACTGTATATCTAACCCCTGCCATATGTGCCAAGCTGCTGGGAATAAAGCACGTTGCTGGTGGAAATCCATTTTGCACTGGCAAGAGCGTCAATGGCTCAAAAACAAAGTATTTACATCAAAATATGATCGGGCTCCACAGTCAGGTTTGTGGTGGAATGACAAGAGGGCAAAGGCTCAGTCAGCAGCTTTGGGATCTGGCCCAAACCTGACCCTTGGGTGAGGCTCTCTGATGGCAATTTGCCTCTGGGAGGGATTTAGCAGGAATTCCCCATCTGCGGCCTCAAACATCTGAAGACACCACTCAGCAGTGTCTGCTATAGCACCCTGTATCCCAGTGCCTTGGACCACCCAGGGCAGGCTGCTGGAGGGATGAGCATTTCACACCACTCCCAGTATGGGGATTATCCAGGTCTTTCCACACTGTGTTTTACAGGAACCCCTGTGTGTAGACAGGCCCTGCCTAGAGAAACTCTGATAAGGAGACAGTGATGGCTTCTGCTGGGGCTCACCCCGTGTCACCCCTCGGCCGCCCCCCTCCATCCCTGCCCTCCTGGGGCTCAAGTGAAAAGGGAGCGGTTTGCCATGCAGTTCCTGTGTCAGGCCTCGGAGCCCATGGGCTGTACCTCTCCTGCAGGGTTTTACAGCCAGCCGGCAGCCAGGGCTGGTGGGAGCTGGGCAGGGCAGCATGAGATGTGTCAGAACCGCAGGCGACTGGCGGAGGCCGTGTGGAGGCAAACCTCTCCTCGAAAAGTCAGCGCAAAACTATTCATGACTCTCACTTCTCTATAAACACACACTGTACCAGACAGCCTCCAGTGACAGCCACCATCCCCACCCCAGCCAGCACAGGGGCTTCTCAGGCCCCCTGTACTCCCACTGTGGCTGTGCTGGGAAAGCTGGTTGGTATTTACCAGTACTTAAAAGAGGAAGGTGGATGGGATGGGGCTTAGCCAAGCTGAAAGATCCACCCTACTCCTGGCGGGGAATCTCTCTGCCCTGGGACTGGCACTGGCACTCTGTCATCATACTCACATCTGGATGATGCCATCTCCCTGCCCATGCCAGAGAAACTCCCTTGGCAAGGGAAGCCCCAAAGCCAGGCTGGGCATTGCAGCCCTTCCACAACCAGCAGGAGCTGCCTGGAGGAAGGCAGTAGACGGGGCCCCCTCTGCCTACATAGCTCCCAAACCCCTTCCTGACAGTGCTGGCTGGCTGATGAGCACCAGCAGGAGCAAGCAGCAGAAAGCCTGCCCATGCTTCAGTCTCCCCTCCACCAGGATCTTGGTGTGGGTCCCAGACCACGCCAAGGGGCCACAGAGGTGGTTTGTAGCTGAGTGCTGGTGTTCATCCCTCAACCTGCCCCAAGCCTCAGTTTTCCCAGCCACTGCCAGGCCATCATTCTCCTTTCCTGAAGGGAGACCATCATCTCCCTTCAGCAGCCCTTAGTCCTGCTCCGGAAAGACCACTTCCTGCCCTGTCTCCCCAGTAAAGTGTCAGCATCTCTGCTGAGCCCTCAGTGAGCACTGGCTGGGCTGCAGGTACCCCCTGCAGAGCCACAATGCTCAGGCACTTGTCACTGGTGTCTGGCACTGAGGTGGCATTGCCTGGTACAGATGAGGTCCATGGGAGCAGGGATGAATTGGCTGCTCTGTAGAGCCAAGGTACCAAACTAATTTTGGTGTTTGGGGCTTGGGACCCTGCTGAGCTGATGGTAGAAGGAGGGTGTTTGCAGAGATTTACAGAGAGGTTGGCTGTTAATGTGACACCATCCCTGTCTGCCCCCACCCTCCCTTGGGAACACTCCTGAAGGCTCTGGCACCCAGCCCTGCACCTTCCCCAGAAGCCTTGAGCCCTCTGGAAGTGGTACAAAGGGCTGTGTTTCTTGGGTCATTTATAACTCAATTAACCCATCAGAGAAAAAACATCACTCCCCTTCTGTCCCCTTCTATGTCAGGCTGTTGAGGTGGCTCCGTGTGATGGAGAAAGCTCCCTCCACCTCCTCCAAGTGATTAACATGCTGAAGTTTTTCGCTGAAGTTTTAAGCTGTGTTTAAGGATGTAAGGAACTTGCAGGGTGGCAACAGTCTGGTTTCCAACACTAAATATGTCCGCTGTGGCCATCCTCAGTTCCTGTTTGGGGTGGAGGAGGAGGGAAACAGCCCCATGGAAGAGGAACAATGCAGAGGTCCCCATGTCACCTGCTGGCCCAGCCCAGGACACACCACGCACATGCACCACTTGTGCCCAGCCATGCCATGGAGTCACACCTGTCCCTCACACACTGTCACCTGCCTGCTGTGGCATCCTCCCAGCCCAAAACCTTCTGGGAGAAGATGCACGTGTGTGTATGCAGTGTGTCTGCAGGGAAAACCTTCTGTCTCTGACATTAATAAAAAGGGACCCAAAGCGGGGTGTGCAGCCTGGTCCCCCCAGCACACAAAGCAGGTTCCCATTCCCACAGGCACTAGGATCCAGCAACACCCACATGTGACACTGGAAGCTGGGAGCAGGTCTGGAATGCTGTGCTGGGTGCAGGGATGGTGATACCCTTGTTGGCCCCGTGGGAGAGCCTTACTCTTGTGCAATGGGTGTGCAACTGGGGCTCCTCTTGGGGCAAAAATGCTGGGCTTTCTCCCTTCCTCTCTGAGCCTAAAGCATGGGCCAAAGTGGGTGTTGAGGGCTGGCCAAGGGGAACTGCATGTCAGGGTGTTGGAGGGGAGCTCTGCTTTGGTTCAAGCAAATCTGGGGTGTAACAGCCCAGTCTGAGGTTGACTGGCCAAATCCAGGGGTGCACAGCTGTGGAGCAGGGATGATGCTCCAGGGCTCACCCCCTTGGCTGAGCTCAGGGTGCTGCTGGTGCTGGTGAGTGCGGAGCGGGCCGGCAGCTGCGGGGCTGGAGCAGGGGGAGCCGGATGAGGGCCGGTGTAGTTCCCTGCTTGGTGGGGTTTCTTTCTATGCAAATGCCTGGGAGCAGCTGCCCTGCCGGCGTGACTCATTTCCTGCTCTTGTGTCACATTCTGGTCAGGCCAGTTTGGCAAAGGCTTTCTTCTCTCCCTCCCTGGCTTCTCCTCCTTCTCTCCCCAACGCCGAGGGCTGGGATGTGCATTTGCTCAGTCCCTGGCAGGATGAGGCAGGATTTTCAGGAAACTGCGTCAAAGCCACAAAACCTCCATATATATTAAAAAAAACCCAAAACAACCAAACAAAAAAATTCAGCCCAATTTTCCCTTATTCTTTTTTTCTGAGCACGATGGAGACTGGCGGCCAGACAGGCTCCTCTGCTCTTCTCCCTCCTGGGGCAGCTGCTTCCCCTGAGACCCAGGGGACAGGACCTGGCAGAAAGCTGTAATAGTTTGCTGGGTTGACAAGGGGAAAAATGCAGCTTGGTCTCATTTTACCTTCTGCTGCCAGTTGCAGAAGTGCTGCCAGAGCTGGGCAGCCTTTAACAGGGCATAGCTGGGGAGAGCATCCGGGGCAGCCACCATCCCTGGGATTTGCCCACTTTTTTTGTCCTCAGCAGAGCTCTGGGGCAGTTTCCCCACTGCACTCTGACAAACGTACTGGAGGGGGTTAAAAGTAACCCATTCATCTTAAAAGGGGTCTGGAAAGGATGATAACAATCGATGACAGACCCCAGTGTGGTGAGTCTCCCACCAGAGGTTGGGAAAAGGGAAGGCCATTCTGGCAGTGAATCCCTCTGGCTGCTCCCACAGTCTGTCCAGGCTGGCACTCCCCAAAGCCCAGGCTGTGCCACAGGTTGAAAAGCCATTTTTTGAGGCATCTCCCACCTGATCTGTGTTGTACTGGTGAGGTCAGCATTTACAGCCTTCCAAATGGGCTCTTGCTTTGCTGTCACCATCCCCTGGCTGCAGGGACTCACACACAGCCCCTCTCTGTCCCCAAGGCCAGGGCAGAAAGCAGCAGCCCTTTGCCTTGAGCCCATGGCTACCAGTGGCCCAGTCCTGCACCGGCCCTTTCCCTGGTGCATCCATTTCTGGCACAGCATCCCACACCACACTGAGGCATTTCCCTGAGGGAAAGATGGAGCTCCTCAGTGCTGCCAGCCCAGCAACAAGCCTGGGACATGAGGATGCCAGCCCCAAGTCTGATCATGGGAGACAGGATGGAGCAGGATACAATCCCACCCCCTCCATTCCCATCTGCAGTTCCATTCAGCCACTCTCCCACCAGAAGGCCCCTGTGGTCCCTGCCCAGAAGAAGGTGTAATTCTTGCAATCTTCACATCAGTTTCTCAGCCCTCCAGTTCATTTTCTGCATGTTCCCTGCAATTCAAGTCCACTCCAGCCAAATGACCCAGTGCCACACGCCTGCTAGAAAGCCCCCTGCCAGGGAGCTCTTGGGCTTTTCCGTGAAGGGCAGAGCATCCAAAGCTGCCATGCCCTGTGCAACCCCAAACCTGAAGCCCCAAAGCCAAGTGGTGCCACTGGGCTCCAGTTTGATGCAGCTGGGGGAAACTGAGGCGGGTGAGGGCAGGGGATTTCTCCAGAGCTGCGGCCCATGCACTCACTGCTACTGGGGTTTAAACTTCCTCTCAGAAAGCGTAAAGGTCTGTTTGCCCACAGTGAAGGGAAAAGCAGGAGAGCGCTGGTATAAATTAGGTCAGGAAGCATGGCTAATAAACTGTCACTCCTGGTTGTGTAATGGGAGCAATTATTGGTTTAGGTTTTGTTAAGACACCAGGAAGGAAAACACGACCTGTCTGGGGGCAGGAGTGTGATGGCAAACAAAAAAGGAGGGTCCTGTTGACAGAAGGATGAAGCTGCTTTTGTGTTGGAGGCATTTCTGTCTCATCCTGGTGTGTTGGCAGCCTGGGGCTTGAACAGACTCCTGCATGGGGAATGCAGGGAGGGGGTTCCCAGCTCTCTCTGTGCTCTCTCCTTTTCCCGGGCACCCCAGGGCTCCAGGGTCTCTAGGCAGGTGGTTTTAACCCCTCTGAAGTCTCCCTGTCATGATCCACTCTGCTCAGCTCAGCGCTTGGTGCTTGCTGTCCCCCCACAGATCCTCCTTTGGGGACCTGTGGGCAGCAGGGCCTGTGTGGGCTCTGCAGGAAGGTCTGGGAGAGGTGCCTGAGCTCTTCCTACATCTGGTGGCCCTCCTCTCCCTGCAGAGCTGCCAGGCTTCCCTTGCTGCCCACCACCTTGTGCTGCCCCCTGCTCTGCTGGCAGCCAACACCTCTCTGTCCATCCGTCCCTCCCTGCTGCCAGTCTCTGAGGGGAGAGACTGCTGCTGGAGGTCACCCAGAGCCTGGCCATAACAAACTCAGAACCCTCCACAAACAAAACCCCAGGCCCTGACAAACCTGTGGTGGGGACACCCACATCTCCTCCACGGGTGTCAGGAGAGTGGGAGGCTCCTGGAGCGAATCCAGCTAAAGCACAGCACTAAGGAGGGGCTGTGGCACCTGGCAGCCAGGGTTAGCCTTTAACCACCGAAAACATGTCAGAAAGGGAGAGGAAATTCTTGAGGCATCTATTAACATAAAAGGAGTCATACTTTACGTTCGGTCCCACTTATGGCTTATAAATGATTACTGCACCTTTTAATAAATGGTTAATCAAGTGTTAGAGTCCAAACAAGTTGATGGGTTGCTTATTACCACAGTTTATAACCTTTTATGAATGCCTTCTGTCGATGTGCTTATAAACATCCATACCACGTACTTCTCATGTCTTGACACGTTGGTCACATCTGTTTGAAGTTTATTAACCCTTGAGTTGCTTGCTGAGGGCAGGCTGGGGGTATCCTGCTGATGCTCTGTATCAATCTGTGCAGCTCAGAGGGCACACCTGCACCAGCTGAGGGGCAGTCTGGGCATCCCCCTTCATCCAAGAGAGGCTCCAAGCAGGATGCAGCTGCATCAGAAATAAGTTGGCAGTGGGGTGTTGCTCTCGGGGGTGCATTTTTTTTTTGGCCACCAGGACAAACAGCCAAGGGAAGTCAGTGGGAGATTCTTCCTCTCTTGAAGTCACCAAGCCGAGACAGGACGTTGTCCTGGGCCGCCCGCTTGAATCAAAACCACAAGTTATTGGGCTCAGTGCAAGGGGAATTGGAGGAAATTCTCTGCTCTCAAACACAGGAGGTAAAACACGATGATTTAATGGGCTCTTTTGGACTAGAAACTCACGGAAACATCCTTGGCCATCACTGTTCCTGTGCAGCCGAAGCCCCCCTCCTACCATGTTGCAAATAATGAAATGAAACTTTCAACAAGCTGAATAATCAGAAAACAATTTTCCAATAAAATCATTCGCTGAAATCTCCTTTTAAGGCAAGGACTGGGATTCCCAGTGCCGAGCGTGTTCCCAACGCCTCGCAGCATTGTTCAGCTGGCTGTGCTGGGGCTGGGCAGGCTGCCACAGCGCCCTGTGCCCCAGGGATGCTCCCTGTCACACGGCCCAGCCACCCCTCCACTCCTGAGCCCCTTTGCCTTCATGTTGCCCCTTTTGCTGCAAGCTTCTGATAATATTCCTGTTCAAAAAGCAAGTGGGGCATATGAAATGCCATGGCCCCACGCTTGCTCCAGCATTTTTAACAGCCACAGAAGGGATTTGTGCATTAAGCAGACAGGGATGATCCCAGCCTGGGCAGCAAGCTGGGTCTCCCAGGTCATCTTGGCCTTGGACACTCCTGGAGATTTTTTAATATCTAACCATGCTTTTTCCTTTGCTCCCTGCTGCCCAGCCCTTCCAAAGTGGGTACCCCATCTCCTGCAGCAGGAGCATCTCCAGCACGGGACAGCCCTGCTCACTGCCCTCCAGCAGGTTATAGTTTGTGGCCAGAGTGTAGAAAGTCTGAGGAAATGAGAATGCTGGGAAAGGACATTAAAAATACTCCTCCCCTAGGAAAAACAAAACCAAACCTGAGGTATGCTTTCTTGGAAAGCCACTGTGGCAATGGCTGCTGCATGACATGAAGCTGCAGGCAGTGCTTCCCTGTGGCAGGTGAGCAGTGGGGCATGGAGGGGACAGAGGGGACAAAGCCTGCACTGAGGCCGCTGTGGCTGAGCTGCTGTGGCCTGTCCAAACACTGCTTCAGTTCTTGTGAGCGATGAGGTGACAGGGCAAGGTAATGTCTTTTTTCCCCCCAGTGCAAACCCTGCCTGACAGCAGGAACAGTTGCTCTGGAAGCTGTTTGGAGAAGCTGGAGCTTTTAGTGGGTGCCTAGACAGGGAGCTGGGGCATGCGGGAGGTGTCCCTACAGTCTCCTCCCACTCCTGCCAGGTGCTGGTTTCCTGTGTCAGACCTGAGGCTGTGACAAGCTACAGGACAAGGATGCCTGCTGGTTCCCTGGTGTCCCCAAAAGTTGGCCGGGGGTGCTTGTCCTGTGCCAGAGGGAGGCAGCAGGATCTGGCCAAGCCTGGCTGCTCTGGGACCCTCTCCAGCCATGGCTTGGCCATCGGGCCCCCAGGAATACAGGGCATTAACATGCTGGGTCCTGTGAACTAGGTTGTGTCAGGAGCTTCTCCTCTGCACCAAGGTGCTGCTGTGGCCAGCTGTGCCACAAACATCAGCTGGGAGAGACAGCAAGCAGGAGAGAAATGAGGGGAAAAGAGGGAAAAAATACCCAAACAACAAAACACAAAGGGACATGGTGTGCTGATCTCCTGCGAGCCCACACTTCTGGGTGTTGTATGACACATCCTTGTGGTGCAGGGGCCTGAAGCATGCAGAACACTTCCCTCCCATGTCTGCACCATCCTGCCATGGGCTAGGGGACATGCCATGGGATGGGGATGTGCCATGGGAAGGGACATGCTGTGGGGGTGATGCCTTGTGATGCAGGCTCTGTCCTGGGTGGGCAGGGAGCACCACAGGAGTAGGAGCCCCTGCTGTGGGGATGCTCCTCTGTTCCACCCATGGGGGCCCATCTCCCACCCCGCTCCATCTCCCTGTTCAGCTTCACAGGTGCACCGTCTTCCCCACTGAGGTTCCCAGCCACTGCCATTCACTTCTCAGATGGGAAATGAGCCCCAGCCCTCTCTCTACACTCCAGAAAAAAAAAAAAACCACCAAGAGAGGAGCGAAATAAACAAACAAATCCTTCCCTCTCCTGGCTTGGCATCTGCTCACAGCCCTTCCATTATTAATTAGAGAAGCTGCCGGCATTATTAGCAACAAACCGCTCCTAATGAAGTTCAGAGCCGCAGATCCAGGAGGGGCTCCCAGACACTGCTTTTCAGAAACCTTAATTAAATTCACTGCCCGAAGGTGCTTTTGGCTGGGGTGCAGGCAGAGCAGCGAGGCTGCCTGGGCTGGGCACGGCCGTGCCCCTGGCGGGCCCTGGGGGAAGGGTGCCAGCAGGAGAGGGCACCCCGCTGTGCCACAGCTCCAGGGTCCCCCTGGATTTGGGGCTGAACAGAGGAATCAGCTGGGATGCAGCCCTGCAAAGGGGGTACTGCCTGGCCACCACAGGAAAGGCACAAGTGGATAGTTTAATTCATTAATTAAATTTACCAAGTGGCTGACGGCGAGGGTTGCCAGCACTACGTGGGGTCCCTTGCTGGGATGTGTTAAAGGGGTGGCCCTGTGCTTGTGTATGCTTCAAAAACTGGGAAGGCAAGAGGTGTGAGGGGGTCTTGGGCCAAAGAACCAGTTGTGGGTGGCCTCTCTCCCCAAGCCCCTGTCTGGGTAAATAACCTCACTGGGGAACTCCACTGACCATCAAGATTTCCCCAAGTGAGATGGTGAAACCTTACCAAGCTGAGGTTCTCTCTGTCACGTCCAGTAGGGCTGTTCTGCACTGGCAGAGCTTGGAGATCTCACTGCTTTGCACTGGGGCTGGGGCAGTTTGTGTCTGGATGCAGCTGTGGGAGAGGTCTCAGGAAAAGGATGGCTTTCACTCTGAACTTCAAAGGAAAAGAAATCCTTGCAGAAACCCTTTCTGCTGATTGCTCCCCTTTTGATGCAGGGTGGGCTGAGATAACACCTGCGAACAGCAAGTGCAAAACCTGCCTAAAACTGGATTTTGGCTCTCCATGCATCCTTTCCTTTCCCTGTCATCCTTCCTCTGAGCACTGCAGTCTCCCTCCCCCCCTGCCCAGATATTCCACCCTTTTTCTCTGGCCTTAAAGCCATTTATTACTGAGGAGTGTAAAAAGATACTGCAAAATCGTTCTGTGTTACTGGGAAATCATTGCAACATTAGCTCAGTAATATTTTTTCATAAGTGTTTGCTGTGTCTCTTCTCCAACATATTCAGTCTCTGCACACACATCCACACCCCCACAAATCCCACTGAAGCCAGGAGGCACTTGGCAGAGGACAGGAACACGGACCTGACCTGACACTCACCCCAGCTCCCTCCTTCCTGTGCTGGTGGACGAGGTTGCCATCTCTCAGCCAACTGGCTGCATCCTTGGAGCCACGTGCAAGCACTCCCTACTCCAGCTTGTCCAAAGAGCACGGAAACCCTGCCTGTCAGGGCACTCAGGCTGCTTTGACTCAAAGGGTTTTGCCAGCAGATGCTCATGGAAGATGCTGAATCTGGCAGGTCCTGGCACCAGACATTTTGCTGAGTTTTTAGCGGAAGAAAAGATCCCTTTCCCTCCCACACTTGTAGTCCAGAGGTCTGGGCAGGAGACCCCGCTTCCCTGGGAGCAGGGAAGAAGGTGTCAACGAGGAGAAGGAGCTGCCAAAGGAGTTGCAGAGCTGAGCAGGAGACAGTCAGTCCCACCGTGTTGCCCGCAGAGAAGGACACTGACAATTCTGCAAATACCTTTAATGCACTTAGAATACACGGGAGGAAAAAAATGTTTAGTGATTCACAAAAATATTACAAAAAGTCACGTGCAGGCGAAACACACCCAGCACTGCAATAACAATGTAAGAATTTACATTAGAAACTAATATAAAATATTTAAAAACCTCTGCTAGTTTAGCTTTCTGTTTGTTTTTTGTCTTTTATAAAAAAGAGGAGGAGGGGAGAGGGAAGAAAGGCCATCTACAAGGTACTGGTACACCGGCCACAGAAACACAGGCTCCTTCCAGCCCCGCTGGGAGTGTCCTGGGGCTCCTCCATCCACATGACCCCTGCGTCTGCAGACCACACACACACACCCACACACACCCCCAAACGCACACACATGTACATGCCTGAAGGACAGAAAAGCTCACCCCAGGGCTGCAAGGGCAACCCCAGAGGTCAGGGTTTGCTGTGGTCCCAGTCACCCATGTGTCCCCTGCCCTGGGAACCTTGCCTTTGCTCCCATTCAGCACACAAAACAAGTAGTGTCTCCAGCAAGAGGCAAAACCTCCATCCCTTTAAAAAAAGGGAAAAGTTAGTGTGTCCAGCCTGGTCTGGACAAGAGAAGGGTTTTGAAAGAGTAAACTTGGGTTTGGAGCATGACTGGGGCCAAACTCACAGCATCAGGACTACAAGGCTGGATGGGTGCAAGGAGCATCCCAGTGCAGGAGCCAGGGCAGCACTACAAGCCCCTGGCAGGATGCTGCCTGCTTCCACAGGGCTGCAGATTCCCACTTTGGGGAAAGCCAAAACCCAGAGCTCCCCAGCCCGTGATCAGTCCCCACCAGCACATGGCCACTCACACCCACCTCCCCTTCCTCAGCCCCTGCGTGTTTTTCATCCTGCTTGCTTCTGTAGAGAGACAGGCCCAGGAGCCTCATCACCAGCACCAGGGAGCCCTCCTGCTCCCACCCTGCTCGGGGTATTGTCACCAAGCTGTGTTTGTGCAGGACCCACCACACACGGTGACAGCTCGGGCCCTCCCTCCCTGGCCCTCGTGCTCTGCAGTTTCCGGAGCCGCACTTTCGCTGCAGTTGGGCCCCAGGGAAAGGAACAAAGGAGCCATTTTCATCTCCAGCCTCGTCGGGAGCCGAGGGAGAGGGCAAGAGAAAAGAACAGTGTTTGCAAAACACGACAATGGGCAGGAAATTTTCTTCTGCCTTTTTGAGGTTGGGTTTGTTTCTCTCTCTCTTCCTCTTTTTAAAGAGGGCAGGCACAGCATCAGGACAGTTTTAAAACAACCAGGCCCTGGCCAGCCACATCTGCCATGTGCAGCCCTTCCTGGGCTGATGATCCTCTCCTGCTATCAGGGCTCCACAAGCAGGTGAACGATGCTGTGGACTTCCAGCAAGGGAAAGGGACGGAGCAGCCCCTTCACAGCAGACTAGAAGTGACGTTTGTGAACTGATGTGCCACTTATGATGATTTTATGGTCTGTCAGCGACTTTAGGGGAAACAGAATCATGGTAGAAATGAAGAGGTGGTGAAGCACAATACACGACAGGTTCACTGCCTGAGAGAGAAGTCGATACGGGACCACGTTTACAGCACATTTGCAACCTCAGGCCTATTCTCCATTTGAAATTTTGGACTCATGTCAAACACAAGGCTTGGGTTTTTTTGAAAGAAGAGAGAACAAGCAGACACTGCACAACAGAAAAAAATGTTATAAAAATAGTGGGTTTGAAACAGAGCTTGTTAGGTTGAGAGACTTTAACCCAGCTTTAAAATCTTAAGAGGTGAACCCCATAGGCAAATGTGGTTTTTGAGATTGCTCTGGAGTCTTGATTGCTCTTGAGTCTTGCTGCTGTGCAGGCTGGCATTTATTAATAGGGACAGATGCACAGAAAGGAATTCTTGGTTGCTTGACAATCCGTCTGCCCCTGCAGCTGCACTCACAGAAAAATTAAGGCACAATGTGTTCTCTCACAGGAGGGCAGCCACCCAGTCCCTGGGACATGGAAGGGCTCTCGTGGTGCTGGAACCCTTCCTCACCTGGCCTAGATGGAGCAGGGACTGAATACAGCCCCAAGACTTGATACAATGAAGTCAGAAGGCACAAGGCCATGCTCTGGGCTAGGGGAAAACTGGACACATGGTCTAAGGGCTTGTTCTGGCCTGAAGCTTTGCTCCCCACCTGATGTGATGCTGCCCTGCCCTGGCCAGGTACAGGCTGGCAAAGCAGGACATGGATTCTGGATGCCAACCTAGAAGGAGGGAAGAGCCAAGCATTGCTTTCAAGTGTTTTGGGTTTTTAAAAAATATTTCTACTGGTCCCAGATGAAAAACAACACAACCCTCACTTCTCCCAAGACCATTTGATGACCTGATGGTGTAATTTCAAAAGCCATCCAAGAGCAACTGAATATTTAAAGAGAAGAACTTCAGAATATAATTTCAAATCACTGTTGGCAATTCCATGTAGAGTAAAACCAATATACACCATCCTCAAAGAATTAGACACAGCAGGCACCATCTATCTAAGCCACTGAAAATATGGTTACAGCAGCTACAAGACTTGACTGCTCTGCTCAGATCACACCCTACATACTTTAATACTGAAATTATACATTCCTTGTCCTGTTTTTAATCAGAAATTGAGAGAGAGAGAGTAGTCCTGGCTTTTAAGACTTCTCCTGTTTCAGAATTGCTGTCACATGCTGGATTTTCAAGGCTCTTCATCTTTCCAAATATCTGAATTGACCTGCATCGCCAGATTTTCTCAAGAGAGAGAAATCCTGCTTCTAAACTTTCATTTCCATCCAGGTCACTGTCTTTAGCCAACACAAACCCCACAGGTTTTGGGTCCATACAAACCTGCTTCAGAGGCCTTCTACACAATCAAGAAAAAATTGCCACCAGTGGTCCCACCATCTCATCAGGTTTGGGCTAGAAAAACACTGTGGTATTTATTAGCACTGATGACTTTCCTCTTTCAAACTACTTGCTCACTAAAATACAAAGGTTTCATTTCATTCACACACAGACATGCCCTCTTGCCCCAAGATGAAAATATCCAAACTTCACATCTCATTTACTTGCCAGTGAGTAAGCCTTTGGCAGCGTTGCAAACTTGATGTGAATCGCGAGGGGATGTCCTGTGGCTGCCCAGCTCTTCAGGATCCTGAGTAACTGCAACTTTCTTACTCTTAGATGAGTTGCTGAGAGGCAGCAACATGACCAGGGAGCTTAAGGGCTGACTTTAACCAGGTTCTCATAGCTGCTCTAACAATAAGACACAAAATTCTATTTTAGCAATTATTTGTCTAATATTTCCCCCCTTACCTAAATAGAAAGATTTCACTTCCTTCCCTTCAAGCCTTCCCCCCTCAATTGTTATCTGGCTACCAGCAAAGATCTGTGAGAAAGTGTCTCAGAAATAGAGATTTCTGGCATGCCACCTGTTCATAACTCAAATACACAGAACTATATATAAATACATGACATGGAACAAAAATACACACACACACAAGGATACTGGGTGGATTATCACATGCATTCAGCGTGCTCCCTCTGAAGTCAATGGAAACCCAGCCTAGAGCATCTGATGAGAGTAAATACAGTGAGGAAAACACTTGCATGAGAAAGGCAGAACTGGAGCATGAGCCAGCTTGGAGGAGGTGCTTTCCCTGCGTACAGCACCAGATCCCTGCCGTGAAGGCTCCAAGAGTTCATAGGGCAGGAGGTTCCAAGCTTTCCAGATGTGCGTCAGGGCCCAGAGAGGGTCTGATGGACTTCTCTCTGCCCCGTGCTGATCTCTGCAGGAATAGCAACAATTGACCTTCTCCACCAAGATGTGGATTTTAAACTCCTTTTAATGAGAGCTAGCATCTGGAAACAAGGAAGAGCAGCCAGCATCGTGGCAACAGGCCAACTCTGCTGCAGCACCCCCAGCAAGCTCGTGAAAGAGCATCCATGGGCTACTGTTGGATGGCTTTGGGACAAAATTGTAGTTGCTGCCCTTGCCTTTTCCCCACTGCCACAATTATCTGTTTGCCCATTATCTTGTGGTGGAACACCTGGGCACGGTGTTTTTGAAGCTGGACTGGTAGGTTATCATGGCACTTTCTCACCCATGCTGTCCCTTGCACGTACATCTACAGTGCAGAAGGGATGCTTAGTGCTAACCAGGACAATGAAAACTGGCCAAGAGATCCCATGGATGAATGCAGCCTGCCACAGCACTGAAATCACTCTGGCTGGCACATGCAGATATCTGAAAGTTTGTTCTTTCACAGCAGGATTTTAAGATGATCCTCTGAGTTCAGACAAAATGACAAACTCATTTACATGTAAATTGCTTTCATTGCTTTGCAGAAAGGAAGGTTCTGCAGAGCAGTGTTGGACCCTGCATTTGGCCTGCCTTAAATTATAATATAAAAACAATTATAATAATACAAATACTACTTTGTACACAAAGCACGCCCTCCCCTGCAAACCCTGGCATGCTTCGGTAGGTCCTACAGCCCTCTAGTCAATAGTCACCCTCTCTGCACAGAGAGACATTGAGTGACTTGCCTGAGGCCACAGAGGAATTCTGTAGCAAGTCCAAGGAAAGCTTTGTGGCTCCTAGCTCTGCTTCTTGACCAACATTAACCAGCCTCAAATATATGCAGAAAACATCAAAGCTGACTGTGCTGGGAAGAAATTAAATCAGAAAACAAACAGAAAACTGACCCCAGGGTACTGTGAGGCCTCCTGGACTTTGCTGTTTGATCAGGGTAGTTAAGTGTTAAAAGCTTTTGTTGTACTTGCATTAGGATCACACAGCAAGTGCGCATAAACCACCAGTTATCTTGTAGGCAGAAAGGGGTGGAAGGAAAGCTGCACCTCCCCTGACAAGGAGTGAAGAGTTGTCACCAAAAGACAATGGGCAGAGGAAGGCTGGGGAATATGCATCAGAAACACCCTGCAGCAGCAGCAGCAGCAGCAGGGGGTAAAGCTGCCGTGTTTGCTGCAGGTATCCACAGGGCCAGCAGCTGATGCAGAGACACAACCTGGCACTGCAGAGACCGGCTCCTCTGCACACTCCTTTTGCTCCAAGGAGGAAGCCACAGGGATCTAGAGAGTGTCTTTTCAAACTGGTTTTGATGCTTTACAGTTCAAACCCATCTGAAAGGAGGAAGGTCAGCAACAAGAGCCACCACAGTGAGGCTAGAGGGGAAAATGGAGCTGCACTAGGGCACAACCCTGCTGGAACAGGGAGAATAGTTGGCTTCATTGAGGCTGAGACTCCTTTCTGCTGTGCCAGGGCAGCAGAGATCTCCACTTCACATGCTTACAAGCAGCCCCCCGATCCTGCAGAGCTGCTGAAGTTGTCCCTGTGAACAAATGATCTTTTCTGGCTTCTCAAATTCTGTACAATAGCAAGGAAAAAATACTTGACAGTATCTCTTTAAAGATAAACACACTGTAAACAGGAGATCTCCCCCGCCCCGGTAGCTTTCTTCCTCCTGCTTGTGCAAAACCAGAGGTTGCGACCTTCCCTGGGGTTCAGGCACAAGGACAGGATGCATGAGAATAAAGTTGCCTCTGTTTGCAGTGATACCATAGCTAATAGCACCAAGACCAACACTTAAAACATGCCTAATTTGAGGGCAGGGAGGATCTGGATTTGTTTTTCTTGACTGAACTAGAAAGTTCATCTTTAAATCTGTTCAGCTTCAAGCATGTGAGCTTTTGGCCTCCTTTAAACAGGGGAAATACCATTCTGTTTCTAAAAAGAAAAAAAAATAGCACATGGAAGAACAGTTCTGCAGTCAGTAAAAGTTTGGCTAACAAAAGGACTCCAGAGTCACGTAAAGAACATTTAATCCATGGATTATAGGCTCGCACCTGGCAGAAATGTATGTGTAAATACAGGCGTGCAGAGCGTCTACACCCTGGGCTAAGGCAGAGGGGAGTTCTGCAGCTAGGAGAGAGAAAGGATCCTTACTACTAATTTTCATAGTTAAATATTTCTCACTCGCACTCACACATACGCAGGCTGCTCCCAGAGAGTTCAGCCTTGGGAAGGATAAAGGAAAGGGCTCAGTTCGGTCTGGGCTGGTGCTGAGTAGCTCCTCTTCTGTTTGCAGTGGTTGTGCAGCAAACTCTTTTTATTTGCAGGCAGAGTTTTTACTGCATTAATTATCCTGTGAGTCACTGGGTAATGGACAGTAACTTGGCTCTCCCAGTTGTTAGAATAGTGTAATTCAGCTCTAATGCAGTGGGTTGTCGAACACGGCATCTGGCAAGATGGAAACTTTCAGTTTCTTTTCAGGCCAGCTGTACTCCTTTGGAAGTTTAAACTGTAAGACAGTAAAGAGAACCAATTAATGCATATCACTACAATCTGCACAGAAAAAACAAAATTGTTGCAAAGACAGGCAGTCCCAGTCCCCCAAAGGCAGGCAGTTATTATTGTTTTTTAAAACAAGAGGCCACTAAGAAAACATTTCCCCATCGGTATGTTTTGGACAGCAGTGGACATTAGATAATGTGGCCTGTCTCGGCTGCCAAAGTAAAGTTGTGAGCTTTCAGCCCAAGTGCTGTTTATTTCATCAGATGAATTTTGGAGGGTTTCTGCCCCCATCACTATTTCCACTTCCCAACCTCTCAGAAGATTTGCAGCAAAAGTGTCTTTCCTCCTATCTAACCACGTCCCTCTTCTTTCACCCAGCTCAGCCCCCAGAGCCCACATTTGCTTTAAAGGGAGTCTGAGGGCAGCTTTCAAACCCCTGCTGTTCAGAGTGGAATGTAGGTGAGCCATCAGAGCTCTCTGGTGACAGGCAAACTGTGCTGCCCTGGCTGGGGAGAGCCAATGTGCCTGCACAGCATTCCTGCTGCAGTCCTTCCCACCTCTGGCACAAAGGCCTCACAGAGCCCTACAATGCCTTGTGCTCACACAGGCACTCAGCTGCTCAGGCTGTTTTGCAAACACTGGTTGAAGCACACAGAAGGGAGATTTTTTGCTCTAGTCTGGTTTACACAGCACTGTCTGTGGCCAATGTTTCCCAAACAAGGCAAGTCCACCGGTCCCATCCTGATGTCCCTGCCTGGGCTAGGAAGTCACCCCAACATCAACCCAAACACAACCAATTCAGGGACAGAACTGCAAGGGACCTTACCACCAACCCTTCTCACAACCATGTGACCAGTGCCGAAGCATTCACACAGGTCTCTCAAACACAGCTGTGGGGTGGGGTGAAGGTGTGAGGTGGAATCTCTTAGGCCACAAATCTGCCTCTTCCACAGCTGAATGGCAACCAGTTCTGCATAGGCATTTTATGCAATCCCAGTGGCCAACCTGAGGACCAAAACACATGGCAGGGAGGGGAATAGCTCTGGAAGCCTGTTTGCAGGCTCATTTTGTTTTCAAAACTATACTGCACCCAATGTTGCACCGCCTTGCCCTGTGATACTCCCTGACACCCTGATGGAACTCTCAGGCAGGAATCTCGTGGGGACCCAACACCACGAGTGACAATCTGCCCTGGAAGTGGCTAATTCAGGACGGTTATGGATACAGTGGTCCTCTCCTAGGAGATCCTCAGACTCAGGTCAGCAGCACATAGGCTTCCCAGGGCTGTCTGGATAAGAGAGCTGGTACAAGGGGACAGTGACTGGAAATCATCAGTCTTTATCCAATTACTTGTCTTTCTTCCTATAAGCACCCTGTTTCTGATGGGCACCAACACAGGCTCAGTGTGAGGCTCCTGCTAAAGGAGATCCCCTCCAGCTGCCTGCTCCACAGCAAGGGTGTCTCTAACATGAATTTGCTCCTGATCTTGCTCCATTTGCAGCTGCCCATGAGGGTAACCTGCAGTTAGTATCCATTGACCTTAATATGCTGATGGTTCGTGGTCTGATCCATGATCTGGGGGCACAGCAGGAGGATTCTTCAGGATAGAGGCTACCACAAACTCCTGTTTGTTATCCTCTAGGAAACAAACAGCTCAAGTCGTATTTAAGTTTTTCTATAAACTCAAGCCCTGTGTATAGCTTGCACCATGTAATCCACTGGCCCTGCACAGCCCAGAGAATTCTGAGTTGCTGTCTAGGACGTGTGAAAAACATGTAAAGATACTCAGACAGATTATTACACTTAATTTCACTTAACACAGGTGGTTCTTTATGTGGCAAAGGAAAGACTCCTCACAGTGCTTCATTCTACCACATGAACATCATCAGCAACAGTCAGGCCTGCTGAGGAATGCTTTCAGTTGGCCCGACCCGGATCCTGCAAGTTACAAATCCTTGGAGGAATCTGGATGCTGAAAGATCACATTTCATCTCAAGTATTTTCCTTTTTATAAACAGCAGTGGTTCCAAAGCAATCCTCTTGGAGAAGTCATCCTTTGCATTTGTTTGTTTTTCACTTTTTAATTCAGCAAAGTCACAGTGAGTGGGAACCAAACACCCTGTTGCTGTGCCAGGAGCTGCCATGCTCTTTGCCTCAATGGACAGTGAAAGAACACAAGCTGTCCAAAGCCTTCACTAAAGGGCCTTCAAACCAAAGTGCTCCTGGGCTTCCATGTCACTAGCAAAAATGAGCTTTGGATTAGGTTTAACTGGATAAAAGCTGGCCTGAAAGTCACTGCACAGCCAGCAGCATGCTCCCCTCACTCACACAGAGAGGAACACCCTGGCATTAAGTCAACTCTGGATTAAACAATTAGAGCCCTGAGATTTTCCTGGGGGGAGGGGAGCAGAGCAAGGGACGGGAGGGCTGTTCTACAAGCCAAGGAAAGTTTCTTTAGAGTCTGCAGGGAGCTGTAAAAAATGGGATTAAAAATATTACATGTCATTTCTGCCACTGATCTTTGAAGTCAAGCAGAATATTTATATGGCATGCATGGGAGAGGGGTGTTAAATGTTCCCCAGGAAGAGATCACATGGCAGTGGGAAGTTTAGTACCAGCTTTATAAAGCCCCCCTGGCTGTTGCTGTAATGCTTCCAGACTGGTGATGGTCCTTCACACACCGTGCAGGGCCAGCAGGTGAAGGCCAAGTAGCAGATGTGAAACAGCCCTGCCTGCTTGCCAAACCCACTAAAGGAGGCCCATGCAACAGATTGTTCAAAAGTATATGTGCTACCACCACTTCCAGCCTTTCTGAAAGCAGGGAAGGTGATGTGCTAGGAGCTGCTGGTGAGGACCACATCTATGCATGGCATGGAGGAAACCCTGCCCTGCCACCTGGCCCAGGGGCTGCACTGCTTTCATTTGGGGTGCTCAGATACTCTGCTGGAAAAGATGCTGATGGAAATCAAAACACAGAGTCTCCCTTAATATCTATCCCTGTCTTGTATTTCTTGCAATCCCTTCTCTCAGTGCCTTAGTAGTTCACAGCAAATGTGAAGGCTTAGCATGGCCTCAAGTCTATGGATGGGGCAGGGCTGCAGCCTGCAGGCTGAGGGGAGGATCAAAGACAAGCTGCAGGATGGGCTGAGCTCTCTGGGACAGTACATGGAAGATACAGGAATGATGCAGCCTTACTTCCTCTGGAGAATTCAGATCTTCTAAATCTTCCAGCATTCTCTCTACAAACTCTTCAGTCAATAGGATCTGCAAAGGAAATACAGTATATTATGTTTTACACTCTTAGTTTTAGCTAATTGCAGGAACAGCATGAATTCTGCACGGAGCAGACTGTACCAACTCACTCCTTCCCATATGTCCTTCTTTACTGCAATACAAAGGTTTGAGGGCAAGGAACTCCTAACTTTGTCTTCCACCCCAACCACTGAAAAAAATGTTGAAATTACACAGCAATCTTTTTTGACCCTCAATTATCTCCCTCAGTCTAAAATTAGAGGCTTGGCTTTAGACAGAAAGAGTGGGGAAGGAGGAAAAAGGGTCAAGATAACAACTGTTGGAGAGACAGTGGGAGACAGCCACTTTCATCTGATCCATTGAAGTCAAGCTCACAGTTTAATCAGGAAATAGCAGCATAGGAAGAGACAGAGATCCATACAGAGCTGGTGCTCTGGGCATGGGGAAGGGCCTGACCCCAGTGCAGCACATTGTTCACATGAACCAGACGCTGGGTATGGGAAGTGTTCCCAGAGGTGCCCACGCAAGGTACCCCCATATTGTGATGGCACATGCCCATCCTGCGTGCCTGTGCTGGGAAAGCTTTTGGCTCATCTCAGAGCAGGCTGGCAAGCATGAAGCAGTCCAAGAAAACAGCTGCTGTCAAGTCAAAAGTCCTGGATGAGGACCCCGACCCCAGCTCCACAGAGTCCCCCAAGTCACAGAAACCAGAAACATCACGGGGGAAATCAGGCCTGGAAATTCAAGCAGAGGAACTCCCACCCTCTTTAAAAAAATATGTGATAGGCAAAAGCAAACACATCCTGCCCTCTTCACAAGAGCCGCAAAGGCCAGAGCTCCAGGCAGGACAGCTGGCTTGGCACAGGAGCAGAGACGGCCGTGCAGGACCAGGCAAACATCTCCACGCAGTGAGGGGGCCTTGGAGCAGCATTCCTGGGAGTTAGGTTGCAGCAGCATCCAGTGGATTATTATTTCCATTTTAGCCTACAAGTTTGTTTCTTTCCCTCTGCTCCTCCTTTCCTTCCTCTGGTCCACCCTTTCCTCCTCTCTGGCATTATTTTCCATCCAGAAGAGCCCACCATTCCCATGCCCCCTTTCTCACCCTTCCTCTCCCTGTTCTTCCCAGCCATGAGCCCTGTGCTCCAGAGAAGGGACTGTTCTAGCACCAAACAGTGGTGAAGCCAAGTAGCCAGTTGCACTGCTCTCCACCTCACACATGGAAGAGGGGCAGCCAGGCTGTCCCACTGCCCTGCTGAAAGCCCACCTCCTGTGCCCACTGACTGCTTAGGGACAGTGGAGAGTGAGTGATGCCAGGATGCCATGGGCAAGTGGAAGCCTCTGGGCTCCATTTTGGCAACACATAAGCAGGACTATTGGACAGAAAGAGAAATTGAATACTCTCATCTCCCTTTCTTCTTTTTTTGGGCAAGACAAGAGATCCAAAAACCACCAAATCTAAATCCAAGGTGTCTGCAGTCCTCTCCCCTCAACATTGCCACACTGCTGCCACTACACACAGATTTCCTGGGGGATGATGGAACCACAACCTCCCCTTTCCACTACATTCCCCTCTTCACTTAGCTTCAACCTGCAGCAGGCTCCAGGCCAGGCTTTATGACCAAGCTGCTCAGCATGAATGCAGGCACCTTTACCAGGCCTTTCTGATCATACCTTGAGCCTGAAAAGCTCTGCCTCAGCTTGGAGCCAGCAGCTTGCTGCTTTGGACAGGACTCTGCAACCTGGCACCAATCTGCAGACTGGCAAGCTGAGGAACATTGCAGTGAAACACGCAGTGCCACCGCAAACTGCTGCAGTCTCCTTGCAGGGGCCTGCAACTCTTCTGCCATTGAACTGGAGACACTCATTTGCTGGCTGTTTGCAGGAGGAGGAGGGAGAAGTCTGGCCCTGTTGGAGGCAGGAGGGCAACCTGATCACTCAGCTCAGGAGGAAGGGCTGGGTGGGGAGCTGGGGCTGTGCTCCGAGAGGATCGCTTTCTGCGGAGGTGCAGTCTGCAGTGGGGTGAGGGAATGAAAACAATTTGGCAGACATCAAAATCTACAGAACAGCCGGAAAAAGGAGGAGGAATTGGTATTCACAGCAATCAGGCCAGGAGGAAATGAATATTCAGCCATCCACGGATGAGCAAAAATGCCAGAGGTTGGGATGGGTGAGAGAGCAGGAATGAGGAGCTGCAGCTTTGGCAGGGAGACTGGAAGTCAAGCACAGCAGGAAGACCCCTGGGCACTCCCAAGGTGCCACAGGCAGGAGAGAAATGGGAGCCACGTGTGCAAGGCAGCCAGCTGCTCTGAGGCTGCAGGAAGAAAAGACAGGGTATGCAGGGGTAAACAGCAAAGGGTGGAGGGAATGAAAGAGGGGACAGGTCAGGTCTTGGCTAAGGACAAACCTACATGAAGCAGTGTGCCTAGCATCAAAACTGGGGTACAATGCCTGAAGATGGCTGAGCCTGTCTACAGCTCACTGCCCTCTCTCATGAATTTTGGTAATCCAGCTGAAATAGAAGCACAAATTCCACTGAGGCACTGAGCTGAACTGGCTCCCTGAAAGGTCTGACAAGTGGAGCGAGACAGGAGACCACAGCTCAGCTCAGCTGCATTTGGGGGCTCAAAGCAATGGCAGCCTGCTCTGTGCAGCACGTGAGGAAAGATCAGTGCCTTCTGCAAGCCCTGCAGGGACAGTTAACTTTGGAGGTCAGCAGGTGTCACAGGTTGCAGTGACAAACTGCTGCAGTGACATTCACACACATAGTGTGTGTCTCAGAGCCTGTCCTGAACAGTCCAGGTCAGAAAAAAACCCACCCCAAATGCTACTACCCCACACTGCTGGGCAGACCTGCTTTCCTTCCTGGAGAAGAAGGGACACTCCAAAGAGCAGGTGTAACCAAATGTACAAACAGCCACGTCCTACAACACAGGAAACTGGCACTCTTGAGGTTCTCCTGAGCATGTAGGGGCAAGGCATGTGCCAGCAGGACACCAACTGCTTAAGAGGGCTTGGAAGCAAGAAATATTGTCATGCTGGATTCACGTCTAGACAAGATTTCTCCTGTTAGAAGTATCCCAATCAAAACGGCCCAAGAGCACTAATGCCTGTGCTCATATATAGACCAGGCTGCCATCCCCACCTGCAATTAGCTAAACCACCTTTGTGCTGGTGAGTGAGTCTTATGGACAAGGCTGAGAATAAATCAAATCCTATCTCAGCACCCCTCACTCACAATATTTCACATTTCCAGTTCTTGTAGCATGCCTGCTCCTGCACAGTATGATACCCCAGTACATTAACACACACACACACGTTGTATGTGCATGATATTAAAGGTGACATTCCCAGCAAATAAACATGACAGACTGCCGTTGCTCTAGGCACCTAATTTAATTTCCTCTGGGATTTAAACCTTAGAAGCTCAAATTAAACAAATAGGCCTCACTCACTTTATACTTCAGAACTGAATCTGAGTTTTCCTCTGATGCTGTTGACTGATCTTATCAACAGGACACTACACAGAGATCACAATGATGAAGCAGCTTATTCCCTTCCCAAAGGAAAACAGAGCCCCACTGTTGTGCTGCAGCCATGGGAAAAGCCGACACAATCTGGAGGGCAAACGAAGCCATCCCATGTGCACTGAACGAGCCTCTTCTCCCATGAAATCTCTCAGCTGGTGCTGAGGAAGCAAAGGAGCAGTCCTGAGCAGGTGTCCTGGGTGCTGCAGCAGCCCAGTCTCACAGCACTGTGTTTTCACAGCCCTGTGCAAACACCCAGCCTGCCAAAGCTGGTCACAGGGTGCAGCTCCGCCTGAGCAATGGCTGTTTGCAGTATGAACAGTGAATGGCCCTGCCAGCCAGCTGTGGGTACCTGAAACAACTCCTTGGGTGCTGCACAGTCCTGCTCACACCAGGATCTCCCAGACCTGACCTAGAGAGGCCTGGACATGTGCTAAACCACTGCCAGCAGATCTGGATTCCATTTGCTCTGTGTTTTGTGGCACTGAGTCATGCTACAGATGCTCGGAAGATGACAACAGCCAGAAGATAAGTCCCTGTTTTCTATCACAGGTACCTACCACACCACTGAAGTACAAAGTTTGGGTTCTCAGCACTTCACTAACAGCTGCAAGTGTCCAGACATGTTCAGAACACCCGGCTAGGCTGTCTCATTCAGGTGGATGTGCTGAGGGAACACATGCTGTCTCCCTCTCGTGGCAAGTCTCACCTGAGGTTGCTGAAATCTACTTCTTATTCACAGGGCTCACCTATGGGTCACCTCAAGGAGTTTGTGTTGAAGCTTTCTGTGCTGAAGCTTTCATACTCACATCTGGCAGAAAAATCTGTATGATGACTTGTTACAGGTACTCAGCTGCAGGCATACGAAAATGGATGAAATCTAAATGTGCACACAAGATCATGGGACTCCAGATGAGTTTGGCTGACTTTGAAAGCACCTGGTGCTTAGTAAAACATTAAAGATTTTATAGTCAGCTTACAGGTACCACCCCACAGTTAACTCCCCATCTCTCACTACAGGGCTCAACACTGCCATGAGGGATTGACGTTTTCAGCTCAGGAAAGGCTCCTGGGGACAGAGGTCATACCAACACTGAACGCCTGGCACAGCTGGCAAGACTCTCAGAGGCTGAGATAGGAATCAAGCTGCACCTCTGTCCAACTTAAGGAAACATGCTTTGCCCAGGGCAAGACACAAGGAAATAAATGGCCCAGCTACATTGAAGCAGAGGCTTTCACTGATAATACTCAATTTTCTTGCCTACTTAGGAAAAAACCAAACAATCACACACTTTGCCCTAGTGCTCTGTTTGCATTAAACACTGCAAGTTGCTTTTCTAGCAGGTTTGTCAAAGAAAGGAAACCATGTTTTATTAGTTCTGGAGTTAGTACATAGCTGGCCTGTATGTCCAGCTAGAAAAGGTGAGGACACATTGCAATAAACCCTTATGTAAACCACACCAACCTTTGTAAGAAACTGTTCATCCATTGGTGCTACGCCTAGAACAGGTGGAACAGTTGTATCCTAAGCCAAATCATCTGTTACATCTGCAAATATCCAGCAACTTTTATGAGTCCTTTGCTCTGAAAATGTTTCAGCTTAATTCTTGTAGTCAGCATAGCAAAAAGTTAAGTTAAACTGTGTCAGCCTTTCCCAGAAAAACTTCTACCAATAAAATCCCCTGATGGGAGGATTGTGTTGTGCCACAGGCAGCCCCTAGCCCACCTCTCTGCTCTCTCCTTGACCTGGCTTCTTTGCACTGCTTTGCTCAAGCTGCAAGAGGTTCAGAGCAGAGGTCTTGTCACCCTGTTCTACGTTAGGCCAGCCCTGACACTGTCTGAAAAGGCCACGTTGCTGTCTGAATCCATCACAGCTCTCACTACAGCCTCAAAGGTACCAGTATTGCAACAAACACCTCTGATGGGAAATTCCACTGCTGCTCTTGCAGGAGATTCGCAACCCCCCTTGTAAAAGAGAAACATCCACTCACAGATGCCTCAGGGACGCTATTGCTTCACACCATGATGTTACAATCCCAGAAGAGGAAATATAGGATGACACTGAAAGATTTTGACCTTGTGGGATCTTTTCATGACATTCTTGGTCACAAGGTTGATCCCGAGGACCTGAACTCCTTAAAGCCCAGACTGATGAGATCTATCATGCAGACAAGGCTTCTTTGATTCAATACATAAAATTTGGCTCAGCTGGGGAAAGGGCTGTCAGGGAAGCCAAGACAACAGGCAAATCCAATTCTTTCAGAGAGAAAAAGCAAAGGAAGAACAGACATTTCAAGGAATGCACTAAGTGGGTGGAAGACAACCTACACAAAGTAGCCAAAATCAAAGTCTCCTTTGAATGGCAAGGGAGGGGTATTAGGTGGCAGGATAGACAGCCAGTCAGATTAAGAAGGATGAAAGAACCTGACTCATCCAAAACTAGCCTGGACAAAGTACTAGAGAATATGCTGCAGGAGAGTTGACATTGGGAAGATTATCATGTTCTAACGGTACATTTCTACCCTAGATGAAATGTCTCATTCAGCTGTGAGGGAGAAGAACACAAAGGGATAATGCAATAAGCTTTTGGGGAGTGTTTGGAGTACATGATAAACTTACTGGAAAACTGCTAGCTTACATTTCCAAGACCTGCTCAAGAATTTGGGGAAGCCATTCAAAACATTCTGAAAAATAATTTCATGAGCAGACACATAAAACTGCTTTGGTGAAGAGCAGGCCGTAGCTGTACACAACTCAAACCAGCTTGTGGGTGTTCCTGAACTCGCCACGCTAAGAATAACACGTCTATTCAAGTGTGGGGAGACCAAAAATCAAGGCTATGTCTTCATGAGAGGACATGACCCATAGCTACCACTTACAAGTGAGCATCTTCAGCATCAGAGTAGCTCTTTCAAATGTTGCTTTGAACCTCTGTTGCTGCCATTATGCCAATGTGCATAAATGATTTAACATGTGGTTGAGCCGAGAGAAGAACCAGATGTGCTCATTTCCAGGGGAATGTCCTGACTCTACCGGAACAAAGTCATTCTCTTGTGCACTCTGTCTCTGTGACTAATTCAGTGTTTTATATGATGTGGAACAACTCCAATTGGAAGAGCTGAGGAAGAACCAAAATACCCTATAGCTGTGGTGCCCATAAACCAAAGAAGTAGAAAAAGGGGTTCAAGAAATTTAAAAAAGAAATAAACTATGAGTTTCTCATATCCTATGCAAGCATTATATCCCTTAAATATTGATTAGAGAAGGCAAACTCCTAACACCTCCAGCCCTATTCTGCAAAACCAGATTTTTTTTCCTGTTTTTATTGAAGAAAACTTTCTTATTTCTTATTTCTGGTTTCATTCAACATAAAAGGATTTTATTTCAGCTTTTGGTCTCTTTAAGGCTTTTGTTTCAGCAAGAAAAACTGAAAATATTTAAAGATTGGGCTCAGTCTGATCTTCTTTCCCAGATTTTTCACTTAGGTTGCCAAACCAAAAGAATGGATCATCCCCCATGACCCTGCTCACAGTAATCCCCTCTCTGCTGTGACTGCCAGCATAGATAGCACATGTTGATAGCTCCTGCATGCTGGATGCTTCCCACAGCTTCCATGTACCTATCCTGCCTACAGGCACATTTAACATTTTCTATGAAAGGTTTGACCTTGCTGTCCTAAGCCTCAACTTATTTTTCCATGCTGGATGCCTTGTTTTTTGATTTTTTTTTCTAAAGGTTTTTAGGGAAAAAGGAATCAAGAGAGGTATTTTGGAAAAAGTGTATTTTGACAGTACTAGCAAATTCATATGATAATTTTGTTGGCACGAGAACACCCCTTATGAAGAGGGTGATGAAGATTAGCAAATGAGTGTTCTGGAGGACAAGGGAAAGTCTCCTGATCATGAAAAAGCTTTGCTAAGTCAGAAGTCTCTGAAAGTACTGTTTGCCCATAGCTTTCATGAGAAATGAAGAGTCCTCCTTCACTGAGCACATCCCAGCCCAAGGCAGCTCTGTCCCAAAATAGGGCAGAGGTAGCTAAGGAGTGATTTTTCCTCTAATCATTCCTCTGAGAGGCGAGGGATTGCTATGTCACCAGGCACATCAGGACTAATGGCAGGGAAACTCTCCAGCACTCTCAGTGTTTCTGCTGGAAATCAGACCATGTGGAGGAGGAGGAGAAGGAATTTTCCATCTTGAATGAAGGGGAGGAGGGGAAAGCAGAGACGGGCCAGGAAGAGGGGAAGACAAAGACACAGAAAAACAGGATGAAGGGCAGATCAGATGCCAAAGCTGGCGACAACAAAGGGCAAGGAGCCTGGAGAACCCCATTTCCACAGCCCTAAAATTCACATGCTGTCAGATGGACATTGGGAACCTACTGGCAAGGGAGGAGAGCAAAGAGGGCCCCCCAGCAGTGCCTGGTGCCAGAGGATAACACCCCACCATTGCTGTGAGCTCTTCAGCTCACACAGACACACTCACATTGGGCTGAGAATCAGGGGGTGCCAAGTGCCAATGATCCATAGCCTCCACCTGCCTAACAGGATTAGTCCCAAACCCAAGTAAATTACCTGGAAAAAATACCCTCTGCACTCAGAGATGAGTGACATTGGGTGTACAAAACTTTGGAAATTGCTGCACAGAAATGATGCCAGGCTAATTTGGCACCAGCACGTCTGCCTCATGAAACAAATTTGTAATCACAGGATCACCTGCAGTTTTTCTCCAGCAAGACCTCTGCCCTGCTCAGTCCTCAGGATGGTTTTGCTCACTGAATGCAGCATTAGTCATCATTTCTTTTCATTATCATTCAACTTGATTCCCCATTCTCTCCTACTCTCTTCCCCTTTATTTAGTATGCTGCATCCAACTACTGCCAGCATGGATAACACTGGAAGTACCTAATCTTACTGTCCACCACTCTCAGCCTCTGACGTGCTTGGCCTCACATTTCTGCAAGGCAGGGAAGTGCTGTCTTCAGTACAGCAGATGGGGGATGGAGGCTCAAGGAAGTAGAGACTTAAAAGTCACAGAGAAAATCTGCAGGAGCAGGAAACTGAACATGGGTCTTTCACCACAGCTCCCAGGCTGAATCCCTGCCCCAAAGAAATCCTATCTCTCTCTTGACCTGCAAGAATAAATTTTAATCTCTTCCTGAAATTGTTTCTGCTGTTCATCTGTGGAGAATGCCTGGCAAGCACTGAATTCATTGCATTCTTCACAGGATGACTGGAAGAATGTTCTTCTGAACAGACATAGGAAAATAAATGAAGAAAAAGTTGAATCTGAATGTCTACTTCTTGTGAGTGCCCATCTCAAGACTTGCAGATTCCTGTTTTCCAGTCCACTTAGTCCAGTCCACAGAGGTATGCACAAGGGAATTCCTCCTGACCTCCTCTTGTTGCTGGGAACACAGATCAGACTTCAGGTTTGAGCTGGGCATCCAGACAATGAGGAACACAAAGTCACTTGCCAGGTGAGAATATTTTAGCTTAAGACTCTGGAATAAGAATAGTAGACGCAGGAACAGGACCCAGTTCTCCAGGGCAATGTTTAACAGGCTTCACTATAAGACTACTCTGATTTTTTGCAGTTACCTGCCTCATTCATAACACACTTTCCAATTTTAACAAATAAAGTGGGAATCCTATAGGAAAGAGTCTACTTTACTCCATGCTCCTGATCCATCCCCCAAACATACTGCATCTCTGTGCAGTGAATGAGGCAAGCACACTCTGTTAAAAATGTGTATGATTCTTCAATTAGATATTGCATTGAAATGCACATGTGTAACAGGGGCAAGGCTAAAGTGCAGAGCTATTTCTTACATTCTGTGTGCTAGATTTTACAGTTAACGAGGACTCTTTAACTATAGGTTTGTTTTTACTGCACTGTATTGGCTTGTATGTCAGAGTCTGCAGTAGTATCTGATGCGTAACATGCACATTGCACATGATCAAAGGCTTGAAATGTCATCTTCCTGCCTAGAACAATGACTGCCTAAAGCAGCAGGAGCAGAAATTATCTAAAGGTAGAGTTAAACAAACCTCCTTCTCCCCTCTGGGGAGAGTAAGCAGTCCAGGTGAGCAAGGCAGGAGGGGAGAACAGCCTGCTTTGTGCTAGACGGGCAGAGAGCTCCACATAAAAGCAGAGGAGCTTTGCAGAAGCATGTCCTGACTCCCATCACTGGAGACTTAATGATGGTAATTCCCAAAGGATGATGCATGCTGACAGGCTTTGACACAAACTACCCCAGGATAATATTAATATGTATTAAAGGCTCAGGCAACTTTATTGGGATGGGCTTGATCAGTAACACATTTCAACAGAGCGTCTCTATCATCTGTCGGAGCAAAAGTAAGGGAGGGAGAGAGAACACACGCACAACCTCACCTTGCTTTGGGAATGTTTTAGAGACAAACAAGGTCAATCTGTGATGAATTGCACACTTGGCACAGCTCAGATGTTGGACCAAGGACGCTCCACCACAAATTTGAATGTCACTGTGAGGCAGTTTATGTTGGAGTCTGTCTGCATGATCAGCATCCTTAACCCTCCAGCATGGGCCAGACACCTCCTGCACAGCCTTTCCCTGTGCATCTGGAACATCTATCCCTTGGAAAGCAGAGGAGAGGTGCTTAGGAGGCAATGTGGGGGCTCTGCAGTCACAGCACTGGAGGAAGGGGGAGTGGAAGAAAGAACCGCGGAAGCCTTTGATCATTTGTAATGTTAATTCAAGTGTTACACATCAGAGACTTTGCCACAGTAACTAGCATATAAACAGGAGTCTAGTGTTAACAAGGAGGACTTCTTGAATATGTTTGTACATTTCTGAGTTAAAGCAATTTCCCTACTCAACAATACATGACATAGTGGAAGGAGTTCAGAAATAAACCAGCCTAACATGCTTAGACCTTTAATAGAATTTAGCTTCTTAGAACTAATTAAATGTTACTTAAATGAAAAAAAATTCCAAGTACTTGGGAAAGGTGCCAATTTGACAGCTCTGGAGAATGAAATAATCTAATCATCCCCAGAGCATGGGCAGCAGCAGGACAGGCTTCCCCTACTAACATGCCTCAAACGTGACCTGGAAAGACTGTTGATAGAAATGGGGCGTACAATCTCTCTGGTCTAATGACTCCTTACTTTTTCTGCTGAGACTGCTAAAATGGTTCCCGCTGAGTACCAGCTGTGGTGGGGATATGGACACCTGTCTGGTTGGAATGGTGCTGGGATCTGCCAAACTCCTGACATGTGCTAACCCTCCACCAGAGCCCAGTGACTCTCAGCTCATTGCTCAGCCCGGGCAGCGGGGGCTGATAGACAGCAGCTCCCCAGCCTGTCCCACCTTGGACATCCTCCACTCCATCCCACAAGATGTAAACAGGAGGTACTGTGTTTAGTCTGCAGGTGTGGGCTCTCACTGCACCAAAGCTTAGACTCAAGAGAAGTCAGTCTCTGGCTGCTGCAGAGTTGAGGTCAGGATTTTTAAGGCTCTGATTTCTACCCTAAGATAGGGAAAAAGTCCATCGGAGGAAAAGCTTGCCATGTCTCCTTCAGAGTTCCTCCATTTACTTGTCTTTGCAACATGCCCCTGCATTGCAGTAAGGTGCTTTCAGCCACCAATTGTCCTTGGAGCTCCTTGCTGTGCCTGGGGTCCCAAGCAAGGGAGGAGGAAAATCCTCTCTGGGCCTTGCTGTGAAAGCTTAGCAGGGCTTGCCAACTCAGCCAGCCCAGGCTGCAAGGGACTAAACCAAACACAGCTTGCCTCCTTGGAAATTTTATGCACCACAACTTCTTTTACTTCTGAAGCAAAGCCACATAAACCTCCCTCTCCCCTGCTCCCAACACCACAAGGAATGGCTGAGCACGGATCAAGTCTTCCCTTGCATACTAAGCCAAGAGTCTCAGACACTCCCACATCTCACAACCGGGTGCTACTCCTCTTGTCCCAGGCTGCTTTCAGCCTCCCTTCCTCCCCCTTCAGCCTGTCATTTGTACTCAACACAGGACAGGGCAGGGGCCAGCAGCAGAGCTGCTTATGTCAGACAAGAAGATCCAATGCATTGGCCTTGTGCAGGAGACTAGTGAGGGAACTTGCTTCTCCTCCCTACCATCTGAGCCAGCAATTCTTCACCTTTTCATCTCACCTACTCCAAAAATCTTACACATTTTTCAGCACCAAAATAAGAGGCATGAAAACAGGCAGGTTCATAAGGGTTAACATGTCTGTATGGTGACATAATTATTGCCATTCTTCACTGTTTAGAGGTTACCTGACTGCTCTACACATCAATATATTTCAAGATGTGATGCAAATGCAAACAAACACCCATGTTTGGAGTTAACACAGTCACAAGATCCTGTGTATCATATGCTGGCAAGCACAGGAACCAACAGCAAATGACCCACCCTTAAACCTGACTCTTTGCTGTTAATCATTATAGGAGCATTGCACTTTCCAGTCAGAACAATCAAAGCATGCTCTTTGAAAATCCCTGCACAAGATGGGTCTGGCCGAAATCAGCTCCTTTACAAGTCATACAGATTCCAAGGTATGATGTCCTCCAGACCTACGAATGCAGACTGCAGAATGCCTTGAAAACAAATCACTGGAAGGCTAACTGCAACACTGCAATGCTGAAACAACCCCCTGTCTTCAAAACAGATGGGGAGGCAGGAATGCCACAGTTGCAGTGAAGGCAGAGACATACTGCACACATAGTCCCTCAGAAATGGGCTTTTCTGCATTAACACATTCCCTCAAGATTTTTTTCCCACAGTATGTTTATAACCATAAAGAAATTCAAGGGTAGAACAGCACTACACTGTCAGATCATTAGTGCATCACTGCTCTAGGGCTGACCCTCAACTTCAAGCAGATGGGGATTTTCCAGGGAAAATCTGTGACACCAAGAACATGTGGGTGCAAAAATGTGTGGGTGCTTCAAGCAACCACAAGCTTTTATCAAAGAATCAATAGAAAAGAGCTAAAACTGAAAGGCATTGCTCTCTGTGCTGCTCTCCTGTTAGGGATGATCAAACTGAGATCTTGGCTCTGCAGGATCACAGTCCCACAGCTTTCCAGCTCTTCTGCCCTGGCTCCATTCTTGTTTAGGTCATTCCACTCTGCCTCCCCCAAATTCCTTTCTGGAAAAAATCAAGAATAAATACAGCCTGTAAAGTGTTCACCGACTTCAGGAAATGGATACTACTGTATTCACAGATGATGTCTGAATTTTCCAGTCACTTATCTTTTTGAGTTCCACCAATATAAATAGCAGCATTTCACCATTATTTTTTGAGGTCATAATTACTGAAAATATTGTGCAAGAGCTATGAGAGATGTTGCAGTAGAAAATACAGGTTTGTTACACTTTTAAACAACATAAGCCCTTAGCAAGATAATTTTTAGGTCACAGTAAAGGAGGAAAGGGGAAAATCAGGAGACAGGTTTTCTCACTTGTAACCAAGGTCCATGGGCCGCATAGGGGTGCTCCTCGGTAGCAAAGGCTCCTTCTACTCCCGTTGATACAAATGTGATTGCTGTATCTCCTGTAATACTTTTATATGTAAAGTGCCGTCCATGTAAGAGCCTTCCCCTGGGGAATTAAACACATGTGCATGAGTTGAGAGGGCATGCACAGCATTCAACACAACAATGGAGATACTTCACTGTTGTTTCTGCCATCAGCATGGGAAACTATTTTGAAGGCAGCAAATATGTATTTTTCAGGAATATAAGAATGATTTACTCCAAAAAGCCTCCTTGATGAGGTGATGAGCCTCTTTCTGAGGCAGGGAGCTACCCCTCATCTTCCCCCTTACTCTCAGGACCTTGTTACAGAGCTAGAATACAACTAAACCCACTTCATGCCTATCCCCATTATGAGGTACTGATGTATGTAAAGGCAGGGGACTGACAGTTTTCCAGCAAGATGGAAACTACAGAAGAGAATCCAGACTCCACATTGTGTGGGAAATGTGAAGACACATTTCTAAGAAGGCTCATTTCTTTGACAACACCTAGTAATCAATTGTCCTGGTGTTTGACAAATGTCACCTGTATTACTTAAGAAAATGCCTAGAAAACACACATACAGTGTGTTTTGACCATTTACATGACCATCTACAGTATTACTTCCCTTTTTCCATTCAATGCAAGGGAAAATTATGGCTCTGTATTTCAGCTTAGAGCATCTGTGACACACATGCATGGCTTCTAACATGCAAGAGGGAGAGCTTCAGGTAATATATTTAGTGCCTACCAGAGTCACAGTTGCTTGGTGAGTTACTGCTGGTCAGATGAGCTAACTGATCAGGACAGACTGTTCACACATTTGTGATGTAAAATAAAATATGTTTGCATTAACTTTCCCATTGGTTTCTCAACAGGCCCAGGCAAGTGTGCACCTGCTGCTGATAACTCTGATACTACCAACATGTAACTCATTAAGCTAAAGTAACTCAATCACCTACAATCATTTGTCTTGACACGACAGTTCATTTTTATCTTAAGATACTAGAACATTTGCACAGGGATTTTAAAAATAATGCTGGCTGAAATTATGGAAAACTAGAAGCCAGTGATATGCACAGACTGAACCTTCAAAAGAAAATGTGTAGAGTATGCACACAATGTGTTGCTCCTTCAGTCATGTGACATAATTTGTCTAAAATCCACACTTGTATGCACAAACTGATTGCAAACAGGTTTTGCACAACCACTTATCTGAGTCCATAAGTCAGAATGAATAACTTAAGAATTTCTTTGACAGAATATGTTAAGACATCCCTTCTTTATCACAGGGTCGCTAGCATTAGACTAATAAAAAAGCCCCTATACTAACCCTGTCCTGCTTCGGCACTCAAAAGACACTGGAGGATGTAAAAAGAATGAGAAACAATCTTAACATGATGAGCACAGAATCATGCAAAGAATCATCTGTTTTTAATGTGTTTTGGCAAAATATCTAAGCTCTGGCCTTTACAGACCCATTGCATGCATGTCTGTATGGTGAAACAATGCCACAAGGCAAAAGCAGCGTGTCAGCACAGGCTGTGGAGGAGGATGGCTTTGCTCACTCACCTTAGACAGAGCGGGATGAGCGCTCCGGACTCCTGGTTGAATTTCAGGTGCACGCTCTCCAGCTGCCTCGTGCGGATCAGCTCGTGAGGAATGATGGCTGCTGAGCTCTCGCTTTCCAAACTGTCCTTACGGCTTCTGAGAGAACAGATAAACGCACAGATTCAGGATTCCAGTACTGTGTGCTATTTTGATTGTGAATATGGAAGGATTTGGGGAAAAAACTGTCATGAAGACAAAGACACATCCGAGTTTTCACCACTCCTGCAGAGACACAGCCTCACTCAGACTACCAGTCCCAGCATGCAGCTCTTCAGCTTGGTTTGAACCTAGGATCTGAACTGATGCATATACATGGTGCATCTCTTCCCAGTATAAAAAAAAAAAAAATTCTGGAAAGAACTGCAGCAAAACTAAAGTCTCCAAAACTCCAAACACTACAAAATGGTTTGGAAGAATTACCATGTGTGTCCTTCCTCCTGCTTTTGCTTTTCTTCAGGATTTTTCAGGTAGTGGCCTGCAGGAAAGACTTGTTCAGTCCTTTGTGCCTTTTTTTTGCACAGTTCAACCAAAAGGCTTTGAGAATCTCCTGGTTCATCCAGCACCAAATGCAACAGCCAGAAGAAAAACTCTCCATGTGACAAGTAGGAGATTCATAGATTCTTCTGCCTTGTAAGTCAGGTTGCTTTAGGACAATAGTAACTTTGCTTTCTTTTTCCTTCATTTCTGCAAGACCAGCATATTCTGAAGCTACAACATGGTTATGTTGTTACATGATTAGGAACTTTGCCAGACCAAATTCTCTAGATAATAAAACGATCTATCTCAAAATACTTGACCATAAACATCTTATATGTTCAAAGAGCACCAGCATGATCCCTTACTTGACAGTCTGGAACAAAGAATAAAGGACAGGATGGGTTATGACTTTAATGGATGACATGGACTGATGAGAAGTGTCTGATAAGTGATTTATATTCTTGTCACCTGGCATTCCACAAGAATTTAACAGAGGTAAGACTTTGTTCAGATAGTTTCTACAGTACAGAATCGCCAGAGGAGAGGGACAGGAAAAGCAGGAGGGCACTGAGATTCCATATTGCAATGTACCTCCATTGTGCCACAAGAACCAAAAGCCAAACAAGGCTATCAAGCTGTGGCTCCATTTGGGAACATTGTTAAAACAAGCCTGGATCCTTCCTCCATCCAAGCTGAACTGTCATTAGTGTACATCTGGAAATGATTGTAAAGAATCAGCTTCACCCTCATGAGCTGACCTAGATGACACCTTTACTTGATTTTACCTTTGAGAGCTGTCCCAAAATTACTCCCACCAGCCACACACATAGCAGTGCAGTTCAGTGCAGATCAGCCTGTTGCTTCTGCCAGGTCACCCAGTCCCATGTGAGCCCTTTACCCATGCTGCTGAGTGCCCACTCTGAAACAGCTAAACTCTGATATCTCATGGTCCAACCTGAAATACACTGCATGGCCAGGTCAGAGACATGTAGAAAAAAGATAACAGAGCAGCTCAGCTCTCTGCAAGATAAAAACTGTAAAACATGCCCTATTTTCTTCTTTAGCAACACACAAAAGTAGTAGTGAATAATCCAGCAGGGACATGGTAAATTAGGATACAGCTTATGCACAGGGTGGGCTGATGGACTGACAGTCAGCAGAGTGTCACTTTAGTGGGTTAACCCTGAAGCAAAGACACAACATGCTTTGTAGTCTATGTGTGGCACTTAAAGTTGTGTTTAATCTACTTCAGCAAACATTTTATAGCTCTTTCTAGGTGGGGTCTTCAAAGAGTGGAGCAGGCCAGCATTTTTCAGGCTGATTACCTGAGAAGTGCAGTTACAGTTGATTAATGATCAGTTGACCTTAAGCTAAGCTTTGTCTCAACTTCCTTATCAGATCTTATATACACAGTGAGCTGTGGGAAAGTCAGCCTGTGGTCTCCAGCTTCCAATCATTCATTTATCAGCCCCTACCAAAAGGGTCAGCCATTAGCAATGCATGATTTTCAGACAAGCCATAAACTTGCACTCCTAAATGCAGTTGCAGAGTTTAGGCACTGTGGAGTGGATCAGGAGTTTTACAGCAATGTTACTGCTCCAGACAAGAGACTGTGCCCTGCTCACCTGGACTAAGCGTGCCAGGCATGGGGACATCCCAGAACAGCCTCACAGGCAATCCACGGTGTGAGATTTGTGCTTCAGCAGGACAGAGAGCTGCAGGACAGCTCCCCACAACCCTGGGCTCCAAATCCCACTGAGCTGAAGGTGGGTTTTTAGGTTTCCACCATGCTAGCCAGTACAGCTGCGAGCACAATGGGGCCGCAGTCCGGAGGGGGAACAGCCTCCGGTTGTTAATGCAATAATAGGAATGACGACAATAATTCTGGAGGCAAGGGGCAAAGCTTTCTGAGTCTTATTAAAACCAGCAAATGCTGTTTGTCATTACATGCTCAAGAGAAGATGTTGACTAATGTATAACTATCAAATGGAACTGTCATGACTTTACGGCTGTCAATAATTATGACTTCACATTAATAAGTAACCAGCCCTTCTGTCAAAAAGGTGAAGCAAAATGGTAGTTAATTCTGTGAATGACATGAAAGGATTAATCCTTTCCAAAATACTCATACTCTGTGTCTCTTGTTTCCCTTCAGAGGAGCTCACACAATTTCAGGTATTTAAAATGAAGGGTGAAACTCCAATAGCAGAAACCAAATAACCTTCGGTCTAAGGTAGACCTTTCTAAACAAGAATTGCATGTAGTGGAATGCACATAACACATTAGGAAGTCACAGTGCCATCATTTTCAGGCTTGGAAAAATGTTACATGACATGGGGACTAAGAAAGACCCAGTAAAATTCTCTCTTTGGGATTGGAAACCCTTGTGCTGCCCCTTCCAAAGGGTGATCACCCACATGAAGAGTCAGCAGGACCTCTAGGTTGTTATTAATAAAAAGCTCATATCCTAACAGACATTGACATCCACAGCTTGTAGTTTTCAGACTCAGAAAAAAATGTAGAAAAAGTTTGCTTTCTAACACTAACATCCCTGGTTTTACGACTGTCAGTTACCCGTAAGTCTTTGCTTCCTCCACCCCATCACCAAATAAATCAGCAGCAAGAGTCAGTGGAGTTTTACTTGTTATGACTAAGATCTAGCTGACTATCACAAAAAATGTTGCAAACTTTGTCTATGCCAGATTTAATACTTTGTCCAACCCCCACAAAAAAATTCATGTTTCTCAGTGTCCAGAAAAAACAACTCTGCAAAAGCCAGGGCTGCTGCATTAGGAAAGGCAGATTTAAATGGAAGCAGCATGCCGGAAATGCCCCAGTTTAAAGACTGCACATCTAGTGTTTTGTGAAACTGGAGGGGAGTTGGAGGAGATTAAAGCGCATTTCCCTCTGATTGGGAGCTTGTGGGAGGTGTAAACGTGGGCAGTTGTCAGATTAATTCTTTAGATGATTACATTCTTTTTGTTTCTTTAAAGCTGTTTGTAGTTGGGTTTGATGTCTCCTGTTCTGGGCAAGTGTATTGCTGCAGTTACCAAGGTGACTTTAGCTGACTTTCAACTATTTTTTCCAGCTTCAGTTTCTACCAGTAGTCTGCTTCTGGGTGGAGGAGAGAGGGAGGAAATTATGTTTGTTGTTTTTTTGTTAGGTCTCATGAATGCTGATTAACATGAACTTAACCAAAGCCATAGTTGATTTTTTTTCTCTTTTTCTAAGAAAGAGAGCATGATCAAGCCATTGTAAAGGTGTCCAGTGTGGTCTGCAGCTTCCCCAGATCTGTCAACAAGGGCAAAGGACCTGAGGAGACTCTATGTCCCAGTGTGCTGTGCTCCTTCTTGATGTGAGAAGGCCACACGCTGGAACCTGTAGCCTCCCGGGGGCCCTCTCTTTGTATTAAAGATGAGGGTGGCTGCAACCTGCTTAATTTGATGCCAATTAGCAGCAGCCCCTGGGGATCCTGGAAAATCGCCAATGCAATCACTAGGTTGCACAAAGTTTGGATGTCCCCTCCTTATAAGTCATGTTTATAGCAACTCCTCAAGCAACCACTGGCAGTTATTTTATGGGATTCAAGAATAACCAGGTTGATTGGATTAAGAAAGGTTTATTTATTCTTGTGTTTGCGCTTTGCTTTATGATCAGAGCGCTTGATCTCATGGATCTGTCAAGGAAGGAAGTCTCAGTTCCCCTCCAAGCTCTGTTGCTGATATGGAGCATAATTTTGCTGCATTTCCAAGCTACCTTGCCACGTATCGAAACCACAAAGGACTTGCTGTTGGAAGCTGGCCACGGCAGGGGCCCCTTCCAGGAGTGGGTGCCCACTGCCTCACTGAAGTTAGTTTCTGTCCTTGCTCCTTGCTCCCTCCATATAAAATTCAGTACTGTGAGTTAGCAAATGCAAACCACCAGTGCAGGCCTGCACAGCTGAGAGAGAAAGGTCGGGCCACTTTTCCTTTCTTCCCCTCCCACCCCCTCCTTCCACTCCCCCTTCTTCCCTTTCCAACCGTGGTTGTTTCAAACCTCCTCACTCCCTCATGAAGATATGGTCAAAGATCCCTTAAGTGCCAACAATCTTTCAGTCTCTTTCCCACAGTCTCCCCTGAAGGGCAAACCAGCAGCTGTGGGAAAGAGCCCTAAGCACCTTGGCACACAGAGTTCCAGCACCCGTCAGGCACGCACAGAGGCGCGTGCAGGACTGGGGAGGACATGGTTACAGCTCCTGCCGTGGTCACACTGAGACAAGCCCACTCCGAGTGCTCAGACTCGGGTGCTCCTCAGCCTGGTTAAACAGGATGGTGACGATGTTCTGTGTGCATTTCCTGGCAGGGAAGGGCTGCTAGGACAATGCCAGTAGCAACAATCTTCTTGCCACTCACATATCCCTTTGGAAAGCTGCATAATAACCACTGTCAGAGCTTGCAGGGGCCAGACTGTTCCAAGACCTGCAGCTGAAGTGGAATTGAGAGATTTAAGCTGTGCCACTGGCACCCTGCAGACTCATGAGAGAAGTCAAACAACTCTTTTATGCTTCAGGTTCCTTGCCTGTAAAACTGAGACATTTTTCCATGTAGGGACATGGAAGGATTAAGTCAATGTTTGCAAAGCACTTTCGGACCCTTAGATGGGGAAAACTATGCAGGAGTGCAAATTAATAGCATGGTGACTGCTTTGCACTTCTACTGACACTGGTTTTCCAGACATTTGCTTTCCTAGTTTGCAATCCTGTCACCCAGCACTCAGCCTCACGCTGAGAGACACTCCCTAACGTATATTGCCTCCCTCCATTCAGCATTCCTGACTCAACCAGGATACCACTGAATGGCGACTCGATGAGAGAGCATGCCTAAATAAGCAGGACTGGATTGGAAACTTACTGCTTAGTGGTTGCAGAATCAGAAAGCCAAGCCAGAACCAGACAGCTTCAGAGAATGCTGAAATGCTCCTCTTTATGTAAAGTTTGCCTCCAAGAACTGAAGACAGGAAACCAGCTACAAAGACAACAGCTTCCCTCTGCCCAAGCAAAGCAGAATGAAAACCCAGTGCAACTGGGAGAAGCAAAGTGCAGACTCGCCTCCAAGCAAATCCTGCATTTTGGTATTACTGGCAGAGCTTCCTCAGAAACGCTGCTCAGATGGAGCTTGTTAATGTGCACTAACCCAGTGTTGCTCCATTTGTGTGCCCTATTTACCAAGAACTCCAGGAGCAGTGGACTCCAGCCCTGGAAGCAGTGCCACTATTACTCATGTGCTCCAAACCAGGCACACCATGTGATAGTCTGGGGTTATCCCAGGAGGAATTCTGGACACAACTCCTCCCTCTTCCCACGAGGGGAGGGTAACCACCTGAGATGCTCAGAGTGCAGAGCTCCAGCAGGTCACTGCCAGGACAGTCCTGCCAGCCCCACCTGCCGGAGGGTTGTTCCCTACTCTGCCAGGAACCTGCCTTCATTTCCTTGCACAGCTGGAAACGGTTCAGGGCTGAATGGAATTAGCACATGGCTACAGGGCTACCATATGTTCAGGTTTCCCTAGACTCAAACTCTCTTTCTGCCTAGAAATTGAATGCAGATGGGACTTGAGGTTTCTGTGGGTCCCTGGACAAATGGGACATCATACATAAGGGACCAGCACAATTACCTGGGAAATCCCAGACAGAAATATGAGAGTCAGGCATGTGAACCACACCACTTGATCCTTCTTGAGAAGGGGGAGAGTTATGAACAGCAGAGACATGATGGAAAAGTCTTATCAAATTAATACAGACTTTGGAGACCCTTTTCTATCACTCAAACCTAATGTTCAGACACTGGGGTGTGCGTGGGCACACCTGAATTCTGGCACAATGAAATGCAACAATCACAGATAATTTTAGCTTCAACACATGCAGTAATGCAGTGTGCTAGCACTAGGTTTCTACTCCATGCCTTGACTCACAGTGGAACAGTCTGAGTCAGCCAAGAGGCAGAAAAACATCAATTTCAGCAATGCTGCATGATCAAGGGGGCCCTTGAGGGGTGGAAAAGGTCAAGAATTCCCCTATCCCAGTGCTGGCTCTCACTGCAACTGTGGCAAATTAACTCTGCTGTCCTAATCTGTAACATGGAGATTCTACTCACCTACTGTACAGGAGAGCACAGAGCTAATTACCAGAGACAACCAAAGACTTGGCCCCAGAAATTATTACATCAAGAAATTAAATAGTGATCGAAGCAAGACTCCACAAGTGTCACTGAACTTTGACATCTGGAGCTTCCAGCCCACTGAGGGCTTGACAGCAGCAGTGTTTAGTCTGACATTTAAACATCCCCTACGGGTAACAGTTCTCTGTATCCAACAAGAGTCAATCTACACGACTCAGAGGACTGGGAGCCTTGCTTTTCTGTGTGTCTCAGCAGCACCTACTCAGCTGATGGGTCCTAAGAAACAAATAATGTGCCACTGAAATGCACACTGGAATTCATGCACGTCTTATTTCTCCAAGTGGTAATTGAGAGTATTCAGTTACCTATGTTCAAAATGATTAGTCATGTTTCCAAAGATTAATTCACATGTTCCTTTGTTAATACGTACAAACTGATTTAATGGCTGCTTATGAACTGAGCCAACAGTCATTTTGAGAAACAGATGTCCAATGCAGTTTTAAGCTTTAAGTGTGCTTTTATTCATATCCTTAGGAGAAAAAGGGCTACACAGTCTACAGTAATAACACTAACGAATGACAGTACTACAGCTGCCCAGCAGGGTTTTGACAGAAACCAGCTTTTTCTCAAAGGAACTTTTTTTTAGGACTCTGGGACAGTGAACAACTGGTAATATGCATGCTTAACATGTCAGTATATGCTTTGCTGGAGCCAAAATACTGAATCAAGTCCTATCTGCAACCAAATAATATGAGGTTTTTGCATAAGCACTGGAAACTGTAACGATACAAAGACTGGGAAATCTATATGGAATCCGGATCCTCTACATTTTATACAAATAAATATTCAAAAGCTTGAGTGTTTCTGATACTATTTGTGATGCTGAATGCAGAACAGGTGGTCTGCTTTAAACCTTGATAGATTATTGTGTGTGGGTGGTAGGGTTAGGATAAAAGAAAGGGAAGAAAGCTACTAGGAAAGCAGTTGGTGGTTGCAAATCCATGATAAATAAACAGCACATTCTTCTTCTACACAAAGCCCTTAGAGTCTGTGTCAGACTTTAACATCCTACTGTCAGCTGGGTGCAAATTTGACAGCCTGGGGTTCTGCAGCGCTCCCTACAGAAAGCAGATTTGAAACAATTTTCCATGCCCCAAGAGAGTGTTTTGGTCAAGTTCCTAAAGAACTTCTAATGCACTAGTTATTCACAGCACCCTTGCAAAGAACCACAGGTTTGATTTTTTATGATTTGGTGTGTACAGTGCAGGATATGATTACACACCAGCCTGCTTCCCATCAGCCAGCACCTCGTAATCATTAACATATTTATCCTTGTGGTGCCTCAAGAAGATGACATTGTTATTAGTCCCATTTTATTGATTCAGAACTGAAGCTCAATAGTTAAATTACGTGCCTTTGATTACACAAGATTTACAGCACAGGACAGACCTGAGTCCCAGCCCTACCAGGCCCAAGCAATGCAAGCAAGGATCGCACCAGAAGCACTAGATCCATGTACAGAAATGTCCTTCATCTCAGGTGCTCAGGAGTCCTATGGAAGAGTTATAACTGCACTGGGTTTGTGCCTTTTGTGTCTCAGCCTTTACCTCTGCAGGTACCTGCAGGGAACATGGATGTAGATATATTGCTGCATGCAAAAGCTGAGCTCCTAAGTTGCATTCCTGTGCAGCAGCTGGAGATGAGAGTCTCCATATCACGCTTTTGTACTTACTGCACATTGAGCAATTTTGCTCAAATGCATGAGACATGCTGAGACAGTGTGTTAAGGAAGGCGGAGACATAACAAGATCTTCCTCTTCTGCTTCATCTATACCACAGTGTTCTGGAAAATGTGTTGACTGATCAGATTTAGCCACAGTAAGAGTAATCATCAGGTCTGATTTAAGTACTAGTTAGTCAGAGGTTGTAGGTAAACATTGCTTTCCAGCACAAACCACCCCTTTTGGTATGGTCAATGCACTGAACAAGTCCCATTGTATCTGCTACATGGAGAGGAGAAACAACTGCACAAGGAGAAGAAAACCTTTCCCAAACCCCTCTCAAAGCAGCATCTAGTAAGATGGAGGAAGAAAGTATCAGGACACACTGCTGTTTTAAGCTGAGATTTCCCCTATCTCTCCAACAGTATCACCACAGTAACACAGCTGATAGCTGTCTTTCCTTAACTGAAGTACTTATGGAGAAACAGGTGACCCATCAGTTTCCCCAGTGGTAACCATAGACCTCAGAGAAATGTATTGAGCTCCTAGGAGGCAAACATTGGGAACCAGCCATTCCTGCCACTCAGGCTTCAGGCAGGGTGAGTGTGCAGCTGCTGCAGGTAAGAGAGATTTGCAACAGAGAGCACTGTTACAGATGTGAGGCTCTGAATTTGACCTGCCTTCTTCTGTCTCAGAACAGTTAAAAACCCAGGTAAATATTTGTGTGCTTCATCTTAGACCTCTGCTAACCTTTCACCACTCTGTCTCAAATGTATCTCTGTTTATCTCACCCTGAATAACGTAAAGCTCTCTTATCTAAGCATCAACTGCCTCCCAGCATTAAGGCTTACCCATCAGCTGCCTCCTTGACCTGACGTGCACCCAAAATGTTTGTGGTCACCCTCAACCACTGGGGACTCACAGCTTACACTGGGCAAGCAGATGCATGCAGGAGCCCAGCATCTGTGAGAAATGCTGCCCAGTACTTTTGAGCTCTCCAAGGCTGGGTGTGATTTGTGCAATTCACATGGTACAATTTTATATTTATTTCAGTGGGACCAACCAATGGTCCAATGTGACCAACCTGCAGGCAGAGAAATACTCCTCAAAACCTGAATCAAATCAGAATTTGACTCCATATAATTACTATATGGCAAAAGCAAGGTTATTCCTAAAGCAATAATAAAGTCACTTGAGATTTTTTTTAATGTAAGTACCTATATCTCATATTACATATTAGCAAAAAGAATCAGCATTTGACACATAATACTTCCCCCAAAGGGATTAGGCAACTCATAAACATTCATTTATTCGGCAAATTGGAAGTCACTCACAAAATAGAACAAGTAAGGACAGTAACAAGAAATATTTTTCTCATGAAATGTTTGAATCAAGAATGAAACAGGAATTGAAACAGACCAGGGTACTGTCCCTGCCTGGCACTACAGGGAAGTGCTGATCTCATGCTGATCTTTACTCTTGAAAGCAGAAAGCAGAGATGTTCATCAGAGACTAAGAAACCAAAGGAAATATCAAGAAGAAAGAGTGCAGCAAAGATGTGTGTCTTTCTGTATCATTTAGATGAGAATATTAACATTGATGGGAAGGCACTGAACTAGCACCTGAAGTCTAAGAGGGGAAGGGGAGAAGCCCAGAAGGACAGACATACAGATAATAGATTCACTAAAGCCAGAAGTTACAAGAGAGATCTAGGGGCCACCCTAGTCCCACTTAAATCACCTGTTAGACTACTGCTATTAGAGACCCAGGTGTTATTGGCATGTAATTACTGACAGAGCCCACCTGTTTAAGCAAGGCAAGATCAAAGTCACTTAAAAAGAAAAAAAAAAAACATTTTAACTGAAAGGTTTGTAATTATGAGCTTGAAAACAAAATACTCAGGAAAAAACATCAGCAGTCACCTATGCCACCTACCTCTACTGATACCATAGCACTTTTCAGCACAGTACTTTTTACAGGGATCACTCCAGTCTGAATTCAAACACTGAAGACCATGAACAGCAGGTTCTACAGAACAGTCAGAACCACTGTGCATTAGCACAGTTTGTCCAAAACACCTCTAAAAAGCTGCCCTCCTGAGTACTAGCCCATTTATCCAGCCTGAACAACTCTTCTCCACCCATCTTTGCGCTTTGCAAGTGTTCACTGCCAGCTTTCCTCTCCCCTTGCCAAGTCCTTTCCCACCCCACCTTAACTTTGTTTTCCATGCTGAGCTCTTCAGCCTCCCTCAGCCACCATGTGAATGTGCAGGGTGAAACTCACGGTGCTCGGTCGAGGTTCAACCCATTCTGTCTTTGTGCATTGATTGGAGGTAGGACAGGTTTGCTGTTAATCTCAAGCCCTCTCCGCAAAGTCTCCCTGATTTGCTCTGTATCTGCAAAGAGAATTTTTTAACATGATTTAGAATCCCCAGAAACAACATAGGCACAAGAAGATACCAGGTGTGTTTCTTCTAAACTCTTCCCCTTCAGAAAGAAGTGTAGAAATGTTATGGGGTAACACTTAACTGCACTTTCCTGAACTTCCTTATTTCACTTTATAATGTCAGCTTGAATTCCCTTATTTGGGCTTCATTGTTATGTCAGGCAAGGAAAGCTGGAATCTTTGGTACTGAGTCCTCCTGATGAAGAAATTCTGAGTAGTTTTGTAAATTTTCATAAATGAGGTGTTTGTTGGTTCTCTAACTCTCATAGAACCTCCTGACACTTCCAAACCTTTGTACTGGAAATAATTTTTCCCATTAGGCATAACAGGAACTTATTCCTTTCCCAGATGAATGTATGAAGGTTTCCAAGTTTTTTGCAATTGGCTTTGGAAATCTGTTGATTAATTTACAACAAGATTCATAAAGGGAGGGATTTTTATGCAGGGCAACCTTTAGCCTCAAGCTCAAATCTGAAAATAAGCTGCAAATTATGCAGTTCAGATGCAGTCTTTTTACTTCTGCCTTTTTCTGAAACGTCTACTGGCCAAATACTTTCAATAGGAAGCTTTCCTGCCTTTCTTAGAAGTTTCCTCATTTATTTTTGAGACATGTGAGAATTAGGTAGAGAAAAAACCCCCAAATTATTTAAAAATCTTTTGAAGAATATACAAATTTCATCATGTATACCTCTCTTGAACTTTTCATTTCAAGGCTGAGACAAAACAGCCTTTTTAGATCTAGTGCAGTTCAAAATACTTGCACAGAAGCCAGAAGACAGGCTGTATGCATTTAACTAATTTTTACCATGGATTTAAGAACAGATGCCATTCCTGTGGAAACCATTGTTAATTCCAGGAAATCTCAAGCCCTTAAATTTTATGTTGCTTCACCCATTTGAAAGGTAATATGCATAATTTCAAGCCTATGTAATGGCTATGACATCTCTACCCTGAGAAGGCATCTCACTGCAAAGGGAAACTCCACAGTTTTTTAATTCTTCTTTTTAGAGTTCTGCATTTGCACAAATTCCTTGAGCTCAGCTGCAGCAATGTGCAGAGTCAGTCCAACTTGCTTCCCAAGAAGGGATAATGTTAATAAGGAAACACAGCCTGGGAAAATGGAATTGCTTCACCTTGCAGATGTTTACAGTCCTGGTTTCAGCAGGTGCTCGGTTTAAGTTTGCAGATTCAGTTTACAATTTGCCTAAAAACTGAAAGAAACGTTTAGACAAAATAATGCCAAGAACTCTTTTCCTCTCTCCTGCCTTCTTCAAAGAGACCAAAATCCATTTTGCTGCCCTGAGACACACCAAGCCTCCCAATGGCAGTGGAGTTTGTTATGAACTCGAGGATGCAGCATGGCTCAGTGCACTGCCCAGAGCCAGCAGAACAGAAGCTGAAAGGCCACGACAGTGACCTGGCCCAGGACCTCTCACCTTTCCCAGAGAGCCGCCGAGGCTGGGTCCCAATGCAAATGCTCCTGCTGTCTTCATCATCCTCCGGTGGCCGGCTCAGGTCATCCCAGGCACATTTGGCACTCACTCCACTCAGGTTTGAGCCATCTGTCTCAATCCCTTTGTCGACTCTCTCCTGCTTGAAAAGATTCAAAACACCAAGACTTTTTTTGAGCGTGGCTTGAGCCTGAGTTGGAGCACCACCACGGCACAGCCCAACCTTCACCAGCTCCTGCAGATCCCCTTTTGTGGGCATATTCCACTCTCCGGACCCTGTGCTTTGCTGTGTCAGCAAACAGCAACTGCACATTGAGCCAAATCAGGAAGCCATTCTGAACTAAACAAACCTTTTCCATAGCAAGTTGGTCTGAAATCCCACCCTGTCCCCACTGCTTCACTATGTGCCCCTGACAGGCACAAAGCAGGGAGAGAGAAAGGTGGAAACCAATGGCCTGGGGTGTGCAGGATTGCTTCTTTCATTGTTAGCACTGATTTACACCAACTTGAAATATTTAAGACATGAAGCACAGCTTGGCAGTCGATCTCCTATATGTCAATGATAACAAACCTCTGAATAACTAAGGTTCTCTTTCCAACCTTACCAAAGTGTCCCACAATGAAAGCAGCTCATAGAGAGACTCATTCACATGGGTTCATCATTTGCAAACTGCCCAGAGAATCCCTGCTTTCCAATGTGCTGGGGTGTCCCCATAAAGGACAAACATGCAAGTTTGGACGTGCAAGGAGACGCAGGTCTGTTTCCAATGTCAAAGCTTTTGCATAGCTTTCTCTATTGGCAAATAAACAAATTCCCTCCCTTGCAAACTGGACTTTCCAAGCACGTAACCAGTGTTTGGGTTTCAGAAGGTGTCACACACCAATCATAAGCAGCTGGATGCTCTCAGGCACCAGGCATTTTCTTAAGGACATGTGCATCTGTTGCCAGCAAGACTGCCCTAAGCTACAGCCAGAACTCCTTCAGGAAGTTCCACCTTTCTGGACATGGGCATCAGTCTGAATTTCCACCTGTGACCCACAAGGGGGTAATGTTGAGCCGAACAAACTCGGGGCTGTGCTACGCCGAGGAAGGGCTGGCACCTCTTCCCTGGCACCAAACCGGCCAGGCTCGCTTCCCCCTTTTCTGAAGGGGTGTTGCCTCTGGTGCTGCTCAGTGGCACCAGCAAGATCTGCATCTCTCTGCACACATCTGTGTCACCTCAAAACGCAGGCAGTCCCAAGAAACTTCAAAGATTTGAGGAGAGAGCAGAGTGGTATGACACACAGTGGGAGAGGATCTCTCCAGCCCATGTAAGTACCCTCTGGCGTGACATTGCCACTGAAGATGAGATTGTGCGAACATTTTGCTCTTTGCAAAATCCGTCCCCAAGAAACAGTTTCCAGACTAAACCCTAAACCCATACACATCCCTCCCCTTGCCCAGCTGTGCATGCTGCACCCTGGGAAGAGCATTGCCTGTTCTTGTGACCATTCAAGAGAGGATTTGAGCAGCTCAAAGATAAACACAAGCATTCAGGGTGTGGTTGCACAGCGGTTTAAGTTGATGTAATTTGCAATGACTGCAGTCCCACCCTCCTCCATGTGCTCCTATCCCTTCCCTTGAGCCAACTCTTTTTTTTTTTTCATCTGGATCACCTCCCAAAACCCACTCTTTGGCCCAAAATTGAGGTAGGAGCCTGTGGCTGACTGCAGGATCAGAGCAGTCTTGACTTAGACTTAAGCATTCAAGAGACTGCCTTTCTTCTGTTTTTCTCCCCTTGTTAGGATCTTCCTCCAGCGTCAGGGGAAACTGGCTTCTTGAAAATGCAATAGGAAAATCTGAGAAATAATAAATCTGCTGATTCTCTTTTGTTTTATCCTAAACATAAAATTAGTTGTGTCACCCAGAAATAGAAGTTGTGGGGAAAGAAATAAAAATACATCCGTTCCTACATATGCAGACAATGCTCTAAGTGAGATTTAGCACGTGGCTCCTTTGGGAACCCTCCATGGTGCTCTGTGAGGACCCAAATGAGCTGACTTGGGGAGGTGTAGCTTGCCAGCAAAGTTATTTTTTATCCCAGTCATTGGGGAAGCATGGGAGAGCCACCAAACCTGCTCTTGAGCACGGAGAAGAAGAGGCCAGAGGGCTGTGAGGCTCTGGTGGGATCTGCTCCCCCATCCCTGCAGCCAGGGCCCCACTCCCAGGCAGACCCTGCGGACACAGTGCAGAGCCTCGGGGAGGGGGAAGGACTCTCATCTGCAGCTCAGCTGCCTTGCAGAGCACTTCCTCAGGGGAAGAAGTGCTGCTCTGTTGGCATCCCTTGGAGATCAAGGGGAGCTGATGGAAACGAGCTGGCTTAAGGCAGCCTAATTTGCATGCCTGTTTCATAATGTTTGCAAGTATTTATGTTAAAAGGGGAAAAGTAAAAGAAAACCCCAATCGGTGAAGACTCATAGCTCTGGCAATGCACAGTTCTACCCCACCTTTAGCCAGCAAAGATTTGCCTGGACTGAGGAGCTCTTCTTCCTTCCTTGAAAGGGCAGCATGAACAGAAGGCTGGAGGAGCCCAGGGCAAAGGAGGTTCAGCTCTTTCCTTCCTCAAAGAAAGGATATTTCTGTCCCATTTTCCTCTCAGCATGTGGGAGGGATGCTCTGAGGCTCTAAGTCATTGATCCCTTTTTAAACGAGCCAGAGCACTGCAGTGTGACCTGCAGAGCGGCAACCACAACTCAGGAAATTCAAATCAGCTTTATTCTCTTCTGAGATATCTGCTAAACAGAAGCAAAGCACTGAGAATCGGCACAGAGCTGGGGACCGACAGGAATTGTTTGACAGTGCTGCCAGGGAAATCTGAATGGCCTACAGGGAAGCCTGGCTGAACAGAAAACAGCCAGCGTTGCCACAGTGTTAATTGCCGACATCCTGGGATGACATCTTAGTTGGGATCCATTCTCAGCAACTCCGAACAGAAAGTACAGCTGCTGCTGCCAGGGCTGAGTTTAGGCCTCAACCAATTCCCACAAGACACAATGCAGCCTCCAAACAAGCTCTGCCTGCTTCCCAGGCAGACATGCTTGCTGGCTCCCAAGAAAGTTGTCCAGTTTCTCTGCCTGTTCCCTCCCTCCCCTCCACCTCTCTTCCACTGCTGCCTTTCTGGTCTCACACACCGTCCACCAACACCAAGAAAATGACACTTTATCCTTTCCCCACTAATTAGAGCAGAAGGCACATGACAGGGCTGAAGGCAGCCTGGCACAGCCTTGCTCCCTGCACTCAGCAGAAGCTCTTTGTGGGACTCAGGGGCAGATTTTGCTCTATGAATCCCTGGGGGCTGCAGCAGCAGAGCAGGAGGGAGGTGTGCACACACACACCTGCCCATCTGCACTTCTGCAAGGACAAGAGAGAACTGAAACAGGAATGTGCTCCATGTGAGGAAGTCCGGAAGGACCACAGACATAGCAGCTTTCAGCAGCAGGACACATTGGTGAGGCAAAGGTACTCTTTTATTTGCCTTAACTTGCCTTAGCTGACTCAGATTCCAGTAAGCTGAGCTATTTTTCATTTACAGTAAATTGAAGAAAACCTTGTTATCATTAGGAATCACCAGTGTGCAGACAACAGAAACACCTCCAGGAGGGGAGAGGGCAAGGTTCTGGAAAGTCTGAAAACTTTATAGGACTTTCAGTTGTATTAGCTCCCACATTGTGGAACATTTGTGGAACATTTTTTTGTGTTTCTCAGACTGGGGTTATTCTAGATGAACAAATCCTTAAAACCAGTAAAAGTAGAATTTGGTTTTGTTCTTAAGCTTTCAAAGTAAAAGATGCTGTGATGCAACTGAGAATAATCAGATACAGACATGCAGACCATAAGCAACTGCTTGTACAAAACATGCACATTTGCACGTGCCCTACCAGGCTGAGCCATAAGTTCTCTGTTAAAGGCAAATACTCAGTGATTCACTGAAACATGGCCAGCACCACACTGCATTTGCTGGGGGCACATGCACTCCAGTACCATGTATTCCAGCTCTGCTGAAGGGATTGCAGAACTATCTCCCAAATGCATGGATCAGGAGAAGCCCACAGTACAGTAACCTCTTCATAGAGGTCCTATTCTTATCTTTAAATTTCAGAAATTAAATTGAACTCTGAAGAAGAAGGGTTAATATCTCTTCCTGCATGGATTATTAATAACTGCATGTGGTACTTTTGGGTTCCCATAATTTCTCAGTCCACAGTAACTACTTGGCTTCAAGTGATATCCTACAGGAATGAACTACACTATCACATTTGCTGTGAAAAAATAGTACTTAGTTGGTTTTGAGATTTCTACATGTTATATCTCCTTACACTTGCACATAAAAGGAAGGAAGAATTTCCTGGTGTACCATTCCTAAATATTGTATTATTCTGTCCTTCATCTTCTTTCTTCCTCCTTTCTAAAATATCCAATCCAATATCTCCAATTTGTCTCAAACTGGAGATTCCATTTTCCTAGTCTCTCTTCTCTATCTTTCTTCCTAGAGCTGCCATTCACATGGGACTGGACAATCCCTCTTGAACCACCTCTAAGAGGGCAAAGAATTTCTAAGACTTTTCCAGGATTATTACAAACATTGAGAAGATGCAAGCACCTTTACAGAAAATATTAGAACTGTTGTATAACAGTTGGCTGCTACAAGAGACATGACATTTTATGAACTAAAGACATACTTGCAGATGTGGGTCAATCTCGAATATGGTCTCTCCTCTTCGCATGTCTGTTATCAGCCAGGGGCCTCCAGCTCTACAAAGAAAGACAGGTAATGAACCAAATAAGCCCTTTAATTAGAACTTTCCAACAGGGTCCTCAGAGTGGACCTGTACTTCAAGGAAGAACAAGATAAGGGTTTAAAATAAGCCTAGAAACCCATCTATGTGGTGTATACATCCCACAGCATGCCTTTGCCCTTTACATTTTCCAAATAAATAAATAATAAAAGCCCTCCATGACCTAGCAGTTAATCAGCTCACGTCTGGCAGCACCCAGACGTGCACAGCAGTCAGGACTGACATGGGCTGCTATCCCCTGTGCAGGCCCCCTTGCTCACACAAGGCTGAGAGGGGTTTTAATCTTACAGGAAATGAACTGGGACTGAGAAGTCCAGTGCAGCCTGAGTCAAAGAAAGATGAGCAAGGCATGGAGTCAAGATTTATTCCTCTATTACATATCTAAGAATAGAGCAGGGCCCCAGTGGGACTGCACTTTTTACCAAGATTGGCAGTCACGTTCAGTACCACAAAGCTTATTGCTCTGATAAATACTATCACAACAGACATTTTGCTCAGTTGGTACTTCATGGCCAAGTACTCAGATGGCTCAGGGAAATCTTTGTTATCATTAGCAATAAAAGTTGGAAGGCTCAAGGTGTTTCCCAACAAAGGTGATAGAAAATAGATTACTGTGAAGATTAAATACTCAGAGACTTCACTTTGGGTCATAGTGCAGCCAGACTGCAGAAGTCAGCCTTAGATAGTGCTTTTCATTTGAAGTAAAAACTGAAGTCTTTTGGAACTGCCCTAAAAAAATTCATTTTTTTCATGAGATACTTTGTTATTGCAGTCAAAAGCCCCCTCCTCTGGCCTAGTTTGTGTTAGTCTCCTAAAACATTTAAGAGTGGGAGCAAAAAAAGTTAATATTTTACAGGTTTTCAGATGCATGGATAGCCACTTGTTTTTTCACATCACTTTGGAAGCTGTGAATTATTAACTTCAGGGGTGTGACCTGCCACAGTTCCTTACTGGGGTGCAAGAGACTTTTACCCCAATTCCACATCAATGGCTTAGTAGCTTGCAGCTTTGCCTTCAAACAATGAACATTTGGGTCTCATTTTTTACCTTGGAAAGGTGCTTATACCACAGTACAAAAGCAAAAAACCAACATGAGAATAGACTGAGGAGAGAGGTGCTGTATCTGTATTGACTTAGAGGAGGTAAGGGAGCTGCAGGCAGTGTTTATTGTCTCAGGGACCCAGAAACAAAGCTTACAGCTGAACAAATTCACTCTACTCTAGGGCATTTGCATGAATTATCTGCACTTGTGCCTAAAAGGGAAAAGTTCAAGTTGAAAAAGTCCAGCTCCTCCAAATAATCAATCAATTCAAGGCTATTGTGACACTGGAGAGTGTACTATTGTGCCCAGAAACAAATATTCAGAACTATTTTGCTTTAAAAAGTAAGGCTTTTTGAGTTACAATCACATGGCAATAACTTCCGCTGAATTTAAAAATGTTTAAGCAAAACACCTGCAAGCCAAAAAGATTTAGCTGCACCCTGGCAGCAAACAAAGCATCAACATATCATTTACCATTTAAAACCCATCTCTTCCTTAACCCAATATCATCTTTGTTATTTCTCCCATGGCAAAACAATTAACTTCACTTTCATGAATGCTCCTGCTGCAAACTGGCCCACCAAGAGTGGGCCAAGTTTGAGAGTGACTTTCTCACTTTTAGACAGTACTTCCAGACAGTTTTGTAAGCCAGACCCTCTCCTTCCTTTCTTTGAACTAAACAGCAAGGTCACCAGTAACAGTTATCCCAGGAAGAACCAATGAGAAAACCCTGCAGGCATAAGAGGAAGGAAATTAAGCTTTCAAGACCTCATTCTCTTTCACCCTGAACATGTGGACTTCCACATGCATTAATTTGCCATCTAAGTGTCTGTGCGTGAGAACAGATTTGCAGGGAATTCCCATCTCTTGCTACAGCACAGATTAAATAAGTTCCATCAGCAAGTTAAAGATTGTTAATAAAAATATACAACTGAACTGTTCTCTATAGAAATGCTCCCCTGTATGGGCTATGTGACCACTTACACCGGGACAGTCCGAAGCAGTTCCAGAATCCCTTGACCATTCCACTGCTGAGCTGCATGCAGTTCCTCAGTGCAGACCCCAACAATCTGTAATAAACAACAACAGACATACTAAACAAGGTGGGAACCATGAAAGAACTGTGGAGAAAATGTGCCACGTGGTACTGGATCAAACAATGCACATACAGAGGAGCACCATTTCTTTAATCTAACCAGATATGCTGGGACAAATGGAGCCCGAGACAACAGTGGGATCCCACAAGACCTTGTTCTCTCTCTACACTTACCATGTGAAGCGCCCTGGTCATGTAACATTTAATCTTGTAAAGAGTGTGTGAATTTAACAATGAAGAGGGTCTGGTGACAAATCAGGGTTTATACACTAGTCTGCTTGACTTTTCAATCAAGTCCACACAGACAGGACAGAGCAAGACAGGTTAGGGGCTGAGCACATACAAACACTGCTCTGTCATCCGACTGCCAGGGGCAAATGCAATACTGCACAAGCAATCTCAGCCAGGCAAGGGAATTGCTGCCACATGGGATTGCTTTGGTGCTCATAAAATCCTTGACCAACTCAGTTTGCTGACTGGTTACATCTTACCCAGCACCATAAAGTAAAGCTGCTTACACACCACATAATCCACTTGTCACTGCAGGCAACTGCACACTTCTGCCTTCCTGTGTAATGCAGGATGTGTTTGCTTTTCAGGATAGGAGCTGCCACACTGAGCAATACCAGATGTCTCTCTAACAGCAGCTGAGATCAGCTGCTTCAAATGAAGGGGTGAAACACCCTTCAGCTGATAGCAGAAGGCAGTTTCTTCCTGCTGTATCAACCACTGGTTTGTGCCTTTGAGCACAATGTTTCACCCTGAGATGAAAAATATTTTTGCCACAGCCTTCTATTTTCTTCCTCAATGTTCTTAAGTCTTTTCCAACAACACTGAATTTTTTGTCAAAATCTGTTCAACTGATGTTTTATCAGGAAAGAGGAAAACTGGAAACTAAGCTCTGAAGAGCAGCAAGCAGAGTGAAGGATGTGCCTTCTGCTGTAGGCATAAAACTGCACTGATAGAGATCTACATGGAAAACCCTCATGTCAGCATGCACCAGCTCTGCACAACCCACCTCTCCTGCCCCTTGCACAGTTCACTTTGTCAGGACCCAGCCCTTGGAGGTGCACTTCATCCCCACCCATCTCCCAGGCTTCCTCCATCACCAGCCTGAATCACCCCTGCCTCAGGACACCCCTCCCTGGGCCTTCACTCACTAATTACATACAAACAAGACTCTAAACAGGAAATTATTTTGTGTTCATTCTTTGCTTTTTGTAATCATTTATCCTCATGGGTCAAAATAAATTCATAACAACAAGCATCAAACAAAGGGGAAAACCAAGTCAACTGTATGTGTTGTGGAAGATTAGAGGCCAAGGGCCTCAGGATGCAGCAAGCTGACTGTTCTTTGATTCAAGACAGCTGGGCACTAAAGAAGAGATGAGGACTAACATAGTACTAACTGGAGAGTCAGCCAGGGATTATCCTGCTTAGCTTGGCTCTCTGTCTCTCCTTCCAGGTCCCACAACTCACCTTGCACTAATTAATCTCACACCCACCTTGTTTTTGTTGATAAAACACAGACATTTGGGCACCTCAGAAAAGCCTTGCAGAGCACTTGTCTTGTGCAGGTTTGTGGTAACAGAACTTCCTTTTACATGTTGCAACTACAGCCAAAGACAAATGGGAGCAACTACAAGCTTAAATTGTAAAATACAGACACTTGCATTTTCCCACAGGATGGAAGCTTTTCCACAAAGCATGAAGAAATCAGCAGCTGGCATAAACTATGCCACTCTTCCACTAAGGCTATTAACCCAATATGCAATTTAAAAATATCCAAAGCAGCTCCTATCTAAGAAGCATCACTGAGAAGGACTTTGGGAAAGCAAGCAAACCTGTTTGGCCACAGAAGCTCTCCATGCTGAACAGCAGAGGTAAATCACAAGGGATTTTTTTAGTGTTTCTTTTGCAAAGCAAACCTGAACCTTTCTTAAACAGTAGATCAATACAGGAAAACTCAGCCTCTAAAGAATCTTTGTGTCAGTACTGCAAGCTACATTTCTGCCATTTAAGTACTGCTAAAACAGCTCCAAGTCCTGCTCCAAACTCTTCTCTTCCCGGCATTCAAACCAGTGGACCACTTATTAATATTACTATAGAATTAATTTTAATTTATCTTTACATTAGCTTTTAAAACTGTTTCTCTCAACATTTTTTTTCAATGCTCATATTTGAAACTGAAGACAGGATAATAAATATCTGAGTTCTACAGCTCAAAGCAATGTTAGCTGCACTGCACGCCCAGGAGGTGGCAGTGGGAGCCACGGTGGCTGGGCCATACCTGCAGGAAGGTGACCACCCCAAAAGGAGTCTGCACCGGCTGCATCTGGGGGTCTTCTGTCAGCAACATGTGCTGGATTCGAGACTCACTGTTGTCCAAAGGGCTGTGCCACGACACGTGGTCACCGCTGCAAAAGGTGTTTTCTGCAAGGAAAGAAACAAGAAATATTTAGTCTGTGAAGTCTGCTAGAACATTCCTTCTGTTGGCAGCTGCTCCTGACTGCTGCCAGGCAGGGGCCTCCAGCCTGGGCTGGGACAGTCATTGGTGACTGTTCACAGTGACTGCCCCTGGCCAGCTCTGCTGAGCCTCTGAACCACCCGAAACAGAAATGGAGTCTCTATGAGTGATCTGAGTTCAACACTGATTTCAAAATTGCCCACTCTTGAGTCCTGTGGACAAAACCACCATCCTATTTTGATATTAAGTCCAACAGGAAATACTAGCAAATAAAATTAGCCTGTCTCTCATTTACTACTAGTCTCCTTTTTTGAGAAGGCACAGAAGGTCAGCAGGCCATAGTGGATGCCCATTGCCACAGCAATTCACACTCTTAATTTGCCACAGAGAAAATATTCTCAAACGTCAATTAAACACAAATACTACCCTGCTATATTTCATAAAAATTCTGGTGCCCATCTTGTGATAGTGTAAGTCAAAATCACTCTCTCTCTCCGTTGTCTGGGCGGCTCTGGTGCAGAATTAGAATTAATATGTTTCGTCTTTCCCAAACAATGAGAAAACCAATAGGCTATAAATTTCATTCTATGTCAGAACAGACTGCATCAAAACAAGGCAAGCATTCCTTTCTTTTCCTCCCCTCCTACTTAGAAAGACAAAACCCCAGATAATCCCATGTTCCACAGCTAGTGCATGCCAGAAGGCACACCAGAACCCATCTGTCTGATGCAGCCCCACCACAGGAAAGGCTAATGCTTGCTTTCTGAGTGAACTAGAAGTAAAACAACCAGCCATGACCACATTCACAGCAATTAAAGCACACTCCATCTGCATGCAGCTCCTGGAGCATGTGTGGTAATGCTGCCTAGCTGACTGCTTTTATCTTGGATCTTGTGCTTGTCCAAGCAGAGCTTTATTGTACACACAAACAAACAACCTGGAATCCACATTCTGCCCTCTGAGATAGGTGTAGTTCTCCAGGGATGAAGTGAGTACTGCCTGCCTGCTTCCTAAGGGAGTGGCAGGCCCAGTGCCCCTCTCCTTGACCAAGCTCATCCATGAAGGCAGTCTGGGATGCTGTCCTTGCTGTGGTCTCTCCCAAGGCCACACTCAGAACCCAGCAGGAAAGGAGGCCTTGCCCACTGGAAGAGGACTAGGAATTGCAGTGCAGACTGGAAAACAGTGGTTATCTGAGTTGCTGTCTGTCGAGACTGGAGCATCTCCCATGCTACAGGAGCAGCATATAATTCAGAGGGGTGCCCTCCCCATGGTCCTGGATCTTCACCTAACCTTCCCACATCACCTTCCAAACACATTGCAACAGGACACCCCTTAAACAGGGCTAATAAAAGAACATGGCAGTGTCTGCAACAGCAAGAGAAAAACTTTTTGAATTGCCAGGAATTGCAACTCATTCCCTGTCACATTAAACAGCACCACCAAGGAACTGGGTGCTTGTACACCCCATTGCAATAATTGTGCATCAGGACCAAATTTATTATTAATAATTCCTTTAATGACAATTTTTAGTAAAAAAATCCTTTCAGATTTTTTTTTTCTCCAACAGACATTTTTCATTGCCATGACAAGCACGGGTTTGTGCAAGGGCAGCAAAGGCAGGATGCTTCAACGGAGCCCTCAGCAGCAGGCAGGTAAACTCATGAGAGCTCCCTCAGAACTGTTCTTTTTAAAAATATTTGCAGTCCTCTCCCTGATGAGGAGCTGCTGGCCTGCTCCTGGCTGTAATTTTGGGCAACTCAGTGTGTCTCCACTGGGTGTCCCCATTGCTGTGGGTTTGAACATCTTTATATATGTTTTTTCAGATGAATTTCCTGGACAGCTCATTTGATTGCAAATTAAAATAAACTCTAACTACCATAAGGAACTTAAGGTAGTTAGCCTGAAAAATGAGGCATGTAACAGAAGTGCTGTGATAAGTAAGGGAATGTTTTCCTTAGTTAAAATTAGGAAAGAAAGAAAACATAGTGAATGCAAGCTGCTTCAAAGGGTTTATCGTTATGTACACTAAATTACACGCTTCCAGCTCTGGGACTGAAAGGACTGGTTCAAATATTACTTTACTTTTAGAGTTGAGGAAATACAAGCAGACAAATGAAAAATGATATATTTTTTAGTATCAAAATCTGGTTAAAGAAACAGCACTTAGACTGTTGCAAGGGATATCTTGTGATATTTTCCAAGTTAGACAAAATGTGGTTGATTAATTTTTTTAAAATGATAAAAGCCTCTCAGTCACAGTTTTCAGGAATGAAACAAAGCCACAAAGAGCTTATTCTTGGGCCCTGTCTTTATACCACAACATTTTGCCCATCAAATGCTCACACAATTCTATGCTGATCGATCGCTGCGTTTCACTGTTGGTGCTGCTTCTCCTGGGAAAGCCCAGCCCGGTTAGAGCAGGTTTTCAAATGCAAATGTCTCTGCTGGAAACCCACCTGTTTATGGCCATGTGAACACTGAACACTTAGAAAATCTCCCTTTCCCTTGCATACACACGAACACCACAAAATTCACACTGACTACTCAATTAAATCACACCAAAAAAATTCTGCAAATAACATGAAGCCAAATAAAAACCTGTGGGAGTTCAAGAAATTTGGTATTACACCCCGAAACCCAGCTTTCCACTTGCTGCATTGTCACCCATGGGGGATGTAAGATCAGCTCTTTTACAGAGACCACTGCAGCACTGAGAACAGCCTGGATTACATAACTTGTAACCACAAAAACTAAGAAATTAATGAAATAAAGGGCTAGATAATAATTTCTATTGCCTCATGCTGGAAACATGGAGAGTATCTGGTATCCTCCCTTCCTACCTTTCACATTCATGTTTCCAAAAGAGTCCGGGATAAGAACATCACAACGGGTAAGCCTCATCTCCTTAGGTGACCACAGCAAAACCAACAAGTCATCAGAAAAAGTTCCAGGACATGACCAGGTAATTGTCAAATCCATATAACAGCTGGCAAAGCACAGAAATTATCTAGCCATCAACAGGAGAAATTAAAAGCAAAGGAACTAAAAGAAAATATGTTCAAAAGTTAAATCTGAATTATTTTAGCCTATGGATAAATCAGCAAATCCTCAGGTGTAAATTAAGGCTCTGATTTACTGCACACAAGCTGACTGCTGCTGAATACTTCTGCCTCGTGGTAAATCTGAGGTGGCTTCATGTTCCCTCCATGCCAGGATGAGCTAAGGTACCCAATGTGCCCCAGGATAAATTCATATCCTTCAGCAGTTACCATGGGAGCAGGGGATGTGTTGTAAATACACAGGCTTGCTCATGGAACCCTCTGGGACTCTTGCACCCTTCCTGCTTGGAAGGGGCACTAACTAACAAAAAACACTGACTTTCTTTCTGGTGAGGATTGCTGATTCCATGAAATCCAACTGCTTTATAGGGAGGTATTGATTTCATAAGAACTCAACAAGGAAATTATTAAAACATTTCAATTCAAACTTACTATTTTAGTTCATAATTTATAATAGCAAGTCTGAAGTCTCTCTATAGCTCTACAAAAATGAAAAGTCTCTAAATCTGCCATAGACCAGCTCTTATACTATTCTATTATGCAAAAGCAGCAGTTACACCAGACCACTCTGTTAAGCCACCCATATTTTGAAGCCTTTAAAATGCCATTATCAATTTTCTTTTACAGCTCACATAAAGCAGGTGAGGTTCCTTCATGCAGCAACAGTCATAATTCAGCAGCACAATCTCTCCTAAGTTTACTATCCAACTGCTCTGTAATGAGAACTGGGGAAATAACTCAGAGGGAATCATTCCACTGTAGACTAGTAAATTTTCTTTGTCTAACTTTGCTCATGTATTTTCTTGGAGTGAATTCCTCCTCCCTCCTTTAATTTGACTAAATATAGCTCATGCCTAAAGAAATAAAACCAAGTCATATTCTTGGCCTCAGGATGTTTCATAAACATTATAATGCATGCAATCTATGCTCAAGTGGTGTTACCTAGCTCTAGAGAGAAACACAGATTACTTCCCACTGTATTTTCAATTCCTTTTTAAAACCTGTCAGCTTTCCATATATGGGATCCTGCTACAAGTCCTTACTGCCTTAATCACCGCAGGGAGTAAATGGAAAAGGACAGCAAACTTAGGGAAGTACCAGGAGCTGAGAGAGAACTCCATCCTAAAGGCAGCTCCAGGCTGAAAGTGAGTCAGGGAACATCTCCAGTGAGCTGGCTACCCTGCACCCAGAGCAGAAGGCAAACAGTCTTTGGGCATCTGGGAGTGCAGTATCTTCTCTTGCATGTGCATTGGCAACTCAGGGAGGAAAACAAAGAGCTGATGCTGTTCCACCAGCAAGAAGACAGCAAGGCAACTTTAAGCCTTTCTCCAGTCCATGCAGACTCCTGTCCCCAGCCTGTCTGGCTCCAAGACAGTTCAAATTGCTCTACCCTGGTTAATCCAGAGGCCAGAAACTTGTCCCTTCTGACATGGTCCCGCCACATAATTCTTGAGATAAATTTTAAAATTAGAAGAACAGATTTGCAGCCTGATCATTCCTCTGTATCTCCTCTAAGACACCTCCTCCTTCCAAATGCCAGCTAAAATCAGCAACAGAGGGGGCTGAGTAAGTAACCAGATAAATCCACCTGGACAGTGTGTTACAAGTTAGAAGCTGACACAGCACAGAGTGGGAGAAGCCCTAAGTACACTAACTACATTTGCTTGGTGTTGGCAAAACAGCTACTTATATCCTTCAAGAGCATGTTTCTGTTTCTTCTGTTTCTGGGGAAAGCCAGGCCATCAGTACATGGTCACTGTATTTGGGGACATTGTTGAAAGAAGCAGTCCTGCTTGTCCCCTGCAAAAGCAGGGCTACCTGGACCATGCCCTCGGAGCAGTGATGTTGTAGCTATGCTTACACAATGCTTGGCAATTCTCTGCTATCTTGGTCTAAAAATAAAAGAAAAATCCAACAAAAAAACCACCCCAGTAAATTTGCATCAGTGTGTGGCACGGGGGATGTTGGCACACAAACAAGATGACCACATCCCTCACAAAGCCAGACCTACATTATCCACAGTGCTCAGCAGTGTGAAAACTGGCTGCAAACCTGACTCAGAGATCTCAGCTAAACTGCAGGCAGTGAGTCACAGATGTCAGCCTGCATAACTCAGAGAAATTGTGTATTTGAGGGCAAAGAAGGATTTTAACTCCATGACTTATGGGTGCAGGAATGTTAAAAAGGCCCCCAGTGAATTCCTGACCAGCATGGCAGTGATGCAGCCAGACATTTAAATTGAATGCAGCTTATCCAATACTTACAGAAACAACGTAATTTATTGCATTGCCATTACCCCATGTATGGTCTGTATAATTTATTATATAAATGCATTTTCTCCAATACATTTTTAATATTCAGTCTGGCTTTGTTAAAAAAAAAGTAATCTGGCAATCTGTCACAAGTAAGATTTGATGCTGTTTTTCAGTACCATTTTGCAGACCAAACAGCTAGAATTAATTGAGAGAAACTAAGGGCAAACACAGAGTCCAATGCTGAAATGTAATAGCTATATTTTTCACTAGACCTAGTTAATATATTTCTAACTAGCTCAATAATAAATATAAGCATACATACAAAGATTTTAGCTATAATAAATCAATACAAAAGCTAAAGATGAAATTTGTGCCTAAGTATCTCAAAGTAATACTGTTGTTGCAACTCATTATATGGATGAAAAATTTTTAAAAACAGAGTATTAAAAAAAAGGACTTTATTTAGACTCATTTGCCAGCCACATTAAACTGGAGAATTAATGCTAAATTCAGTCTCAAGATTAGTTTCCTAAGCTACAAAGAACTGCACACATGGATTGGTAAAGGGAAAAAACAATTGGGATATAATCTGTGGGGCCCACTGCCAGTTAGTTTATAATTTTGTTTTCAAGTCAAGATGAACATGTTTTAAGAATATACAAAGAATTAGCAGAATCCAAGCTGTGATATATTTGCACTATGTTTAAAAAATGCTTTTCCTCCCTGTTTTTCTTTTTCAGTTCAGTTTTGCTGCCCCTTGTCTCCTGCCTTGGGAACAGGAGCTGCCCCAGCCCTGGCACTCCAAAGAGGTGCAAATTCACTCAGTGCTGCTGCCTCCTGCAGACATGCAGCATAAGAGAAGATCCCTTAGGAAGAACTAAATCCCAGGAATACAATTAAACAATAGCTCCACTGCAGGGATTCAAATTGGGCTTTTAGAAACAAAGGGCCTAGATAAAAGGTTCCTTAAATAAAATAGCAGGGAAAAAACCAGATTACTAGTACTGTAAGGACTGCTTGACCTCTGAGGTTTGAAGACAGTTTCAGAAAGCAGAGAAGCGTGATGCAGTTTATTTTCTAAAAATTACTCTGCAGGTTGAAAATACAAAAATGATTACTGCACAGCTTCAGGGTGTTAAGTCTGGAAAATAAACAGCCCACACAAAAGAGCCCAATCAATTTATGCAAACACAAACTTATTTGATCATTTAATTCTTTGAACTGAAAACCCAATGAAGAGCCTCCCACAACTTCCCAGGGTACATTACCAGCAGGGCAAGGTGATTCTTCACTTATCTGTGTTGTGCTTAGAGGCACCACTACTATTGGCAGTGGGATGATGGAAAATGTGTTCTCACTGTACTGCAGCTTCCACTGATGGAGTTACAAATACTGCTTTTCTTATCACAAAGTAGACCCCAGGCACCCAGATGCCTTCTGCCACACTGCAGAGTGCAGCAATATAGAAAAAAAAATAATTTAAATGCTATTGTACAATAACCAATTTGGTTCTGAGCCTCTTCTACCCCCTCTGTTTTCCACGACATTTCTTTCCATCCCTTACAGATCTGCATATCTGGCTCACTCCTTCTTCCTGCCCCATGCTACATGTGTACACAATTTCCATGACTGCAAACTCTGGGAATTTCTCAGCAGGCTCCCAGCAAGTGACTCCAGTGCCCAGGGCACACTCCCACTCTCTGCAAGTGGGGGGCCCCCTGTCCTCTCCCTGACTCTGTACAGCCTGCTCCTCCAGCCACCTCCTCCCACACTTTCTCTCCTCCCCACAACTGCATTCAGCTCCTCCACTCTGTTCCCCTCAGGCTTCTGCAGCTCTTACAAACAGCAGGAGCTGGCACAATGATCGTGTTTGGTGTCCCCTTTGTATAAGCCCTGTCCAGGACAGGTTGTATCTCTCACCTTGCTTTTGCAACAACACAGTTCTCACCCATCTGCAGATTTATCTGCATGGCTCCCTTCTCCAGAAAGGGGAAGCTGGAAGAAGGCATGGCAGCATGAAAGGATTTAGCAGGCATTGTTGAGTATGGCAGAAAAAGAAAATGAACACAGATGTGAGTTGCTCCTCCTCAGTCCCACAGAAGTTTGCTGCTCCAAGCTCTTGCTCCTCTACTCCCATCACTCAGACCCATTGTCCTTGGGTACTGCAGGGCTGGGATGTTTTCACCTCCCCCAGTCTTCCTTTTACTGTCTCCATCCTCCTGTTCCAGCAACCATAAGGGAGCAGGAGTGATGTGCTTGCTCCAGGTCAGGCAAGAGATCCTTCCACCCCTGCTCAGTTACACTGCTACCAGTTTTCTGCACCCTTCACCTGAAGGAGATGCATTTTGCAGCACCCCTTTAAAGGATGGTAGTTACATCAACAGTTCCAAAAAGTGAATAGCCTTAGGATGGGGTGGAGCCCCAGGAGCCAGAAAAGATGTTATACAGCAGGATCTTCTGTCAGATAAGGACTCAGCTCAAAACAGGTATTTAATACAGTTTATTTACACATCATGCGGTCCCACATGACCAGTCTGAGGAGATACTTACCTGTCATTTACAAACTTTATCCTGAGTTCTGGCACAGGAAAGCCAGAATGTTTTACAGTTACCTGAATGTTTCCCATCAAGGTACAACTAGAACACAGACTGGTGCCCACAGGATTTGGCAACCTTTAAATGTCCTCAGGGAACAGAAGGGAACAGAACTGCAGCAGGGAAAAATGTTTTTCCTTGTTGGACCTCCTGAATACCTGCACATGTGCAGGCCACTGAGAAGGGAGGATATTTAAATAGACCCATGAGCATTATGAGCTTGTACAGTCACTTGTGATCTTCCCCTAGATATGCATCTATAAGACACTTCTGTTGAAGAGGTTTCAAGGAGCTTGAAGGAATGCAAAAGCAGGATCTGCCTTTGAAGAACCCAAAGAACACACAAGCAGCTTCTCTGAATAGCCTTCACAGCACAGACATCTGACAGACAGACTCTTAGACTGCAGCAGGGTATCTGTTTTAGCAAAATTATTTAAGAAACTGCAAGAAAGGGGAGATGGTCTGTGAGAAAACATTCACAAAGTTATCACATTATAACTCTTTCAGAAAAAGGTTCTAATTACTCAGGCATTAGTTCTGGGACTTGTAATGGACAAGAGGGCAGAGGTCTTCAAGAGAGCATTGTGTCATGTTTATCAGTGGTTGATTATTTTCCCTTAAATTTTCAGGAATTTAAAGCTTGCACAGGCCAAACTTTTGTTTTACTTTGGCAAAGCAGGAGGCCAAAGGGCAGGAAACAGAAAAACTCTGCATTCACACATACTTGCATAAAATAGTTACCACTCAGCTCTACCAACCCATTACGGCACTGCAAGAAAAACACACTTATTCCATTCCAAGGGTTGTATTTATGGTTCAAATGCAAAATGGACAGCCTGTTTATGGAGCACCATTTGAAACACCATCCCAAGTGTTCTGAGAACACTCCTTTAAGCCCCTAATGTTAAATCAAAAAGCACAAGAGTCCACTTCCCTCAGGTTCTGGGCTGCCCACAACCTCTGAATATTCTCTCCCAGTTTCTCTTTCCCACCAAGAACAAAACACTTCCCCTGCTGTGCCCATTTGCTGCCTCCTGGCTGAGCGGGCTGCTGCAAAGGATCTTTGGCTCTGAGGCTGTCAGAAGATGATCTGTAATGAGCTCTGCACACTGCCACTCTCACAGGCAGAGTGGGTTAGTCAGAAAGCACAGTTTGAGCACCACTTGCTGCACAGATCTTCAATAGAATGTGTAAGAAGGTGGATATGTAACAGTGAACCCAACTTCCAGCTCTGCAGTTCATCTGCAGTTACTCTGCTCTGCAGTTTCATCTAACATGGGCTTGGCAGCTGCCAAGGGAAAACACAGTCCTTTTCAGAAGGCTACTCAGTACGTGTAACCTTCAAACTCTCCTCTGTGCATCCCAAACAATTGCACACAGGCAGTGAGAGAGGATGCTCTTGCAACTGCAGAACAATCCCTCTGTGTTGCTGCTTTCAGCTCCTCCATAGGAGGAGGCAATGCTGTTCTGTGCAGAAGCTTTTAACTGCTAAAGCAGTTGCTTCCGTTTCCCAGGAAAGGCTGGGTGGGACAAAGACCTTGTATATGAGAGGCCAAAGGACCTCACACCAGCAGGAGGGGGAGTTTTCTGCCTTCCCTGTGCTGTTTCCTTTGTCCTGCATTCCTCCTTCAGTATAGGGGACAGAGCTTTTATCCAAGGCAGGGCTCACCATGTGCAGCTTCTCCCCTGCTTCCTTTATTCCAGCGTTAAGAGATATTCTTCCTCACAGAGCTTGCTGGTCTCAACATGTGGGCTCCTCCTCACTCCCCTACAGTGGGGAGGCTCTGGGTAGGATGGAAAAAAAGGCTTCCTGCAGAGAGCTTGGCTGCCCTCCACTTTGGGCAGAAAACAGCCAGATCAGTCCTGATCTTGAACTGCAGCCGCTGTGGATAAACACCTGCTCGGGGCCAGCATCCAGGCGTCCCTGGGCGTGGGGCCTGCTGGCTGTCCCTCTGCCACTTGGGCTGCTGCAGCAGCCCTGCACAGAGATGTGTCACACAGCTTCCTGCAGGTCTCTGTGCCAGCTTCTTCCCTCCCTCCCTCTCCCAATAGCAGCCCACCTGCAATATGAAAGCTAAAATAACTTGTGCATTTCTAAGTATAACCATGTATCAAAGTTACAAGCCTTGGTGCTCTTGTCCATCCCCGACCCTTTGAGAGCAGCACCAGGGCAGATGGACTGATGTAAAACACAGAAAGAAGACAAATTCCCACCCGCTTTCCTTTTCCTTTTTTTTTTAAATAAAGTAACTGAATGAACTGCACTGAACAGCTGAAAAACAACAAGCCAAGTTCAGTTCCCAGGCAGAAACAGGACATGAGCTGACAGAATTAAAAGGGACAGCATCAGTTGAAATCTCGCCAACTCAAACTGGGCCTAAACCTACTTTATCTAAATTGCAGTAGCAGCTACAAACAAGCCTTCTCTTTCAGGCAGCACTGAGATCCCTCACTTACTGCCTGGAAATACTATGTAATCAGTAAAGCAGTCTAGGGGAAGACAGCTTTCCTTCTATTTCAACAAAGTCTTTTATAAGCAACAAAGGCTTTCTGTGCCTTTGCTCCTGGCAAAGTCTCTCCGTGCCTTAGTGTGAACCTATCCTTTGGGGCTGGAAAAGGTCAGAGACCTGTTCCCAGCCAAGAACTAAAAGTTGGAGAGACAACAGTGGCTTCCACAGCAAGACACAGGAAATAACCATGAATCCAGACAAACTGCAGGAGAGGAAAAAAGCCCAAACTGTGGGAGATTAGAGAGGTAGGGAAGATAATACTTTAATTTATATTATATAACTAGCTTAATGACAATATAAGACATAGACTTTTCATTCTCCAAGTAAAATGAGAGTGCAGGTATCCTTGGAAACTCCTGGGATTCCAGTCATGCTTTCCTACTCCTGCACTTCTGACTGGGAGAAGCCTCATGCCCAGCCCTGCTTCACAGCACCCATGCTAATGAAGCAAAAGGCAAAGTCACTCAGCAGTGGTGCTGATCCCTTCCTCTCATGTTCCTGGGAAATCATCCTGCACTTCTCAAACCTGGCCAAAGGGCTGCAGGGGCTTTTCTATACTGCAGCTGAATTAAATGTATGGAGAAGAGATTCTCTAGTGTTGCCTAGCAAGTCACAAAGGCCAGAAAGATGCTACTCGCTAAAACCATAACAAATAAGCAAAAATAATGGCCAGCTTATCCCATCGGTGGCTGATGAAGTGACAATGCTCCAAGGCAAAAGGCAGGGCTGAGTCTGGCACTGGGGTGCCTCCACCATTGTAAAGGGGCAACACCTGCTGGAAACAGGAAGAGAAGTGAATTCAATGTAATCCCACAAAATCTAAGGTCATGCAACTCCATTTGTGCTGCCAGGAAGAACAGGCACACCACACACATGTGGTGGCATTCACAGCTGTGTCCCTGCTCTATGCCCCCTCCCAGTTTACCACCCACACCTGACAGCACTCTGATGAAGAGAGGAAGGACAGGCCACCAGCTGGTGCTAGTTCACAGCCAGGGAAACCTCAGCCATGGCCAAGGCCACTGCAAAGCTGCTTTCCAAGGACTGGCAAGCTTGTGCCTCTGCAGCCACCCACAAAAGACAGCTGAGGAAAATCACAAGTGAGGATAAAAGCATTGGGCTCTGGAGGTCCCAAAAATTACAGTCATACAAACTGACTTAATATTAAGCTTTGCAAGCCTGCAGAGAGGACCTGCATTACTTTAACTAAGGGAACTCAGATCTACAACAGGGAGTAAAAAGGCCAAGTCTATCTGCAGCCAGCACTTCGCTGCAACACATTTCACAACAATTTACAAGAGTTACATCTGGCAATTCTGTTGCCAACAACATCAGCAATGCCATCCAGCTCCAGAGGAAGCCAGCTACAGGTTAGGGACCAAAGCACGAGCTTGACAGCTGCCTGTCGTGCCCAGCTCATCAGCCAACCACTCTGCACGCCAGCAACCGGTTTGTTTTGTCAGCCAGCACATCATTTGGTACCACTCACAGCACGTACGTCCCAGCTGGAAGCCAGGGGATGTGACAAGGCTGGCTTAGATGGGGGAGGGATGGGAAGTACTGGGGAGGTGAGCTCAAAGGCAGCACTATGGGGAGAAGGGGATTTATTGCACCAGTGCAGGACACTGCACAAAAATGCAAAGGCCCAGGCTCGATCTGAGCTGCTGCTCACAGAACAGCTTGTTTTATGGGAAACATCGAAGAGGAATTAGGCTAAAACTCAACCAATTTCTCATGGACCGCTGAATAACTATCAGATGATGAGAGCTTTTGGCCATGACAAACTTGGGTTAAATTGGAACCAGTGACTTCATGTTTCCATACCCCTTTGCAGAATAAAGGCACGCAGCCCCTGCACACTTGGTTGAGTGTCCTGTTCACCTACAACAATTTACTGTGCTACAATTTCAGCATTCACACTGCAGAACAGGTTCTGTTGAATTGAAATTGATGTTGATTTATACTTCTTTGTAGATCTAAAAAACACAGTTAATCTCCATACAATTTTAATCTAAAATCCTGGAATACTAGAGAGGAGACAGGCCAGCTCTACACTGGAAACGGGTCAATATTATAAACAGATGATAGAAAAAAATATATATTTTCCAGAGCCATAGCAACCAGAAGAGAATAATAAATCGGCCTGGGGTTGGGAAGAAAAAGATAAGGGTACAGTCAGGGAAAAATGTGTATGAATTACTGGCACATTTTATTTGGCTTTAGTCATCCTCCTGGGAAGAAATAAACAGCTTTACAAACAAGCCAGAGAAGCTTCATTTGTATTCAAGGAAGCAAGGAGTTTGTTTTAGGTTTTGAGTTTGGTCGCTTGTTTTGGTTTTTTCCTTTTTACACACAGAAACTGGCCTGTGTCAAGAATGTTTGAAAACATGTTGGCAAGCAAAGAGTCACTGAGGCTGCTACTCTGAAGCTTTCTGGACCCCAGGAGATGTGAAGCCAAGGCCTGGGGGGTATGGCAGGACAGCAGGTGCCAAGGTACCTGCTGGCTCATGGCTGCAGGTCTGTGACCCCCATCAGATCCCCTAATCCCACTGAGCCCCACGTTCAGTGTAAGAGTCATAGCTCATTCACACACTTGTTGGGACAATGTAAAAAGTCTCAGTAGTACCAAGGTAATGAACATTCACTGCTTCCTACGTAACTTACTTTCTTCCGATTTATTGTTGATAAATCCATGCTGGAACATCCATTATTCTGTGGATGCTTTCTGGATGGTTTGTTTCTCTTAGCAGTTTATTAAGACCTGAAATCTGATTGACCACTTAAAAACTTTTTTGGTGGTTTTTTTTTTGTTTGTTTTGGTTTGGTTTTGTTTTGTTTTTTTTTTGGGAGTTTGTTTTGGTTTTGATACAGGTTTTTTAATGGGATGTGAAGAACAGTATTTGCCAGTTTTCCAGTCTCCTGTGGTGCTACCTGTGTCCCTAAACCAGCAGGGGCTCAGCCTGCTCATGCTGGTATGTTCTGGAGTAAATGTCATCAAGCTCAGCCAACCTGCAAGCTTCTAACTCATGGACATGCTCTTCATACTTTGGGCTCATTCCCCAACACATCTTGTGCATTGTGGAGAATATAACCATGACATATGCCACATCATTATTTTCAGGCTTTTTGCATGGTGAGTTTTCATGACCATTTCTCCAAACCCATACCTGACAGCTGCAGCTGTTTTCTTTCAGGTTAAAAACATGGAAGCAGCAAGAGTTCAATACACACATGTACTTGTTCCCATGCTACATCAATATATTGCCCTCATCACACATATCAGACAGACCCTTGAAAACAACATAAATTTATCCTAGAGAGAAAAAAAAATGCCAACTTTAATTTCAGGAAAACACAAACCATAGTCCCTCTGTAGTGATTAAGGGTCTTAGTACTGTAGTACATAAAGAGTTAACAGTTGTTGTAAGCTCTGGATAAGCTTTCTGTAGGAAGAGCGTTTCTTCCTTTTCATTTGAATTGAAGTATAAATTTGTTCTACCATGAGATATTTGCAGTACACCCATGAACCATGACAAGCTAAGGTCACGGAATTGTGCAAAGTTTCATTTTCAAGGTTTGAAGGTTTGGGGATTTTTTAAAACTAACAGTGTTGGAATTTGTGGTCATGGTCAAACAGTGAAAAAATTAAGAACAGATAAAGCCACAAATAAAACTCTTTGAGACTTGAAAGCTTGGTGTTGTTGAAGGAGGGTAAGTACTGCCCTTTAATCAAAAGCACCAAGCGCTTGTTACAGTGAACAGAGAAGCCAAGGCTAAAAGAGGTCTGAAATTCAATGCAGAAGATTGCTTTTCTAAAGCACTGCCACAGTGCAGGAGAGAGAGAAACAAAGGAATGCAACACTCATTTGCCTAGAAACATTTGTTAGAAGAATCCATCACTTGCAATGAGACATGCTTTGCAATTGCAATACACAGGAATAATATTTAGGACAGCAGTAGCTGCTAGGTGAATATTCAACTCAGTCGTCACCACCTGAAAATGCTCAGGCTCAACAGGAGTATGACTACACCTCACTCTCCCCCAGCTTCAGCTGGACTCAGCAGCACACCTCTATGATAACTAAAAAGTTGGCTTTTATCAAGAGATAAGAATTTAGCTCCTAGTACAGCTTTCAGCATAACAATTTTCTGACATGCGAAAGTGCTTGGAGCCCATCCAAAAAGTTTCTGCTGATTTTACTCTTTTTCTTACTTCTTGTTCAGAGTGGATTCGTAAGTTTTACTTCAGTTGTTTCAGCTCTTCAAATGTTTTTAAGGCTAGTTTGGAGTATTAAAGATACAGCATAGTTTTATTTTTTTTAAACAACTGAAGAGGACGACATTAAAGTACATACACCAGAGTTAAACAACACTTACCAGAGTTTCATTTGACAAATGCTCTAAGCACTACAGTCAGAAAGAACTTGAGCAAAAAGAAACCTTTCATCATGTAAAACAATGCTGTCATGCCACAGCCTGCTTCATGCCCAATGGGCTTCAGAAGAACCAACCCTTCAAATACTTCACAGTTTTAAAGTTTCAACATCTGATTAGAGAAGTCCTGTAAAAAAATGAGAAAAAACAATGGCAGAAGCTCACTTGGCTCTGCAGAGTGAGAATGTCAAACTGGGGGAATCTCTACCAGGCAGAAAATAAAGTAACACTGCTGAGGACTGGGTGCCTGATTACCCAGGAGTGACATAAGGGAGAACGGCTCTGGACACTGCCATTCTGAGACAAGAGAGCTCAAGGGAGTACAACAAAACAAAGCAAAACACGTCAGATGTAGAAGTACTGGAGACTCTGCAGAGCAATGGAGTGAGAGATCTTTGACTAAATTAGAAAATTACTGCATCTAGCTGTGGTCAACTGGCATAGCCCTGAAAGATCAAGAAGAAACATGATAAAATAGGCCCCATTACAAGTCTTACTTTTAAATGCATAATCTTGTCAGGATTAATGTGATGTCTATTATTAACCAGATGATTTTAGCCTGAGAAAATTCTTTCTCAAAGAGATATGTGATAATCAAATTTGTACTAAAATAAAACTAGAATTTTTTCACTTGTTGCACAGCATACAGATTTGTTTTATACAAGGCACGGAATGGTTGGTAACAGTCAGTGACAACACACAGCTGCTTGCTGAAGAGTATAAAGCAGCATGGAAAAAAAGGCCCAAAATCCAACACTTCTGTGATATTTTAAGGGGCCTTTGCAGGTCACTTGTCCAGCCTCCCTGTTTGAAGTGGAGCCATCCCCAATGCTAGATCAGGACCAACTTAGCTTTGTTGAGCCATTCCTGAACCTTTCCAGGAATGGAGTTCCAGGACCTCTCTTATAAACCATTCTCTGTCCTTTGCCACTCTCCTTGTGAGCAAGTTTTCCTTGAAACTATTCCAGGGCCTCCCATGTTGCAATTCAGAGCTGCAGCCCTTTGATGTACTACCTAGGGCTTGACCCCACAATCTTCTAACTACCCTCCCTACAGCTGTAGGCTCCAATTAGAACACCCTGCACATTCTCTTCTCAGGCTAAACTGGCCCTGCTCCCTCCAGCTTTCCTCATGGCTCACATGCCCTAGAACCCTGACCACCTTGAACACTCTCCAGATTTTCAGTATCTCTTAAAGGCCAAAACCAGGACACAATATTTTAAGCAAGCCCTTCTCAGTGCCATGCCAAAGAGGTAATAACTTCCCTCTATCTGCTGCTCATGCTTTTCCTAAGGTAACCCAGCATGTGGTTTGCCCATTGTATGCTAAGCATGGTATTGGCTCATACCCAATTACATAGGTAAAGAAAGAAGTCAATTTATGATTCATACACTGTTGTTTTTCATAAGGCAAATTGAAAACTAAACACCCAGAGGCTAGAATCCAGCAGCATGGATGAGTTTCCGTGTGCCTTTAAAGAGTCATGGTGGATATAAAGTAAAAAGCAGCATGGATAAGCAGAAGATAACACTGGAGGGTGGTTCATGCCAGATTGATAAGCATGGGCACAACCACTCTTTTCATTCTAAGAACAGTTCTTTGGCTTTGAGGTTCAAAAAGATGGGACTGCATTTTTGCAGGAACCAAACAAGGGAAGTCTCTGCCCTGACTGCCAACTTAGTCACCAAGAAGTTTGCCCTTAAGTACCCTTCCAAATCCCATTTCACTCCGCAGACCTCCTCTCATCAATGAAAACACAGTGACCAACAAGCAACTGCTGTGAGAACTGGCCTGAACTAGGGAATTTAAAATGTTTCAAATGGGATGCAGGATATTTAGTATATGTCAACACATAACACATACATTACTTTGTATCTAAGAGGGAGACTTTAGTTTCAGATGTTTTCTTCAGATCCTGCAATCATTGCATAGAAAATGTGAGTATGAATTCATCCCGGATGGTCAGTAGCAAAAAGCTGCTGTGCAATACCATTTAGGCAGGATGTGAATTACAAACAATGTAAAACATAATGACAGTCTCATAGATTTAGACAGTTGTAAAAATCAAGACAGAAAAGTGAGACAAATTTTGGGTGCTAACTGGGGAAGACAGCTACATAGCAAATGTTACAAAAAGACAAGCAATAATCTGGGCTGGCACTGAACTATGTCTACCAATATTTAGAAAAATACCCAAAAGATTGGCACTTCCTCAGATTTGTCATAGAGATTACCAGAGCAATCTTGTTCTTACCCAGACCTTTTTCTTTTGAGACTCTGCCAGCTGACTGAAAATCATCAGCAGAATCAGAAGTTACTGAGCAATTTATTAACTAGTTCAGCAGGTACAAAATGCTACAAATAATCATTGATTTACAAGGTACTTTACCTGTAAAGGACCTCAAATTAACTTAAAAATGTTCTTTAAATATTGTCATTCAGATCTTGTGATGCTGGAAAGTGCCTTTCAAGTACATTAGCCATCAGCCATTGCACAGGTTTTCATGTGCTGGCACTAAAAGTAACATTCAATCTGCTGATGTAAATGAAACTATGAAAGAACAGTGCAAGAGGATGGTTTGTAGGTACCCTGGTTCCCAGTTTTCTGGCAATTCTCCACCAGCAGTAATGATTCACAACTGTAAATTCCTTGGCCCTCCCAGCCCTTAGCATTCCTTACAACTTTTACATTTTCACATCTCAACAACACCATGTCCATATGCATTGCTACTGCTTGGCTGCAGGACCATGGGAAGGGATTTGCCTGTGATGGAGCTCCAATGTTTTTGGAAGCTCTGCTGAGAAGTGAGACCTTATCAGATGGCTGTTCCTCAGCCACTCAGGATAATCAAATGTGTTCTTCTTGCTGTGAGAAGATACTGGACGTGGCACTCAGTGCCATGGTTTAGTTAATGAGGAGGTGTTAGGTCATAGGTTGGACTTGATCTCAAAGGTCTTTTCCAACCTAGTTCATTCTGTGATTCTGCAATTCTGTGAACCCAGCTATGCAGGCAAGAGTCACTGGGCAGACCTCCTATAGTTCTGACTGTTGTGTAACTTCAGCTTTTCAATACTCAGGATTTGCAGTAACCCAAACAACAATTGGTTTTGTCCCTGCAGGCCAGGCTGCAGGAAGGAACACGCTCTTTTGGGTTCCCACACAAAGAAAATTCCCAAAACCTGACTGGGTGCTGGTGAGACAAGTGTCACACCCTGTAACAGACGTGGCCCTTCAGAAGCAGAGCAGGAAGAAGCAAGGCCTGTATGGACCCTGTGGTACCTGACTGGAAGACGTATCTGGCCAAGCCCTGCATCAGCTCTGCAGGCCAGGTGGGTGGCGCCGACTCCCCCGTCTCCCTCTTCAGCCGGAACGTCAGCTCAAACCCAAAACCACTCGGCCCATCTGTTCCTGTAAACCTGGAGGGAATGAAAAATAAAAACTCATGACACACTTGTAACCAGAGCAGGATTGAAGATTGTGACCATGGAAAAAGGAGAAGCATTCTCCTCACAGAACCAGCCATCCAGGGAGTGGAATCTGGACCTTGTGTTCTGTAACCACATGTGCAGATTTACCTGACTGATAGAGGACAGTGGCAGCCTCACAAATGCAAAGTTGTATCTTGGACAAGCAGCATTTTCAAAGTGTTTTATTAGTTTCACATATCAGTTAGTAAAGGAAAAAATAAATATTTCTTAAAGGGAGAAATAAAAATGCTTCAAAGGGGATAATTTTCAAGAACTGATTCCAGGAAAAAGCATAAACCAGAAACTGAAACACATTATGAATGGGTCAGTTTTAAGAAAGATCAAAGTTAACAAAAAGCCTTCGAGCTGATGTTTCACAGCTATAGTTTTTGGAAAGTAAGATGGCTCCCTATTGAAATTCCTCCTTTCAAGGCATGTTCTGAAACAACACAGCTTTACTTCTAATATGAAATGAGCTAGAGTTCAGTGGGCTTTTTTTTAACCTCTTGGATCTCTGCTTCCCAAAAATAACTGTTTAAAGAAGACCACACATGCTTTACATTGATCCATACAAAAATTACTGAATAACAGAAGTGTTTAGGTGAGTATCCCTCAAATCTAAAGCAACACTTGTATTTAGGAGAACATTGCTGGTCACAACACACCAGTACTCACAAAGCAGTAAAGCTGACAGGCAACATTACTTAAATGGATTTGTTCATATGGCAGTGTGACTCTTTAACAGAGAATTACTAAATAAGAAAAAAAAAAGGTAAGGAAACAAGCATTAAGCTACTTCCACACTAAGATTTTTTTAAAAATCCCCAAAGATTCAAGACATACCTTCCAAAGAACACTCAGAAAATGCAGCAGCATACAATGCTTATATTTTCAAATTAACAGTTAAAACTTAGAAGAATTTTATTTGCATCTAAGAGATTTTTATTTAAAGATTTGACTTAAAATCTTTTTGAATAATTAATGGTCACAAGTTGGTGAAAATACAGGGAAAATTTAAAAACATGTAATTCACCTGCACTTTGCAGCTGTTCTGAGGTAACAGTCAATAAAGTGAAAGTCTTTGATCTATTTAATTTTAGCTTGGTAATCTGGTTTTGAGGAAATTGTGACATATGTGGCTTTGAATACTCATGATTACTTTGGAAATACTTTATGCTTAATTTAGACAGGTCTTCCATAGAAAGAAATATTAATATTCAGAATGTAATTAGCATAGTAATTTTATTAGTATTTTTGCCAAAGGTTTTGCTTTTATTATCCAATAGCCAAGTTATGCAGCTTGGCTTCTCTTACAGATATCCTTTTTACTGCAAGTGCTCACACTGGCCCCAGCTTCAAAATGGTGATAAGGATGCATCAGTCTGGTAGTGGAAAGGCAAGTAGCATGGGAAATTATTTTTCTCAATTAGAAACCCAAGATCTCCAGATACATGTGCCAATGGAAGACAGAACAAATGGCTTATCATCTCTCACAAGGACAGAGATACTCCTCATGTGGAAACACTCGGTCCTCATGGCAGTCTTCTCCTTTCAGAGTAGGTCTCAACTGCTTAAGCATTATCTTAGGAGAATGATAAGAAGCTGGACAAAAACCCCACCACAACTTGCAGACTTGCAGATTTTCAAACTTGTGCTTCTTCCTGTAAGTTCCAAAGTCCCCCCAAACTTCCAGAAAATTTCTAGAAAATCAATCACTATCATCCAGCCAGACAATGAACAAGCTAAAAACCCTAAGAACACTTCCAGAACAGAAAGACCATACAAGCCTCATTTCCACAAAAAAAAACCTGGGTGGAAGGGTAACAATATGCAGATGGAAGAAATGTTGGTAGAGTACATGGAAGCCATGAACTCTTCCACAGACCTCCCCACATTCTCTGCTACCTGTACCTGCACCAACCTGCTCCCTTTCCAGTGGAAAGCATTCCCAGCAGGTCAGCCTGACACAACTCCTGTGCCAGCTGCAGAGGCAACACGCTTTGACTACAGCCTTTGATCTACAGAAACTCGATTCTGGCACTATTTGGGGCTATTTTCTCTGAGAGCTAGGGAAGTGAGGAATGATATGATAGTTTTGGTGTAGGTTTTTCTGGTCATGGTTAGGTTGGCTGGGTACTTTTGTTGTTTTGTTTCTGTTTTTTCGGGTGGTTTGTTTTTGGGTTTTAGTGGGTTTTTTTGGGTTTTTTTGTGGGGGGGCAGGGAAGGGTGGTAGTGGCTTAAATCTGATGGTAACCAATTCAAACTACAGCCAATTTAGAGCAAGGACTTTGGAGCTTAGTTCAGCAGCTCAGCACTGAAGTGCTTTACAGGTAATTTATTCAGTCAAATTCTTGCAGCACAGCAGTCCAAAAGCCTCTCAGCCTTACAGTAAGATGATGGTCTGACATGGAACATGTGCAGGGAGAAAGGCTCAGAATTTTTTTATTTTGTATCCCTGCATGGCCCTGCTACATAGACTGAAAGCTGCAGTACAGCATTAAATTTCTGTACTAACAGATCTGAATATTTCACATAGCTTGTTTTATGTCTTGGTTCTGGTGAACCCTGGAGTTTTGAGTGAAAGGTTCTTCTAAACACTTCTAAAACACAAAGGGGCAGTGGGGGAGGGGGAACCCCTATTTTGCCCCAAAACTAAAGATGCTAAGTATAAAGAGTCTACATGGATTATATTGTGCCCACCACCACTTTGCTCTCTCCAGCCTAAGGGCACATCACCTTTTTAGCCAACCCAACTGCAAAGCAACTGGGTAAGTTTTCAGAAAAATAAACACTGATGGAAAAATTCTTGGCTTGCTGCATGCTCACTGGCACACATCAGATAGTTTAATATTATGACTACAGCAGTAATAGAGGCTCTGGTATCTGCCAAGTCAAATCCAACCCCATATTTAATATTAAAACCTTATTTTGTCAAAAGAACAAAAATAAACCTTTCAAAAGCCAAGGTCATACATTACATGCCATTCTTAGGTTAAAACTCCCATTATCTGTTCAGCAAATCAGCTCAGAACAAACCACACTGCAGCACTGTGCATACGCTGGAGGAGCCTGCCTCGTTCCTTTAATGAGGTAAGAGTTTCACTGATCATGATATTTAGTTCCAGCAAAAGAATCCAAAGAAATAGAGGCCCCTTTATTTACAGAGCTGTGCAACCAGGCCCCCCCGAGCCCCCCACCACCCCACACTCTGCCAGGCCCTCTTCTGAAACCACACACAGAGAACTGAAAAGCTGCTCCCCTCTGCAGCAGAGTACCCAGGACGTTTTTCACATCAAATAACCCAGCTTAAGAGGATCAAAAGCCAAAGTAGCCCTTTGCTTTAAAAACAGCTCTGAAAACCAGAGGCTTTTCAGTTTAAATCAAAGCTATATGCCAAAGCATTTTCATTCTCACTTTTGCAAGGAAGAAGGGAAGGGTTGCTTCACTGCAGTGCAAATGGCAGTACTTCTGCAATTCTGCTTTTGAAAGCTACACAGCTCTGTACAAGAAGCAGAGTGTATGTACTAGGTGTTTATTTTTTTGAGAGTTTAAGAGTATGTGCATATAAATATATTAGGTGAACCAATCCCTGGAAACGGGAGTTTACATAGGGAAATCACTATGATTATTTCAGCCTGAGAACAACAAGAAAGCCCTTTCAGGCTGTTTGGGGATAGTTAGGACTGCACTTTCAGAAGTCACAGTTGCACTTCCAACAGCTTCAGAGAGATAAACTGACTCTTTTCTGGGAAGCAAGGTCACAGCACTCTGGAATGACTTGTCTCAGACTCAATTTTCAGCTGCTTCAACACTACTTTTGTGAAACCACTTAAGATGTCTTTTACCTAAACTTCTTAACTGCACATTTCCACATCTTCTACAAAGACAGTTTCCTGTTCTGCTGCTGGTGAGCTACTTTGATACCATATTGAAGGCTGCAGAAATACAGTATCATTACATTTCTAAACCTGACACCAGAAAGAGCTGCTGATATTTGTATCAGGACCAATTTTAATTGTACCCACAATCCCCATCCCATCCACCAAAAAATCCTCAACAGAATAATTGCCAATCCATAGCTTTCAGTACTCTAGATCAGCTTCTTGGGATCTTTTCAAAGTGTGAGGAGATGGTCAAACCAAGGTGACAGACAGGATCCACCACTCTGCCTGATGAGAACAAAGCCTGACACCAACAAGAAAAAGCACTTGGGAGTCCAATCCTAAACAGTGTTTTAAGGCTGCAGATCTAATACCTATCACAAAAAGCATCAAGGTACCCAGTGACAAACCTCACAGGTCCTCCCTGAGAATTACTTAAATCACCTGACACATGCATCACTTCCCTTTTACTACCCCCTAAAAAGCAACACAAAGGGTGGTCTCCTGTCCACAACCAAAGGAGAAGACTTCAGCAGCCACTGAGCTAAACACTTCAGCATCTCTTTCTCCTGGGAAGGGTGTCAGGCAAGAGCTGATGTGCCTTAAAGAAGATTATGCCCAGTCAGTCTTCTGAATTCAAGCTCCAGGTGCATTGTGCAATTTCTACCCACCATAAGCAAATGACCCTCAGATTTCAGAGCTTAAAGGAAAAAGAAAAAAAAAGGGAAGAAGAAAAAAAAGGACCCTACCTAGTGCTTCCAGCATCTTGCCTAACAGGAAGCAGTTGTTTTTAGTGCAGCTGTCAAACAGTATAAAACTCTCGTCTGAGAACCCCAATAGCATGCTGGGAGGTTCCTGTAAAGCAATTCCATAAGAAAACAGGCACAGCAACCCCTTTACATAAAAGGCTTAAAAAGTATCCAGAAGAGTAATTTCAGCCAAAACTTACCTGCTTACTCATATTGTCCTGGATTGTCTCCTGACATTTAAAAAAGTATTCATTCACATACAAACTTTTGAGAGAAGCAAGGGGTGGTCATCCGGATGTCAGATGGTTATCTGTTCAGAGTACTTAGCAGGAAATTCCATGAGCTCCTGCTACTCCAAACTTGCACACACAATCTTACTGGACTGCTTTGTAGCTTAATTTAAGAAAAAACTTCATGCATAAGCAGGACAAATATAAACATAAACCGAACAGATGCTCAAAGATTTCTGTTCATGTAAAGTCAGTTGGAAAGTGAGTGACACAGGGCTCAGAGATATCAGTCTGTAGCAGCTGCTGCTTAGAGCTTGCTCTTGCAATACATCATATCAAATGTGTAAGCCATCAACCAAATGGAAAACTCTTCTAGAAAGTTAAATTGTTTTTAGAGATTTATTCCAACATCTAAATCCAAACAGATGCAGAGCACTTACTCTCCAGTTATTTGGAGGAGTTTCTCGGCTTTCTGAAATACTCATGTAGGATCCACTTAGAAAGCTTACACTGAGATAGAGCTGAGTAAAAACTGGTGAATTGATTTGTGCTGGCCAGTATGAAAACAGAATTGTGTTTCACTGAGCTACCATTCAATGAGGGAAGAGCTGTTATAGGGCAGAAGGGGAAGAGGAGACAAGGTACAGTTTCACTCACATATGCACAACACTGATTTCACAGATTTTACTATTCAGCTTCTTTAAAACTCATCCAGTTTCAATCTTGTCCCTGAAACCTGGAGACTCACAGTTTAGATTTCATTTCTACACAACAGATAAATTGTTTTTTCCTCTAAACCTACAGAGTCAAGTCAACCTTATTCATAACTCTGCAGGCACAACTGTTTTATATAGTGCCACTAGATAGTGATCAAACTCTGGAATCAGACCTAGGGATGTGATCCAGGGAACTCAGCCCTCTAAGAAAGCAACTGGAAACTTTTGGAGGTCCCTTCCAATCCAAGTGATCCTACAAATCATTGTGGCCAAGAACACAGGTATGAACTTCTGCTACTGATACTCTGTACCCAGAACTGCACTTGCAGAATCCATAGCTAATAATTCACAAACACTTGAGTTAAACTCATTTTGACAGAAGTGGTTCCTAAAATCAGCTCCTGCCCAACCACCTAGGAAACTGCTCCTAAACTATGCTATCTCCAACCTTGTATGTTAAAGTAAGCCACCATTAGTTTTATGGTCACCTAAATGTGCCAGGCTGCAAGTTCAGGCAATCTGGGGGTTGTTTCTTTGAGGCTCTGCTGTCCATGCCATCAAAGTGGTACCATCTGGAAGGAGGACAAGATCATGCTTAGCTGCTGGAGGTTAATCCCTTTGAGCTCCAGAGGCTTGGAAGCATTATTGTCTCATTCTGGAGAGTGCCAACATACAGTCACACCTGTAGGGATAGTGCTTGCAGATCAAGGGCAAAAGGCTGCAAAGGCTCTATCAGTGCCAAAGAGATGGATCTGCCTCATTATTAACAGGAAACTTCAGAATACTCTGAAAGTGCTCAAACAGCATCCAGGTAACCTAAGTTTGAACCTCCGGTCTGCTACAAACTTCTCATCCTCCTCAACAAGTTACTTAGGGATTTGATTCTCAGATGTAAATAATGATAGTTCCCTGCTTCAAAAAGTAATGTGACACACTCATCATATAGGAAATGCTTATTATGCTCCATCTATCAAGGTCACAAAAGCTGGGAAATTAACTCCACATTCTGCACAGCATGGACAAATACAAAACACGGGAAATGACTAAAACGACCAAATACGAAACAGGAGGTTGCATGGGATATGTTACTCCCTACTCCAGCAAAAGATGTTCATATGAGGGCAGTTTACATTTTCTTTTCTCTATTTTATGGTGCCTGGATGTAGCTATACCAGTAAGTGATGATTTATTCTCGCATTACAGTTATAGCTAAACTGACAAGACCAAACCAGTTCCTCTTCATGATTTCCAAAGCAACTTATTAAAAATCAATAAATCTTTGTGCAATCAAGTAACTAGACTACTGACATGTGTTTCAGCTCAAGGGCTCACACATTTCCCCACAGAGCTACTCTGGCTTTCCACTTCATGGCCAGCAGAATCAGTCCCAGCCCAGGTGAGATGTTGAGAGCAGATTCTGAACCATCACAACCAGCACCACAAGTGAGGCAGTGCTTCTTGACAAAGAAAGTGCAAACAGTTTCACTGCAAAAGCCTGGGAAGTTGCAGCAGACTTGCACCATCTTAATGCACACTGAAAGGAGCTGGAAAGAAAAACTAGGAGTACAATAAGGATTTACAATTGCATTCACAGAACAAGAGTAAAGGCACTAATGAAAAAGAAAACTTAGCAAGATCTGTAACATTTTACTTAAGCTGCCTATTTATGCTGCACTTCAGAACTACTCATACTTTGTTTCTACAAGGCCCAGAAGAACAGAGCTCTCATTTGGCCTGAGCTGGAGGTGATTCTGCCAACAAAACACACAGTCACTGCACGATACAGTGCATTAGACAAGACAAACTTCCATCTGCACATGGATCCCACTTCCTATTGGATCAGAATCCTCAGCTCTGACAGACAGAGAATGGCAATACATCTCCACAGCTTCACCTAAAGGCTCAGCTGCAACCTCACCAGGCAAGAGAACATGAGCAGAGGGCTAGTTGGAGCCAGCGTGGCTGGGAAGGGCAGCATTGTTGTGTTTGGTGAGCAGCCGGGAACAGGGCACCAGCTCTCCTTGCAGTGTCTGCTGGCTCCCTCCGAGCTGCTACTGTGGAAAGTTCTGCAGCTGCGGGAGGAACCTATTCGCATAACAAAAGTGCCTTTCAAAAGCAGGAGGGAGGGTGGAAAGAATATGAAAAAGCCCTCAAAGCCACTGACAGCTACAGTTAGTATTTTTCAGCACTGCCTAAAGGTCTCAGGCGAGGATCAGGACTCCAATACCTTATGTAGAATTTAAACACTGGTGTCTCCCATTACTTTCCTGCTGGCTAAAGAACATACCTTAAGAAAAATCATGCAAGAAGGAAGCTTTAGCATATCCTTGAGCACACTTTTAGAACTCTCATACAATTAAGTTCTCAGCTGCGCATAAAAGGTATTCAGGAGCTTTTAGGAGCCTAACTCCAAAAGCCTGCAAACAGGCTGTAGGCTGTTTGGCTGGTTGGCAAAATGCTCAATGAGAATCAGCAAGGTGTGCCTGCAGCCCAGGAAGTCAACTGTATCTGGGGCTGCACCACCAGAGGTGTGGCCAGCAGGTCGAGGGAAGAGGTTCTGCTCTTCTACTCTGCTCTTGTGAGATCCCACCTGGACTGCTGCATCCAGCGCTGGGACTCCCATCCTAAAAAAACAAGGATCTGTTGCAGCAAGTCCTGAGGATGGCCATGAAGATGCTCAGAGGACTGGGGACATGCCGAGAGAGTTGGGCCTGTTCACCCTGAAAAAGACAAGGCTCCAGGGAGACCTCAGAGCACCTTCCAGTCCCAAAAGGGCTGGAGAGCTGGAGAAAGACTTTTGACAATGGCACAAAGTGACAGGACAAGGGGCAATGCCTTTAAACTGACAGAGAGTAGGTTTAGATTAGATACTAGGAAGAAATTCTTTACTGTGAGGGTGGTGAGGCACTGGCACAGGGCTGTCCAGCAGAACTGTGGGTGCCCATTCCTGGAAGAGTTCCAGGCCAGGCTGGATGGGGCTTTGAGGAAGCTGGTCTAGCAGGGATTGGAGCTAGAAGATCTTTACAGTCCCTTCCAACCTAAACCCACCTATGTCTCTCCACTCCTGATGAATCTCAAATTCAATACCTGATCTTTCACTTCATCAGCTATAGAAACCCAGACAATTCTGCCTTCCTTGGTGAGCTGTTACATAGTCTCTTTTCATTGCAAAGGGTGCACTTAAAATATACTGATGAGCACCATGAGAGATCTTAATCAATTAAGCAGGCAGCAAAAGGTCCTTGGAGTTTGAGCTGTAATTCCAGGGAAAAGAAAGCACTGGACTGCTGGTGAAAGACTCCCAAAAGGGAAACATGAGACATCTGCAATGAAAAGTCTACTACAGATTTTTTTTTAATCTGCCTTCAAGTGTTAAACTTCTTCTGCAAGACTATCTTTCCTTTAAAACACTTGAAACTTCTAGGGCTTGTGAATGTTACATAAACTCTATTTGTTGTAAGATAACGTCCAAAAGGATAAAATAAATCTTTGCCTCTTAAAAATCAAACAAAGGAGGAAAGAAAGTGTCATTACCTCACCACCCCTTCAGTGGCTCCAGGCTTACCCCTAAGAATTTTAATAGTGGCAAAATAGTTTTGCTTCTTGGTCAAACCACTTCAGCTATGGAAACAGCAAAATGGCTCAACTTGTCTTTCAATCAGAAGCAAAGCTGAGAGAGACATGTTAACTTACAGCATATTTCAGTATTGCCTACATTTGAGTGCAGCAAGCAGGAACACTCTCTTCGTGTTCCTGACCACTTTTGGAGGAATAACCTGCCCAGTAAAAAACACAGAGGTCAGCATACAGCTCATCACAACCATTCTGTTAGAGAAAATCCCCCATTTATCTCTGAACACTAAATACTTTGCTTTTCTGCTTAATGTTACTCTTCTGGGTAAAAAAGGAATTCAAGGCCCAGAGACATATTATTTTTGCGTAATAAGGTTATACATATGGATTCAACTTAGCTAGGAAATGTCAACTTAAGGCTTGTCTTCATGAGGAAATTTACTGTAACTAGTCTACCAGTATAATTATATTGCTGTAGTTCTACTGGTAAAATTCCCCTGTTGAGCCTTATTCATAACAACAGCTGCCTTTATGGTTTATTTTTGTGGACTATGCCAAAAAAGGCCCCTGCTCCAGAAAGGCCACAACAATTTACATGGGAGGAGGGGAAGGAGCGGTGCCAGTGTAATTGGAACAGTAGAAAGAATAACAGTATAGAAATGGCAGTATTTCTTTATACAATGAATTATTTGATACCAAAAAAAAAAGAGTGACATTCTGTAAGAAAAGTATACTGTACATCAGACCTCATGGCAGGTGAGGTATGTGCCAGTTTCGTGCTCCATTTCATAGCTTTGGTAAAGGCCCCCAAGCCAGACACTGCTGTGCATCAGCCCCTCCCAGTGCATCCCTTTGTTCTCGCCTCCTCCCCAAATGCTGCAGTGCATTTTCCCAGGAGTACTCTTTTCCCCCCATTCCTTTATAGAAGCAATGCCTTGCCACCCAGCAACTGCCCAGGGGCCCTTGGACTGACCCTCCAAAACAAATGGGCATTTAAGACCAGTCCCTCTGGTTTACAGTTTGCATCTCAGGGACCAGGGATAGCTGGAAAGCAAAGAGCACTTTTTGCAAAAAGGATTTTAAAACAATTGCCCTTCGCTTCGGCAGTACAAGAATGCTGAGCTAGACAAAACAATGAGCCATCTGTGCACTCTTCCCTCCTTCCCTTGTCTGTATCCTCTGAGCTTAAATCAGAGCTCCCCAAGAATGGCCGAGTCCCCCTTCACCTCCGCCCACCCTGTTTACATCCTGAAAAAAACAGTTTTCTGGCCTATTTTTTTCCTTTTGTTCTTAAGAGCCCTTGCAAAATCTTCCTTTAAACCTCAGCCCTTTGTCAGGTGGTATCCCATCTACCCAGCTTTGTCAAGTGTTGAAAAAATGCCTCCCACCAGTGATCCGTTCCTTGTTTACCATCCCTAGAGGCAGAGTGGCACTCAGGAGCCCTACTCACCCCTTTGTCCAAGGAAGGCAATACCATCTGAATGGGAGACCACCAAGATTTGCAGCCCTCTTTTGTTAGCCTGGTGTCACTGCCTATTGGGCCTTGATTCAAAATTGAGATGACAGTAGAGAGGCAGCTGAGTTAGGTCATCACCACGGAGCATAGAAGAGAGAAACACCAATAGCTCAAATTTCACATAAAATTGGTAACTTTATTATCAGTGGTAATTTGTTGTTACCAATTATAGTCAAAGACTCATCAAGAAACATGCACTATTCTAGTACTAGTCAAGAAGGCATGTTTCTAACACTAAAAATGCATTGAAGAAAAAACAAAGGGGATTAGGTATGAATAACAGCCTTTGGATCTATTTCTTCAAACCTTTATTTTGTTAGTATCTCTATTCCAGGCAGCAAATGGATTAAAAAATGTCAATGAATGTCAATGATCTCACAGCTGGAATGGCTGCGCCGCTCAAAAATACTTTAACCTTCATGTCGCACTGAAAAAAAAGCTGACTGTTTTTTAATTCTTGATTTTAAAAACATCATAAACAGATCTTTACCACATAAAGCAACCTTTCACTAGAAGACCCAGTTTTGATCCCCAGTCGCTTCTCTTTCTAGCAGGCTGAACTTGCTGGGAGAGCAGAGCCTGCAAACTCTCCCACATCTCCACTCATTGGAGATCAGAGTAAGGAAGCCATGTCTCAGATCAACTCTCCTCCAATGTGCCAAGATCATCAATGTTCTGTTGGCAAAAAGACGCCATAAAATCATCCACTTTGAGCACTATGCCCCTTCCCTGCAAGGCAGCAAGAGGCTCATCCTAACAGGATGCAGCACTGGAGCACAGACCCACAATCGAACAGGAAGTGGTGTTCGCCTTCAATGCTCAGCACTAAACCTTCTTCCAATCTTTTTCCTTTTTTTTTTTTTTTTTAATTGAAAACAGTCCTTCTTGTAAATTCAACTACTGCACTGTAAACGTTAAATGAATTTCCTTCAATGCTTCAAAAAACCATTCCAAATCTAGCACAGTTCAAGAGTGGTCTGGTCCCACAGCCCCTGCATGTAAACACAGATAGACCGCAGCACAAAGCAGGCTGCTCTCTGTAGGTGGCCCACATCTTCCATTTCATTAAGGGTACTAACTACCTCCAGCAAGTGACATTTGGAAGCCAAGTGCACTCTGCCTTGGAGGAGGAAAATCAGATTTCCCTGCAGTGACCATAGCTTCAGGGGGGGTCTGCCTCCAGCAGTGAGACACAAGCCTTAGAGGGTTCTGGTGCATGGCAGCCACTGGAGGGACACCCTCAGTGGGACATAAATAGGCATGATGGTTTAACTCGGTTTTTTGTAATGTTTTTGTCTGGGAAATAGAGAATTGAACCCTACGTGATCACACTTGTGCATATGTTTCATTAAAATGTCTAAACTCATTGGTCAAAATCAATCCAGTCTTTCAGAGCAAGAGTTGTTCCAAAAATGTCACATTTCTGCAAAGTATGCAAAAACAAATAGCCAGACAGAAGAGAAGGATCTACAGGTATTCCCAGTAAGCAAGTTTAAGTAGAACCACACCTGTATTTCCAAAGAATCCACACAGGTGAGACTTGTTCAAAGTACCTTAATTTTAAGAAAAGCTCATTCTAACTCTTATCTTTATAGGTATGAAAAGAATCTAATCACAAAAAAAAAAATCAATTAAAAGACAGATTTTATTGTGCTGTGCATCTAAACTACTCTTTCCTACTCTGACAGATTCTCAAATAAACTACCATTGAAAGAAAACACTTTTTTGTTACAGAACTCCCTAATTCTATGGCCTCTCCCTTTGCACTCTGTCGTGAACCTTCCTCTCTCCCCTCTGCCTCAGACAGAAGGCCAAATGAAAAAATAAGCATTACATTTGGGATCAGCCTTTGATAGGCAAACAAGACCTGGGAAGAAAAAGGAAGTCCAGAGTATGTTGCCCACCTTGGACCCTCTCTCCTCCAAATCCTACCTTTTGTACTGCTTTCCAAAACTGATGCTCACTGATATCCTCTTCCATGAAATTCTCTTCAGCTGGGGCAGATGTTTCACCTCCAGCAACGTCTCAAGGTAGACATGCTGAACTTTACAAATCTTATCTGAAATATGGATCTGCCACCTCTCTCTAATTTACCATCTTCCAAAAGGCCCTCTGTTTTATCATGAAAACAAAGAGGGGCAGAGTCACTCACTACCATTTTAAAAGCATTCAGTTACCTTGGAGCTTGGTGTAATATTTCAGCAGTGCTTTAGGCATGTGGTTTATAAAGCACTTAGGGACCCATTAAATAGCAAAATTTAAGGCTAAAGGCTGGCAAGCTGAGGGCAGTGAGCTTTTAAATTTATGAAAGGCTACGGAACTAAGAGGCCACTAAAGTGATAGCTGTCAGCACCACTCCATCCTACATTCATGCAGGTTCAAAGGAGAAGCCAGCATGCACTCAAAAGAAAGAGAGGACTCATTCCAACTTCCAGGCTATTTTCTAAATACTCTTTTCAAACTCCTTTTATACTCAGAAAAAGCCTTCCAGAAAACATCCACCCCTCTGCAAGCCTTGTATTGGTTACCTGATCCACTTTTGCGCTCCTTTTTCTTCCTCCCAACTCTAACAAGCATCCTTGCCCTTTTACAAGTTAAGGTCATTCAGAGGATCTATACAAGCAAGCAGAACACAAGCTGGACTGAAGATCTTGAAAGGCTCCTGCTTACCCTCACCTTTAATAGGGAGGCACCACCCACAGAGACAACACGTTATCCCGGCATGCACCGCTCCCTCCTGATCCAAATGGAAAGCAGCACAAATCAAAAGGACCACAGCAAGTTGGAACCTGTTGTCTCAGCGGGTGGTACCCTGCATCTGTAATAGAGATGAAGGCAGCTGTAATCTCTCTGGTTTTATGCAAATGGGATGCTGCACTTGGGCTCCTGGCTAGGGGCCAGGAAAAAAACAAAACCAAAAAACCCCAAACCCCACCACCCTTGTCAGTATGAAGCTGATGTAGTAAACATCAAAACACAGTTGGCATGTCACTTTGTGGGATGTGGGAAGACCACAAATAAAAATCTTATCTCAATCTATCCATAATTTAAACCTTACTTTCTATTTCAGCTCTGAATTACAACCCTGCAATTTTAATACAAATAAGACTATTCAAGGTGTTCAGGAATTCTATTGCATCATGGTTTTCACTTTCCATGCACTTTAAAGTGTTCAGAAAAGGAATGAGCACTCACACTACAGAACAGTTAAGTGAAGATTCAAACCTTGGCCTTAGAGCAAACTGAAGTCAGAAGCCAGTATGGGAAAAACACATTTTCCTTCTTAGTCCCTGGACAGCCCTGCAAACCTGTGCCAGCACAATCTGGGGCTGGTAAACACTGTGGCACCATTGTCATCTAGTCCAACCTTCCTGATCATGCAGGGTAATCCCAGAGCACATGGCACAGGATTGTGTCCAGATGGCTCTTTAGTATCTCCACAGCCTCTCTGGACAATCTGTTCCAGCACATGGTCACCCACACAGTAATTAGGTTCTTCCTCATGTGCAGGTGGAATTTCCTATGCATCAGGTTCTGCCCATTGCCTCCTGGGTCAGAGACTCCTGAGGGAGTCAGCTGAAGCTGGCATTGCCACTGATGGAGTCTGAGTCCAGCTACACCTGCTGATGCTGCCTTCCTTGTGCACCTGTTCTCCACCAAGGAAGAAGTCACCATAATGATTGTAAACTGCAGGAATGATCTGTCCCTTGACCTCACTGATGGCCTGGCATCAGAGCGCAAACTGCCAGCTGAGGCACTGGCTTTGGGCAGACACACAGGGACATGTTCCTTGCTGCTGGCATTGCTGTGGGCAGCTGCTGCCAGCAAGGGGTGGAGAAGAGTGCAGGACTCAGCATCTCCTCTCCCACAACTGCACTGGCCACATGCCTCCTGCCAGCACGCTGCACACACTCACCACTGCAGTGCAGAATCTCTTCAGAATGCAGAAAAAAAAAGGCCCTACTTTAACCCTGCTGAATAGATTCAAGAAGTCACACGTTTGTTTTGATTAGAAAGAAGATAGAAAAAGCTAAAAATTGAGTATAACTTGCAAAAACATACTGGAAGGATTTCTGCTGCCACTCAAGTTGTGCAACACGCTCAACTGGAGAGACTTATTTCCATGCAAGCAGCTTGGCATGAAATCCCACTGAAAGGCCTGTGGTTCCCCAATGCTGTCATGACATCATGATTTAGGATTTTTAGAGCTATCAGCCCAGCACAGCTGGTGTCATGGTTGCCATTATACCATGAAACACTGAGGGATTTTAAATGAAAAAGGTTTCCTTGTTTTAAATTCTTAAGATTTCTTCCATCTTATTCTACAGATTCTTAAAACCAGACTGGTTCTGTAAGCAGAGTATAGCTGATACATAAGCAGAGCAGGAAACAGTGCTGCTTTAACTGAAAATAAATCTGTCAACAAGAAGGCACAGGGAGACCTCTACTTCAGACTTTTCAGGTTCTTATTAAAAAATATAAATTAAAGTCAACATTTTCACATTATTTGCTACATCTGTTTGCTATTCCATTATAAATAAAAATACGGGGTCTCCAATTCAGTGTTAGTCCACTCAAAAAAATCAAAAACTCCTTTTCATTTAATACTGCATTATAATTGTTCTAAACTGTACTGTATTACTATGAGAGGTCCACAAAAAGTAAGCTACATGTTACCCAAACTGGGCAATTAACAAGACCTTTGGCAGTGTTCTGTCTTTTCCTTTCTAAAATATGAAGGACAGCAAGGCTATGGAAGCACATCCCTGTTGTAGGAATCCTGCTGACTGTCACAAGTAGATCCAGCTCTGCACTCTTTGTAGACAGCTTGGAAACAACAACAAAAAAAATACAAACTCTTTCCTGTCTCCAGAGGCCAGGGCAATTGAAGAGTGCCACCCTGGTTTTAAAGGAAATACACCAAAGACTTAAACAGCTGCCCTGCAACCCCATGCTCCTGCCAACCATTCTACAGCACACTTTACCTGGGACAGCAGAATTCCAAAGCCCTTCAAGCAAAAGAGAGACATATTTTCTTAAACAAAGCTTTATTAAATTCCCTGTCAGAGAACAAGAACCTCCTGAGTACATAGGAAAATCCACCACATTCCTGCAGTGTGCACCCAGGGCTGGGCTGGTGACGTGCAATTCCCACAGCCATCAAATTTCCAGAGCTGTTTTAACAAACAAGAATTGCTCTTGGGAATGAGAATGGCTGATGAGGGCTCAGCTCCTTTGAAAATCTTCTCTCAGCCAGTCTACAGTGCTCACATACCAGCTGGTAACTTCAGGTTCAGTGTTTAGGAGATGAGTAGGTCTTGACAGCTCTACCACATGCACAATTGTATATTAAGGCTTTGGGACACAAGGTAGAACCAACCTACTCGACAATACTATCAATATTAAATACTATTAAGCTTTGTAGCTCCAAGAATGAGGCTAAATTAAAGGTGACAGACTGCAGACAGCTGACCATCTCAAGGCAAGTGACACAAGGACAGTGCTGTGCAGCTGGGGATGCTATTCCAGCCAGAAGGAAACACACACCTGATCTATGAACAAAAGTACCATGTAAATATCTACACGTTCACACTAAGATCTCTTGGGGGGGAAGGAAGCCTTAAACTTCATTTCTTTCACTTGCCCTACTTTTCCTCCCAAACTGGGGTTTGTTGTTAATGGTTGCTTAAATGTCCCAGGCAGATCTCTTTGACATTAGGGTCCTGTATAAACTCCAGACTTGTTTTCTGAAAAATAGTTCTGTAATCACAAACACAAGGAGGAAAAAAACAGGAGAAACTGTCTTGAGGAATGGGTAAAGTTAAAGAAACTGCCCAACTGCTGCTGTTGCAAGAGAAACACTGATGGAAAAAAAGCTGGTGGCTGAATCTTAACCAAGACAAACAAAAGGAGGAAAGCTTGTGTGAACAAACTGGATCCTTTGCTGCACCATTCATCAAGGACTTTTATCCTGCAACTATAACACAGTGCAAAGATAATTTCAGTAAACAGTGACAGCAGAAACATTGTGCCATTTCTGGCTGGCTAAAAGACCATGCTCACAGCCCCAAAATCATGATGGCCTGGCTACTGCTACTCACTTCAACTGGAGTTAAGGAGTAAGGTCAGCTAATGAAAGAATAGGGTTAGCTCATGCTGCCTGCTCGGTCTAATGCAAAGTCCCTGCTAGAAACCATTCATACCAGCAACCTAAGATAATAATTTAATTACTGGAGAAAAGACAGTCAAACAATTAGAGTTTTAGGCTTCTGTTACACAAATTGGCACTTAATACAGCATCCACTGGAGTGGCAGTCTGCTGACAGTAACACTGCTGTGCCAGCAACAGCAAAAATGCCCTTACAGCAGTTTTCCAGAGGAAGGCATTTAACATGCACAGGGAGAGGTCAGGATTTAAGTGTACAACCATAACAGATTACAGAGTGTGAAAAACACAACAAGACAGACAGTTAAAAGAAAATTTCCCAACAAGTTAAAAGAAATTTAAACAAAAACCCACTCAACACTGAAAGGAAATATACTGCATTCAAAGCCTGCAGAGGGAAACATAGAATGTCTTCTACATGCAAGCACAGGCCTACGTCATTGTTTTTGAGACCAGGGCTAGGGTGTTCTCAACAGAAAACCAGCTGTTCAAACAATACGAGCAGCAGGACAGGGGTTTACCTACACACCCCCAAAACGCAACACAAAACTCAACACACAGCTACAGAACCTAAATGACACTTACTCATGTACTCTGTTGTCTCCATACAAGTCACTTAACCCAAAGCTGACGTAGTGCCAGTGCTCAGGAACATTCAGTGCTGGGTTTCCCAGGTTTCTGTACATGCTAACATAGTCCAGAGGGTCAGGTCCTCCCAGCCTGCGTGAAAAACAGAAATATTCATACATAAGTTAGTTCACTCAAGACAAAGGATAAGTCTCCCCAGGTGCTAGAAGAGGTTGTACAAAGACCTAGTTTAAAACAAAAATTAGAATTTTCAAATTACCTTAAAAAAAAAAATCATGAGGAAGGTTAAGTCCAGAAAGCTTTGAGCACAGGAAGACAAAGTACATGTGTGCAACATGCTAAAAATGTTTTTAATGTTAAAGCATAAAAACCTCTGGAAAATCATATTAAAGCTTCCACAAAACACAAAGAAAATTGAAAAACTGTACTAGTAAAAGAGCAATGGCTATATCTGCATTGCAAACTCTTAATTCAGTCCAGAGGCACATACCTCAAAAAAAAAGTGATGCTATTCCAAGCAGACTTTGAAATTACTAAGTTTTGAGGAGAGTAATCCATACTTCTGAACACAGACAAAATAGTTCAAACAGTGGAGGAGAAAAATATTAATTCAGTAAAACTAGCAGCAAAACTTCTAAAAATACACCACTTGCATTAACCAAGAATGTAAAAAGCACCACTGTACCCTCTGCATCAGCATTAGAACGGCTTCCTTAAAAGAACATAACTCAAAAGTTAATGCAGCACAGGCAGGTTATGCTACAGAGCAACCAGCAAAGCCTGCAGCCACCCTTCCTGCTACAAGGCACAGGGAATTGAGGCTGTGTGCCAGCAGAGAGCAGAGCACATCCTCCTGCCACTCGCGTCACCTCTGTCTGAGCAAAGACAGGACAACTCCCTGCTGAAGGAAGGAACATGCTGGACTGTGTTGCTGTTTGCCCTGTCAATCACAAAACACCTACCACAAGCAGTTTTGGCACAGCTGAGCAGCTGTTTAACCACTTTGTGCCTACAACACAGTGTCTTCAAGTAGAACTCCCAGAACAAGAAAATCCAAACTCACACGACCCCATTCACTGGAACAAATGATTCTACACATCAATTCCTCTCATGTCTATTGTCTGAGACAGACACTGACACAATCATCTGCAGGCTGCAGGGCATGGCTGTCCTTCCTTCACTTGTCCTGAGGGTTTGTGTATCATGATACACAGTCTCCGTGGCTGGACAGATGGATCCAGCCCTAGTGACAGCGAGACACTGTTTTATATTCTCTGCCCTCCTCCTGTTGCCCAACTTTATCAAGTCTGTACAAAACAGCTCATCAGCTTGGTGCACTAAAAGGCCTCTCTACAGGTGCGCTGTGCTGCCTTGCTCCTACTGCTGCTGGCAAAAAACCAGAGCAGTTGTCTAACATGACTGACTTTACGTAGGACAGCTTCTCCCTCCTAAGTCATATATTACCATCATGGTGACTGACACCAGTTGCAGCTTCTCCAGCAGGTCAGTCGAGGATGCAGCCCAGGATACTGGGGCAGGACAGAGGGGATGAGCAGCTCACCCCCAGCAGTGGCACAAGTGTCCACTGTCAAAGGCTACATCAGAACAATGCAGCCTGCTCATATGACAAGTGGCATCTTCACGGCATAAAAGGCAAAGTGGTGAGCAAACATGGGGAGAGTGTATCAGACCCCAGGATGGAGCTGAGTCTGATCTTCAGCAGACACCTGAAAAACTCTTTTCAAAGTCTAGCAATAGTTTGAAACACTCAGGAAAAAAACAAGTCCCCTCTGACACCCTTTTCTCACCGGTTCTCTCTCACTGGCATCAGGTCACACTGGAGTCTGAGGTCTCTACCAGAAACACCCATCCAGGTGGCTCTGTTCAGAGCAAGGCATCTATGTCCTGGTCAGTGCTCAGCCCTCCAGGGATCCATGATGGAAGCAGTCAGATGGAAGCAATTCCAGCCAGGATGGTCACTCACCCTGGAGGAGTGGCAGTGACCAGCAGCAGCCACACACAATTATTACTGGACTGGGAGGATCTGGAGTGAGGGAGGTTCATGCACTGACCAGAGTGAGAGGTTAGTCATGGTCAGAGCAGCTGTGTGGGCTTTGCAATGAAGGGAACACTGCTAAGCAACCAGCATCTCCTACATAAAGAAAACCTGCTTCCAAACTGGGTTTAATAACACTTCAGAAGTCAAACAATCAATGCTGGAACACTGCTGACACAGGCACTCACACTGACAACACACAAGAGAAACCTCTATACTGCCCTTTTCAGGACAGGGACTATTCCATGAGCACATGCTTTTCCCTAGGGCTACTCAAACACAATTGTCAGGTCTGATGCAGATGGCAAGTCCGGCCTAGGACAGCCCCAGGCAAGCCAGACACCTCTCCCTCACTCCTGCCAGCAATCCTGTGTTTGTCTCCAAAGGCCAAACTTTTCTGGAGACCTGCAGCACCAGACCACCAAGAGGTGGCCACACAATGTGGCACCAGGTGGCCTGGAGAAGCTGAGCTCAGCCCTGCCCAGAGTTCACTACCAAGTGGTTCACATGCTGCTCAACGATCCAGCCACACCATCTTTACTCGCTGAGAAATCTCACTTGGAAGAGATGTAGACTAAAACCCTGCAGCAGTGACTAATTAAATTCCAAACAACACATATCCAAGCCATACACCTATCCCAAAACCACCGCAACTGCACAAACATTCAGCATGAGCTTTAAGCCAGCTACCTGCAGTAACCCAGCCATGGCAATAATGCTCACCAGAGGTTAGTCAGCACAGATATTTATCCAGTTTCGGTGGCAGGTTTCACTGCTCCCTGTCGGCACTGCTGAGGTACATCCTCCTCCCGCCCACGGCCGCCGCGGCAGGGTTCGACCTTGTATCACAATCTGCATATCAGTACATGCACTCACACAAAGAGCTGGAAGCGTTGGAGGATTTTATTAGGAAGGGCCCAACTTCAAAGCCAGAGGTACAGTACAAATTTGTTACATTCTCTATTCATGGAGCTCATTCAGGAGCAGGAAGGGCAGCCTCAGGGGAAACCCTGTATTTGCATCTGCACCAAGAGCCTTCTTTCGACTGATGTTAAGAGCGCCCTGAAGTTTGTGTGGAAGGAGAAACGCAGAGGAAAGAGACCCACAATGGAAAGACATCGGAAAACTCCTAATTCATTCACCCTGAAAAGTCCTTAGTGTATTGTCTGTAGCCACTTCCCAGCAGCTGACAATAGGATTGCTTTTCACAGCTACCTTTTAACAACCCTTCAGAAGTAGTGTGTGATTCCCAAAAGGCCACAGACCACAGCTCACTGCACAGGTTTTTGAGAGTATGGCCTAAATTTAAGACAGGTGATAAAAACCCAGTAGTCGAGCCCAAATTACGCTTATTTGAAAACCTATCACAAAAAAAGAACAAATTTGATTTTTTCACCAGTAATTCCACGCAACAAGATATTTCAGTTTGAGATACTCTACCATATTTTATAATTAAAGGGGATACTGGATATCCATCTTGGTGCACGGCCTTCACAAAGACAGACAGAAATTCTCCCAAGAAGTTCTGATTGGATCCTAAGCTATGCAAAGAGCATTTTAAAAGACTATTAAATAAACCACATGGCTAAACCCCTTTGTGCAACAGGCATGGAGTTCTGCAGATTCTCCAATGTTACACAGTTAGGATCTGCTCTGATCTGCAAGCCGAAGACTACAACTTCAGCTCCCTGAACAAAAAAAACAAATCGCTGTTAACCATAGTGAAACTGATACATATAATTAAAAGCTGATTAGTGTTACAATATTTCTTCTAAGGCAGAGAACTTCATTCAGCCATTTCCTCTTCTAATTTAACCAGCGAATAGCTGGCAGCCCAGGCAGAGTAGGAGAGAGAGTGTTGTGGCAGGAGTCGTTCTACCAGACATAACAAAACCAAGCTCCAAGTTTCACCCAACAACAGGAAAGAAAGAACTTGTGGCGCCCATGGAGGCTTTACCTCACACAAGCATTTCCTGCCCAGGACAGCAGTAGGAAGCTCACCTTTACAACAGAAGCTCTCAGCTCTCGCTGCTGGCTGAGCTAACAGCTGGAGGAACCACTAAGTGGAAAATGCCAGGATAAACAGGCCTTCACATTACTTCTTACTTGCAACCTGCCATCACTGCCAGCAGTAATCATTTTAGTGTTTGAGCTCCAACTGCAGCAAAACCCTCATCAATCCCTTAGGCAACAAGGTTTCTTCCCAAACAAGGGTCTTTGCCATTCTTCACTATAGACCTAAATTTCCCTCAACCTCCACAAATCCTACACCCCATAGCCAGTATGCTTTAAGCTGTTGATAGAAAAGAAGTGCTAACGTGACTGGAAACACTTCATGAGTATCTAAGATTACACATAAGTGTGAAAACAGACTGATCAGACCACCACCAAAGTACTGATGTGCACAGATGACTAAGAAATTATTTATATTTTGAAGTCTCAGATTTGCAAAATCTTATGTCAGCCCACTGCGCCATTTTAATACAATACTCCCCTAGGCAATAAAGGCTAACAGATAAACTTCTTGCTAGAATCACTTAAAAACTACACTTCTGTGGAAAACAACAGCAATAGCTTTGTCTGTCAGAGCAGCACACAGGCAGGATGTTGTTCTGCTGTTGCTCAGGACTCTAATTAGATAAAAACATACAGGTTGAAATGAGCTGTAAATAAAGAAGTTCAGCATTTAGTTTTTTCAAGTGCTGGGGTAGGGACTGGCCAACGTCATGTAAAGCAAACTTTCAGGGGTGATTGATCATGTTCCTTAGCCCCAGAAGAGGGGGCTGAGCAGCTAAGCAACAGCAAAAAGCAAAAGGAACTCCTCTACACACGGGATTAGACGCTAGACACTTATCTTGATAGCTAAACATCCAAGAACTTCCTTCATGCCACTCTCCCACATAAACAACTGCTGTTCCTGGTGTCAGACACTGTGTCAGCAGAGACACTGCACAGCAGATCCACAGTCTGTGATAAGGCATGGCTGTGTAAGGCCAAGCGAAGCTGGCACTGACTGCCCCGTGGGCTGTATGGGTACACAGGGCAGTGTCCGGCCTGCAGGCTGCAACGGCGGCTTCACTCTGGTCAGTGCTGCCACACTGGAACCGCAGGGTCCCGGCCAGAGACAGAGCTCCTGCCTCCTGCCCAGGGGGAAACTCCAGACCCTCACCTTCTGTGGGAACACCTCCACTGAGTAACACGCACTCCCTTTTCCTAAGATCTGTCCCAGCTGGGGCCTTCATCAGCAACCCCTCACTCAGGGACCCTCCAAATCACCCCAGAAACCCCAATGCACTCTCCTGATTTCAGTGCACACCTCTCTAGACCCTTCTCCTACTGCCAGCACATTCTCCCCAGGAGCCCCCTCCAAACGCACGCCCCAGGCAACCGACTGCACCCCCAATCCCTCCATCCCCCGACCCGCTGCATGTCCCCAAAACTCTTGCAACTCACACCTAGCACAGGACGCAATCCCCTGTCCCTCTCCCCTTGCTGCAACCCTCCCCAGCAACTCCAGCTTACCCCGTGCAACGTCCCCAGCCCCCGGGCTTCTCCCAAACCTCTCCCGCTCCCACCACTCCTCCCAAACCCGCTCCTATCCCACACAAGGCGCCGGCCCCAAGGCTCCCCCCGGCTCCACGCAAGACCCCGGCCCCATCCAGGCCGCCTCACCAGTATTTGAGGATGGCGGTGACCTGGAGCGGGTTGGGCTGGTCGGGATAGAGGCGGCGGCATTCGCCGTAGATACCGTGCAGCCCCGGCGGGAACAGCGACGGGAAGGATGCAGACCCGGACCCCGAGCCGGACCCCGGCGCGCCCGCGGGGGGCCCCCCGCCCGGCCGCACGCCCTCCATGTCCCAGAGGCGGCTGGTCCCGCCCGTCCCAGTTGGTGCCGAAGCCGCTCCGCTCCCGCCAGGCGCTCCCGGCCCGGCCCGGCCCGGCCCAAGCGGTTGCGTGGGGCCGCGGAGGAGGGGCGGGGCCTACTGCCGGGCCGCCTGAGTGACAGACCAGCTCCGCCAATGGCGGCGCTGCGCGGGGCTCCGCGCGGAGGGGGTGGGGCCCCGCTGCAAAGGTGGCGTGAATGACAGGAGAGGCTGACCAATGGAAGCTCGCGACCCGGAGGGCGGCCGCGCCTCTGTCCCCGCCCCTCGCTGCGTTGCGGGCGCGCCCCCTAGCGGCGGCGCGGGGGCCCGCGGTGGGCGGGGCGATGGCCGCGCGAGGCGGTGGCGGGAACGCGGAGCGGGTCCGGGGGGAGCGTGAGATCCCGCCCCGGGGCAGGCCTGTACACAGGGCGGTTCTTACTGCTGTCTTTACACCTCCTCCAGTGCTCAGGGCACCTCTCCTCTCCCCGTGCGATCTCTGTGTCTGTAGGGCTCTTGCAGGCAGCTGGAAGCTGGCAATGGGTGAAGTTTGGGGGCTCACACTGACGATCTGGCTCATTCCTGAGCCGCAACTACAACGGTGGCCATGCAAAGCCAGGTATGTACATGTGGATGGTGTGTGCACGATAGTCCCACACGCCTTTGCTACAGCAGGGTACTGCTTGTTAATCAGCAAATAGGAAAAGATGAACTATAGAGTGCTCAGAGGAGAGGGTGGGAGCTCATGCTCGCATTTCTCATTTAAATAGGTGAGAGTTTATTCTAAAAACATTAATGACACCATTTGGGAGAACACACGTGGTCAAGAAGCTGACACCAAGTGACAATCCCCTGAAAGAGGAGGTGAGCAGTTGGTGTCCTCACTTCTCACAGTGAAAAATGTTTCACTTGTCCTGTTACTGTGGTACTCCTTTTTGTGACATCTGCCCGAGTCAGCTGCTACAGTCAGCTGAGAAGGTGAATGTAACAGAGTATGTATGAAAGGCTGTGTTGGCTCCACACACCCATAAAGATTGTCTCCTGGCATTCACTGAAGTGATACAACACTACCCTTAATTCAAACCCCTCAATCCTCTTGTACAAAAGCTCCCTCTTGTAGACTAGGGGAATGGGGAAGGTTGCTAAAGATAAACATCGTGCATGAAATTTATCTACTGGGGCTAAAGCTAGGAACTACAAGAGAAAAGTCCATGTGTGCAGGAGAAATGTGGGACAAGACAGGTGAATCAAGCATTCAGGTGTTCCCACTGGCATGGAAGTCCATTTTAATTAATTTCAAGACCCAGAGTTTCAGACATGGATTATTCCGAGTGCTTTTAGAATACTTAGTCAATAGAAAATGACAATGTGTTCATTGTCCAATACTGACATGTTCATGATGTGCATTCTTTATACTGACACCTCCTGTGTGGCTCTCGTGCCTCAAAAATTGAGAGAAACTGGTATTTCCTGGAGGGAACAGATGTGTTATGACCAGTAATTCGTAAAGATGATCACATGAAATTATGGGACAGTAAAACACTTTCCTTAGTCATAGATCCCGGCTACAGAAGTTGCCTTTTCTCCTTTCCTATTAGAAAAAATTAGGCGAGGGGAAATCTATTAAGCATAAGCCAGCCAGTTGCGATGCAGCATTCTTGGTGTAAGTACCCAGCTGTCTCCTGAACCGCAACACCCACCGGTTTCTGGGCCGTGGATGTGTCCGCAGAATTCCCTTTTTCCGCACTCCGCCTCCCAGCACGCCCCGCTCCTCCGCCGGCCTACAATTCCCAGCATGGCTCACTCCCGGCGTCGGCCTACAGCTCCCGGCATGCCCCGCTCCCGGCGCGTCTCCCCGCTTGGCTCTGCGCAGCGCCGGACTATAGCTCCCGGCAGGCGCCGCGGCGGCAGGAATACATCACCCAGGCGGCGCCGCGTCGCCGCTCCGCGCATGCGCCGCCGAGGGCTGGGGTGTTGCTCCCTCACGGGCGGCTGCGGCGGGTCCTCGCCATGGAGTCCTACGATGTGATAGCGAACCAGCCCGTCGTGATAGACAACGTGAGTGCGGGCGGCCGCGCGTCCCGGGAGCGGGGAGGGCCCGCAATCCCTTTGTCATCGGGGCGGCCGCGCCCCGCCCGCCGCCGCCCCCCCACATCGGCCGGCTCGGCCGCCGCCTCCGGTCCTCTCACGGCGCCATACGGCGTCCTCGGGGGGCGGGGCCGCTCGCGTCGGCGAGTCGCGATTGGCTGGGGTGACTGGCAGTCACCTGCAGCGGGGCCGCTGCCCCGCGCTGGGGGGCGCAGCCCCCGCTGCCGCCAAGCTGCCGCTGGTTGGGAGGGGCGGCGCTCCCCCATTGGCTGAGATAGCTGTCAGTCAGCGGGGCTGCCCTCTGCTACCTGCCGGAGCGGGGCGGGACTGTCGCCAGAGCACCTGCGTTCATTGGCAGCTGCCGCTGTCAGTCAGGCGGGGCTTCCCCGGTCCCGCCCCACCCCTCTTTGTGCCGGGGGGACAATGGGGGTGCCGGGCCAGGCCGTGGCCGCACTCCCAGCGTGCTGTGGGGCCGGCCTTGGCCAGGGTTCCAGCGTGCTCCTGACAGGCCGTGGATACACCTCAGGCGAGCTCTGGGGGTGCTGGCGCTTCCCTGGCCCATGCAGGACATGGAGCTCTCCAGGCAGGCACCCCTCACAGGCCCAGCGAGACAGAAGCCTTGACCTCTTGTACTGCCCCTCCTCCAGCGCATCCAGCGCACTGGTCACAACAAGGCAGTGCCGTTCCCAAGGCATGGATTCCCGTGCCTTGGAATGCCACTGCTGACGGATCTGTGCCCAGGGTTGCATCAGCGTAGTGTGGTGGTGCAGATGGCTGCTCCAATGTGCTGATGCTGCTCATTAGCACAAAGCAGACCGTCATTCTGTGTGTGTAATAGCTCTGCGGGAGATGAATGACAGTGATTCCGTGCCTCTTTGAGGTACTTCTGGATCCAGTTCTGATTTGCCCCATCCATGCTGCCCTCCCAGGAGGAGGGACTATCCAGGAAGGAATGGGAGGGCCTGTCTTGGACAGAGCCTCCTTCAGTGTACTGAGTCACAAACCCGTGCTCCTCCCTTCTGACCTCTATCGCCAGTGATTGCGATTCTGTTGTTTTGAAGGGTCAGTACTGTGCTCCATTCTTCTTCCACAAGCTTAATTTCTCCTGATTTTTTTTTTGCCATATGAATTGGGTTTCTTGGCCTGGCACTTCTCAGCTTATTGCTTTAACTCTCCATAAAGTGAATAATTGTAGGTCTCAGATAAATGTGGTTATTCTTCTGACTTTTTCTTTATTATGGATCCCAAGTTCTTCTCTACAGCTTGAGCTCTCTGATACAGTTTTGGCTTTGTTTATTTCCCTGGAATCTTACAGCAGAGGGATTTGAGTTAGACATTGAAAGAAAGCATCTAATAAAAAATGAGAGTAAGCAGTAAAATCGACTGTGTTGAGAAAAACATGTATCTTCTTTATTGAAGATGTTAAAAAATGCATTAGGTTGATTGTTTTAAGGAATGCCTGTATCAGCACTGATCCTGCTGCGTTGTTGAGTGATTAGCTAAACAATAAATTTATCTCTAGGTGTTCTGGCACTGTGAGGATCACTTTGTTGAGCTACTAATGTAGCAGCCTATATTTAATTTCAGCTTGTCCTTTTGTTATTTAGTGCAGTGATTGCTGCCTGTGCCTCAGACCTGAAGGAGGGCTCATGTGCCAGCAGCTGATTCTGTGTCTTTTTTCATTTTATCAGCTGGTCTTATAAAAGCTGATTCTTGTTCTTGCCTCTCCGATAAACGAGCTTCCCCCCTTCCCCTCCCTGGACAAGAAGCAGAATGGAGCAGTTGTTGCAGCATCTGCCTGGAAGGCTGGCAGGCTGTGGGCCAAGGAGGCTCGTGGTGACACTGCAGTTTTCACTCTTTGGAGTTCAGGCAGGATGGGAAGTGGAGCTGCACAGAGCAGGTACCACTCTTCCCACTGCTGTTCCATTACTGCTTTTCTGCAGAGAGCTGCAGCACCTTTTGAAGGCTGAATTTTATCCTGTCTCACATGCCTGTGTGTGGGAAGGGGGAAGTGAGATACTGAGCTGGTGAGAGCCAGACCCCTCCAGTCCCAACCCTGCTCTAGAATCTCAGTGTGTTCCAAAAGGACATGAAGTTCTGTAGCTAAAAAATTAGCAGAGAGGTTTTTTTTTCCTCTTACAGCACATTGCTCTTAGCTGTATGTTTTCAGCAGGGAGAGCTTTGTAATGTACAGCGGGAGGTTGGAGCTGTACCTCAGCACAACTTTATACTCTCCATTGTCTAAAAATTAAGAGTTGTATTCCCATCTGCAGTCCAGCAAGCTCTCTCTGAATGGTCAGGGAGCCATGCTGAACATAATGCACATGTCAGTAGTCCAGCTGTGGCCTAAGTCAGTGCAAATTTCTTGACCTCCATGGAACATGGAATTATCTCTTGTTTGCCTTGTAGTCTAAGTGTGGCATTTTAGGCAGCTGAGCTGTCAGGAAGGGCTGTTGTGTCTTTGGTTTGTTCTTGATCTTATAAATTCTGTATCAAATAAAACAGTTTCACAACAATATGAAATGTGCACTCTCCATAGAAAGTGCTACATGGAAGATTGATTGGTGATTTCCATTTAAATTTGAGTCCTAAATGCACCAAGGTGAATGAATCCATAACCAATTGGCCACAGAACTAGTACATGAGGTATGATCAGGGATGAGGTATGTTCAGTTCCTTCAAGACACTCACAAGAATTTTTAATGAATTTATCTTTCTCGACTTTTACATTTGTCTTGTAATTTTTCTTCTTTTATTCTTTTGCTCTGATTAAAAAAAAAAAAAAAAAGGATAAACCGCTGCCAGATAAAATGGAATGAAAACCCAGCCAGGATAGTTACTGGTGGAAGTATATAAATTTTTCAATTTTTTTTAAAGTTTTAATAAATCAGAGTTTGTAACAGAAGATGCATGTGTTTTTGCTTATTTGAAACAAAGATGAAAAAACAGGTCTTTAAACCTTCTGAATCAGAGTTCTTTCAAAATGTAAACATTTTCCTCTCATTGCATAGGAATCTCAAACTGATCTATAATAAACAGATTTACTCAGTGTGCACATATCTTCAAAGAAGTAAAATGTTTTCAAGAAAAATTGAATAGGTCAGAAAGTGCAGTCAGGTCTTTGTAGTGCGGAGATATCAACCAGCTGTTCCTGGTCTGTTCCCAGGCCCTTGGAAGCACAGTTGTGTTGAAGCCCCATCCCACCGGCACATTCAAAGCAGTCCTTTGTCTTTGACTCCAAGCTGGAGTTCTGAACTCCCAACATATTTGGTTAACTTTGAACTTCAGTATGTAAATCTTAAAATACATAACTTGCTGGGAATCTCACCAGGACACACTGGGCAATTTTTTGGCCTGACATAAGGAAGTTTTAATCTCTAAGTTAAAATAGGAGCATCATTGTTCTCCTGAAACCAGTTCCCTGCAGCAGAATGTGCTAGCAACAAGATCACTCATAATCCTGAACAAAATATTCACTAAGTGCAATATTCTAATTTGGTTACATTATTTTATTGCATTTCATTCAATTATTTTTCTGCAAGACTTGCCACAGGATGGTATTCTTTCCCAGGTAGAGAGTTGTTTATAAGCTGTGATAAGAAAAATCAAAATAGTGGTTTTGGTTTGTTCCTTGTTTCACTTTGAAGGGAATATCCAGAAGAGAGTCTGTGTCAAGGGAAGTCTTTTTAACACTTCACCTGCCACTTTGTCACACTGACATCAGTTAGTGCAGACCTTGGGATGCACCTGGAGCTGGGTCCCTGTGTGGAAAGGAAGTAGTTAGTCCTGCCCTGTTGGCAGCTTGGCCGTGCTCCTGGAGCCAGCCTGGCTGCAGGTGTTTATCAGGAGACAAGGATTCAAGCAATCTGCCTTTCATGTGCTTTATAAATAGCTGTGTCTGGTTTGCAGAGTATTCCTGACACTCCTCTCCTACAGATGTGTCCTGGCAAATCTGACTCTGGTGCTTTAGAGCAGGAGTGTCCTGGCTCTGGTGGCAGAGTGCACACTCTGTGCAGAGCCTGACATCCCTGCTGAAGCTGCTGCTGGAAGTAGCTTGGCAGCAAACGCTGGACTGTGAACGGGAGAGGCTGGGGCCACCCCACATTCCTTTCTGCTGAGCCTGCTCTGGCTGGTAACCTCTGGCACTGGGAAGGCAGCATTGGAAACCACTGCAGCCAGGGCTTGCTTGTCAGAGCCCTGAGCAACTCATCTGGCCCCAGCCTCAAAGCAAAAGTGGTGATGCTGACCCATGCAGAGGTGATGAGAAGTGGAAAGCTATGGAGGAGCTGTGTTGCTGCTCATTTTAAAATGCAGTGGGGTAGCCAAAATATCTTTTTGGCCTCCAAACCAGAGCATTCCTACTGCAGAGCCCTTGAGAGTGAACAGGCACTTCACAGGTCACAGCTTTCAGTGCAAGCTCACACACACTTTGCTCCCACCATGGGGCTAAGCAGAACTGTTCCTCGTTCTGCAGGAGAGCTCGTGCCCATGGTAGGCTGGGATTACCAGTGAAACGGCTTATCTGAGGAGATCCTATGAAAATCCACTCCTTAGCAAAACTTGGGTGTTCCTGCAAGCTGCTCATTGTTTCAAGATGTCATTCCCTTGTGCAGGGAGAGGAAATGGAGGAGGGGAAGGAGTCAGCACAGATCCAAGTTGACAGTGGTGTTCCAGGATGCTTCCGGACAGGGAGTGAGAGCTGTGGGGCCAGATGCCTGGCACTGACTCCCTGCCAGGGCCTTGCTGTGGCTGGTTTTACCCACCCTGTGTTTGCTGCTTTGAATGTTGCAGAAGGCTCTTGGATCTGTGCCTTCCTGACTGCCATCTCTCATCCCTTCTTTGACTCCTCTGAACAAGCTCTGTCCTATCAGCTGTGCCTCCTGCCCCCAGCCTTTCCCCTTGCAGTGTAATTGGAATGTTTGTCCTTTCCCAGTCACAGTCTGGGTTGGTTTCCAGTGTCTTTTCTGACCACACTTGTGCCTCCTTAGCATTTGCTAGTTCATCCACCATCTGATCATCTTTTCCCTATTTCTTCTCCAGTCTGTTTCTCACAATTCTTTGCTACTTCCTTCTCTGACTTTATCTGCCCTCCCTCCATCTTTTCCAAATCTCCTTCTGAGAGGCCTGTAGCCTTCATTCTTCCAGTGCCTCCTGAAGCTGGCAGAGCTCAGTTGTTCTTGCTGGGCTTTCTGGAGTGTTCTCCCTCCCCCAAAGGTTATCTAATATCAATAGACACCTGGGGAGTGTGGATTTAGCTTCCTGCACCCCTCACGTAACCCTGGCTAGAAAAATACTCGTCCATACAGGGTGTGTGGGTGCGTGCAGAGCAGTACCAGGGTGCATGGCATGGTTGTGCCCTGTGAGATGTCACTGCCAGAGAGGGTGCCAGTCACTCCCTCCAACAGCCAAGCTGGCAATTCCCATCCCTAGCAGCCTGGAGAGCCAGTCCCTTGGGAGCTTTATTCTTAGTAGAAAGGAGAGGATCTGGCAGTCCTGATGTACTTTGCTGCTCCTCTAAAACTTGTGAAGGTGATGGAATGAGTGATAAGCTCACGTGTTTGTCTCTTGCTTCCACAGGGCTCGGGTGTGATTAAAGCAGGTTTTGCGGGCGATCAAATACCAAAATACTGCTTTCCTAACTAGTAAGTATTCTGCTGGTCTTGGCAGCTTCTTAGTACTGTGTACCAATTCTTTGGTATGTAGAGGGGAAAAATTGCCCAGTTTTATGAATGGAAAAACGAGTTATTCTTTTCTGCCTGCTGCAGAGAAGCATCAGGGAGATGAGAGCTCCACTGTTATATATTTTGAGATTTTTGGGGACATACACACACATCATAAAAGATGACATCACTTTGTAAGGCTCAACACACAACCAAAGCTGTAGGATCCTTTAATCTTCACACATGAAGAAAAGGACCTGGAAAAAGTAAAATTTGGCATAAGAAGTGTGAAGACCTCTGTATTTTTTCGGTGTGTGGTATGATGTCTTGATTCCTGCCATACTTTTTTGTGAGTTTTCTCAGAGTTTTGCCAGGATGAAGACTGCTGGAACAGGAACTCTGAATAGTCACTGGCCTTTATTTTCAGTGTGGTGGGCTTTTAGTGGGTAGTTTTGTGTTCTGAGCAATATGTTCTGTATGGGATGGTGGGTCATGGGACACAAATGTCTAATCTGAGAAGTCTGCCTGAGGTCTGGCAGCACATGTGGATCCAACACCTCAGACAATTGCTCAGTCTAGCCATGTTCATCCCTGGCACTGTTGAAACAGGTGAGTCCTGAATAATCAGTGAAAATATGGCCAGACTCAGCTGGTTTATGTCCAGCCAGTTCAGAACTGTCTGCAGTCTGTCCCCTTCACCTCTGATTTCTGAGATTAGCTCAGAGCAAACCTGGATCTGTTTGCACCTGGTAGCAACCCCAAACTCACCCACTGAGAAAGTTCTGGTTAGGACAGAGAGAAGCACAAAGTATGCAATCCTTGGGTGCATTTGAGCTCTTTGTAGAATCATTTACTCTGTTGTCTCTGTTCTAGTGTGGGCAGACCAAAGCACGTTCGTGTCATGGCTGGTGCTTTAGAAGGGGACATTTTCATTGGTCCAAAGGCAGAGGTAAGAGCACCTGTACACTGCACTTGTCCATGTATCTCAGTGTGCTGCTGTAAGGGGGGATGTGGCAGCTGGGCTGTGGTTCTTTGGTATTGTGTAGGTCCAAAGAGTAGAACAGATTGTCACTTGCATGTGTGTCCAAGGTGGAATGTGAAGCTTAATGTCAGCCAATCTGCTGACACAGGCCTTTGATATCTCTCTTTTTCTTTTTAGGCTACTTTTAGCTCTATATGGTTACATACTTTTGACTGGGAACTTTAGAAATGGACCCTACTCAATTTCTGTGTATCTCCCTGTTGTGGGCAGGAGGCTTCTCTCCACAGTCCTGCTTCTGTCAGCATGTAGTCAATTGTGTGGTCACATTTCTTGTGAGCCCTTCAAACTGCATTCCCCAGTAACATCCTATTATGGTTTTTTTTATGTCATGGCTGATCTGGTAGTACAAAGATAACATATGATAGGTGTCTGTGTGTGTTGACTTTAAAAGTGTTTTGATGGAGTATGCTCTGCAAATGTCAGATGTAGACATTCCTACTTGGTATGAAAAGGCCTTGTCCAGGCTTGGCTTCTCTGGGAGAGACGTTTGTGATGAATGTTCAGGTTTTGCCCTGTATGCTATAGATAAGTTATCTTTTAGTGGAATCAAAGCTGTAGGTGAGTCTGACAGTAAGTCACAGTGCTCAGAAGTGGGATTGTTGGAAGCTCTGATGCTCTCTTGTTCTTCCTGTTTGCTCAGGAGCACAGAGGTCTTCTTGCGATCCGATACCCGATGGAGCATGGCATAGTGAAGGACTGGAATGACATGGAGCGCATCTGGCAGTATGTGTATTCTAAAGACCAGCTCCAGACTTTCTCAGAAGAGGTGAGAGACCATGTTATGGAAAGGCACAGGGTCATTCAGTGTGTGTAACACCAGGAGCCTTGGAACTTGGAAAGATTTGGGACTTTTCCTTTGGCCTTCTTTCTGAATGTGTGTCTGTTGCTAAATTAGGTTCTTTCACCTCTCAGGAGGTACTGCACAAGAAGTGTGCAAGCAGAATTCTTCTCCAGACATGATGGTCTGGCCTAACTGAAAATCTGCCTTTCACATTTGCTTCACACACTCTCTCTAATGATTCTACTCTTGGCCAAGTGTTTCTGACCTTTCCTGTTCTGCCTGCACATCAGGCATATCCTCTCAGCAGTGACATGAGTTGAAGTGAGGAAGGAGAAAACCACAGTCCTGTGGTCGGGAAGGATCAGACCAAAAAATTATTAAATCTCCGAGAGCAATCTAAGTTGTGGAGTAGGAATATTTCTGTCTGCCTGTGCTGAAAGACCATATGCCTTCACCCTTTCTTAGGGTGTGTATTTTGGCTTATCTGGCTGATTTTTCTCACTGAGAAAAATCATCCTACTTCTCCTTCATGGGTCAGAGTTACTCACAGAGTACATTTCCTAACACTTCTTCATAACTAAACCAGAACCCTGCTAGTCTTCCAACCTAATAGAGATTATTCAATCTAATACAGCTCAGCTGAAATTACTCCTTTGTACCTGCCCTCTTGCACCAGTGGTTCCTAAAATGAATAAATAAGCAGAAACATTTAGGAACAGACCCTTACTGCCTCCTGGTTACTGCAGCACAGCTCCTTCTTCTCTTTCCCAGCATCCTGTGCTGCTGACAGAAGCACCCCTAAACCCACGCAAGAACAGAGAGCGTGCTGCTGAGGTGTTTTTTGAGACCTTCAATGTGCCAGCACTGTTCATCTCCATGCAAGCTGTGCTTAGCCTGTAAGTGTCTTTCGTCTTTGATTTGTGTTTGTGGAATGTTGCCATGAAATCCATTCTACAAAAATATCATGGAAGACCTGACTGATGTCTTCCCCCATTTTTCATGCAAGAACTGAAACTCAATTTATGTAATAAAGAGTTTACAGGAAATTTGCTGAACTGCCAACAGAGCTTGCATTTTGAGGGGTTTTTTAGGCCCTGTTTTATGTGAAATCTTTGCTTCCTGAGTTGAGCGTGGATGTGCTGCTTGCCTGGGTTCACTTTGAGTTGCTTGTTCTGACTTGAGCCTTTGTCCCTTGGTAGCTACGCGACCGGCAGGACCACGGGAGTGGTGCTGGACTCTGGGGACGGCGTCACCCACGCGGTTCCCATCTATGAAGGCTTTGCCATGCCTCACTCCATCATGCGCATCGACATCGCCGGCCGGGACGTCTCCCGCTTCCTGCGCCTCTATCTCCGCAAGGAAGGCTATGACTTCCACACAACCTCTGAGTTTGAGATTGTCAAGACCATCAAGGAGGTGATGCCCTGCCTTGTTTCTGTGTTTGTCCAAGAGGGGATTTCTTCCCAAGGGAAGTTGTGACTTGTGAAATCTGGTGGGAAGTTTCAGCCTACCTAGCTCTGCACCTAAATCCATTGGTGGAGGGAATCCAGGGCCACTAAGATGATTAAAGGACTCTTACGTGTGGAAAGGCAGGGGGAGCTTGGACTGTTGAGCCACCAAAAATGTTTGGGGAGAGTCTTGTTGATGTATATAAATGTCTGAAGGGAGGGTGCAGAGAAAACAGAGCCAGACTCATTTCAGTGATGTCCAGTGACAGGACAAGATACACGAACTGAAGCACAGGAGGTTCTGTCTGAACATTAACTTTCTTTAGCGCGAGGGTGACCAAGTGCTGGCACAGTTTGTCTACAGGGTTGTGGAGTCTCTATCCTTGGCAATATCACCTGGATGTGGTCCTGGACAGCCTGCTTTAGGGGACCCTGCATAGACAAGATCATTTGCAAGAGGTCATTTGCAACCTCAGCTGTCCCATATTGTGAGAGAGTTATAGTCAAAATCACATTAATCCCTGTTGAGAGGCTGTTAACACAGGTGGAGGTGAAGATGGGCTGGTGGTTCAGAATTAGTTTTGCATTTACCTGTGCTGCAGTTTTTCAGGGTCCGATGATGGCTTTCAGTAGTATTTATTTCCCTTCATGGAGTAAAATCCATGGCAGCTAGGGATCACAGGTGGGATATTGCAATGTAGTTTGCCTGTTGTGAACCTTAAAGTTCTTTTCTCCAGCACATAATACTGTTAAAATCAGTCTCCCCGAAGGGATACGTGGATTTTGATTATTAGTGATAAAAACATTTTATTAGAGGCATTTGGATTTACCCATTTCATCTCTCTCTCCTTGACTCTGTTTCCTCTCCAGCGTGCCTGCTACCTGTCAATAAACCCCCAGAAGGATGAGACTCTGGAGACTGAGAAGGCTCAGTACTACCTGCCAGATGGAAGCACTATTGAGGTTTGTAAAGACTACTCTTAGAGAATTCCTCATGTGAGGCACAGGGTTTCCAGAAAAGCTCCTCAGTGGTGGGAAATTTCATGCAGTGTTAGGTGGGAGGGGATAATTTTAAAAGACCATAACTCATCCTAGGCTGTTGACTGGGCACTAGAATTTTTAAGGAAAGAAAACTTTACTAGAAACCTCACAACTTCTGCTAGAAGTCCTGGGTAAGGATGCAGTGTAACAATGGGGACTCAGCTGTTTGAGAGCAGGCTCTGATCTAACAAACTTTATGCAGATCAGGCATGGAGTGTGAGTAGGTGTCAGCTCACTAAATCCATCAGTGGTTTTATATACAGTGCCTTTTTGTTCTGCCTAGAATTGTCTTCTCTGCATTAACAGTTGACTTGAAGAGTTAGGAATACTCCTTAGAAGACTCAGCCCAGTATAGAATGGTTGAAAGAGAGGAAATACAGGTTTTAGTCCTCCACTACCAGGGCTGGATTTGCTCCCTTTATGCCAGACCTGCCGTATGGGGCTGAACAAGTTTCTTCATCTCTTTCATCTGCAAATTGGAAATGGTGCCCTTTGTAGGGGTTGTAGTCCAGACTGGCATTCACTTAGTATCTAGTGATGCAAAAAGAATGTTCAGGAAGTTTCATTACTCTGAAGCTTCACCTAAGAAAGGCAGGCCCATCTGTAGGTAGTGAAGAAAGCCACACTGTTCTCTTCCCTGTGTCCTAACTTCTGCTCTTGCAGATTGGCCCTGCCCGTTTCCGAGCCCCAGAGCTCCTGTTCCGGCCGGACCTGATAGGGGAGGAATGTGAAGGACTTCACGAAGTGCTCGTTTTTGCCATTCAGAAGTCAGACATGGATCTGAGGCGAACGCTGTTCTCCAACATTGTGCTGTCTGGAGGCTCCACACTTTTCAAAGGTTCCTGCTTCTCCTCTTTCAGTGTGCTGTGACATACCTGATCTCTTGCTTCTTTCTCATGTGAAACTGGGAAGATAACCCAGATCACCCAGTTTGTCCTCTGGGGTAAGGGCTGTGTAAAGTCTGCTCTATCAGGGCATTTACTTCCTAATTTTCTGAGTCCTAGTCATACCCTGCTGGGTATGCAGGACCCCTGCCCTCATACATCACTTTCTGGGCTTTGAACTCTTTTCCTGTTTTCCTCCAATCAATGCCTGTAGAAGGACTGAATAGCTGTGTTTATTCCTGCTGCTGTAGCTCATGATATCTGAGACTAGATACCAAAAAGGACTCTTCCATCTTCTAAGGTTTCTTTGGGTCTCTGATATGTGAGAGTTCAATGGTCCTAGTCCTGCAGGACTACACCATGAGTGTCAGCTCTGTGTGTGCAGAAAGGTTTCAACCCATCTCCTCAGGGCTCAGTTGGTACTTGCTGACCTAAAGATACCCTCTGCCAGAACCCATCAGTCTGTTATCCACTGGTTGACATCTCCAAATAGATCGTCTTCCCATTCAACCCCCTGTACAAATGGGCTTGGACACAGGAGGAAGGCCTAGGGAAGGAGGAGGTCCTAGCTAAAAACCTTGTTTGCTTGACTGAGGTTGCTGCTGAGGAGTAGAGCCCATTGTGCCAGTGTTTGAGCTCTCAGTGAGACAAAGTCCTGTTATGTCATTGTCTGTGTTCTGTGCCTCCCCATACTAGACTCTCTGTAAGATGTGGAATGAGGTATTTGTATAGGACTGTATAGGCCATGTCCACATTGTTAGTGGATGGAACTTGGGATTTTGCTGAGGTGCTCACATTGCACGTTTTCTGTCTTGTGTAGGCTTTGGTGACAGGCTGTTGAGCGAAGTGAAGAAACTGGCTCCGAAGGACGTCAAAATAAGGGTAAGAGCCATCTCTTTTGTGTTTGTCACTTACCAAGTTGGTCTGTGACCTCGAAAGAACCTCACTCAGACTGCAGCTGCCATTTACTTCAAATCAGAAATGCCTTTCCTGAGACACTCACATGCCTAACAGCATTTGCTGTTGTGATGAAAATCAGTTTGGTTTCATCACTGAGAAGGTGGCTCCTCTGACATGACCCCTGTCCAGGATTCTGGACCAGAGTGGTTGTTTTGGAGGCACTGCCAGGTGTCTTTCTGTTGGGAGAGATCACATCTGTGTCAGGTGCTAGCTGGAATGAAGCGTGGACAATGTGCGAGGATGAGCAGACTGGAGCTTGGGAAGGTACAGACTGATTCTCTCTTTCTTCCAGATATCGGCTCCTCAGGAGAGATTGTATTCCACGTGGATTGGGTATGTATGTGCAACACATTTTGCTGTGGGATTGGGCTGGGGAGGCACAGCCCAGTAGCTCTCATGTTGTTATCCCAGCTGGTGCTGTGTGTCAGGGTGGTTTGTGTTACTCAGCTGGGCAATGCTTGGTGTGTTCTTGAAGCAGCAGTGGGAGGGGGCAGGTGGTGCCAGGCTCTGTAGTACTGGCACATTTGAAGATTCTGGGAGAGGGACTGACAGTCCAGAGAATGTATCTGTCGTGTGTAACTGAGCACATTACTGTCATGGGGAAGTGTCACAAAAGAAACAGCCCATCTCTGCAGAGATACTATGAGAGTGCCCCCAGCATTTTCCTTTAACCCGTAACATGCCTGTCTCTCTGTAGTGGCTCTATCCTGGCCTCTCTGGACACCTTTAAGAAAATGTGGGTTTCGAAAAAGGAATATGAAGAAGATGGAGCTCGTGCCATCCACCGAAAAACCTTCTAGCCCTGGGACCTGTCCTCAGTCTCCTCCGAAGACTCACTTAAACTCGCTTTTCTGAGTCCGAGTGTCTGAGAGCTGCCTGTGTGTGTGTGTGTGCGCCAGCATGCCCCGATGTCACTGAGCAAAGACGACAGCAGCAGGAGGGTTGTATTAGTACTACTAACTTCTTTTTTGTTTTTTTTTGTAATGGAAAGGAGAAAATACCAATCTACATTTCTCCAAAATGGCCCATTCCTTTTTCATTTCAGTCCCTTATTTTCTGTATCACAGTCACATCTGTCATTGTAAAACAAATAAGCAAAAACAAAGGGAACAGCTTATAGAAACTGCCTGGCAAGCCAGAAGGGAGCCAACCACTGCAGACTGCTCGTGCAGGCTTTAGTCAGCCTGACTGCAATGCCTGGATTGTCTGGAAACACATAGCTGAGGCCCCATAGCTACTTCCTTCTTCAGCGGTGTCTTCACCATCAGTAAGTTTTTGAAGTTGTTTTTAATATATTTTTTATTAAGAGAAAGCACATTCTCAGCAGTTAAGTCCATTTGCCCCCACTGTTTTGGTGTGTGTGTGTGTATATGAATGTGTAACTTCTTAGCCTGATGTGGGGTCTGCACCACAGCTGGAGAAGTTGGCGATAGGACTTAGTTTGTATTGCATGGAGTAGAACAAAGCAAATCTAATCAGCTATCATTGTACTAGACGGTTATTCTCTCGTACCTTGTTTTAAATACCTTTTCTCCTCTGGAAGCAAGTACCCCGGAATGGGCATGAAGGCACTTGTGTGTTCCCCCTCAACCTGCCAAGATTTACAGTGCTGACTTCTCGTGTTCTTTGTAAGAGTCGAGGCTGTTTCCCTCCTTCCTGCCATGTCAGGGCAAAGGGAGCATGTATTCACAGCCAGGCATAACTCTTGTGTACTTTATCCATTCTGGGGCAAAATAATAATTGGGAAGGTGCATTGTAATGTAAGAATTGTTTTATTTATTGAAATGTCTGAGGATCTCTCAAATACTGACCACAGCACCTGGGAATTACGCTTTGGGTCTTCTTTAAGCACCTGTTGCCCAGCTGCCCGCTGCTCGATGTTCGCACTGCGCACAGCACCCACGCTTAGCGGAAAGGCCAGCCCTGCACCACCCCTGTTCCTGCTCCGTGGGGACGCGCTGGTCACTGGGAATGCACCAGGGGAGAGGACAGCGCTGGGAGGCCGGGGTGGGTGGCACGTGTGTGAGCAGGAAGTGGTCCTGCTGGCTGTGTTCTGCTGCACTGCAGTGCCTTTCTGCTCACCTGCTGGCTGCTTTGCTTGTACTGCTCTAACAGCCCTGGGCAGCCTGCAGACCTGCTTGTGTTGGGGCATGCCACTGTTCCGGTTTTACTTGTGCATTATTCGGTGCTCTCTTTTTTTCCCAGTAGTTTTCCACAGAACATGGCAGTAGCAATGGAGCTGGACTTGGTGGCAGTTCCTCCCTGTTTCTCTCTTTTCTGTTCTTTGCCACACATCACCTTTGGGTCACTCTCAGGTGCAGAGATGGGGTAAGAGCTGGAGGATTGCCACAGAGGTGAGGGCAAGGCCAGTGCACTGCCCCAGCTGAGACAAACGTTAAGCAGCAGCCAGTTGCCACTGCAGGAACCACGTTCTTGGGGCTGACCCCTGGGTTTGGAGAGGCTGTAGGCAGGTGCGTAGGGTGGTCTCTCCCAGCTGAGGTTAGGCTGCTTGTTCCCCTCACCCCATCGGAGCAGACTGTTTTTTAAGCAAGAACCTGTCAGAAAAGAGCCATCAATGCTCAGCCTTCTGCTGGGAAACTGGTTGTGTTCTTGCTGATTTGCTGCAGCACACAGAGGGGAATTCCAGCAAATTCCTCTCTGTTCCATTACTGTGTGCCCCAGGCAGTGCTCTCCATCCCCCCAGCCCCTCCGCTGGCCTTGCAGCAGCAGTGCTCCATTTTGTAACCTGCAGTGACTGGGCAGGACGGTGCTGTCTCCAATCTAGCATTTGTTTGGTCTGCCTGACTGTTCCCTCGCACACTGTCCAAACCATGTTGCCTGGTGGTGCCCAGCATACTTAAATAAAGTCATTCATATACAACACTCAAGCCTCCTGGCCTCCCACATTTGCAATTTTTAGGAGGTAACTTGTGTTATCTTGCCTGTACAGAATTGTTGCTGGCCAGACTGCAAGGAGACACCATCTTTGGTCCAGGATTGCATTCCTGGTCTGGCTTTTGTGGGAGGAGATTCCTGGGCTGCAGCCATGGTGTCTGCATCTATTCTCCTTTACATGTGTTATCCCTGAATCTTCTGTCACTGCAGACAGGTGAAAGGGTGGAAGAGGGCACCCTGGGCTGAGAAAGGGTGATGCCACTGCTGTTGTGAGAAGAGCTGGTGCCAGCCCAGGTGTCTGCAGAGACAGCAGTGAGTAGTTCTCACTGGGAAGGTGGCACAGTGCCCAGTGCTATGACTGTCCCATTTTGTCCCCAGCACCCACTGGTGTAGGAACAGGACAGGCCTAACTCTGGGCTCTTCCAAAGCAGCAGGAGTAAGTGATGCCTCCCTTCAAAGGCAGGTGCTCCCCTCTGCCCCCTGCAGAAACAGCCAAGCCTCAGTGCAGTTTTGTGGAGAAGGAGCTGTCCCCTTGTCTCCACCCAGCCACAGCTATATCCCCACAGCACCACATCCACCCAGCCAGGAGAGAGCCACTGGCTAGAAGAAAATCATCAAGCAATTCAGAAAAAGATCATCTTTAATTTATGAAATGGAGAATCATTCTCAAACTTGGTCAGAAGTTGCACAAATTACTTATGATTGAACCAGTAAGAACTACAGCAGCCTCATGGCAGGAATGTCTTGGTCCAAGACAGAAGGCAGCCATGTCCTGAGGCAAGATGGCAGGCTGGTGGGCTGAGACCCCAGAGGGAACCTGGGACTAAACAAAGAACATCCCTCAATGCGCAACAGCTTCAAACACTGCCTGCCAAGCCCACCTTCCTGCAGCAGGCAGGCACAGGCTTTGGCACATCCCTTCTCCCTGCCCCCAAACACATTACAGGGATTGAGGAGTCACTCCCTTGCCTCAGGGACCCCTTTGGTGATTACCTGTTGTCTGCTCTCAGCCAAAACCAGGGAGACCAAAGCACCTGCTGTCCTTGGGTCCCTGGCTCACCAGCTCTCAGCAGCTCTCTGACCTGCTCTCAGCAGGTGAGATGATCTAACTTGGGCACTGTTTCTAGCACAGAGGAGCTGAGGTGTCTGCCCCTCCCCACAGGGGTAAAATCCCTGTGACTGCCCAGTACTGTGTCAGACAGGCTCCAAAGAGGGATCAAAGGCACAAATGCAAGACCTGGTGCTCTCCTCCCAGAGGGCAGGGAACCAGGCTGCCTCACCAGGTCACCTGGGATTGCCCTGGGCAGGGAGGCACTTCCAGCAGCTGGATTAGGGGCTGGTTCCCTGACCTCGCCCAGAATGGGAGGGGGCTCATGGTACAGCTGTGAGACAGCACTGAGTAGTAGGGGCTGTGGAGGGCAAATGAGGAATAAACACATGCATGGGATGCCCAGTGAAATGATACAGCTCAAGGCTCTGAACTCAGTTTGAGGCCAGCACCTTTTCCAGGCCAGCAACAACTTCCTCTACAAGGCCACAGAGAAGGGAACCTCAGCATAAAACAGCACACTCAGCAGATCCTGGCTGTGCAGCATATTGTCTTGTGAACAACAAATGCTTAAGAATGGATTTGGTCCAAGAACCACAGAACTGCTAGTGGGAGGGTTCTACCAGTTACTGGGAAAGGCCTTCAAGGTCCTGTCATCCCTGCTCCTGTTTGACAATCATTCCCTTGGTCACTTGGTCCCTCAGGAGCCTCCCACTCCACAAGAGTGAAAGGCTCTAGTGAAGGACTCCCTGTACAGTCTCCTCCTGCTCAGCTGCAGAGGCTGTGGCTCCCTAGAGCCATGCACAATGCAGAAAAGCACATTGGGGATGTGTATGTTTCCTAGCACCTGCAACCCAGCACCTCTTTGCTGGAATGAGCAGCTCTCTGCTCCCTGGGACAGGCTGGGACAAAATGTTCTTGCTCCTGAGATCAAGTGATCTATCTCAGGCCCCTCACATGCTGGACCTCTCTGCCTTCCCCAGTGATGACCACCTGGAGTGAATAAACATTGGCATCACAGCATTTCACAGCTGAACCATGAACATCAGGCTCTCTCAGCCCACCATCCCCGCCCTCCAGCACCAGCCTGGAACCAGCAGCATCCTGGGGGCTCAGGCACTCTTAGATTGTTTTGACCTCTGGTGCTTGGCCTTGTGTCAGGCTCTGCCGCTGAGCCTTCACCACCTGCAGGCGCTTCCCATGCAGGCTGAACTGTGACCAGCTGAGGAGCTGCAGCAGGGCGCACGCGATGGGCACAAAGACCAGCAGGTAAAAGCAGCCCTGGCGAAGAGTCGGCTCCAGGGCTGCGGCAGACTCCAGCTTCGGCTGGGCACTCACCACGTTGTTCAGGGGGTTGCGCTGGAAGATGTCGTAGCCTGGTGTCAGAGAAGAGTTGGTGAGAATGGGGCTGTGGGGATGGATCTTTGTCCATGCTCTTTGAGTGATCAGCCGTGGAGATGCAGAGACCACGCACAGGTTAGCAACTGAAGAGCCCTCTGCACCCACCCAGGGCACAGCACAAGGTGCCAGACAATGAACTCTACCCTGTTCTGCTCCACTGCTCTCCCCAGGAGCATCCTTACCTGTGTACTCACAGAGCAGCCAGGTGCCAATCAGAGGGGCGAAGGTCTGGCCCGGTTTGGTGACCAGAGCCACCATCCCAAAGAGCAGGGCTGAGGCTGCCTGCTTCCTACGGTTCAGGACTAGATCCTCGTCCACCAAATCAGTGACCACCAGGTTGAGTAACTTACAGGTCCCTTCTGTGAACACGCGGTTGCTGCAGAACAACAGGCAAAGCACTGAACAGGGCTATCAAATGACAGGAAAAATGTGACAAATCATAAAAAATGGCAAGGGTTGAAAAAGTTTCCCCATACTTGAAATAAGAATTTCAGGTGCCCTAGTTACAGAAGAGGAACACCACTATCAGTAAGACTTTGTACCCTGCAGTGACACCTCAGATCAGTCTTGACCTCCCACACAGACAGGCCTGGGGACAGGACACACTGGGCCTGTGGCTCACAGGCAGCTGCAGCCCACACCGAGGACTGCAGAGGAGAGAAGCTCTCAGCAGCTGGCAAATGCATGTGCAAGCTGCCACCAGTCCTGCTGGTCTGTGACCTCCTGAACATCACTGCCTCCCTCACTCTGCAGCAGGACAGCCTGTGAACTCTGCAGTGAGCTGTCCCATGTACTGTCAGAGCTGGAAACCACATGGCCTATGTACAATCCTGCCCCCTGTTCCCTGACTTCCACTCCTCTTAGAACAGGGACAAAGCATTTTGCTTCCCAGGAAGCAGAGGGCAGGGGAAGTGCTTGCCTACCTGGCAATGAAGATGCAGAGCAGATACACCTGATCAGGTCCTGCCAGGAACATGACAACACTCAGAGCCAGCTTCAGGAAGAAGAGTCCTCGCACCACAGCGTAAACCCCGTAGCGGCGGCAGAGTGACAGGAAGTAGAGGTTGTTGAGATGGGGGGCAATGTAGGAAACACCTGAGCAGAGACAGATGCAGAAACAGCTTGATGGAGTTTCACCTTCCACCATGCCCCCAGACATGATACCAAGAGAGACAGAATGGTTGGCTATTGCCAGCAGGACAATACAGAGCAGCTTCTCTGCATATACACAATATACATATACAGAAAGCTGCGGCAGATTTATTCCACAGCTCTGTGGCACAGCACACACTTTCCTACAGAGGGAGACCTTCTTCCATCAACCTCATGGACAGAAAGGAAAAAAGACTCGTGCAGTGTCATGCAGAGGCGGCAACTCAGCCCTGGAGCAGAAATGAAAGAGGCAGGACTGCCTGACCAGACCTGGCCTGCACAGAACCCTCCCAGGGTAAGTCTAGGACCAATGCCCACATATCTGTGGCAGCTTGGAAATGGTCTGTATGCTGCAGAAGAGATGAAATTTAGGGCTGTGTTCTCTGCTGCATCCTGGGAACACTGCATTCTGCAGCCTCTAGTGCTCAGAGCAATACCTCTCTGGAGCCTGGTGTCCAGCACACCAGGCTTGTCCTTACTAGAAAAGGCTCTGAGTTACTTCTGTGCCCAGGAAGGACAATTCAGAGGTTCCAGGGAAACATGTGGGGTGCGTGCATGTCTGAATCTTACAGCCCAGAGTCCTGCATGTGAGCACACCTCTCCCCAGATGGAGCTTGGGAAGGGCAAACCCAGACTTGGGCCAGGTCCTGTGTAACTTAGCCACTCCCTCCAGTCCCACCTGAAACTCACCAAGCAGGAAGGATCCAGTAGAGACAGAGATCTGGTCTGACAGCAGGTGCTCCAGGAACAGAGGGAAGAAGTTGCTGTTAAAATGGCAGTGAAAAACCTGTGAAGGCAGCATGCAGACGAGCTGGTCAGCAGGAACAGCAGTGAGAAAGAACAGAAAAAGCTAAAGCCCTCTGGGCTCTGTTATCCTAGGAGCCCCATGCCAAAGGATCATGCAGGATAGGCCTGGAGTACTTCAGCAGAGCAAGACCTTGGCTGTGACATTTCCGACACTGCTGGCTGAGATTGCAGAGCTGCAATGCCATCAGCTATGCCCACTTTGTGCCCAAGTCAGCCCCACTGCCCAGCTGTACAGCACAGTGCTGCTAGGGCAGACAGGGCCAGCAGGTGACAGCAGGGACCAGAGGCTGGGAGAGACAGTGGCATGGCAGGAGGGAGGAGGCAGCCGGCAGGAGGACATCGGTAAGGCAGTGAGGCTTGAACACAAAGATGCACACCAGCATCTGCCTGAGGGAAATGGAGGGATCCTCAGGGAGCCATGACTGCAGCACACAAAGCTTGGCAGGCTGCCTGCATTTGGTAGTCATCACTGAAGAGGTTGAAGAACAGAAATGGTAAAAGCCAGCTGAGAGATGGATCCAGCTGGACAGTGAGAACAGTGATGTGAGCCTCAGGAAAACGGAAAGGGAAAGGAGACTGTGCTGACAGCCACACCAGCAAACAGCACTCCTAAACTCATCCCCTCTGTGAGCCAGGCCCTGTGCTTCTGCACCCCATATGGGCTGCACAGAGCTCATCAGCCCCCATAACCCAGCCTACGCTGCAGAGAGAGGAAGGGGCACCCCACAGCTTGCTCAGGAAGTATCCTCAGTCACAAGCAGGGAGAGTGGCTACCAGCTGCTAAATCAGCCAGCATGTGCAGGAGGCTCCAAGAGCAAGTGGGTGCTGGGAATATCTCTGCCTCTCCTCAGGAACTTACATACTGCTGAATCATCCATCTCAAAGAGCCAGAGCCAGCACTCATCCTCTGAATCGCAGTGTGTCACTTCTATGCCTACCTGGACGAGATTCACGCAGACAAACCAGAGGAAGTTGCGATGCCGGGAGAGCTGCTGGAGATACTCTGCCAGGGTGATCCTCTTCTCCTGGGGGACGGAGAGTTTCTCAATGTACAGCCTCAAGGAAAAGGAGGGATAAAAAGCAACCATAAATCCCTCACACCAAGACAGAGTCACCAGCTCTCCCTGTGTAGATGCAGAGCTGTCTCTCCTCAGCCCCCATCCTGACCTTTCATATTCCTGGACCAATCAAAACAGTGGAGTCTATAACTTGATTGCCATTCTACTATATGTTCCTCTTCCAGGTCCCTGCAGTTAGCTCACCTGGCAGATCTCATCAGGATCTGCTGCTACTACAGTACAATGCTGGCAGCTCATAACAAGAGATGACAAGTGAGGCAGCCCAAGGACTGAGCTGAACAGGGAAAATCAGCTTGGTGTGGCCTACCAACAGCCCAGCCACTATGAGGCAGCTGAAGTGAGTGACAGAGAGAGACATTCACTTGTCCAATTCCATAGGACATGGGCAGCAATGCGGTCTCATGCTCAAGCATGAATGCTTTCATAAGCTGCTTCTGACATTTTACCACTCACAGGCCTCACTGGGTGCTCCAGACATGAACTCATTTTGTGTTCCAAATACTGGATGGCCATATAGCGGGTTAGGCCTCTGCCTCCAGTTTGGACTAGGGCTGACACAAGACAGTTTTGTTCTATTTTCAGAGGAGCCAGTGTGACAGCTGATCCTGAAAACTGTATCAATAGACAAGAACGAGTGATAATTAACAAATTTTGCTTAATTCTCGATCTTCTCACACATTTAGTTTGCTGCAGATCTATGTCAAGCCTTTTTCCCTGCTGAGAATTTGTGACCCTTACTCTTTCAGGGTTGATTCCTGGTCCCATTTTGCTTTCCCATCAGCCTGAAACCGCTGGCGGAGCAGCTGCGTGGACAGGGTGAAACCAACAATGGAGCAGAGGGCCAGCAGGACGCAAAATATGCGAAAGGAAAAGAAGTCCTCCTTGTTCCACACTGCATAGGACATGAAGACAGACAGGGAGCCTATGGCACTGAAGAGGGAGCAGTAGAAGTTGAGGCTAGTCCTGTCTTTTGCTGAAACAGCCAGGTCTGCAAGCAAGGCGTTGTGATGGAGGTCAACCATGGTGAGAAAACTGTCGTACATGCAAAGGCAAAGGAGGAACTGCAAACCAGGATGAGCCCAGGAAACCCAGAAAGAAAGGAAAGAAATGGCAAAGAGCGGGCCATTGTGGCTTAGTGCTCTGAGCCTCTTCAGAACTACTTCAGGGGACGAAATCTCTGCTCCTGCCCTGCAACAGAAGAAAAAAAAATATTTTACATACCTGGACAAAACCCAGCATGATCACATATTCTTCCTCTCCAAGGAAGTCATGTAAGTGGCACAGACACAAACACAGCTTTTGTTCAAGTAACAACCACCCACATCAGATACCTTCTCAGCTAATAGTGAAGACACTGAAAATATGGGTTTAAGAAGACCAAAAAGGGATTTTTTTTCCCCAGAGCATTTGTCTCCTTGACAATGCAGTACTGTCTGCACTTTGTGCAATGTAAATGATTTTCATGACTTTTTACTAGTTGCAGGAAGTCACACCATTATTTTCATTACAATGTTGACATAAATACATGAGAAATGCTAATGGCCAACAATACAGAGCTGTCTTGCCTTCCATCCTATAGAGTTTGGGAACAACTGGTCTAAGGCATTCCATGTGGAAATAACTGTCCTTTCCCCCCTCGTGCCTCCCAAACCATGTACAGACACCCTCTAACACCCCATTAACAGGCTTACTCATATAGCAGGGGCTTGAGATTTTAGATGCCCATATTTTAGGTTCTGCACCACTCACAATTGTTAAGGGTTAGGGCCACATCCACCCAATAAGTGTGTGTGACTTTCTCTAAAAAGGCAAGTACTGAAACAACATTTATGAGCACTGAACTTCAAAGATGCCATGAACAGGAGGTATTTAAGAGTTCCATGCCCAGTAAGCCATTCCCACGCCATCATTTTAAAGCTGCCAATTTGACATCATCTTCCCCAGAGACTAAACAACTTCCCAGACTCTTCTGAAAGCAGAACTTCACTTACTGCTGTGTGCTAAGAAATACTCGGTCACTCAGCCAGCCAAACAGAGGGTCATTGAGGCTGTTCCAGATCAGAAACACTGTCTAGGAAAGAAAACAGGACAGTGAAACAAACCACAGGTTTGTTTCTGTTCTGTCACCCAAGCAAGCAGTGCTGAGCTGGCATGGTGAGCTACCAGCAGGAACTGTCCCAGCACACCTTCCCTGCCCCATCACCACTGTATGATGCCCCGTCTGGGGCAACTGGCAGTAAGGCCAGTGGTTTTCACTGCCTGTGAAACACCCCAACATCCCCAGAGGAAAGGCACTCTTAAGAACAAAGTTTCTGCATTTTCTGTCCCAGCTTGTTCTATTTTTACGTAAGTGGGAAAAACTGAAAAGCCCAAGTTAGTACTTGGAAGGCTCCCTTGCTCCCTCTCCAAAAGGGAACACTGCTGTTACAACTAACAGTTTTCACATTTCTAGCAAGGAGCAGTCTTGGTTTCAGAGTTTCCTACCTAAAGAGTGTAGAAGCCAATGAAAAAAAACTAACCTCTCCTATCCAAAAGGACAGTTTATCAATCTTGTAAACAGAGACGAAGGTGTCCACGTAGTACAGGAGGAACACGTTGTGCAAAATGGAAACAAAGAGTGACAGAGACCCATAGATCACTGCAGTGGGCAAATGGAAAAGACAAGCCAGCAGTCGCAGCCCCATGTTGGTGCAGTCAGTGTTCAGCTCCTTCAATCACCTCCATTTCAGGTGAGATGTCTTCTCCCAACCCCTACTACATCTTTGATGGGGCCAATCCATTGTTGCTCCTGCAGGAGAGAAAAAAATAAATAAAATGAAAACAGATTCATTTTCTTAAATAAAGGTGAATCAAGTTAATTGGTAAATCTTTGTATGCAGCAATCAGAATTTGTATTGTTTTGAGGAGCTGCTACAAAGTGGATTGGAGGGGATTTAAGAGACTAGAAGCTGTCTGCTGCACTAAAGCTGTTTCATTAAGCTGAAGCCAGGCTGTGGGCTCCTGGGGGCATGGCTTCCTCCTCCTGAGCAGCCTGCCCTGTCCTTTACCCTGTAATGTTCTTTGTTATCCAGCAAGCAGACAATTAATCCAGCTCTTTAAAGGCAAAGTCAGAGGAAGAATCAAGCCAGATAGCTGCAAACAACAAAGCAGCCTTCAGAAAACACACCTAGTCACTGGTATTTTTAGGTACTCACGTAAATTTTTATCCAAATAAAAATGACAGGAGCTGTGATGTAACCTCACATGTGCACAATGCTTTCCCCAGGCAGTCACAGCTTATTGCACCTGGGCTGGCTCAGACAGGAGTTATTTATGGTGAGCAGTGCTGCTGCTTCATGGCATGAAGAGACACAACCAAAACACAGCTGCAGCAGGCATGCTGCCATCATGCAATAAAAGTAACCAGAAGTGCCTTAGCAGGTTTCCAGCTTGTCTTGGAGTGACCTAAGTCTTAGGACCACAGTCTGAAATAAAGATGCTTTGGCTGGACAGCAATATACACAGAAATAAAACACGTGGACACAGCAGCCTTAGACCAGAACAAGTCGCTGTATGTTCACAAGGGGCTGAGTGTGAGAGGAGGACTCCTCACACCTGCACTGACTGGAGCTTGTGGCCAGGAGCTGGGGCCAGAAATGTTTTCTTGTGCTTTTCAGGCTGAGCCCTCTCTCACATGCCAGCTGCTACAGACCCAAGGCAAAACACAAGGCACTTATGTGAGACATTAGGGTTTCTTAAATCAGTACAATCAGCTTCTCCAGCCCATGCCATCATGCCCTGTTCACAGCACACACATGAAGAGTGACAAAAAGGTTGTTATCTTGGCACTGTCAAAAGCAAAATAGAGGGCTGTGTGCCACTCCTGTTTCAGCCCTCCAGGGTCTGCATTCACCCACCTCAGATACATCATGGGGGCTTTGCAATGTGGGATAAGACTGAACACATAAGAAATAGGAACCTACGCACCACACCATCCTCTTGGGCTTGCAACACCAGCTGCAGCAAGTCCAAGCAGGAAATCAAGCAGAAGAATAAACGTCTGGGTATGAAACCTGATGAAAGGCCAGTTCCATTCAGCATTTCCCTGAAGCCACAAGCCTGACCACTTCTAGGCAAGGTTAGAAAAGCAAAAATAACCATCTGCTCCTCCTAGGCCAAGGAATTCCTCATAACTAGTTCAGAAGAAGCAGGAACAGCACTTGTTCCAATCAATTACATCACTAGATTGAAACTGCACCTCGGTTCCACTCCCAGCCAAAGCACTAGACCTCAACTGGATCCAACTGCAAAGCCCTTGTGGAGCTCAGACACCATTCTGCATCCCTGCCAGGCCAAAACCCATGGCCAGAAAAAAGGAAGACACTGCTTGGAAGAGAATTCAGCCAGACAATGAACCTTTATAGACGTAATTAAAGACAGACAAGCCTCAAGGGGAAATTTCATTTTGTATGGTCAAGAATTGGAAAGGAGTCACAATGCGTAAAGACAAAGGTTAAGAAGAAGGGAGAGTTCAGGCAAGAGGTAAGTCCTCTGTCTCTCACCAAAAGTCTTCTGTGGAGGACTGACAGAAGAGCAGAAGACATCAGAATGCTGGGCCCCTTCATGGAATTGTCAGGACATGAGATCTGGGAACACTCACTGTAACTAAGAGGAAGTCAGCTTAAAATATCTCTTTACCTGGCAGGGAGTAAACACCTGACATTCGCTACCAAAGGATATTAGAGAGCTGGGCAGCAGCTTCAAAGGATTAGACAAATTCACAGAAAACAGCTGTACACAAACAGCTACTAAAGGGAACAAGGCAGGGAAATCTCCTCTAACCGCCCCAAGGCAGCTGTGCAGGCTGGGGGTGGACAAGTGGAAAGGCCATAAATGGTGCCCACACACATGTGCTCTGCCACCATGGGGCAGGATATGGGGACAGATAGACTAAAAGTGTGATCTACTAGGGGGATTCTTATCCTGGCCTTGCCTTTGCTATCCAAAAGCTGAGTGAAAGCAGAGCTTGCTCAAGACTTGGTCCCAGTGCTGCACTTCATGCTGTCCCCATCCAAAAAGTGCTTCACTGAGCACATGCTGCACAAACCACAGCTGTTGAAATTTCCAGATACACCTCATTTTGTCATATAAATGCTACAGCACTGTTCAAAGAGGCTGAAGTTCCACTTCCTTTCTGCTCCCTCATCACTCCCTCACAGATGTGCAAGCCCTCCAGCCAGCTGATATTTGCCAGTGATGTCACTTTTGCTAGGATAGTCATTAGGTCATTTGATAGATATTTTTTCCCTCCTCATCTGCAAATGTGCACTTAAAAGGAAACAAATCACAGTTGTCTGTAAAAAGCAGATTTCACTTCTACACCCAAAGCACTGTGTTACTGCCACACTGGTATTTTCTTAACCTTTTCCTTGGGATGGAGAATTATTCATGGAGCATGTCAGAACTTTTCAACATGAGGCTGTAAGAAGGAATGGGAAAGGGAGCTGCAGGAGGGAATAGCCATCATTCATTCTCACTGAACCTCTAACACAGTCATAAAGGAACAAGCTCATAAATTAAAAAGCAATGAGTCTTTATTTGAGAAACTTCCTCCTCCGCATTTGACATCTGGCTCCTGCCAGTGACGTCCACAGATCTTATCTTCCTGAGAAGGATGTTGGAATACTGGCTACCAGGAAAGCACAGCTTTTGTTTGAGAGTGCTGGCACACAGCTGTGTCTGGAACACACCACAGCTTGGGGCTCACACATGTGCTCCAAGTTCCTAGCCAGCTCACAGCTGGATGCACGAGTCCCTGTGTCCCGTGGTGATTCGGCAATGCCTTGGCCTTACGACAAGGCTGAGCTCCAGCCTTCCACAGCTGAAGCCACTTGTACTGAGCCAGCAGCAGAGCCATACATGTGAATCTTGGCTCAAGCCAGCCTTTTAAGCAGGGCCAGATGATTTTTATGTGCTCAAGTTGCCACTCAGCAACTTGAAACAGCCATCTGCAGACCTGCCTGCAGTATCAGGATGGCTCTTGTGTTCATTCTCCCCTGTGTAATGCAGGCTGGAATCCCAAATAATACTTCAAGATATGTCTGTGCTTGCTCGAGCTGCCACTTACACTGCCTCTGCTGCATATTCTGGGTTTTGAGGGCTTACTATGCCAGCTCTGTACGTCTGCAGCTTCCACACAATAAATCCACCCAGAAGCTGGAAAAACCACCTGAGAGAAAACCCTATTTCTAGACATTTGTCACAGCCAGACAGGACTGGGGTGCTGGGGGTCCGACCCCACTCACAGGGAAGCTGGGCTGGAGCTGCACCCGTGGAAGAGCTGATGCCCTGTGACTGGTGCTGGGCACATCAGCTACTCCCAGAGCCTGCAAGTGACAGTCATGACAGTCTCTGCTCAGGGCTATCTGTCAGTCATGAGCCCATTTTGGGAGCACAGACCAGGTTCTGCACACTCCTTCCCTCACACATATGGTATCCCAGGACACCTCCACAATACATCTCAGAGGGTCCTCACCCCACAAAGGTACCTGAATTCTGGCAGAACTCTGTCAGTAAAACAAGAAATCCCCCCACAGAGCTATGTGAATGAATACAACCAAAAGAGCCTCCACTTAAACAAAAAAATACCTCTCAAAATCCTATTTCTGTCCCAGGAAAGCTCCTTCCTAGATACAATTCACAAAATTTAGGCTCCTCTGACAAAACATTGATATTGTGCACCCTTTTGATGCACCCTTAGAGATGAATGTAACTCCAAGACTCCCAGTTTCTCCACTCCATACTTCTCCGGAAAGCCTCCTAACACCCTCAGATAATCCCTTAGTAACAAGGACTCTTGAGGGAACATTAAGCACAGTCCTGTGTGAAACGTGAACAAACATCCCAAAGCAGGCTCCCAGCAGCTTTGTATCTGCCGCGTGAAGAAATGAAAACTTTGAAACCACCTGGACCAGGCATGGAAACATGACTGAAAGAGGTTATGAGGGCATTTCCCAGTACTGTTTACCAATTCAACAATTGATGACTGTGCATCATGAGGTTAAGTCATACCCTCCTTATTACAAGCAATCATGTGCTTCTATCACCCCTGCTGAGTTCATACATGCAAACACAACCGTGACACAGACAATTAATACCTTGAACCAGCTGGTAGCTTCCATGGAGCTGTGCTCCAGCTGAGCAATCTTGTTCAATCAGATCTCATTACCTAATAAGAACACAAGGTTTGTCAATATAGAGATAACTGGGCAGATCTCATAGCCTTGGAACTTGGCAAGGCTTTTACCTTAACAACATGCAACATCCCATATCTAAAGAATTCATTGTCTTACAGTGTAAAGGAAGTGTGTTAGATGTATTAAAAAACCTGTTCCTGATCATTTGCTGCCAATATAAGCTCCAATCCTGTAACAGACCTCACAGCACAAAGATGGGAACCAATGTCCAGTAACTCTGGCCTCAAATTAAAAAACTAGAAATAAATTTGAAATCATCATTGAAAACAAAACCCAAGATTTGTTTCAAAGGAGCTATAAGAGGGGATTACTGCAGACATTCTGCCTGTTCTTTGTTAAGACTTAAGAGGAAACTCCAGGTGAATTTCCAACTTTCACCACCCTGCCAAGTGCAGCCACCAGTAGTTTCTGCTACACATCTTCCCGGGAGGAGGGACTCCCTTCACCTGTGCAGCCTCCCAAGGCCACTGTCCCTCCGCAGGGCCCCAGCTGCAGCCACAAGGCACACGCCACTGAGTGGGTCCCCAACTGCAGCCGCGGGCCTCCTGGGCAGGACAGGAGCACAGGGAGCCAGGCTGGACACGGGGACACCGTGACTCTGGACATGCCCAAGCAGCGCTGCCATCCCTGTGTCCCATCCGCAGGACCCTCCAAGCTGAAGGGAGGCCTGGCAACCTTGGGTGGCCAGACAGAGGCGCTGCCATCCTTCCCTGGTGGGCGCTCCCGCAGGCTCCATGGCAAGGGGTTGAAGGCTGCCAGGTGAAGGGAAGGCGCAGCAGGGACACCAGAGACCCGCGGAACACTCCAGGAGAAGAGGGCGATGCCAGAGCCGCCTCCAGCACTGAGCCCCCTGCCCACGGGCACTGAGACCAGGGAGCGATGGCACCCCCCGGCCCGAAGTGGGATCATCCACCATAACAGAGGGAAGTATCCACCAGGGCTCTACCACTGCAGGGAAAGGGGATGCCCCCCGCCCCTACAGAGGCGGCCCCCCGGGGGGTAGTGTCTCTGCCACCCTACCCGAAGCACCTTGCTGAGCGGACGAGGGCTCCGCCACCCTACCACACTACGGGTAGAGAGACAAACCGGGACAAGCGATGAGGCGGGAGAGACGCCCGCGCACCGCCTCGGCGCCACCTACCTGCGTCCGGTGCCGGCGCTCCCCCGCCGCTCCGCCGTCGCGCGGCACGGCCGCACATGCGCACCCCCAGCCCCGCCCCGCGGCCATTTTGCGCCCTGGCAAGTGAAGTCGCCGGCACCTCCCGGCAGCCATCGCGTGTGAGGGCACTCTGCTCCCTTATTTGCATATCCCCGCCCCCAGCCGCACGAGCCTCTCTGGTGTGGCGCCACCTCTATGGTCAGTCCGCCCGTCGCCATGGAAACGCGGCCTGGCCGGGACGCCAGCGCTTGGGGTCAGGGAATCGTAGAATCATCGTGGAATCGTCGATATTGTATGAAATCTTCAAGTTTACCCAGTCCACCCGCCAGCCTAGCGCCACCACTGTTACCTGTAAGCCACTAAACTGTATCACCCAGTGCCATTTCCAGAGGCCACTTGAAAACCTCCAGGGATGGCAACTCCACCATCTGTGCAACCAATTCCAATGCCTGATCACTCAAACGAAAAATATCTAATATTGAATCTGAATCTCCACTGTCCCACCTTGAGGTAATTTCCTCTGTCCCTCTCACTGTAGGCACGGTAAAAGGGACCAGCCTCTGCCCCATCACAACCTCCTGTCAGGGTTTGTGAAGAGCAGTGAGGTCCCCCCTGAGCCTCCTCTTCTCCAAAGAGCATGTGGAAAGCTGCAGAACGATTAATGGGAACAAAAACATATACATGGCTGCTTCAGAAGGTGGGGCAGTAATCCAGCAAATATCCTGTCTCTGGTCTTCGTAATCAGAGACTTGCATTTCTCTCCCACGATTAATTTCCATTCATCCTGTGTATTTCAGAAAATAGGGACTATTATTGTCCATTATCATTTAAGATCTCTCTGTGGCCCTTTCTCTCCAAGAAGCAACTCCTATGCTCAGCATATGTATCACCGATGGTCTCTCACTGCAACAGTTGCTTCCATTAAGCTGTTCTCAAATTTCACCAGGGGAAATTTCACCGCGAGAAATTGAGGCAAAAGCCAATTGCTGTGCACAGAAAGATATTATTGCACCCTATTACTTGCCAATGGTTTTGCACATTAGACTTACTAGTAGCTTCTTAAGCAGGTCATTTTTATAAATTCCTAGAAGCCAGACAACTAATTGTAATCAACATGGTTTGTAATTAAAGAGTGATTTGTAGGTATTTAGCTTCAGCTATTGAGATCACCTGCAGCAGAGCAAGGCATAAGGCACTAATCTAATAATCATTTAGTTTGGAAAAGACCTTTAAGATCACAGAATCAGTAAGCATCTCAAAGGAGCTGCACTACTGCTGCTGTTGTGCTGGGTGATGATGAGCTGACCTTGCAGAAGGAGTCACCCATTTAAAACTCCTGTGGAGATTTCTCTCTGTAAAGGTCCATCACAGTGCAGGTGCTTACAATAACATAGTGCTGATGGGAGCCGCTGATATGGCTTCTTACTTAATTACAACCTGGATGAGCCCAGCTTAGCTGTAGCTGAGTGTGAGTAAAAAGCTTGGGGGAGAGTAACACTAGAGGAAAGTGGAAGGTTTATTTTTGAAGGGTTTAATGGGGGCTTCTTTTCTGTATTAGTCTGTTGCTTTAAAGGTTATAGTTCTTTAAGTTTTGCTGACTTGAGAAAGAACCTGAAGTTTTGGTGAGTGCTTTTGAAGCTTTCCTATGCTGGCTTTATGTGCTGATTTTAGCTGCTTCTTTACCTGTGTCCTGTATCCTTGTTCCCTGCCTGAGCATGTAATGTAATTGCTGAAGGAATGATCCTCCTGTTACCATCTTAAGGTATGAGGGCATGTTCAGGCAAGTTTTGCTGCCTTGGTTACCACAGGAAAAGCTTCCATTAGGTCTAATGCAGTATCTTAGGGCATCTCTTTACTCTCTGTGTCCCTAAGGTACTTGAGTGAAAAATAGCCTGTGGATAGTAACCGGCCTTCTTAGGATCAGGTTGTGTGTTCTACTGTTCCTTGGTTAAGTGAAGGCATTCTCCTGGTTGTCTTTTCTCCACATGTGAGTACATATATGCCCAGCAAATCTCTCTCTGTGTTCTGCACTTATAGACTGGGCTGTTTTGCAATGTTTCTGCAGTTATATGCTACCTTTAATGCTTGTGGCAGCAGAGCAGTATATGACTGAGGTGTTTTGTATTTTGCTTGGCTTCTTAAAAACACAAATCCCTTTGCAGGTGGTGTCCTTTTCACATTTGCTGTTTGGTCATGTGGGTGCTAATCCACGTAGAATGGCATAACTTGGCTTTAGTATTGATTCCTGCCAGTGCTCTACTCTGTAATATTCCCAGCACCACCTGCTTGTGAAAGATACTAATCTAAATCATTGTTGTTGTGTGATTAGAGGCTTTAAACACTTTAATTTGGAAAAAAATGACACAGAAAAGCCTTTGAGTGATTGTATTCCTGGAAACACAAGATTTTCTTTTGATTCCTATTTTTAAAAAATCAATAATGTTATTTGTGAGCTAGGTTCTGTATTGTCTAAAGACCATAACAGAAGGTAGTTGGTTGTTTTTTTTAAAGTTATAACAAAGTTGTAGATCAGCAGATGCTGCAGCTGTCTGCCTTGGGGATGCAATAAGAGGAGTATTCCCATGGGTAGTTCTGGCTCAGATGTTTGAACTTACACTAGAAATGCAGTGTGTGTTGCTGTTGTAATAGAAAACTCCCTTATATGCTAGAGGGGTATGTTGTATGTAATACAACCCCAAAGAGTCAATAAGCTTTCCTGACCTACTGTTTAGGGTGTTGACATCCTGGGAAGACGTAGTGTAAGTGCATAAGACTATGTGCCTTCTGTACTTCTGCATATCCATCCTCATTGCAGGATATGTGGGAATAGGCTCTATTTAGAGAAGAAAGAGTTAAAATGCAAATAGTTTTCTGTGACACTGGTATTTCTCAACAGAGGAAACCCACTGTGGGCACAACCAGGCTGTGTCATCCATTAACTCCTTTGCAGGATAACAGGAGACTCTCCCAAGAGCACTTCAAGGATAAAGACTTGTAATTGAGCAGCTGTGAGAGTAGGATGCTGTGGAAGTACAAAACATGTTGCTCTGTTATGCGAACTGTCTTTGTGTAAGATAAGAAAGTGCTAGTATGTAACTGGAGCTGGACATGGGAATTAAGGCTGGAATTGAAAGATTTGTCTTGGAGTGTGTAAAGTAAACAATATATATCCAGGAGGAACCAAATAATTATGGAGTGTGTGAAGCAGCTCTTGCAGGGTAAAACCTTTCAAGGCCACCTGCACCATGTCAGTAATACCACGTAAGGCTGAGATTACCAAGGTAACCATATCAGAATTGTCAGGCTTAATTATGGATGTGGCAAAACTGAGGAAGAAACAATCTGGGTGGATTGGCTGTTTGGGAGGAGACTGAGGTAAAGAAAGTGTGAATGCGGCAGAAAAAGTGGATTCTGAAATTAGAGAATAATGTATAAAATGAGACAAAGGTGAGATCAGCTGACTGAAGGATTGCAGGGTCTGGATGACAGCAAAGCCTGAGGACCCAAGCTCACAGGAATACTGAAGTGATGCTCCTTGAACAACCTGCTGGACTCTACATCAGGTCTATGCTGGAAAGAATTGTTGTGGGAGGGCAGAGCAAAGTGGGGTAGATGTGCATCGTAGTGCTAAATGGTGTGGGAGGGAAGGGTGACTCAACTGCATCATGTGTGGTTCGTAAGACTTGATTAGTAGCTTCATAGCTGTGTGCAAAGTGGTATAAATAGCCATGAGATGCTACTGATGCATTAATGAGGTTATTGATATTTTAGTTGACTTATTGGTGTGCTTGATACAATTAGTGCCCTGAGTCTGTTCCCTCAGCACTGTACTATGAAGGGGAATAGTTGGGCAGAAGGCACAGCTGGGGGCTCAACCAGGACTTCCTAATTCGGAAGCTTGAACTACCTGATACTGAGATCTTTTCTTTGAAGAACATCTGTGGATGGAGATGATGGGTATCAGATGAACTCTTGAGTGAGAGGAGGAGCAGGTCTGTGCGGGCTGTGTTTTAACATGGAGGGGATCCTTAGGACTGAATGCTAAGAAATACACATTAAAATATGCTCAACTGAAAAAAAAAAAGTAGTGTCTAGATACATAGCTGCATCTGGGAAAGGGTTTAAATGAGAAATAACATGGTAGCTGGGATGTTGAGACATGGGACACAGATTTGAACCTCAGATGAGAAAGACATCTGATGTAAAGGGTGTCTGCAGTGGTTACGGGGAAGATGGGAATGGTGGTGGTGAAAACTTTAATAACACAGAAGTTAGGCTAAGCCAAACAGAGAACGTGCCAGAAAAAGAGAAACTGTGGAGTATATCCAAAATGTATCCTCTGGTGCAGCAGATACACACCCAGGGAGAGGCTGGATAGGTGACAGTGTCAGGATCACCTTGGCAGCAGCAGGGATGTTTTCTAGAGCCTTGCCTGCTGATGCAGTCACCCTGTGGTAACACTCATCATATTTTATTCTTGGTGGCACAGCTGTTCCCGAGCTGCTGTGTTACCCAGCAGCTGCAGTCAGAGTAGGAGTGGCTTCTCCAAACCTCTGTCAGCAGTGAGCTGCATTTGACTGTTATTTGAGCAGAGTTATGCAGGAAGGTGGTTTTTGGATAACAGCTGTCAAGTAAAGACTTGCTCTGCAATGACTTGGCCATTTCCTGGTGTTTTGATTTCATACAGAGTCTGGGCTTTGCACAGACCTCAGAAACAAATGCCAGACCCACACCAGACTTCAGTGCTTTCTGGGAATGTTGCTTTGAATAGCTGAAATGGATCTATTCCCTCTTCAAAGGGCCTCTGTAAGGGTTGACTGACTGTAGTATGCGTTAGCTGCTATTTCCAGAGTTACCAATGCCAGCTGGAGCTCTTTTCTTCATGGTGCACTAGTAACAGCAGGGTGAGACTGGTGTCTTCTGGCTTCAGAAGTTAAATTCTCCCCCTTGGCTGAGCTGAAGGGATTGTGCATGGAGCTCTTATATCAGCTCTGCTTGTGGTATTCTTCCAGTTGGCTTGGGCAGTGAAGTAGTTCCTGATAGAAAGGAGGTGAGAGGAAACAGGGTCAGAGCCCCAGCATGCTGGGGGAGTTCCTCAGACTGGGTTAGTGATGTGTGGAGGCTTGTTCTCTGTCAGTTTTTCGGCTGTTTGAAGGGCCTGGAAAGGCCCGGAGTGGCCTTGGGACAGCCCGCGTATCGAAGGACGAGAAGAGGCTTCAGTTCTTCTTTCGGTTTTTATGTTTATTAATTGTTTATCTAAAAGATTTTCTTTCAGCCCGACAGAGGTCTGCTCAGCAGTCAGCCATGAGCACACTGTGCTGCCCTCCGGGCAGCCACCTATCTTTATACCCATTGTTACGTGTACAATATTTATCATTTTTCCCCAATACCATTTATTCTTATTGCCCGGTGCACCTTTAGTAATAACCAATCCAAAAGTGCCACCATCACCAAAGAAGATGGAGGAGAAGAAGAAGAAGGACAGGACACGCCCCAATTCCTCCATCTTACTTCTCTAAACCCCCCTGTACAGAAATCCTAAACCCTGTGTCTCACTTTCTAATTAACTAATCCCTTCACCATTCACCCCGGTGAAGGCCTCCTATCCTCATACAGGTGTCGTCTCCTGTGTAGGATCAAAGTCCAGCCACCAGACACTTCTGGCAACATTCCAGGACTCCCGAGCCCCCCAAGGGTGGTCTCGGTGGCCCGGCACCTCAGGACTGAGATCCTGAGATCCGACAGTTCTCTACAGCACTGATTTGTATTGCTGTTAATCACTGCTGGTACCTTGAACTGGGTGTGATGCAGTCACCCCTTGTGCAAGTATTTAACAATTCTTGGAGTACTTTGCTGGGGTAGTATGGGTTGATTTTCTCTTGCAGAGTGTAGCAAAATGTGTTGCTGTGTTTGGGGAGGGTGAGTGGGTTTGTGTTCAAAATTCAAGTTTTTCCATTATTTAGCAGCACTAGTAGGGGAATTTGGTCCTCTAGATAAAGATGAAGGCCTGAAAAGGCCCAGCTTTTAATGAACTTTTGCATTTTCCTTGAATTCTTGTGTTGCTGCCAGGCATGTCTGGCTAAGAGAAAGCATCCTGTTTAGGAAGGCAGCCAGGTTCCTCTGTCCTAAGGATCAGTACTGGTGGTGGAGGATCAAAGTTATTGTGTTGTGGCTTTTTGTACTGCTTTCCCATCTCCCCAAGAAGTACTTGGGAGTCTTCTCCTGGATAAGTTTTATTGAAAAGACTTCAAACCAAGCATGACCTTAAGCTGGCAATAAAGGGATAGAAGTGATAAGGAAAAATATGAAACTGCTTTGTCATGATCTTCTCCCACGTGCTATTTCCAGCTACCAGGATGCTGGATAAGTGTGTGGGACTGACACCAGAGTGATGGGAGACAAACCTTGGCTGAATAAAACCATTCAGTTTTAACATCTCACTGTAAGCAGTCCTTGAAGCTGTTTTTTTTTCCTTTTTTAAAGTCTTTACCAAAGCTTTGTAAGGTGGCAACAATTCTGCAGACTCTGCTCAAAATGGGGAGACTTACTGGAAATAACTCATTACTTCTTTATCCTCTTGGTTGGGGGAAATCGGTGCTTTTGCAGTATTCATCCCTGTACCCTTGGGAGTTGTTACAGAGCAATGGCAGGAGATCTGTGGTTTTTTGTGGCGTGGGGGAGGAGGTAGAGGTCAGGAAAAAAGCTAGAAAGAAGAGTCCGAAAGCTTGAGTGCTGGAACAGAGGAAAGGGTAACTTAATGGTATCTTAATTTGTGAGCTGATCACAGAGCTATGGAATGAGGTGAGAATAGTCTGGGTTGAGTGTTACAGTAAATTAGATGGTCATGTCCTCTCCCATGGGCCCAATGTCTCCACAGTTGTGTTGGCTTGCAGCATATTCCCTGAGGCAGTATGTATACCCATCCAAACTGCCAGCCTGACCTGGGGACCCTGCTTCTGCTGGACAGGGGGCTTGGTGAAACCAGTCTCTCCAGACATGTGAGACACTTGTATGAAGTTTCACATGTTGGGTATTGTGGCACACCTGTGTGTTGGTACTGCCCATGATACAGCCAGGCTCACTTCAGTCTCTCTCCTACTGAATGTGAAGTCTGGCATGAATTTAATATTTACTTTTCTCTGTTTTTTGTAGCTCACAGTAGTCTCTCGTGTTCCACAAATACCTAAAAAGAAAGCTCACCAAATTCAAAGCTAGCCAAGCTGATAGTAAATCTCTACTGCCCTGAGATGTTCAGAAAAACCATGGTCCTCTGTATTTTTAGCAGGTAATTTCTGCTGCTTCAGATACTAGGAAAGCCCTACCAGACGTAGGCATTTCTGTTTTAACTAGTGGTGGTTTCATCACCTGTAGTAACTGAGAGGGCTGAAACAAAAGCTTCTCTGATCAAATGTCCTCTCTAGTTTTGTATTGCAAACATTGTTTGGTTGCTCTATAGCAACTCTATGTGGAGCAGCTGGTGTGAAGCACACTTTTCTTGGCAGGCCTTTTTTTGGGAGCTGTGGTGTCAGTCCGCTTGACCTCCACCAAGATGTTTGAGGAGGGAAAGGCCCTGCCAGATGACTGGAGCGGTGGGTAAGGGAATTGCTGGAGTCAGCTCTGGCAAGTCTGGGAATAGTTTGCAGTATCATGTTCTCACCAAGAAGAGATGACAATCTTATGTTAGTTTTCTGTGACCGTCTTTGGAGTTTTCTCTCCTTTTTGTTGTGCCTGGTGTCTCATTCAGCAACAGCCAAGTGGGATCTGAACCCTTTTCCAGCAAGGTCAAAACTGCTGGAAAGGCTTAAAAGGAGAGGCTGCCTTGTCTCCTGCTGTGTTGGCCCCTTGTTGCTCCCTGCTGCCAACCACTGCTCCAGGTGCCCTGGCATGGGGAGGCTTGGCTCCCAGGCACAGCTTACTGTCTGTCCATCCAGGCTTTCTGTCTGTGCCACCAACACCTGGCATGTATTGATGGATGTCAGTGGCTCTCAGGGGCAGGCAAGCATTTAGCAGAGTTCAGCTCAGGCTTTAAGGTCTTCTTTGCCTGTTCCTGCTCAGGACACTCAAGTGCTCAGTTACAGATGTGGTGATTTTTTATTTATTTTTTTTTTTCCCCAAGGGATAAGAGAGCTTGAAGGTGGAGCAAAGGAGGCAGGTAGTCTGAAGAGACAGATCAGGTAGGATCCTCTCTCCCTTTCTGGTCCTGAAGAGTTGGAGGCTGTCATGTATTTACTTCCAAGACCAGGCCAGCTTCTGGCTGCTGGTACTGGAGAAACAAGAGAAGTAAGAGCAGGTGGATCATAGCATGGTTTGAATGGGAAAGGACTTAAAGATTATCCAGTTCTAACTTCTCTGCCATGGGCAGGGGCACCTTCCACTAGATCAGAGCTCTCAGTGCCCTATCAAATCTCGCCTGGAATGCTTCCAGGGATGGGGCATCCACAGCTTCTCTGGGCAGCCTGCTCTGGTGCCTCACCACTCTCACAGTAAAGAATTTTAATTTCTAATATTCAATTTGAATTCACTCTCCATCAGTTTAAAACTATTCCCCTTTGTCCTATCACTGCTTGCTCTTGTGAAAATTCCCTTGCCAGCCTCCTTGGAGGCCCCCTTTAGGTGCTTTAGGTGCTATAAGGTCTCCTTGAGAAGAGGAAGGGGAGAAGAAACTGGGGATTGGACTCCTTCCTCAAGTGGTACCACTCGTTGTCGGTCTTTGGAGTTGGTTTTCTTAAGCATCTGGCTTTTGATGCCTTCCAGCCATCAGATGGCCAGTGCCTGCTTTTACTTCCTAGTAACCGAGTGATTGGGTCGGGCAAGCTGGTACTGGTGTTCTCAAAGCCCTTTTCTCCTGTACACGTGGAAGGTCGATATGAACAACAGGCAATTGTGTAATGGTGGGGTAAATTGCATTGTCAGCCCCTGTGGGCACCACGATGCTGCTCTGCAGAGGCAGGGCAGGAGCATTGTGCCTCTTGCATACCAAAACCTTGTTGCAACACACCCGAGCATTCAGAGCAGTACTTGGTGCTGCAAGGCAGGAGCTGGGGCTCGGTGCCTCTGCAGGTAAGGCTGTGGCTGGGCAGTCTGAGAGCTCTGTGCTTGGGAGCAGGCAGGGACAGGGCAGCAGCTGTGCAGGGGGGCCTGGCAGAGGCCGCCCAGTCAAGGCTTGCCCGGACAGGTTTGCAAACTTCCTCGGGGCTGGAAGTCTTGTGTAGGCTGTCAACACACTCCCCCCGGGTGATCCAGGGAAATGTGTTTGCTTCTGTGGTAAGGCATGTGATAATGCTGCCCTGAAGCACTTCTAGCCCTGCTTAATCCTCATCTTGTTCCCCCTTCTTATCTGTTCAGTTTGCTTCCTCTTGTGGGTCATCCTGCCTGGCTAAGACACCAGCTTGTTCCCCTTATCTTTCTTCAGTGTAAAATCAAAGCAATTAGTTGCTGTGCTCAGGCTGCCTTGTGATTAACTCCACAGTGATTTAGATGGCCTGTCAGTCCTTCTCCTTGCAGCTGCCAGGAAGACCTGTGAGCAATGATGCTGACAGCCAAAATGCAGGGTGCTACAGAAGCTTTTGAGCAAGAGCTGGTCATCAGCTAGATGTGAACAGCTTCTCCAGAGTGGTCCTTAACTGTCTTGGAGCAGCACACTGACCCAGCAGAAGGGGTGTAAGCTGGGCTTGCTTTGTTTCATATGATGGATGCAATAACTGCACACTCTCTGTGCAGACCACTTGCTCTGAAATAAAAGCACTTTACAAAGTGATCTCAATAGGAATGCATGGATGAGCTATTTAAAGAGATGCTGACACTGGTTTTCAAGATGACACCATTTATTCCACGTGCCTACTTTATGCTGCCATTGACATACAACACCCCTTTGGATTTTTGTGGTCATTCTGAGCAAGTTAGGCAAGTAGGTTGTGAACTTTGTTTCATTTCCTGCTATCTGAGGGGGTGATGGTTGTGATGGGCTTTGTCTCCAAGGCTGCAAATCTTGCTTAAGGGTGCTGCCTGGTCTTGACTGAATATTCCAATGCTGTTCTGCTGTTCCCTTTGTGGAGTGTAGGTGTCTACCCCTGAACCCATGGCAAAAAAAAGGCTTGAGCTAGTTAATGTACATTATGAACCTCTAGGAAAAGGAAGAATTTGTGCTAGCTAAAAAGAAAAACCCCCATTTTGCAGTACCCAGCATTGCTTGTGTCGGGCAACTTTTAGGGGACAGCTGAACTTTCATCTCTCTTTCTTGGTTAACACTTGTGGGAGAGGCAACTCTAGTTAAGGCAAGAGGAGCCCACAGGATCTGAACTCTGTGGGGAAAAAAAAATCCAGTTTGCTGCCTATAGTCCTATGCACGATCTTTTCCTGTCTCTGATAGCAACTGTTCTTAAAAAAAACTAAAAAAACCCTATGCTATATACAGCTTCCTTTCTGGCCCTAGGGGAGAGGATAATGAGTCATGGGAGGACATTGCTTCGTGCCCTGGAGGGTCCTTGGATATCTGGCAAGGACAGGCTAGGAGCAAATTCAGCTGTAGGTCAGAGTTGCTCAAGGTAAATGTGCACTTAAACGTGAATGGTAATTAGTGAGACCAGAAAGAGAAACCTGTACATGAGAACTTGTCAGAGGAAGTGTAGATGTGCCTGGATTTTGCTCTAGAAATAAACAAAAGGTACAGCTCTTGTTTGCTTATCAGAGTAAAAGCAGGGCTTTGGGAGGATGGGGAGAGAGTCAAGGGCAGCTGAAGATCTTTTTATTTGTTTAAGATTTCCTTGTCTGGGCAGGGCAGCAGTTGACATGACTGCAGCAGGGTTGGGCTGTGTTGCCTCTTTCCTTTCTTCGCCTGCTTGCTTTGTTTCTCTCCCTTGTGCCTGCCTTTCCCACTTTCATGCCTGCTCAAGGGCCTCAGCTCCTTGCAGGGTCTTGCTGCCTCCCAGCACTGCAAACACAAGTCATGAGGATGAGGTTGACTCTTCTGCCCTCAGTGGTCTTTATGTCAGCTTGTTCTCATCTTTGCAACTTGGAGATGTGTGGGTTAAATGATGTCTTGCAGAGGAGCTAACAAGCAGTTGCTAGCAATGTGGCTCACTTATTCTTGGTAGGTTACTGCTCTTGCAAGCTGTGGGGAGCTCTTTCTATTAATTATTAATTAGTTGGCATGCTTCCAGTGCGAAGTGTATCTCCTTATTCACCCCAAAATGTATATAACCAGTATAAATTGATTGTCTTCCCCTTCTGTCCTCACAGCTTTTGAGACTTAGCAACTGCTCCAGAGAAGTGCCCCCTGTGTAAAACCCCAGGCTCCTGTACAATGTACCATTCCAGCTTTGTGCCACGGGAATATTACCCAGCCATGATCCCACCTTCTGCTTATACCTACCCACCACTGCGGCCTGGGAGAGCAGAAGACACATCCAGATCTGTGATGTTCCCTCCCATCCACATGCACAACTTCTACAGTCGACCCATCACTTTTGTGGTGGACAGGAACAGCTACCCTGACTATGCAGGAGGTCAGGTGGAGTATCATCATCTCTATAGTGCCTCCAGTCCCTATATCCATCCATACCACACCTGGCACTTCCCTCCCATGGTCCCTGTCCCTCTCTACAGCCCCTATGCAAGCTACCATCACTATGCTGCCTGCCAGAGGTCAGATCAGTATCGAGATACGTGGCCAGAAGGCTTCACAATGAGAGGGGAGCTTCAATGGGGGAAGCTTGGAAAGGTATTTGGGCCAAGGAAAGACCTCCCAGAATTTGTGAAGGATGATCTCCGGCGGGTTTATGGCACCTACCCCCGGACCAATGTTTCCGTATCCTATCGGAAAGGAGAGTTCTTGGTTAAGGGAGACCCCAAGACAGAAGATCAGGAATATGCAGTGGAGAAGAAGGTCATCCAGCAGGCTGTGACCCCCAGTGCCAGTGAGGCAGATGACAGCAGTGAAGACCGGAACCATAAGAAGAAAAAGAAACTGAGACATTGAGGGAGTCAGACACCCAATGGACTGATGCTCCAGTAGCCTCATGGGAGCCAGTTGGCAGCTGGTTTTGGTGTGGTTGGCAAGTAACACAAGCAATGGATGCCACCATTATTGCTGATTTCTTTTAATTGCTCCCCATCAACCACAACCTTATGGCAGATTTACCCTTACTGATGCATAATACCCACCCTGTGAAGAACCCACATGACACTGGACTGTTGGGTCAGCTCATTGGCCCTGGTTTTAAAATGAGCATTTGATTTCCACTGGTTTGGTTGACTGGTCACAGCCTGGTGGGGGATCTCCAAACTGCAGCTCTTGATCAGAGAAGATGGACCTCTTCCTCCTACCTTGTCCAGGGGAACGGCCTGTAAGCTGGTTTTCTCCCTGGGGTGATAAAAGCTGAATTTCCTTCAGGCTGAGGGCAGTGCAGGTCCCAGAGGACACAGGAGTTCTTGAACACTCTGAAGAACAAATGTCTGCATGTCTTGTCACTGGTGTTTATGACCATATCATTGTGCTTTATCACCACATGGGGCCTGTTTGCAGCACTTCCCTACACTCTGGTGTCCCCATCCTCTTACACTTGATAGTGTGGTGCTCATTTCTCCTGGCCACATGTCCTTATTGAAACTGCTGTTGAGGCCCTGCTCTGGGTCTGACTTGGCTCTGGTTGGAGGTGCTGGCTCTCCGATGAGGTTACTGGAGTTGTGTGAATCACAGCACTTCCATGGCTTGGTGGTTGTACTGGAAGAGCTGTGCTGGAAGTCTGGAGGGCTCTGAGGGGCTGGGTCTGACTTACTTGCAAATTTCTAAAAACTTCTACCTTTTAAATGACTATGAACAATAAAAAAAAACCAAATGCAAATGCTTCTATTTCTGATTTTTAAATACCTAACATCAGTCTCTTTTGTGTACAACTTACAGTCAGATCTGACACCTTTTTGTCAAGTTAGGGATGGCTTCTGCTGTGGTTCATGCCCAGCCATGGTGCCTTGTCCCACTTGGCAGCATCCAGCCTTGCCCTAGCTTATTTTCTGTCACCTTCTGTAGGGACTAGCAGGAACTTTATAAACATACAGGAGAAATAAGGGACCCTCTCTGTCACCCTGTAGTCTCCTAGTCTCCCCCTGGTCTCACACATGGGAGGGAATGGGATGTTATCAATCTGCATAGCAAAGGAGAGACTGAGAGTGAATGAACTTGGAGGCCTTGGGTTGTTCTGAATTGCAATAAAGTGAAAGCAAGTGGATTTTCTTTAATTTTTTTTTTCTTAGTTAGTGCAACAGATTTTGTTTAACCAATTGCCAAAATGTCTCAGCAACTGTCTGCATTTCCCCTTCCCCATTTAGCTTCTTGGAAATGTGTTAACTCTGCTGCCAGACAAAGCTGCAAGAGGGCTGAACCAGAAAAATTGCTGTAGAAACCTTGGACCAAACTGGTGCTCTTTGGCTGTGTTGCAAGCTGTGGCAGTGGGACTTGGTGAATGTGATAGAAAAGGCCTCCATTACTGACAGCTGGCTAATCAGTTATGCTTCTGGTTACCTAATATAGGAAAAAGGCAGCAGTTCCTTCTGGGTTGGTTGGTTGTTTGTTGAGGTTTTTTCAATCTCCTTCTTGGCTGAGCAGGCTGTCCTACCTAGTTAGGGATGTGCATTTAAATGCCTGCATTGGTGGTGCACTGCCCGTCCTTCCAGCAGCAGTAGCAGCACCTTTGGGCAGTGAACCCAAAGTTCATGCATTGGATCCTTGCACAGTGGTTCAGCACCTCAGTGGGGTGTGGGAAGGAGCTTCTTCCCCAACCCCTGCAGCTGTTGTGGGATGCAGCTGAGCTGTCAGAACTGGATGCCGCCTGCCATGGGCAGGGGCTGCTTTAGGTGAGATCCTGGAAGAGGTGCAAACTAGCTCTTCTAGGCAAGGTGAGAAAGAGCATGGGGTTTGCCATACAGTGATTTTGAAATGCTACATAAATTATAAGGACTTGCACAATAAATTATCCTAAATGCCATTCCTCCAGCTGTTAGGTTCCTGGGGGCAGCATGATACCATGTCATAGTGGAAATGTCCCCAAACGTCAAGGGGCACAGCCAGGCTCTCCCAGAAGTATGTGATGGATGGGTGAAAACAGAGCTTGTTGCCTACACAAATACTTTCTCTAAATATGTGTTGCTGCTGGGGTCATCTCCAAGGCCCATGGGGAGACAGAGGGCATAGCCCTTAACTTTACTCATCCTGTCCTGTTTATCTTCTGCAAAGTTTTGTTTGGTTTTGCTGCCTGGACTCTGAACAGTAGATTGCTGGGCACACCCAGGCTGTTGTTCTGACAATGTGTATTTTTAGCAGAGGCTCACAATTGCTTGCAGTACATCAGGAGGTAGTAATGTATTTATTTTCTAAAATGCCATTTCACTTCCAGAAGGAAGAAAACATTCTATAGTTGGGTGGTTTTTTTCCCTTGGGGGAAGATGTGCCACAAACCTCTAGCAGCTCTCTGATAGCAGGTATTTCTGTGGTGGCCATAACTCCCCTCCACCCCTAACTTGGTCTCTGTGCAGGAGCAAAGATTTACATATTCCTTGTAGGAAGAGCTCACAGTTGCCTTTTCTTCCTGAAGGTTTGAGGCTCAGTTGCTGCCCAGCTGCAGAACTGAATCCATAGGGCATTTTGGAGGCTTTAACGCCTATGGAATTCAGTTCTCAGAGCCAAGCAGCCAGTGCGAGTCAGCTTCCCTGGCTCCAGCCAGCTGTGTCTCCATCTGCAAGGGGGAAAAAATAGCAAAGAGCTCATCATATCTTTGACACAGGGCAGGCACTGAGCTGACACAGATTTTTGCAACTGGAGCTGCCACAAGGAGAAGACTCTGGCCCCTCTCACCCCAGAAGCGGCACAGACAGACGGCGCTTTCTTTGGAAACTTTGTTCAAGTTGGCTGGCTCTTTTTTTTTCCACTGCTTCAACATATGCTGTTTGGAGTCACTGCAAAGTTTCAGGTCAGCCCTGAGCTCTGCAAACCTGCTAGAGCTGTAAGAGAAACACCATTGCTGCCACCTAGGACTGGTATTGGCAAGTGTGTTGAGAAGCCCCTATGTATTTGCTCTCTGTGCAGGTGTCACACATCCCTTGGTCTAAACTGCTCTTCCTAAACGCTCTTTCCTGAGTGGGTCTGAAAAGGGGCAAGCTGTGCCAGGGAAATGCCTAGTCCTATAGGAGCAGCCCAGCACTTCCAGGCACTGACCTCTGCTCCCTTCATACTGAAACTAGTGCCCACAGGAAACCCTTGAACGTGCCAGCTGAGGGCAATGGTTTGTGCAGCAGGCGCTACCATGGGTGGACCATGAGGTGCAGGGGCTTTCTGCTCATTTGGAAGTGGGAAGGGACACAGGGTCATTCTGTGTAAAGTGAAGAGTGAAAGGCCTTTTCCAGATAGCTCAGGGTGGATTCAGGGAGGGACTGGTCTCCATCTGGGTTAACCTGGGATTTGCTGGTGCATCCCACAACTATACTATATACATACACTTTGCTGCCCACTGCCCCCACCCTCTGGTTTGGGCTGCAAAGCTCACATGCATGGAGGGGCAGACTTGAGGGACACACGGGGATCCCCCTGAGCACCCACAGAGCTGCTGATGCTGCCAGCAGCTTTGGGCAGCCTCACCCCTCAGTAAATGTTCACTTTCAAACCTGGGGACTGAGCTAATGGCTGAAAAGCTTTTCCTTGGCTCAGCAATATTTGGCACAGTTGTGATGACAGTGGCTCAGGCAGGAGTAAGCACCAGGAGAGGATTCCAGCCCTTTGCCTGTATGTCAGCAGAAGAGACGGGAAATGACACACATCACTTTGGAGCACGGGCAAAGATTTCAATGGGGGAAGCACTGAGCAACTGTTGTACGAGCAGTGAACTCCGTGATTGCTCAACTGCTGGCCTCAGGCTCTATTTTAATCCCTCCTCTGGGAATTACAGTCAGTTGGGGCAGCATGAACTCACCATCCTGATGCACATAGCAAGGCAGCCAAACCCTGTTGCAAAAGCTGAGGAATTCCAGGCTGAAAGCGCCAGCACTGGTGTATCCCAGGGACCACGTGCAGCAGTACCACAGAGCTTGCCCAGAGGGGCAGCAGTGGAGGGAGATGGGGTAAAGCAGAGCTTACACCAGGGTCCACAACCTGCAGCAGGTGGTCAGGGTTAGAGAGTTTTCAATAGCTCTGTGCTCCTCAAACTCTGATCTCCTTCCTCCTCCTCCCCTTGCTCTGCAGGCAGCCATCTGTGCAATCCAGTGGGCAGGAAGGCAGCCTGCCAGAGACATTGCAGCCACGTGGAAGCACCTGCCAGCCTGACATGGTTAGTGAGGTTGGGATGCTTTGGGGCTGCTTGTTGTCCATCTCATGCCCATGGGGATGTTACCCTGCAGTCCCTGGCTATTTGAGTGTGCATGGAAAACCTTTGTATTTCTTTTTTCTAAGATTTAAAACTCTCCTCTGAGGCATTTATTTCACATCATTGATGGATATCTGCTGTTCAAAGTGCTATCCATCTGCCTTCATCCCTCTGTTGCTCTAAGCAACCATTGCTTTCAGAAACTGAAAGGTGCAGGCCAAGGAAAAGCCTTCCCCCTCATCTTCCTCCATGGGCTGATTTGCAAAGAAAGGTGAACGGTTTCAAGCAGACAGGCAGGTGAGCAGGATGGAGGTCAACACCAATAAGCCTTCCCTGATAGTTCTCCTTCCCTTGCACCATGGCCCAGGGAGGTGATGTGGGTGCTGGGGCTGAGTTGGACAGCCTAGGAGCCTCCTGGCATGAACTCTCCCATGCCCTGTGTCCCACTCTCCCCAACGCGGGGCAGGGACAGCTCCAGCATGATACTTTTGGCCTCCTACCTGCGGCTGCTGGGACTGGGGTATCCCATTGCCAAACTGCACCAGAAACAGTTTGATCCAAGTGCAATGGAAAACCCATGGGGGATGAGCTGGGAAAGAAATTAGTCAAATGCAAACTCAGACAAGCTCTAATTCTGATTTCATTCCTGGCTGCTCCTGTAAGCAACATGCCCATGGCATGGCATCCACAGCACACCTCATGCTCTGCTTTTACTCCTTGGTTTTCCTGACCCAGCTTTGTCCTGTATTCATTCACCCAGGCAGGGCCAGGGCTGGATTTGGCCCTGTGTATTTGGGACCCTAGGGGGTCTGCATTGAAGTGGGGTGCCAGGTAATACCTTGAAGGGCAGGGATGAATGGAGATATGGGAGCCACCTCAGTGATTGGCATTTTGGTGGCGTGAAGGTGCCCTGTCCTGACCTGACCCTATGTTTTCTGGAGGCTGTATCAGGGTCAGGCTGCAGCACTGCACTGTGGGGTGACCGTTGCCCCAGCTCAACCCTGAGGAATTGCATCAGGCCAGCTGCCACATTTGCAGGTGGGATTTTCATGGCCCCACTGCAACCTGTCTCCCCTCACCTTGGAGCTGGAGCCCTTGGTCAAATGCTGAGAGCTCCTCAAGGCTCCTGACCTCAGCCCAAAATGATGGTGAGTCAAGAGACACTGCAGACAATCAGGTGCCCAGGAGGATACTGCTGCTTGTGGGGCTTTCTCTGTGGAGCACAGCAGAAATGGCCACATGAGCACATTTCCCCATGGCAAGCCCGCTGGAGGCGATGGGAGGACACAGAGAAGCAGAAGCTCACTCATGGCCAGCCCTGCTGCTGGAGAGCTGCGCTGCAGCAGCTCAGCCCTGAGCTGCCAGAGGCACCGCGCTCTTTGTGCCTTTCGCTCTCCGCTCCCTCCCTGCTGTGGCTCCACGGACAGGCTGGAGCGCTGCCCTGTCCCTCGCTCCTGGGGGAGACAAAGCACAAGCCACTGCTCCAGAGGGAACGTGACTGCCAGGCAGCTCCAGCGCTCAGAGGTTAATGATTTATTGCTTTATGTCTTAAAAAAAAAAAAAAAAAAAAAAAAAAAAAGGAAAACAAAAGCAGCAGCGCCCTCCTTTTGGCATTTCCAGCTAATTATCCCGGGAGTTACTGATTAGCTGGACGTGCCTAGGCCCAAGCAGCGGAGTCCTGTGGGTGCTGCACAGCCACCGGCACCGCGCTGACATGGTGGCTGCAGCATTACTCCAGGGACTTTCACTTTGGCTTCCCGGGAACATGCCCCCCGCCGTTTAAAGTATAAGCAGCACGAGTCCGGTTTTGCAGGTTACCAAAAAAGCCGCGGATGAAAGTGAAGATGCTCACGCACGCACACGGTGCCCGGCACCTCCCGTCCCGCTCCCCGCAGCCGCGGGCGGGTGCGCTGCCATCAGCCCAGAGACGTCACCGCGTCCCCGCCGCTCGGCACGGGCTGAGCCGCCCTCTGCAGCGCCCGGGCTGGGCTCCGTGCGGACAGCAGCGGCCAAGAAATGCCCTCATTGCAGCCACAGCGGTCCCCCCCGCTCCGGCGCGGACACTCCCTTGACCCCGGCACTCACCCGACAGCTCCGGCTCCCGTCGAGGCGGGTCTGCGGGCGGCGGGGCCGCAGGCACTGTTAAATATTGCAGCCGACTTACTCACTCACTTCTCTTCCTGGACGGCAGCGCAGAGTTTCCACCCACTTCTTTCACCTTTGGTTTCCAGGCTTTCTGAGAAAAGGGGAAGCCGTGGGAGGGAGCAACCGGCATCCCCGTGCCAGGGCCACGGCCCCCAGCAGCCTCTCGTTCCCGGGAAGGGGCGGATGCCAGAGGGGGCCGCTTTCCCGGGAAATTGCGGCGTGGCTGCGAGTGCCTTGTGCCCGTGGCCCGGCGCTCCACGACCTTCGTGGGTTAGGTAGATTTTCCTCCCCAGGCGAGTGGAGGGGGCACCTGAGTGCTGCCTCCCTGACGCAAGTTCAAGGGTGGCTGCCTGACCAGCTCAGCCTCCTCCTTTGGGAGTGAAAATCTCCCTGGGACTCAGATGTACCTTGGCCTCACCCCACCAAAGCCCATTCAGTCCCTCTTTTAATGCAGCGCCTCTGCAAGTGGGGACAGTGTCAGAGTTGCAGTGACATACACATCACTGACACCTGTGATGAGCTGTGTCCGTCCTCAGCCCACCGAGCCCTGCCAGGAGCAGTGCTGCCAAGGGCCTGGGAATGTGCCAGCCAGCATTCTCTTCTGCAGCCAGTGTTTCATCCAGTAGCATCCCCATTGGCACCACATGGAGCTGGCTGCCCTCCCTGGGGACATTGATAGGTGATGTTCCCTGGGACATAAAACCCCCACTAACTACTGCCAGCTCTGTACAATCCCACATGTAACTGGTGGGATTTCTTTTTCTTAAAGTCCCATTCTCACTGAGCATTCTGTCAGTGCCACCAAAAACACAACCATTGTTTTTGTTCAGAAGTGACTTTAGGCCCTCCGGGGTTTCCCTCTGCCAGCAGTCTGGAAATGAAAATCTGGGGTTCCAGCACTGGCTGTGGCCCTGAGCTGATGGTGGGGTGAGCACCACTGCTACTTCTGTGCCATGGTGAACAAACCCAGAAATAAACTGGCAAATCAATTGATGTGGGATGGCGAGATGTCTCACATGCCTGGCTGCCTGCATCGCCCCACCCAGGCTCAACAGCTGCCCCACAGGTTCAGATAAAATTTACAGAGTGGTTTTGTCTTTTGGGAGCTGCCATGGTGTTTCTGGAGTGGGGAGCTCCTGGAAGGCTCTGTCATGGAGTTGACCAAGCTGGAGCCAGAGTTTTATCAATGCAAGTCCCCAAAGCAGGCAACATCAGCAATTCAGGGCCTCACAGTGTATTTTCAGGTGGTGGGGTGTGATTTGGCAGCACACCACAAGTTTGCATGACTGCCACTCTTTGTCCCTTAGCTCCATCAAGGGACTGGACAGGAACTTTGGCATGTGGATCCGTGACCTGAAATATCTCTGATTTCTCAAGGCAGGGCTGCCGTCCTGCTCACCTGCTGCAGTCCCACCCAAACATGACACAGTTTACAGCACCCAGCACTCCCTCCCCACAGCTATCACTTTTGGCAGCTCTCAGTGCCACTCTGGAGGTCTGGAAACCTCCCAGCTCCTTCCTTGCTGCCTGCTCAGTTCTTCCAAGGCAGCAGTGCAGCATCATGGCTGTGACACTGATGTCCCCATTGGGGATGGGGCTTGACCAAATCCCTCCCTAGTGCTGGCTGCATTGCTTGTCCTTGCCGAGGTCAGACCTTGGACATCCCTCTGGCCACTGCTCCTGATACCTTCTGCAGGACAAATCTTGCCCCCAGAAGGATTATCCTCCTTCTCAGCACCTGGCTTGACCACTTTTCCTTGGCACATGGGTCCCCCACATGCCCCACATGTCCATATGCCTGCTGGGAAGAGTCTGGTGAGCTCCTGAGTTGGAAAACCACTGGGCAACAGCGGAAGAAGCAAAGAAGCAAGCAAGAGAGAGACATAAGTAGGGCAAACAGGGAAGTCACTGCAGGCCTGGTGCCAAGGGGATGGGCATCAAGGCAGCTCAGACCCTGCATGGGTGGGAGGAAGGGAGTGCACAGCTTTGCTGGTGAAAAACTTTACCAGCTCCCACGATGCAGATTGTGGAGGGAAGAGGAGGAAGAGTGTGCCTGGAGTTGGAGTGACTGTCTGAATCCCAGTTTTTGTAGGTCTGGCTGGCAGAGGTGAGCAAGTAGAAGCAGTCTATGGGGTCACACTGCAGCATGCGGGACCCATCCCTTCCCCATGACATTGGCACAGCTGGGACCTGATGCTGTTCCTAGTCCCCATTTCTCCAGATTCCCCCAGTCTCCTTCAGCCAAAGGCAACAGGTGTGAGTGAGGAGCAGCCTGGCCCAGCCCCCTGTGGAAGGACAATGGCCTGGCATTTATTGGGGGAAATGGGAGCTTCCTGCAGCTCACTGTGCTGGGAGCATGGCTAGACACAAGGGGTTTGCCCTTGTTGGGGGAGTCCTGTGGGAGAGGAGGCTGGGGAACTGCCCCTGCAAGGCTGGGACTTCACCCTGGGGGGAGAAAATCCACCTTCTAGTCATGGGGAAGTGGCAGAGAGCAGCTGGCCTTTCCTACCCATCCAAAGAAATTAGGTTGAAATCCCCCACCTTTGATCTTCTGTGACTGCAGAGAAAGCCATGCAGCAGGACCAGGGTGTGGTTTAGGGCTCAGAAATAAGCCAGCAATTAGAACACCTCAGTGTTACTGCTGAAAGCACAAAGTAGCCCTAGGGGAGGGTTGACGTGTGCTTTCTGAGTGCCTGAGCCCCACAGCCCTGTGGGGTTTAGAATGAAAGCTGATGCAGCTGCTCCTTGCCCCGGGGCAGGACACTGGGAAGAGGATCAGTGAAATGTCTGCAGCCTCTGGGAGTGGCCCAGTGGCAGCCACTGCCTCTGGGGCTGGAGGGGGACAAGGGCTCTCATGGCGACCTGAGGAGGTCTCCTCCTGGGAGATGCAATCTCCTGCCGGGAGGCTGCTCTAGGCTGCAGCCCCAGGCTGTGCACAGCAAGAGAGCTGTGGCTGGAGGCGCTGGAGGCACCAGCCACCGTTTGGTCCTTTAGTAGAGAAGCCAACAGTAGTGCCAAGATCCAGGGTCATGCCCAGCCAGCAATTGCTGCCCCTCCACATGCAGTTTCTCTCAGGTGTAGACTCACAGATGTCTAACACAGAGCTAATTCCGCACTTCAGCCTTAGCTGAGGCTCAGTCCATCTACAGATTTACAAATACCAGGCTTTGTGAGGTTTAGTGGCCCTTGTGTGTGTTTCCTTTTCCCTCTCCCTAAGCCAGCAAACTGCCTGCAAGGCCCTGTTCCTCCTCTGAGAAACATCATCCATGAGGGAAACTGCATCTTTCAGCCTTACCCTTGGGAAGAAGGAGGTGGTGTTAAGGGACAGCTTGGGCTCAGCAGGTGCTTTTTCTCCTGACAACACGGTGACAGAGATGCCCTTGCTGAAAGAGCTGAGCAGCCTTGGTTTGTCCACAGAGCCTGATCCTCAAAACCAGGTTTGAGAGGCCACACCAGTAGCCTCACAGCTGGGGTGGCAGGACAGGCAGCTTGGCTGGTGCTCAGCCTGTTCTCAGCCCCTTTGTTTGTGTTTCCAGCCCTGACTGCACACGGAGAGGCTGGAGGGGCTGAGGTGCCTCCATCACAGCAAGTGTCCTGAGGGATGGGGCTGCTCCTGCAGGGCTTGCAGATGCACTCAGACCTCACAGCCTGGAGGATGCTGGTGTGGACTCCGGCCTCCAGGCCCTGCACTGAGCATTTGCATGGCTGCAGAGGAGCTCAGGCATGGTTATAATCATCAATGATGGCCTGCAAGAAACCTCCCCCTGCAAAGGCCTGGCCAGCAGTGGGTATTTTCCTGCCAAGGGGACTTGCTCTGCCTCTCTCCCCAGCAGGGCTTTTTGTACACAGCCAGGGTTTTGCTCAGGCTGTGTTGCTCTGAGCTTGGGCTCCCCCTCCACCTGGCCTATCTGTTTTTAGCCTATGCCATATTTTTGCATCCTTTGAGACCTCCTGCTGTCTGACCACCTGGATAGAAATCTGGTGAGATTTCATGAATGGAAATGAACAGGGGAAAGGCACAGAAGTTCAGATGGTGTGACCACCAGAGATGGCATTTACCTCTCTGAAGCAGCTCCTTCCTCCCCCAAAAAGTTGCTGAAAGCAGCACATACCCCATGCAGCTCCCTACTAAGTGTGACCTGCCAGCACAAACCAGTCCCCTCAGTGCTGGCAGGCCCAGCAGAAGCATGGCCAGGGGGAAAGTAGTTTCTTGGGATGTTTTTCCCTCAAGGTTCCTGTTTCCCCTCTAACCCTCATCCATGGATGCTGGCAGCCTTCCCCTTTTCCATGTAGCTTTGCAGAGAGAGCAAAATGAGGAGCTGGGGCTAAAGAAGTCTGGGAGATAGAGGAAGGCTGAGGAGATGAGGGCATGGGGAGGCAGAGGTGCCCCTTGACCCATTGCTGGCACAGCAGCCCTGCCTTCCAGCAGCCCTGAAGCAATTTGGGAATCAAATCTGTTGGCAAGGAAGGGAGGAAAACCACAAGGCTGAGTCACTCCTTGGAAGGTATTTGCATCTGGACAAATTCCAGCCAAACCCCCTTCCCACTACCTCTGTGTGGGGTGTCAGGGGTGGCTTACAGGAATGGCCACATCCCTTTCCCCAGGACAGAGCCTCCCTGGCCGGTCACACTCAGCCAGAAACCAGGCAGCATCCACTGCCGACCTTGGCAGCTTTCCATCAGAAGGCAGGAAAGCTTCCCCAGGAGGGAAAGCTCTGCTGGTGAGCAGAAGTGAGAGTGAAGGCAAGTGAGGCTGCAAGGAAGCCGAGCCTCTTCCCAGAAATGGCAAAGTGGGGTGTTGCCTTTCAGCATCTCCTGAAAGAGTCAGACTGGGGCTGCTCCCCCATCCAAGCTGTCCATTAACAAATGGGCAGGATTTGGGATGAGAGTCTGCTCCAGGGATTTAGACTAGGAGAGGAGCAGCATGCAAGAAGGATGGAGGATTGGGAGCATCCCAAATGTTGACCCAGCACCTGCAGAACCTCGAGTTTTTGGCAGGGGTGAAAGAGGGGCTGGGGGAAAGGTTGCAGGGCTGGAGTTACCTACTGGTGGTGGGAACTGCAGGGGCAGAGGATTCACCCAGAAGGTCACAGGGTGGAAAAATCTTTGCCAGGAATGAAAGTGCCACAAAACAGTGCCTAAGAACTTGGTGTTTACTTTCCTTTAGGATCATCTTGGTGAGCTTCTCCCTATGCTCTGCACCCAGGTTGATATTTTCTCAAGGTTTAAATTTCCCTGATGGGCAAAGTCATGTTCCTGCTTAAAAAGACCTTTGCCAGAGTCAGGTGCTGTGTGTGACTGGAGCAGGATGGGTCCCAGCTCAGGGAGGTCCCTCAGGGTGAGATCTCAGTGTCTGTGACTGTATCTGAGATGCGTTGCACAGTGCTGCAGCTCTGGGCACCATCTCAGTGATGTCCAGCCTCCCTTTCCTCCCTCTAGTGGCTGAAATCCCGGCATTTCCCTGGGCTCCCGGAGCCCCCGGCAGCGCCCGGCGCTGGGGCACGGGGAGTGCGGGCACTGCCGCTGTGCTGGGACAATGCGCAGGTGGCCCCAGCCCCTACCAGCCCTCCTGACAGGGACGCTCCTGCCTGCCCCAGGTCTCATCTGAGAGGAGATGGAGTTTTGCAGGGTGTTTTTGGATTAGGGGCGGCGTTACACATAAAGAGAAGCTTTCGAGCATCATGCTGATTCCGACACTGCTCCATGGCCACAAATGCGCGATGAGGAATACCAAGGGAAATGTCACCTCTTCCCTAAGTAATTCCTTTCAGCTAGCCTTGCAATTAGTCCCTTGGAAAATAAATAAATAAATAAAGATTTTGAGCTTTGCCAGCACTTCTCTTTGCAAACGCTGGTTTCGCCCTGTAAGTAGGGCACAGTGGGAGGCGAGAGCAGTTAACTCTTGGCATCGAGCTTTGCTCAGCCAGCCCCAGGCGGCTGAGACGAGGCTGCCCGGGGGGCTGCGCTCCTGCTCGGGGAGGGGGGAAAGGAGCCCGCAGAGGCGAGGGGTGCCCGGCAGCGAGGGGTGCCCAGTGCCCGGCAGCTCCCCTGCAGCCAGTGACCCGGCTCAGGGCCCACCGGAGCTCCCTTTCCCCTCACGCCCCATAAGCGTTTTGCAGGTGTGCGTGAACTCCAGGTTTGCTCCGGCCCTTGCGGACAGGGAGGATGTGGAGAAGGAGGAGCGGAGCTGCTGCTCCCTGAGCCCGGAATCGGCGCTGCGCTACTCCCGGAAATCCAGCCGGGATCCACCCACTGTTTACAGAGGAGAGTGCCGTGAATCATCTGTGCGGGGAAGGAAAACACAACAAACTTGGGCCTTTTGAAGCTTTCCGGGCAAGTGGAAGCTGCTGGGAGAGCACCTGACCGGGAGCAGGCCGGCTGTCCTGGGAATAGCTCTAGGGCTGGCTCTGGAGGGATCCATATCGTGGGACAGGCACCTGTTTCTAGCCCAGCCTGTTAAACACGGGGGGCTAAACCCATCCCTGCTGGCAGCAGCTGTGCTCTGCTCCCCACGGGGGGCTCCAGAGTGAGTTTTCTGGGGAGATGTCCTGCCTGGTGGGGAAGAGGAGGCTCTTGACAACAAATGCTTTTCTCTAGATGTGAAAGTAAGAAAGCATTGATCTGGAAATGGGTTTGCTATAGCAAGGATGGGGTGACTACATCTGCCTGAACAAAGGGACCACAGCCCTTGGAGATGGCCTGGCTTGCAGAAGGACACAGGCCTACTGAGGTCCTCTGATATCTCTGCCAACCCCCAGGGCTGTCTCAGGTGTCCTCTGCCACTGGGCAGATGCTCAGGTAGCTAAACCAAGCCCTCAGCATCACACACACAAAATTGTTACTTCTATGTGAAATCAATGAGGTGAGGAAAGGTCTTTGTGTCTGCCAAGAGCTGCGTTACATTCCAGCTGTGGCAGCCAGAGCAAGCACTGTCCCACAAATGTGGCCTTTAAGCCAAGCTGTCCAGGGCTGTGGCCCCAGGTCTGCGGCAGAAAGGGAAGATGGATTCAGTTAGCACCTGGAGAGCATTTGGGATGGGGTCTTGGCATCATTAGGACCTAACACTGGGAGATGGTAAGAGCAGACTGAATGGAGCTGCCAGCAAATAAAGGTCACAGTAGGCAAACCCAGCAGCTTGGTGTGGTTCTGAGCACCCCTCTCTGCTGGGTGTTTCCCAGAGGTGCACTCTGGGGTCTTTAGAGAGTTGCCAGACACAGAAGGTAGAGGAAAGCCAGGATACAAGGGGAGAAGATCCCTAAAAGCCAGCAGGGACTCTAAGGAGGGGTGGAGACAGCTGCTGTGTGGGTGGAGAAGGGCTGGCCTGGCACAGGTGCTGCAGCCCTGATGCCACCTTGGCTGCCAGCCCAGATTTGGGCCCCTTTGGGTGAGTGAGGAGCTTGTGCCAGAGGGGACAGGGCAGCTGGATCATGTGCAAGGTGTTCAAGTGCAGCAGCTGTGACACTGTAGCAGAGACCCCAAGGAAGTGTGGGTTTGCATCCCAAGTGAGAGCTGGTGCCCCAGTCCAAGGGGAAATGTTCTGCATGCATGGCTAAGTTAGGGGGATCAGGAAAAAACGTGGCCTGATGGGAATGTTACCCTCCAGTACAGATGCAGATGTGCCAGCATGTTGAGGGAAGATTTGTGGCTGGAAAGAGCTGGAACAGCAAAAAGTACAGGAGAAGAGAGCTTCTGGGCTGACCCTGTACTTGAAGACAGCTGAAAGCCAAAATGTTGAGATCTTTTATTTTTCTTTTAATGTGTGTCAGGGTGCAAATCCTGTGACCTGCTGCCTGTCAGGAGCAGATTCAGGAGTGGCAGGTCCCCACGCAGAGGTGGGAGCTGTGCAGCTCTGCAGGGCCACCGTGGCAGTACCGTGGCTGGCAGCGGGCACTAGAGGGCTGCACACTCCCGTCCTTGCTGCCAGAGGTGTCTCTCACTGCGCAGCCTGGTCTGGAAATGCTGATTAACTTCTGACAGACTCAGTGACCCGGGAGAGATGAAAATAACTTTGAAGAATGGCAGTTTGCCACTACATGGCCAAGGCAGTGATTTTTCTTCATTTCAGTTGTGCTTTCCCCAAGCTCTGCTGCTGCCAGGGTAAAATTGCAAGGTGAAAAGAAGTAAGTAGTGTATAGGCTTGATCTTGATGCTGGGGGGTATGTGATGAGCTTGTCCAGTTCCCTTAGCCCCTGAAAGTTTCTCCAGCACAGCCCTTATTCCCAGGAAAGCTGTGTGCTTTGCAGAAGCAGTGGGGTCCTGGGTTGTTTAGTGTAGGTAAAGAGTGGCTGAGGATGGTGATGAACTGGGTTCCCTCCTAGCATGGATTTCTAGGGAATGTGAGCACTAGAAATGTGTAAAATGAAGGTACTCTTACTCTGAGTCATCTAAAGTAATTTTGGAGCTGTGTTTTTGTGACCACTTACTTCCACTGCTTTATTTTTCTTACCTGTTTCTGGCTGTTTTGTTGGCCTGCAGGAAATCCCTGCTGCTTTGGGGCCAGCTGTGGCCCCTTCCACCTCTCATGGTGGTAGACAGAGATGGTTACCATCCTTCTCCTCAGGGGGAAGGTTTGGCCAGGTATCCACAGGTGTACCAGACACCAAACTCCAGAGTTATCAGGAGCATCAGCATCAGCCTGGAAAAGAGAGGAGGTGATGGCAAGAAGGTCTGGTCTCTGGGGGCCATGGTGCTCATTCCTTCAGTGCCTGTGTCACCTGCCCTGTGTGGCACCACTGACCTCCCACTGCAGGACACACTGGTGTAAAGGTCCTGGACAAAAATCCATCATGTCCATGTTGTGGGAACCAGACAGGATGGATCCTACGACTGACTGAACGTCTCAAGAGTTAGCATGGGAAGAGACAGTTTGTGCTTGTGTGCCAAATGTGGAAAGATAAAGGTGAAACGTTAACAGTGTTTCCTGACATGTCCCATGGCACAAAGGGATTCAGAAAGGATTCCTGCAGAGAGATGGATTTGTGAGGTAGGTGGAAAAGGATTCAAAATTAAAATTGGCCTGGCCCACCCATTATCAGGAACATTGAGTGGATCACTGCCTCCCACCCCAAATAAAGATCTGCACAAAAGGTGTGTTGGCAATATGGGACCAAGGAGGAAAATTTGGATGAGCAGTATGAGGGGAGAAAAAAACGTAAACAAGTTGATTGGGGAGTATATTCCATCAAAAACCATGAAACAGATAAATGGCAAAAAAAGGTATTATATAAGAGCCCAGTGAAAAAGAAGAGGAGGGACCTGGAATGGGAAATGTTGCTGCCATTGAATTGCATGCAGAAAGGGAATTGAAATCCCACTATGGAAGTGTATGGAAGAGCTGTTGCAGACTGGTTACCCCCTGTAAAGCTGCCTGTGCCTCACAGGACCTTTGAGAGAGCGAGCACATGCAGTTGCTACCAAGTTGCATAGCACTGTAACATCTTGCTTCTCTTGAATATTTTTTACTGTAACACCTTATACTTAAAACTTGAAATATACTATCAAGTGTGGGTTAGCTAGAGATGTCCTGCCCAGGGTTGTGCTAAATTTTCCTGGATGCATTTGCCATCACAAGCCAGTTTCATTAGGGGCTGGTGGCATGTAGGGATGCTAAGGGGCTCTTAAGCACAGTGTGACACCTGTGACATGAATTTGAGGCATAAACCACTGGTTTTGACTGAAGTGAATGTGCCACCTAAACTTAATCTGGAAAAGAAATATGTATAATTTATGTGTTTTGTAAATAGCATAAGGATAAATATTCAGGTCCCTCATGAGAGGCAGAGGCTATCCTGAAGTATACAGCAGGACAGCATGAACTGATGCATTCTGCAGGTGTCTGTACACTGACAGAGGTGGATAAAGTAAAACCCCTGTCCTCAAAGGTGAAAAACGTGTGGAAGGAAGGCATTTGTCAGAGATGGTCTCCACATGAGCTCATCAGGCTGAGTTCTGCCTCATCCTACCGTGGAATAACCACCAAGGTGGGAGGGAAAGGAAAATATGACTGGTTTTGTCCTCAGAAGTCTCATATAAATGGAGTGTGAGGAAAGAACTGCAGGAATATGTGGGGATGAGGGAATGTCTGCAGGTATTGCTCAGGGCACTGATAAAATGCAAAGATAAGGAAGGAAAAAGCCAGAACTTGCTTGGGAGATGAGGTAAAAATCAACCTGCAGCAGTTGCTCCTGCTGGGAGAGTCCAGGGAGAATGTACCAGGGTCAGGTGGGAGATATTTAGGACTGGCATTTTTTTTCTGCTTGGTAGATGAATTGTGATGTGGCTTTATAGAAGTAGTTGACCTCTGTTTTCCTGTGACATGGTGACCATACTTATTCACAATGCTGATGTTGGTGGGCAGGAGGTGAGCAGAGATTCTGCTAACACAAATCCCTTCCCAATGGCAAACTTTCTGGTAAATGAGCTAGCAGATATAAAGGTAATGGGAGTGACATGAGACACAATTGTCCTTTAGTACAGAAGCCATTTGATTTTTCTAAGTAAAAACTCAGATTTGTTGCCTAAATTTGTACGAAATAATTGAAGTGGATGAAGTTCTTGCAATTTTTGTGATGAGAGTATTTTGCTAAGACATCTTGAAAAATACTGTGGTCCCAAAGAGACTGATAATAGTTAAGTATAATGGAAGCTTAACCAGAGCTGGAAAGATTGCTATGGGGGGCTGTAGAGGAATGTGGATGTTAGGCATGCTGGGATTCAGAAAACAAAACACAGGTTGGTCACAAGGCTGCTCAGACCTTTCCCAAGTTGCCTGGGTGTGCTGTGCTGGCACACACAGGTTACCTTGTCCCAGGAGCTGAGTGATCAGAGAACAGCTGGAGGGGTGTGATTGTTACTAGTCAGGATTTGCTTTGTAAAAGCACCTTACTGGTTCTAGTGCGAAACCAGAGGCATAGACAGTATTTTTCTGCTGAATTAAACATTCTTAGTGTGGTTATCTAAGTGGGCCCCAAAAAGTGACAGGTACTTGTGGGTTCCTTGTTTAATCTGACTGTCAAAGTATAGAAGAAACTACACAAAACTTGTATTGTTCTAAAAGGGATAATGGGATAATAAAGAGAGATAATGTGTGTAGGACACCCAGGATCTGTTTTGTGAGTGAAGCAGAATGGAAAAGGACATGAATTTTTCTCCTGCCCTGGAATGAGAAATCCAGAAGGGCTGGGAATTGCATGTGGCAAAGCTGGCATGTGGCTGTGAACAAGCAGCAGGGTGGGTGCAGTGGTCAGCAGGGGAACGCCCTGTGTGGGACTAAACCCAGCTGCCTGCAGGAACCCTGTGGGTGCAGGACCTGTGTGCATGTGGATGCAAAAGAAATCCTTTATTTCCTGTTCTGGAGTTCAGCTCTGCAGAACAGGCAGAGACCATTAGACCCCATTGAGTGACCTCCCATCTTTCACAAGCCTTGCAATTTCTTCCTGTTTCTCTTGACATCAGCCCACTGATTTATGCTGAACTAAAGTACATATTTTTTCAAAAAAAGACAGATCTGAAGACATTGGGAAATGAGAAAACCAACATATCCCCTGATAATTTGTTCTACTAGTTAACCACTGTCACTCTTTTCCTGTTTCTTATTTTTCATTTCAGTCTGTCTGGTTTCTGATGCTAAACATTAGTTTGTGTTATAGATATCAGGAATAAATCAAAATGCCCTCTAGAGCAGTACCTGCTTCTTTTAGGAATGTGGGATATGGTAATTAAATCTCTTCAATTTGTCTTGGCTTTACAGAAGGCTGGGGTTTAGTGCTATTGCTGCTGGGGAAAAAGCAAATCCCATCCTTCTCTCTTAGCTGGTTTGTGCTTCCACCTCACACCCTGTAATGCAGCAGGGCAGGGAACTGGTTCTGTTGACATATATAAACTTTTTGTTGCCTTGGGGTTATTTGGAGTTTTCAGTCTCTCACCACAGGGCTGTCAAGATGTCTGGTGGTGTGGGGCTTACAGCATGGTGAAGAGGAGGCTGGAAGAGCTCCAGGTGGGATGTTTTTGCAGCAGAGCCCACTTTCAGGGACCAAACTGCCACCAAAGACTTTTGTTCAGGACACTTTTCCAGTCCCCAAGGTAAAAGCAAAAGGTCCCTGTGTCTGACCAGTGCCAACACAGCCAGCCTTGTGTGCAGGGCTGCTTAAGAAACAAAACCAGAACAGTTACAGATGATAATGAAGCAATCCAGCTTTTTTGAGTGTATGAAAGTGAAAAATGCTTTCCTTGCTTCCTTCCCTTTGAAAAGCCACAGCTGCTCACTCTGAGGGCAGAAATGTAGGAAGAACAAGCATGTACTGCAAATGTACACCCTGATCCTCTTGGAGGGGTTGGCTGACAGGGAGAGGGAACATGGACAAACCATTAGAGATAAATGTTTCTAGCAGGATCAACCCAGCTAAGGCAAAGGTGAATTAACTTACAGAAACTCAGTTAATTGAAAGCCCACATGAGCTGGAGCTATTGGTGGGAAAATGCAGGAAGATTTTGTTTCTACACACAGATGCTCATTTCAGCCAACACAATCTGGATTAGCAAAAAGATCTATTTAATAAACCAGGAGAAATGACTTTACTGGAAATGGAGAAGGTGTGCTTACAGTAGCAGGAAGGAGAGCTGGGGAAGTGGCAACCTTTAGCAGAGGCAGAGAGCAATGAGCTGTCTTGCACAGCTGTGACTGATAAGGAACATGGATGAAACTAATGATTGGATTGATTATATTCTTCTTGTTAAAAGTTAAATTCTTCCCTAAGAAGGAATTAAAGGAAATTCCTTTGGCACAGTTGAGGGAAGTGTAGGAATACCTGCCAAGTTATAATCTTTATATTTTTGTGGCCCATTTAATGAAGCTGTAAATGATTCCTGCTTTGTGTGACTCAACTCTACCATGCCACAGTTTTAACAGAAGAAATGCTTTTTAAGTGAGTTTATGCTGCATCATGTTTTGTGTATTTTAAAAAAGCCTCAATTTCCTCTAGGCTATTACATGAAAACAGATTTTAAAGAGTTTCGGGATTTTTATAAACAAGATGAATAAATGTTAATAATTACAAGTTAATTATAAACTGTGCCTGTTGCACAATATAAAATTAAAGGCATAGCTGAGCTCCAAACCATTTCTTTATCAGAGATGATATTCAGATAATCAGACTCAGCTAACCTTTTGCAAATACTGACCTTGTACCTACAAATGGAGTTTCTAAGGATTAAAATGCCAGTGCATGTTTTGGAAGGTCACTCTTATTTCCCAACACTTATTTTAAAACTGTGCCAGTTTGTCTTAGCTCAGGGTTTGACCTCTGGATCATCACAGGGTGTTTATGTAGATGCCAGAGTCAACAGTTCATCACTGAGTGAAAAGGAAGACACTGATAAAAAGGCCTAAGGGTGTCCCAGGGCTGTTCTGCAGAGTCACTCTGGAAGGTTTGGTTGGAAGCAGGAGGCTGTGGTGGAGACAGCCTGTTTTAAGCAATGCTCAGAATGATGAAAACATGAAGTAAAGCATGGGGGGAATGATCTCCTTTTTAGCCAAGCTGCAGATACTGATTGTATGTACATCTAGTGATAAGATTCAGTAGTGGGATAATAATTGCCATAAAGAGTGTTGCCTCAGTTTTCTCTCTGACAGGTGTCACTTGAGACTTAAGTGTGCTTCTGTTCTTCTGCTATTTGATTTACCAATTTAACTTAGTTGTCACTATCCTCTGCTAATCCAACATTTGCAAAAAGCAGGTTTATTTCTTCAAATGCTGTGCTGCATTTTGCTGCCTGATTACCCTGGGACTTGGTCACTACATTGTATTTACACATAACCACCATGAAGTGCGACTCCAACCGACATAAATACACCTGAAACCACTTTGAAGCTACAAGCTCAGAAATCCCTAACAGTGTGGCCCTGTGGAGCAGAATTTGGCAAGGTACATTTGCCTATTTGTGCATGTGCCATGTACATTGAGGTACCTGTCTGTCTTGACTTGTAGCCTGCAAAATTGACATGAGAGTGTTTTGCAGCAGTTTGTGCACCTCAAATGCACCATTTCCTGGCCATCTCTACCTCCCCTGTACTCACTCCTACTTAAGGTGAGTTCCTGAGGGCATGTTGCCAGAAGAGCAGGATTTATTGCCTAATTTTTTCCAGGAGCCTGTCCAGTGTTCAAGGGCATTCAAATGTTTCATCCAGAGTCCAGACAGTGGCCCGAAACTATGTGGAGTATGTTTGTTAAACTGTTGTGAATTTGGGAGGGATGGTGAGCCCTGGAAAACAGTCAGGGTTAAAAGTTATCTTGAGGAATGGTCTCAGGAATGCATTGATGAACTCAGAGAGAATTGCAGCGAGTTAACACAATGCACTGCAAGACTGTCAGATGGAGAGTGACTGTTGAGCAACAGCTCTGCCAGAAATGATCTGCAGGTCACATCACATCTGAACTGTATGTGAGGGGGAGCCCCCTCCTCCTCCTGTGTGAGCAGAAGTTTGTCCTGTGGGTATGGGGACAGATATTTCTGCTGTAGTGGGTCTTCTGTGGTGAAAGGGTTTGTACTTTGTACTTCAGGAAAACTGAATTTCTCGAGGGAATCCAAAGGAGAGCAATTATTAGTGTGCTGTAGCAATACTTGATCTTTTTTAAGTGGAAATGGTTCTGGCAACACCCTGTGCTGTCCAGTTTTGTGCATTTCTAGCAGTGATTTGGCTTTAGACATCCAAGGAAGAGGCAAGGACTCATCCTTGCCACCTGATATGGGCCAGGATGGGGGAGCTGGCTGGAGTGCTAGACTGGCAGGGTGTTCTAAAGCATATAAGGCTCTGGGAAGATGAGATGTGTGCTACACTTGCTGACCTATGCCTGTAAAAAAATTAATGTAACAAGATTCATTATGTTTCTTAATGGAAAAGGAAGTTTAGTTTAAAGAGAACTTATTTTCCTCACTCCCTGTCACATGTTTTACTCAAGTTTTCACACTCTCATGGTTGTGGATTCCAAGACACGTGTCAAAAGCCATGAGGACTGCTTGCATAACACTAAGGATGTAATGCTGGCTTTCAAATCCTTGTTACATATTTTGGGTTCCTCTTGATGATGCTAGATCTAGTTTTTGAGCTAGTTTGAACCAATTTTTAGGGTGTAATTTACTTAAGAAATCCAAGTTATTGCAGTGAATTTGTCTCCCTAAAAATCTTGCTTCTTCCCCCATAGGTCTTAGACAAAGTGGCCACAACTTTTCCTATTAACATCTAACTCTCTTCTGCTTTTACAAAGCCTGTTCCCCTCTCACCAAGCTGTGATGATGCCTTTTCCTCACTGAAGTAACAGCTGTGAGGCTCCCTGGCTTCTAAGTGAATTGGCTGGTCCTGCGGATGTATCTGGTTACTAAATAAAAAGCCCTTTAAAGAAGATTTGCTGGTGCATGCCACTTTTGATATATAGCCTTCCATTTGTTCACTCACAGACATGAAACTTAGATTAAAAGTAGTAGAAAGTCAGTGTAAGGGGGTTTACTGAGTGATTGCCTGTCTAGCTTTTGAAATATAACAGTGTTTCCTCATTTTGGCCAGATATCACATGTCCTGTCTGCTTACCTCTGATGGAGGCTGTGACTCCTATTCCCCTGTCCCAGCAGGCATTTCCCTGTTAATTATTCTGAAAGCTGAGCAGTCCCTAGCTTCATCAGAGCTCTGATTGTGAAAGAATTATAATATTTAAGGTTGGTTCAGGAATCCCCTCAATCTTTGCAAAAGAAATATATTTGAAAGAGCTTGGTCACAGCATAACATGGAAGTGGAAGAAGATAAGAGAGGTCTGGCAATTTCGTTAGCTAACTGAACTTACCAACTAAAATTTTGTTGCTTGTTCAGCAGAAAGCAACATGTTCATGTTGTGGAGGAAAGGCCAGAGAAACAGTTATAAGCTGCTGAGGGAAAGCCCTTTTCATTGCCTGCTAGCAGTGGATTGTCCCTCATCTTTTCTTTTTTGTGTTTGACCTTTGTGTCAAGAACAATTAATCTTTACAGAAACAATTAGTGATTAAACAGGAAGTTTACCCAGAGACAGCCTCCATGGAAAGGGAGCATCAAGGACAGGAATAATCTTTGGTGAATGTTAACATCATGGATGTCTGCTCAAGAAGCCACAGGTGAAGGCCATTTCCATTTTTAATTTGCTTAAGCTATAAACCAGACTTTTCCTTGTAGTCATAACAAAGGAATTTTGTGTGTGTGGCTACATGGCTATTGCCAATGAAACTTTAAGTATTGAGAGACCTGGAACTCACAACTTTGAAATAGTTGAATAAATAAAAGGTAGGGAATAGAATAGATGGAATTTACTGATCAAGGCTGATTTGAAAATGGTTGTGGGAATAGGTATGTGTGTCAGGAGAATCATTAGTGTCAAAATGAGCAAACTATGTATTGACTAGTAAATGTATATTAATGTAGTAGAATTATTATGTACAGACAGATATTTTCTACATACTGAGTCCCTTTGACATATCAGTGCAGTGCTGCCAGCTTTTTGTCCAGTCAAAAAAAGGAACTGGTGTGCTAGTTGAGTTCCACATTACAATTCCCTGTGTGAAGCAGGCTCTGAAAAACACATATACGCCGCAACCTTGAGATACAAACCCTCTCCCCTGATTAAACTGTTATTGCAATTGAAAGTGGTACCATAAATATTCCCTCCAGATGTTTACCTAAAGCCGAGTTTAGTCTGCTCCATGAGCTGCATGTCAAGGTATCATTGTCTGCGTGGTAAAGGAGGTGTAAATTGGTTCCTGCAATGCACAGCAGGGAGTGTCTGATCTGATAACATCTGGGAATTAGTGAGAAAGGGAATCTTTCTTCCAGAAAGATGGAAGGAAAGGAAACCAGGGATGCCAAGAAATAAATGTCTGTATCTGAACTCTGCTGTAATTTGTGGCTGTGCTGAAACCACACAGCAAATTGGAGATGAAGGGAACGAAGAGCAGCTGAGGCAATCCCAGGCAGGAGGCTGAGTGTGGAGGTGCCTGGAAAAGCACATCACCCTGATGAGTTTACACAGCCTTGGCTCAGATCTGTTCATGGGAGCTGCTGCCATGCTCCTGGCTCTGTGCTCAGGTGTATGATTCAGTCACAGGAAACCAGCTGTTATTCTAGTTTCAAAATAAGCTTTTCTACTTAAAAACAGCCTGCATAGTGCTCAGCAGTCCCCTTTACATGTGCAGCACAAAGAATAATGGCTGCCTATATCAGAGCACTTCCACATGACACTGGGCTTTCTCCTTTCCATCAGTCCCTCAACGTCTTTCAGTATCTGTGTTCTCCCAGGAAAAACAATGAAAATCTTTAAACATTTCCTTTCTCTTTCTGAGCATTGACCCTGAAGCCAGTGGCACATCAGTGTGTATATGAGAAAACCGCTGTGATCAGCTTTTCCTTCCCTACTGGCTAAGGATGAGTGATGGCATGTGTGTGACTCTTGATAGAATAACTGAATTTACTGTCTGGATAATGATGTGCTATTAGTAAGCAGACTACAACAATTTAATAAAAGGTATGCTAATAAATAGTGGTTGATCTGTTTCCACACTGACTGGGTCCTATACTGGGGAAAAAGCAATTTACAACACTTAATCTCAAGGGGGTAACTTATGGCAATACCAGTCTTTGCTCTTACCTGCCACTCCCTATGGTTCCTTAGCAAAATCTTCCTTTTCCAGCCTCACTGCTTGTGTTTGCTTTTATTCTTGTACTTACAGTTATAGGAGAGTTGCACAGTTCCTCTGCCACTTCAGAAATTCTTCCTCACTTCCCATGATAAACAGCTTCACCTTGCCATCACCAATGCTGGAATTGGATGTTCTGTTGAAGCTGCTCTGTATCCAACTCCTTGGTTGTCTTTTAGAAACTCCTTAAGGTGAATTAACTGTAGAAATGCCTCTATGTCTATTGCCATTTTTCATGGTTAAAGTATTAAACTTGAATGACAAATCAAATGTTTATAGGATTTCAATTTCATCTGCTCCTTCAATGTGTTATAAAAATATTTCTGGATAACAATGGGCATGAAACTTTAACACTTTATTAATGGTACTTCATGTACACACTACTGTCTTTTCAAACAAATCTATATGACAGCAAGTCAAACTGTTCTTCAGTTGTTGCTCAAGGAAGTTGCACTCAGCATAAACATGGATTTATTGTGATTTATTGTAGTGTTGTGCATAGTGGGTCTAGAAGTGTGTTGTCAAACAGTGGGATCCACTCCAGAAAACAAAATAGTCATAGGTAGTCCCTGGGCACAGAGCTTGCAGCTGAGGGCAGGATTTGTGCAGGAGGGGTTCAAGGAAGGAAGAAGCAAGGTGCATGTTGTGATGGCAGCCAGTGTTTTATGCTTTTGGGGCTGGGTTTAAGAGATCAGAAATTACATGGCTCAAAGCTTTTGAAAAACAGAAACTGAAGGATGGGCATGATGAAAGGGGGTGGGGTGCATAGCACAGGGCAGACTCAGATATCTGGGTGTTCAAAAAACATTTTCTTATTATTTGGTCCTGTGCTTCCCCTTCTGTTACTGTTACTTCTGCTTTGCAGCCTTTCCTTAGGCCAGCCTAAGGCAGTGTGTGAGAAGAGACGTGGGTGGCTCACTCCTTTACATTTCAGTCAGCTGTCTCCTGTGTATCTGAATCCAAGGAAAACACCAGGAAAACAGTGGCTCTGGTCATCTCCACTCTTAGGCAAAGTGCTAAATAAAACCTCCAACAAAAACCACAATACATATGATATGTATAAAGAATATTTCCTATCTGTGCAATGCCTGGTTTGAACTGCCAAAGCATCTTTTTGATACTCCTAGTTTTTACAGACTAAATATGTGAATTTACACAGAATATTACAGATAGCAGTACTGGCATTCTCTAAGTTGGCAGGTCAGCTTCTTCAGTTGCCTGGTCCAAGATTTTGTCCAAAATATTTGCCAAGTTGTGGTGCAGGACACAGGATTCCACTCGGGATGCCTTTCCCGGGTGAAGTCCAGGCACAGAGGGAATCTTGCCCAGCAGGCTGAGGACGGGCAGGCGCAGGATTTAGTGATGATTTTGAAGAAGTTACTCCCATTCCAACTTTTTAGCCTCCCCACCTCGTCTCGCGGCTCTGGAGATGGATGCGCAGCCTGGATCTCCTTCCAGACGCAGCGCAAGCCGCACGGGCTGCGGCTCGGTGACGCTCCGGGGCGCTTTGCTCTCAGGACGCTTCTGCTCGTGACCGAAACCCGCGGGATGTCCCCCCCTTCCCGGAATGTCGTGTCCCCGCCTGCGGGAGCGCCCCGGGAGCGACGGGGGCGGGGCCTCACTGGGGGGGCGGGGCCCGTCCCGAGCGCACCAATCAGAGAGCGGCAGCGCGGGCCGGGGACCGGCACGAGATCAAGGCGCCAAACAACCCTTCCTCCCTCGGACGCAGCCGCCCTGCGCTCCCCAGCAGCCAATCACAGCCACGATCCGGCTGCCCGTTCCGCCCTCGGCCGAAAAGAAACCAATGGGAGACGCAGCTGCTGCAGCCGCTCAGCCAATCAGCGCCCGAGTCCATTGAAAAAGGAAGAGCGGAGCCCATTAGCTCCCGTCCGTGACCTGCGGCCGCGCTGGGCGTTCTGGCCGTGTGGGGCGTTCGAGCCGCGCTCATGGCGATGCTACCGGCGGCGGCCGCTCCCCTCCTCCGCTCAGGCCCCGCCGTGCCGCCCGTGCCATGACCCGACCCCTCGGCGAGGGGCTGCCGTCTCCGGGCCCGCCCTTCGCTATGTCCCGCCGCCATGTTATGCCGGCGGCCCAGGACTGCAGGTAGGGCGGGGCGCGGGAGAGGAGCGGTCGCGGTCGTCGCTGGGCACCGAGCCCGCCTAGCGGGGCCCCTTGGCTGCCGGTGTGCCCTGCGCTTCCCAGGGCGGGTGGCGGGGGTCGGCTCGGCGGGGGTTACCGGGAACTCCCCGGGAGCATCGCCGGGAGCCTGCCCCGGTGTTGCAGCCGCCGAGGGGCCCGGCCGGGGCCTCCCCGTGGGAACCGGCTCGTGGTGCCGCTGTTCGTTGGCCGGGGGTTCTGGCAGCGTCCAGGAGTGAGAAGGGAGTGTCCAGCAGAGTTCAGGCTGGCATTTCCAGTACATCCTTCAGGATGCCGGGGCCGCCCCCGTGTGCCCTCCCAGCCCTGCCCGGACGTTGCCCAGCCCACCTGCGCAGCCCGGCGGCTCCAGCGGTTCGGTCTAACCGAGAACTTGGGCTGTCGGTTCAGCTCCCGAACCTGCTCCTAACGGTGCTGGGGGACACTGCCCCGGGAAAACACGGGCTGTCAGTGACAGCCTTAAATAGTGTGTTTATTGACTTGACAAACTTGTCTGCTAACTAACAATTCAAATTCTGCCAAAGATTTGAGGTTTTTCAGAGGGTGCTGTGCTGTTTCTTGCAGAATGAGACAAGTCATAATTTTCTTATGCTGTTAGCAGCACCTTACTTTGTTCAGATCCTCTGTTTTGATGGCGCTGTCATTTAAATGAAGGAGACAGGGTAAAGGTGTGTAGCCCGCTCTGCGGCCAAGGGAGCCGAACAAATGCCGGCGAGCCGCTGCCGGTGTGTGGCCGGAGGGGCCACAAGATCCGCTACTCCCGGCTTCTCCTCGGAAACCCTCGGGCACTGGGGCCGAGTCTGCGGCGTGCGTGGCGCAGGCCAGAGCGTGGCTACCAAGTCCCGAGATAAAGGAAGGAGAGAGCGGACACTCGTGTGGATGCCCAGGCGCTCTTTTTCCCAGGCAGGACCAGGGACGGGTGTCAGAGGGGGAAGGCCTGGGGAGGCACTGATAAAGGGAGTGGGCGTGAGAGGAGGAGACACGAGGTGAGCAGTAAACGAAGCTCAGGGGAGGAACGCGGGACGCAGCCAAACCAATGAGGATCACATAGGGGAGGGAAGAGGCTCTGGAGGCAAATCATACATCAGTAAGGGATGATTGACACGGAAAATTCTCGTGAAAAATAAAGGGGGGTGGTAATAAATGATACAGGGGAAGTGGGCAGCGCCAGGAGGGAGGAGATAAACTTATGGGGGCATAAAGGGAAGGATCAAGGGGTCAGTCACCTTGAGGGACGAGCCATTGGCAGGAAAACAAGGGGCAAACAATTTAGGGAGATATCATTGTGAGGGGAGGACATAGGGGAACTGAGGGCCAAACCATATTTTTAACTTATAAAAGGGATAACCAACTTTACAACCGAACTCATATAAACATTTTAAAACACACGACGCCACAAACGTTCACTGTTTCAATCTTACTTTTTGCCTAAGAAAGTGAATCGAAACTGCAATTTCGGTTTTGTTGCAGTTGTCTGAAAGACTGAATTTTTCTACGTGAGTTTCTGTTTTGGCTGGCTTTGTCGTGTTTTTCTTTGTTTTTGTTTTTGGGTGTTTGTTTGTTTTTGCTCTTTTTATAGAGCTTTTCAAGATGCTCTATGTTAGCAGAGATGTAGTAGCTTTTTGTAGTTTGTTCTTATGTTATGGGAGTGTGCTATCTCGGGGCTATTGCTAGTGTTTCCAGTACAGCTTTTTAAAAGGATTGTTTTTATCCAGCCAGAGATAAACACGAATATGGCTGTAAACAGTAACAGCTTTTATGAAATGCTTAGAGAGTTGTTTTTTAAGACAAGTGAAAGTATTTCCTCCTTCCCTCTTCCATTAGTTTTGAAAGGCCTGGAGGTCTGTTAGGTTCATCTCCTGGTTGTGCAGCTTTTTTCTGTTGTTGGGTCAGATAATGTATTTATGGATTTTGCATTTCCTTTTGGATTTTTAGTGGTCTCCTTGGTGTCTAAATCGAGTTGAGATTTCGCAAAATATGGTGTGATAATTTTTATTTGGGATAAAAGATCTTGCTGAATTTATATATATTGCTGAAGCGCTAACCAGAGCTGCATAGTGGTTCAGGAAGATACATTAAACAACTGTGATTTTCCTGTTAGCAAAAGAGTGAAACACAGTAGCCTTCTACTAAAGGGTGGAGATTCTCCTGTGAAAGGTTAGTGAACAGTTATGGCCCCATTCACATAGAAATTCACATTTCTCTCTGTACTTTCACATGTATGCGAAAGGCAAGTTGGATGGCCCTTTTTCTTTTTCACGTTCTTCCTTGTACTGTATTGAATTCTTTCTTTTTTTCTTTTCCCCACCCTTCGCTTTTGTCTGAAGTTTCTAGTACACTTCCTTGTCTGAGACACAGTACAGAACTTTGGCTGGACAGTTCTTTGCACTCCAAAAAGCAGAGTTACAAACCCAAAGGAGAAAATATTGGTGGATTAGCACTTCCAAACAAGCTGCCTAAGACAAATCATTCGCCATGTCTTCATTCAAATTAAACTTGAGCGAGAAGGGAAGTGCCTTCATTCGCTGTTGTTTTGCATAACTATGGGATAAACAGAAATTCTGTTACAAAGCTCTTGGATTTATAATAAAAGACTGCAAAAAGAAGAATATGGGAAGGACATAAGCAGTCATTTGGAATCAGTGGCTGTGGAAACAAGGACAGAGATGGCAGAAGGCCTTGGGTTTTGGTTTTGTTATAAGCTGCCCCTGGAGGCCAGAGTAACTGAGGTTCTTGTTAATCGGTCCCTTGGGGCAGATTAGAGGGAAAGAACACTGAATACCTGGTGTTTATATATATTTATATATGCCCACATAGGGTTTATTTTAGGATAATTTTGTTGCAATGGAAATGAGGTGTGTAGCCATTTTGGTTGTTCTCTCTAGTAATATGACAATATAAAAATATAAAGATACCACTTAAGGAAATATATAAGGAAAAGAAAGAAAAAGCAAGGATAGGAGTGGATTGCAGAAATATCACCACCATGGACCCAGTGACGAGATTTGATTGTTGCAATTCCAATGTCTGCTGGGCAAAGTGGAACTTGCAGTCTTGATCAGTCAGGGATATAGGAAGGCCCCAAAACATAGAGTTCAGTGGGTTAATGGATGTTCAGGTGGGAATGCCCAGGTACCTCTCTTGGAGAGGGTGAATTTAACACTGTCTGTTGCAAGGCCCCAGAAATGAGTCTGGGGGCATTTTGGGGGTCTTTGATGGGTTATGACCCCATCTTAGACTGGTGTTTCTCACATTGTGTTTTCTCACATTATGCCTTATCAGAAGGGATAAATACCTGCAGCCTGAGTGTGAATATGCCAATACCTCCCCCTGGGTGGGGAGTGCTCTTTTACACTTGAGCTAGTTGTGTAAGGGAGGACATTGGTGTGATAAAAAGCATTTTCCCACCCCCACAGGGTCTGTGCCTTTATCGCCCTTGTCCCTTGTCTGGCTCAAGCCCTGGCTTGTTTTGTCGTGGTCATGCTCCGGATGTGGGTGTGCAACCTCTTCTGTCTTGGGCACATCAGAGGTTTCAACACCACACACAAAAACCCTCTCCTTGCCCCGTTCCATTGGGGGTGCAAACCTGGGCCTCAGCAGTATGGCTGGTTTGAGTCAGTGACATTTCACATTTCTGTCCCTCGCCGTTTGTCTGCAAGGTTTAGGTGCAGAGAGGAGTGTGGGTGGTAACTGAAGATGAGGTGTGGCCTGCCAGCAGTGCTTCATGTGCAGCTGGGGCTTTAATGGGGGAGAAAGAAGTGTACAGTAGCTCAGTTAGGAAAAGAGGAAGGGTTTGGAAGGATGGGCAGTGTGGAAAGTTCTGGGCACCAGATGATTTCGCAGCTTGAGAGCAGCCCAAACAAGCACCGGGTGTGTCCTGAGGAATGCGAGGTGGAGAGGGCTTTGCTGTGAGCAGGTGAGGCCTCTGTGGAGTGCAGGGAGGTCTAGGGCAGGAAAACAAGTAAGTCAGCAGCAGTAACAGTGAATAAACCTGCATTTAAGTCTTTGGTTCTTCTGCTGAACCAAAATACGGGGATCCTGTGTGCTGAAATTTTTCTCTTATTTGAAAGTAACTGAGTGATATAAGCATCAAGAGTTGTTAGGCTGCAAGTTGAACTCTACTTGAACTACAAGGCTCTGCTGAGTAAGTCAGAGATGGATTATAGCAGAACCTGAGGCTAACAACCTGAACATTAGCAGTTGTTGGACTAGACAATGTTAATGGCTTAAATATTACTTTAAAATTAATAGCTGGAGTGGACAGCCCATAAATAGTGGTGCATGAACAGTAACAACCATATTTACAACATGGACCACAGAACCAACTGGAATTCCCCCTGAAACAACCTAGGAGGGTGTGAATATGACCACAGAGCAGCACTGGGTAGCAAAACAGTGAGCCAATGAAGACTGACAAGACCCCAGACTGTAAAATCACTATTGGTCTGGACTGGTGGGTACTTTAGATTGCCCAGGGGTTTCTGTTTGTGGTCCCTTTTTTGAGGCACCAGCTGAAGCTACTGCCAGGTAACTGATTTGTGCCACTAAACCTGTCTAATGGAGTTGAGAGCCCGGTGTCCAAAATTTAACACTGTTGCTGTAGCATGTGGGAAGAGCACACATATTTTGTCCTGTGTCAAACTGAGCTGTGATAAGCTGGAGGCAGTCAGTCTTTGACAAGTAGTTTCTCTGCTTTCTTTGGTAAGCCAAACCCAGTTCTGTGCACCCACAGGTTCTGATTACAGGTTACTTTTGACTCAGTTACAGTACTTTCAAATATCAGTGCTTGCCAGTATCCTGATTTAAGAAGTATCACTGCATTATAAACAGCTTTTTGTATTTCTGTAGGTGCTAACAGTGCAAAAGCTGTGTCAGAAAATGAAAAAATGATTGTTATAATCTTAAAGAAAGATTCAAAATGAGATCCAAATTAATTTCATTTTTTGAAGTTTGTCATCTTCGTATTCTGCACACAGTCCTGATAAAAATAACCACAGTGGGTTCTTCTGGCCTAAACTTTGAATATGGATACAGAATCTTTGGGGACACAGTCATGTATGGGTACTTGTATGTCAAAGGAAGGGGACCAGGACACCAGCTGGTTCATCACAGGTCCAGTTTATTGAAGAAAGCATCAAACACTTATACAGCAAATAATAAGCTTATGAATATTCTGTAAGCCAAGCAATCTATTGGTTAAACTATACCATGAACTCTTCCTCATTCCTTAGGTGTTACATCTCTCTTTTCTCATGTCTCTTTCACTATTTGTTATACTCAGCTAGGCCCAAGGACACACTATCTCACAGGTGCAGGACTTGGAATTAGCCACGGTTTTGTACTTTTTCCAGTCTCTAGTCAGCTAAATTCCCAACACTTGTATGTGTTAGCTTAGTTTCTGGAGTAAGTAGATTTTGCCTTTGTTATCACTGTTACTCAGGCAACAACCTGAGTTGTTGTAACTTTGTAACTTTGCCGTGGAAGGCACAGAAAGACAATGAAACTTGGAACCAACCTCTGCTGTTCTTGCAACAACGTGAACAGCTGTGCTCTCATCAATACTTTGTTCTCACTTCAGACACTTCCAAAGCCGGCGCTCATTATAGCCTTAAAGTCTTTGCAAGCTGCCTGGAGGAAGGTGAAGATACCAAATTCACAGATTCTGATGTGTTTGGTTGCTCAAAGTGCACCTTGTTCAGCCAACCTGCCCGTTTTCAGAAGTGATGTTCTTCAGTGGAGAATGCCCTGGTGTTCTCATGCCCCACTTGTTCTTGGCAGAGATGAAACCTCTGATTACAAGCTAGTAATTGCCTTGTGGGTGGCTGTGGGCTGCTCTCTGTTGGAAGCTGGGTGAGACAGATGCCAGCTGGGGCTAGCAGCTCAGAGTGATGGTGGGCATGGTGAGGCTGTTAAATGACATCATGTCATCACATAATGTGCTGGTGAGGTCTCACCTAGGATCTGGCTGCAGGTGAGGTCAGTCCCGTTCAGGAGAGCTTTAGTTTAAGGTGGAAAGGTGGTTAAGACTTACCAGGTTTATAAAGAAAACAGTTGGAGTGAGGAACCTGACAGGTTAAACTTCATTAGCCAAGCAGAGCAAAGGCTAGAAGGTGAAGACAATGATGATGCTTTTTCTGATTTATCAGGAATAAGAGCTGCAGGCACTAAAGAAAATCTGTAGAAGTAATTTGTAGTATTTTAATTATGTAACATTTACTGAATGGGCATTTATTTATTGTTCTTTCAAAATGATCAAATTGTTTTCTCTTTAGAAACCAGTTGATTACGGAGTTCTTCAAGCCAGTTTTAAGTCCAGGTAAATATGGTTTTTTCCTAGTGGAAGATATTTATATGAATTTTAATTATGTAAGCATGCAGAATGATAATCCAATTTCATTCTCTAGTGGAGCAGCAACACAATGAGTATAGCTTACCAAATGTGTCAAAATGAGCACATTTAAATTTTTTCTAATAATGTAACTGAAAATATCAATTTCCTGTTTTAATTAATTTCTTTAAGTAGTGATGTAATTATTATTTCAAGTTCTGTCTCATGGTTAAGGCAGATTGTTTATAACAACTGAAGCTGCATCACAGGTCATGTGATTCTTTGCATGGCAGTAGCAAAACTGGATGATTAAGTTAATTAATTTTGGATTATATATGTGTGTGAGAGAGAAAATATCAAGTAATACAGTATAATAGGGTTTGTTGTTTTGTTTTTGGTTAGGTTTTTTTTTCCCAATATAGTTTTTGTGAGTAATTGGTCTTTTTTTTCTCCTACACCATGTCCATAAAGACAAAACTGTCTTGTCCTCACCAGACAAAGGAAATGTAAAAGATGAAGGAATGGGACTGTCTGTCTTATGCACTGAAGGCTTTGAAAGGAGTTCATCTTCTCCAAAGAAGGTCAGAAGAAAAAGATGCCAGAGCAAACACCAAATGAGTCGTGTGGTAGGTGTCTTTTGGAAAAGAATGGAGGAAAAGGACAGTGCAAACATGGCAGAGTGTGCAGGGCCCTGGGTTTGTTGTAGGCAAAAGTTGTGATTCAGAAGCTCCTTGTTGCTGCAGGGTCTCAGGGGCATTCCTTGACCAAAAAGGAAAAGACTGCCTAGCCAGAACAGGGGCAGGAAGAAATGAGAAGTGCCTGGGTGAAAGGAGAGCACCACTGTCTTATGGAAATAGTTGGGAAGAGAAGAATGACTCCATGGATCTCACAGACTGACAAATGGGTTTCACCTGCAGAAGCTGATATTTGCAAAGCCTGGGCTGGAAAAATGGCACTGTGAGCACCACATCTCTGTGCCCAAGCCAGACTTCTCCACTGCCCTGCTCTCCCACTGATCCTGCAGTTAGGTTGTCACTGGAAGCTCTCTGCAGAGAAAGGGAATGGGAGAAGCAGAAATTGAAACAGTCTAAGCTATATCCTGTAAAACCATTATAAGGAACAAATGTTTTGTATCAGATGTTTTTAAAGGAGTTATTAAAGGTGGAAATCACTGACCCATTGTACATATGAATTTTTAAATTTTTAGGTTTTTAAAATTTTACACAGCAAGATCAGGTTCTTGGTGCTGCCTTTTTCAAATGTAACATCAGTTTATGTTCTTTTCCTATTCCTTTTTAAGTTTTAGGTCATGCCTGGGTAAGCTGGTTCTTAATCATTTTACTATGAATGACAAAGCAGGGGAAATATTCTGGGCTAGATGCAAGCATGGAAATGCAATAGAAATTGTAACTTGAAATTGTATTTTGTAGAAAAAGATGCCTTTATCTTAAATACCTTGTCTTGTGTGTTCTTTCAATGTAGCTTAGGGAGCAGACTGGCAAATTTCTGCTATTTAGAAGTTGCAGTTAAGAGCAGTTCAGATTTATACATTTAAGCCACAGTATTTAGATAGAGATGGGAGTGGTCCTATTACAAATGTAGTTTTTAATTACAGGTCACTTTACAGGTCCTTAATCTGAAGGAAAAAATATATAATTTGGCTTCTGGAGAGATCTTTGCATCTGTGTTTTAAATTTGTCTTGAAAATAGGTCCATTAACATATTTCTGGGGGTGTGTAGTACTAAGTCTTTGCTAGGTTCAACATTGGTTTTTAAAAGTATACAATTAATTTTTTTTTTCTCCCTCTATCTTTATTTTTAGGGAAATGGATGTCCTGTAAGAAAAATAATGCCTTTTGGTTCAAGGGAGATTGCCTCAGGTATGAGCATTGTTGTTAATATAGAATTAATTAATTGAATTCATCACTTCATGTCTATTTTTAATGGCTTTTTTGCTTGAAATCATGTTTTCTATTTTCTTTTACTAAAACAATAATCACTACTGAATAGTCAATATTATTTCTCATATATGGCAAGTTTGAAGAGTTTTAAAAGTAATTTAGGATTTTAGTGTAAAACACAATTAGAATTTGTGATATTTCATTGCCTTAAAACCTTGATTCCAGATTTTTTTATGGTTTCTCTTATGTTTTGGATAATCCACATTTTCTGTGGTGGTTAATAAATTGTGCCTTTTAGCTTAATCCCGAAAGAATAGTCTTGTTGAACCAAACACTAAAGTTGAGCTGGTGTGTTGTTTTTGCTTTTTGACCTTTTTAACCACATAATTTTGTTCTATGTGTGATAAAATGGAATCTAAAAAGCTTGAGGTAGGTCAGTAGGAAGATGAACTTTAAAAAGGGGGTCTATGGCTGTGGAAACTCATCAGACTCTTTGCTGCTGTAGTCCTAGTTGACTTAAAAACAGAAATCAGTTTTTAAAAATGAAAAGCTGTTGCATATTTGTTTTTTAAGACAATTATTGGACAGTTTTGATTTTTTTGAAACATGATAATGATGTTTTATCTTTTTTCTCCAACACGTCATAGATGACCCATCTCAAGCAAGGCTAACTCAGATTTTAGAACATGAGGCATCTTCTCCACAGGCATTTAGACCATCATCTGAGATGGCCTCTGGGGCACCAAAGAGCCCAGCTGTTTCTTCACACTTCCTTAAGGCATCCTTTGGGCTATCCAAACCAAGAGACTCTCCTGTGAAGAGAAAACACTCTGCCATGAGTGTGGACGTAGATGGGTCAGATCAATGTGAAGTGAATGACCCTGCTTTTAGTAGATCACGGAAATGCAAGAATTGGAGGTGTGGTTTTGTAAAAAATATCTTTTTAAAGTCTCCTCATGATGATGTTCTGCAGCTCAAGGAGCCTGCTGCCCTGTCTGGACATGATTTGACTCTTTCAGATGAATTCCTCAACTCAAGCAATGAAAAGGAGAAAAGTAATTTCTCCACTGTAGGTTTGTCATCTTCATATTCTGCACACAGGCCTGCTAAAAATAACCACATTTCTGTTGTGGATACCAAAGAGAATCAATTGCAGCTGGCTAACTCATGCTTTTTCATGGAGAAGTCACTTCCCTTTTTTCAGGAAAAAAGTACTGTGTTGCCTTCTCCCCACCACTTCACACAAACAAAAAGCATGAAATCCCCTCTCCAGGCTGCTGGCTTACCTCAGGTATTGGATGTTAGGAAAGAGCAAGATAAAAGACCAGAAAGACATGAACGGAATAAAGGACACAGTATTCAACCCAGCAACAGTTTTTCAAATACAGTCCAGGAGATTTCTGAAAATGCTCCTGATTGCTGTAGAATGGAAATCTGTGCTGAACTTGGACTGTCCCCAGAGACTGGCAAAAGTGTTCCCCCTTCATTGCCTTTGGAAGAGTCTTTTATGGACAGCAGCCATGAATCTTCACAGCCCTCAGGAGAAGTGGAAGTTAAAAGGAACTTTACACACAAGTCCAAGCTGAGCAGAAAATGGCAAAGCAGCTCTGAGAGTGACGATGATGTTTCAGAATGCATTCTAGATGAAGAAGAAAAAGAAGAAGCAGCATTAATGCCACTGCACAAAATGCTGAATTTAAGTCTCAAACCACAGGAAAGAACCCTGGAGGACTCCTTTGACAGTGTTTCTCAGGACACTGTAACTCCATTACTGAAGCTTCATGTAAGTTGGCTAAAAAACAGAAAAACACATTCTTTCAAGTATCCTTTTACAGATGTTATGTGTAAGAAAAGTAATAGAGATTTTAGCACAGTGCAGGGCCCAGTGGGTGTTAACTTATTACCCCATATTTCAAATTTTAGGAGAATGACATTTTATATAGTAAGGATATACCACCAAAACACAGACAGGTGCCCAGGTGAATGGAGACATCTCATACTCAAAAATAAAATTGCTCCAACCTCACCTGTTCATCTGGCACAGACAGACAGCAGCTTGTTTAGGTGTGCCACAGAACTAATTTATACTATTTAGCTCAGTTTTATAAACAAATAACAAGATACTTGAGCAGCTAAGATGTCCAGTAGTCTTCTAGTACCTATTCAGTCAGGATGTGCATGACTAATTGGTAATAGTTACTTTACATTAATTTTAGTCAAAAATGTACCAACCCTCAGCCACCTCTTGCTGATTCTCATTATGCCATTAAAGCTATAGCAGAGTATAATGAGATAGCAGATAATCAGCTCTATGTTGTGTTGTTATATGATTTTCTCCCTTATTCATAATGCATGATAATTCAGAATTATTTGCCTGCAAAGCTGCTTACTTGGCTTAAGGGTCATGTGCTGCTGTGCAGTTACAGTGTAGTTGGAGCAGGGATGTTACTGTGCTTGTCCTGGGAATGCCTGAAAGATGATTTGTGCAGCCAGGTTGATTGAGCTCTGTCCCTTCTGCTTGTTTTTGGGAGTTCTGTTTTTGCTCTTTCCCCCCCAAAGTTAGGAGGCCACATTTAGAAAACATGTGCAGTCTAATGTTTTTGTTTTCCTAGTCAGGTAAGATTTTGATGAGCTGAAGTTAACTGGAGGAAATCGATACAGACATTTAGAGATCTGTGTGCTAGACTCCAGTCATGTATCCTTGCCACAGTCTGATTGTCAGAGATCTGAGTGTAAGTGTGGTGTTTTCTTTGAGGTTGTATTTCCTGGAAATTGGAAGTATTTTAGTATTTCAAAAAGCTGAATGAATTCTGATCACAGGGGATAGATGATGTCTTTAAATCCCTGTGTACAGGATATTATGGTGATGAATTAATTCTCTTGTCTTTGCTTTTCTTTTCACTGCCCTGCACCCCTGGCTGGGGAAGTGACCAAGCTGTGTTGTGGTGCTTAGCTGCTGGCTGGGGTCAGCCCATCACGAGTTTCTAGAGTGGAAAACAAACAGCAGAATACCTGTAGAAATTCTCTCTTCTGCCTTCCCCTCTCCTCATGCTTTTCAATCTCTCATAGGGTTTATTTGTTGACTGAGTTTCTGTCTCCATGGGCAGATGAGCAGCCATAATTATTTAATCTGTTCTTATGATTCTGTAATCAGGAGTGTTATAGATCAGACTTGTGTGGTTTCATATGTATTTCACAATCTCAGGCAACATGACTGCCTGATTAATGGTTAAGCCTGATAAACACATGCAGCAAATGCTTGTGGGACATGTGTGTGACCACAACATTTGGCTGGCCTGTTCCTGATAAAATTAATGGCCAAGTAAGACAGAACAGTTAAGAGCAATCCTAACATTTCCATGACCATGATTTTTGCATGTATCCACATTCTCCTCTTGTAAGAAAAGATGTATGTGTACATTGGAATAAAGGTTTGATTCCCTGTTTGTTCAACACTTTATTTGGCAGATATTGACCAAATATAAAGTAAGCTAAGAAGTCTTGCAGATTTCCCACACAAAGACATGCTGCTTGATAGATTTAAGAGATGACTGAATACCAGGGTGGCATCAAAAGAGCTGTGCTTGTCCAAAGAATGGAATCATGGCCATGAAAGTTTTCAAATCTGTTGTCTGTTCCAAGCTGAATGAAAGACTGGCTACTGAAAAAGCAAGCCACTAGCAACATTTGTTTAAACTTTTTGTGTGTTGTGCTGTTTATTAGTGCCTTAATTTGGTTTTATATTGGGATTTTGGTTGGAAGTTTTCTTTCCTTTGATTTATTTAGAGATCATTTAACAAACACTGGAATTTTGCCCTCTAGGGACTCTGAAAGTGAAAGAACTGAGTAATTTTTGGAGGTTCTTGTCTCATGCACAAGAATGAGCGTTCCCAGCATCTCAGTGGATGATAATAATGGTAGAGTTGTGAGGTAATAGGCTTCTGATGATAATGCTCATGTAAAATTGTCAAGGGACTGAGAAACCTAAACTGATAATCATCCTGTTTTGCAGGGTCTCCTTTAGGTTTATATCTGCATGTAAAATATCATTAAAATTAGAAGAGGTTTCTATTTTGATTATTGTCTAATAATGAATTGGTGGCTTATGGTATTTTTAAAATGTCTTGCTATTTTATTTTCAGCTTTCTAAGGCTCCTGTTATAAGCAAGGTGTCCTATGTGAACAGCTTAGATCATCTCTTTGAGGAGAATGAAGAAGATGGAAGGTTTGTTTCTTAAAGCTGGTTTGAAAAATGTGGGATGGTGTTGCAGAAGCTTGGATTTGCCTTGTCTCCCCAGAACTGATGGAGTTTGATTAGCAGCAGGCTGAGCTTTGCCTGCTGATGCCACCAACATACAACTGAATGACAGGACCTACAAGTGTTTCTTAAATGGCAAAAGCTGAATGACAGGCTCTCTCCAAGCAACAAGGAATGATTTGTGCTGCATCTGTTTATCCCTGAAGAGCCAGGCTAAATTTACTGATGCCTTCGTTTTAGGTCACTGAGCCAGCTAGCAGCTGCTGGTCAGGCATGAAATAGAAATATTTATGTAGACTGACTGTAGTAGTTTTTTCAAAGGCATTTGCAGCTCAGTATTGGTTGCCAGATTTTGCAGGCTATGGGTGTCTTGAGTAGTTACACAGGTCAGTGAACAGAACTAATGAGTATTCTTACAAGAGATCTTTTGGGTAGGAAGTGAAATGTGGTTTATGTGTTAATGGCAAGTGGTGGTTATGAGTATGTGTTTAACTGCTTGTGTGATTAACTGTTTTGATTAAAGAATTTGACCCTGGTAACTATGGGCTTACTGCCAATGGGGTAGCAGATACTCCTGTAACTAATAGTGTTTAACAAATAAAATACTTGTTTGGTGCTTAGAAAAAAGTAAACATTCAGCCACAAGATCAAAAGTTTTGTGTAATTACAAAAACTTTATCAGAGGTTCATTGAGTATTTGTGTCTGACAGGCCAGAAATTGATTGATTGGTTGTGTTGTTGGGAACTTGTTAGGTTTTGGGAAAAAATACTTTGTGTCTTGGAAGAGCAAGATGCTTGAGTTTTACACAGATGCAATGCTTCACATGGTTTTGCTGTGTGTAAATGGCTCCTGACTCCAGGGCTCACATTCAGAGCTTGGGTTTTGTTGCTTGTGCTGTAAATATTAAATGGTGATGTATGCTCTGCTGCTGTTATTTCAGGTTAGAGGAAATAGTGAAGCGGTTACAGGAAGACATAGAAAGAGAGGAAAATGCTTCAAATGGAGAAAAAGAGGATAATGCCAATGGAGATGATCTCCCAGAAGAACACAGGTCCTTGCAACTCCAAAACCAATGAAATATTGATCTTTGCTTTTGTAGCCATTTTTTCCCTTACCTCTCTCTGTTTCCAACAATTGTTAATATGTTTAATGAGAACCATTTTAGAATCTTTGGGGGTTGGGTGGATTTCCTTGGGTGCAGCTGTATTTTAACAATTCAGCTTTCACATAAGACTGATGTGTTCATAATCTACAAATAACTTTCTCAAGCAGGAAATAGCTTCTCAGTGTTTGAATTGATAAAAGCAATTTTGAATTTTACAGGGCCTTTATGAAGAGATTTTCAGTAGCAACTTATGTCATACCTGACAAACACCCTGGAGAAGATTTATTTGATTTATCAGCAGCTGGGAAAATCTTCACTCAACATAACCTTGACTTGAGGAATTTTCACTTTGTCCCTCAAAATCGTATAGAATATCTGCTTGTGAAGTAAGAATATGCTCTTCACTTTGCTGTGTTTACTTGTACATTTTTCTTGGTTTTTTTAGCAGTTTTAAGGTACTGTTTAATCTTTGCATGCAAATGAGCTCTGTCTTACTAAATAGGCAAGACTGGTTCCCTTTCCCTGGAATTTTCCTTTCTGGGTTAGCTTTACAGAAGAGTAAATTGTAATTTGAAGCTTCCTTCTTTCCTCCTCTGGAATTCTTGAAAAACCTCTTAAATGAGACATGAGGAAAACCAGTGTTCTGGCCTCTTCCGTATTTCTACCACACTGGGCTGTCGTTGATAACCTTACCACTTTGTGGGAGACAAAAGCAGAAGTGAAATGTTCTAATGAACACAAGCTTAACCATGTGCAGACTGAAAGACCTTTGTGGTTACCTGTTTGTGACCTTCTAGTGTTACATTATGTCTGCTGATGCTGAAAGACTTTTTGTGCTTCCATGCTGGATGGGCCTGGCACTTGGGGCTCTCTCTGACCAGGATTGCAGAGGGTCAGGATCTCTGACATCTGTTAGATTCAGTCACTGAGCCTCTGGTGTGTCTGTGTACATAAACAGCTGCTCTGCAACCCACAGGCATTGCTGCTCTATATTTATGGGGCTGTCACACTACAAATAGCTGGACAAATACTTGCCTAATGCCACAAGTGAAAATCCTGAAAATTCCTGGGTATTTCATTTGGTATTTTATTCCAAACATGCACTGGGGGAACTGAGAGAGTTCAGTTACTCTTCAAGGATTTTTATATACATGAGTATGTGTGGTTGTGGGTGTGAAGAGGTGGAGAGTGACTTCTCATCTCTTGAGGAAGTGGTGGTTGTGATACACTCCTTTGGCTTCAGGCCTTTCTATTAATGTTTTGAAGATCACAAGGGTATGAGCTTCAAAAGCATCTTGTAAATCAGTGACTAGAGGAATGAGGATTAAACTGATCATCCCTTGCAGAAGGCAATTATGATTTAATTGCTTATGCATTCAGCCCAGTTGGCAGGGCTGGCACAGACTGGCTGCCCAGTTGGCACAGGGAGGTCTTACCAGTCAGGCAGGTAGAGGGTATATGTGGGAGTTAGGACACAGATCTCTCAACACAGTTACCTGATTTAATAGACAGAGAGAATAGAGGAGACTAAAGAAGGGTGTGGGGGAAACAGGATATCTTTAATTCAGCTGCTTATGACATCCCTAACTTTCTAATGAAGAATCATAGAGTATACTGAGTTGGAAGGGACCCACAAGGATGATCAAGTCCAACTCTTAAGGGAGTGCTCCATTTGGGATTTGAACCCATGAAATTGGTGTTACCAGCCCCCTGCTCTGACCAGCTGAGCTCATCCTGGTGACTAAAGCTCCAATAATTCAGTAGTAGCAATAGCACACTTTCTATTATCCCAACAGCTGCTGTTTGCACCCCACAAATTTAGACTGTGAGATTATGCTGTGGGATTTTAATTGCATTAGTTTGCCCTCCAGAACCTTTATTTAAAAGGGAATTTTAAAAAATTTTGGAAACAATATTTTTTTCTCTCTTATTCTGTTGGTAGAGGTCATTGGATAGTTTAATAGTTTTTTAGTCATTTAATAGTCTCATTGAGCATAGCAGGCTGTCTGTGTAGTCAGGCATAGTGGTTCATAGTACAATAGTGTAAATCAATGTTTGTTTGAAACTATTATTCCCTAATAATGCAGATGTTTCCAGACTGTATAGTATGGCTTTATAGAGAGAAAGATAGTTGTTCTAAAGGACATTTGTAAAGTTGATTGCTATTAAAAATCAAGGCTTGATTACTATGACATTTCATATAACTAATAGCATAACACCTGTTTTGCATATTCAGATCTTTCTTTGCTGTTGATGATGATCTGAGGGATGAGGAAGTTCTTATGTTTTTGTGAAAGTGATGATGCAACCACTTATCAATTTTTATCCTCTTCCTTGCTCCTGTTTTTCTCTTACAGTTCTAGTATATCACAGCAGCTTTTTTTAGTTGTTAATGGCATTCTAAGTTCTGCTTACCATGATACACAGTGTCCCATTACAATTCTGAAGTGGCTGTTCCAGGTAAGTCTGTGCCATTCATGCAGTTACCATAACTCTGTGCGTGTCCAATGTTCTTCCTGGAAGCCAGTTGAAGAACTTTGTGAATCTGTTCCATTAACAGCTTTTAAATTAGATATTATTTTCTCTCCTGGGTTCTGATTTGTTCTTCCATCTGGAGTACTTTGATTGTCACTAGGGGTGAAACAATTGAGAGCCTTTTCTCCACACTCTGAGTGAATGCAAAGCTACATGTCCATGTTCATATATGCTACTGCATTGAAAAAGGACACAGTAAATGAGGGAAGGTGCTGTGGGCCACATCATGAGCAAATGCTAATCTTATTTCCTTTCACTCTTAGAAAACAATACATGCTGCAGTATGCAAAAGTACAGAAGTACCATTTTCTACATATATAATCTTCTAAATCATCAGTGATACCAGCATTGTCAGAAAATTTTCATTTGGAAAAGGTACCTTATGGCTCAGGAAGAAGCCTGGAGTCATTTTCAAAGGAAATGTGGTGACTCTCTCCTTTCAAGATAGCTGTGTCAGTCTCTGAATCACCAGGAATTTACACAGTGCTGTTACTCACAAAAATGCCTCCCTCCAGTCTCCATTCTGTTATTAATTGCCACATTCTAACTGCACCTGAAACAAAAAAGAAATCTGGACCACCTGGGAAATTGCAGCTTCAGTCTGTTGACTGACTTTCTACATTTGCCAAAAGCAAAACATTCTGCTTTTCCATGTCCTTCCCTCCAGCCAGTTAAAAAATTGCTTTCCTCCTTTCTGTGAGCTCTGGTGTTCCACTAATAAGGAAGAAGTGTGAGCCAATTGAGATCACTTGCAGAGCAGGAAACTGTCCAGCACCTGGGGGAGAAAAAGAAGTTTTTGTTGGGCCAGTGAAGTGCTCCAGGAAATCTGAACTGTGCTTCAGGGTCATGCTTTTGTGGTTAAGAGTTATGTGAAAAACTGAGAATTCATTGTTTGGGTTTAGTATTGCGTATGTCCAACTTGTCTGTGACTGGAAAGGGGTGTAGTTAACTCTGTTGCCTTCCCTCCTGCTCAGGGAGCTCAGTTTGATCACAGATACAAATGGGCTCCAAAGGGGTGTGTGATACTTTCTGTTCTCTTAACCCTCAGAACTTGTTTATAAACCAACATGAGGTTACAGCATTCTGATACTGTAAATAATTAATTTTTGATTCTTCCTTTAGAGGCTTTGGGGTTAGGTTTTTTGTTTGTTTGTTTTTTAATCTTTAACTCATTTTACTCTACTGGGAAGTTTGGTGTTGTTTTTGTTCTGGTTTGATGTGGGGTTTTTTTTTTCTAATTAAAAGAAAACTGATGCCATCATGCAGCTTGGTTTTTGATGCATAGCTTCTCTGTTCACAGATGATGTCTATTCATCCTGACCATTGTGTTTCCACCAAGATCTTGGACAGATTGATGGAGTTATCACTAAAAAACTGTAAGCATTTGAAGGATGGAAAACTGACCACCTGAGTGAATGCACTTCTCTCATCAGCTTAGAAAAGTGTTAGTGAGGAAGTAAAAAGCACTAATTCTGTTGGGTGATTTTGGCTTGAATTTAGGCTCTAGGTTTACTAATGTAATGCAGAAATTACATTAGTAATGTAATTTCTACATTACTAATGGTGTTAATTAATTAATATTAATTAATATTAATATTAATAAGGTGGGGGCTGACCTTCACTGAGTGTGTGCAACCTGTATCACAGTAAATGGTCCTGGCACATACCTCCAAAGTAGTGCATCCAGTACAGAGCCTTTTAAACTCACTCCTGGTGTTTCACAAATGGAATTAACCTGAAGAGAAGCTCAGTCTGCTCAAAAGTTTACCCTCCTTTTCATCTTTTACTTTGGATGAGGCAGACATTTGTAGCTTAAGGATTACAAGATGTTTTTCACATTGTCATTCCCAGTATGTAGCACTTCATGATTTCTTTTCCAGATAAATGACAAAAATTAAGTGAATCATACACCTGCACAGAAACACTTTGAAGGATCTGCTTCAGCCCACAGTGCTTCTAATGTCTTCTGTGTTTTGTCTTCTTCCTTTGTCTGTACTCAAATATTTCTCCACTACAAGTTCCTTTGTATGTTCCCCATGTCTTCATTCAGATCCATCAAAAGTGATATTCATTTAAGACTACCAGCTGACATTGTTAAAGTAATGTGGTTCTCTTGAAGTATTTGCTCAGGCCTGTTGAAATTGTATCCTGTATTTTAATTCTTGTTTGAAATCAGAGCTGGTATCAGAGGCAATGTAGCCTCCTTTATTTTATGCCTTGCTGGCATTAGGCTTGATTTTTTGTTCTTGAATGAACAATTCAAGATAATGAATGAGCATTCAAATAATTAAGGCTAGGAGTTCCTTGTTTATCACTTCTGTTCCAGAAGCCTTGCCTGTTTTCAAATCTTACTTAGCTTCTCTTCTAGTCCCACTGTGATAACACCCTCACCTTTGCCTGTACAAATTACAGGCAGTAATTTGTGTTCTTTGACAAAAATATTGCTTTGTTGCTTGTTATGCTGTTTGTGATGAAAGAGAACTATGACAGAAAATGGGTGGAACTTGAAAGCAATTGACCTGTTATGTAGGCAAGATGTGTCCCTAGTGTAAGATACTGTATTAGACTTTTTTCCTCCCTCCTTGTTCTGAAAATAAGCTTACTGTTTAATGTACTGACTCCTCTGGGATGAGAGCTGGTAAAATTGATGCAAACTGCTAAGCTTATTTGTTTCCCTTAAAAGTAACTAATGCTAAGAACTAAATTTAAACTATTCTATTCCATGTCTTGTATTTGTAGCTTCCATCAGTGATGAGCAGCTTAAACCATGGATTCCCTCAATAGCTGATATATCAACTGTTTTTGTCAATATGGGTGTTGGGTTCAGATCTCTCTTTCCATTGCAACATCTCCAACCCCCCTTCAATGAGCATGATATTTTGTAAGTGTTTTCCTTTTGATTTTTTTTCCTAGATACTGTGAAAACAAGTTTGTTTTTTTTTCTCAGAATCTAGAATCAGAAGTTTCTTCTTTATTTCCTTTCCCATACTCTAGAAGTTCTTGGCTCAGCTCTTAATGAGAATAAATAACTCTGGAATTCAAACAATGCCTTCTAGGTAAGGATTCAGCAAACCAGAACATTGTCCTTGTCCTGCATCTTCCTAGTGAGGGTTTGCAGGAATACTGGCTAAATAGCTGGGCAAAGTAATTGGCTACAAGTGGAGTTAGATGTGTGTGTTGGGTGCTCTGGAACTGAGGAGTACTTGGATTTGGAGGCATTTTGATACATGCAGGATTTTTTTTTTTCCTTCAGTTTGATGTCAATAAACCTTTGTTGCCTTTTGAATTGTTCATTTTTTGCTCAGATTGTCTTTCTTCTATTAGAAGTCAGGTGCAAGAATCAGCGAGTCAACAACAGCCAAGAGGAGATGAAGCCACTGCCAGTCCAGTGTTCCCCAATCTCCTTGAAAACAATTTAATTAATGTGATTAAGGTGAGAAAACTCCAAGGTTTTTGTGGGTTGGGTTTCTTTTTTGTGTGTGTGTTTATTTTTGGGAGGGAGGGATAGGGTTTGCAATCTAGTCGTGAGCATGTGTTTGAGTAGATGCTCTCCTGAGACTTCAGCTTCACAGAAGAATTTATTGCAGGCATTTTGCAAGCTTCAGTTTCTTGTCTTCCATTGGCTTCACTCCCAACTGCAGAGTTTTTCTGCTCCCCTTATACAGCTGTGGCACTGTATAGAATATGTTGGCTCCCTCACATAGAAGAAACTATCCGCTCAGTATTACTGAAGTATTTAGACAATATTTTGGCCTTTCCTTCAATTAAAGGAGGATTATCTATGTAGCAAAGAAAGATCTTTCCTGCTCCAGTAGTATCTGGGCAATATTGCCATTGCTCAAAAAAATTAGTCTCCAGCAGTTATTTTAATAAAAGGATGGTGTTACTGGGAGAGAGGGACATGTTAGTAGTAGACAAGTGTTGCCAAAACAGTACATCATTTGAGGTACATTTTACTGTGAGTGTGGAAAACTTAAGTTCTCATCATGCTTCAAAATAAGCTAAAATAATTCCATATTTTAATGCTTTGTATTTCTTTTAAAGTTTCTAGTTTTCTGTACATCAGTAATTCACGATGGATATACTGACCAAGAAATATGGCTGTTGCTTATATTGCTATTTAAAATAAGCTTGGAGAAACAGTTAAAACCTTTTCTGACAGATTTTCAGTGCCTTTTTTTCAACCTTCTGATGAATATAAAAGACTGGGATACAAAGGTAACGTCATCAATTTATTGTACTAGATTTGTGAAACTGCAATTTCTGTTTGAAGTTTTCTTTTTTCTTTTTTGATGTATCAGAAAAGTACTGGCTGAAGATGTAATACAGAATTTTCAATAATAGTACAAATAATAATATGAAAAATTCAAAGCTTTGTGTTTGTGTGAGATTTAGGAAGTGGGTGGGTGGGTACACTGAGAGGGTTTTTGTTGCATGTCATTGAGTTGCCTGTCCTCTTCTACAAGTTTGTTTATCTTAAGATTATGTGTGCTAAAATAGCTGTATGTTTAAAATGGCAGTCTGAAAGAGTGAAGAAATTATTGCACTATGCTGGTAAGCTGTCATTAAAAACATTCTGATCTCAACTACCCTGCTTTGTTGTATTTAGCAGACTCACCTGCTGGTGCAGCACAGACGTTTCTATGTACGTCATCTCTTGTTAGCTCAGTTCCTTTTATCAATCATGCCGCCCGTGTTTCTGGGGAGTAGGCGTGTGCTCCTTTGCAACTAAAGCAAACAGCCCTTCTTCAGTTTCAGGATGTTTTGTTGTTCTTTTGAAGATGCCTGAGCTGTGCCTGTCAGTGAGTGAGCTCTCCAGCAATCCCCACAACCTCCTGTGGCTGGTTCAGCTGGTGCCCAGCTGGATCGCGCGCGGACGGTAAGGACGCTGTCGTGTCAGAAATGCATACATCATTCACACTTAAAAAACAAAAGGGATTTGTTTTCTCATATGTTACAGATGTATGGTGTGCATGTACACCTTCCTGATCACCTCTGCTGTGAAAAAGGGTTGTTAAATCCTTCATGTGGTTTCTGGGCTGTGGGTCCTTGGTACACTGTAGCAAAGGAAGGCTTAACTTCAGGTTCTGACATCCATCACTGTAATTGTTGTCCGAGTGACCAAAATTGAAATTTCCTTTGGGTGATTCATGTCTGCTTCTAAGCATTATTCTGAGTTCTGTATCTTTGAAATTAATAAACTGTAATGTGAGTGAGCAGAATTAGTTAGGTCATTACCTTCAGGCTTGGAGACAAGAATCTATCATTGTTTACTTGTGCAGAAGCTGAGCTGCAATGAGATTAAAAGGATACTTCTGTTTTACTAGCTAACTTACTGGTTTATATTGCACCTATATTCAGAAAATCCAGTTTAATATTTGCAAGCAAGTTTATGTCTGAGGAAGACAGGCGTAGCCTCACATACTTTGTAGAAACTGTGGGTTTAAAACATTTTAATGGAAATAATTTTTAATTGTTTTTCAGGGAAGTAAAAAGGCACCTTAGCCTAGTGATAATTGCAAAATTTCTTCATAAGAAGCATGTAGAAATACCTCATGACAGTGACAAGCAGGTACTGCTTACATGTATTGTCTTTGTAGAATTTGAAAGTTCAGAAAACATTAATATTGTATGCTTGTGTTTTATGTTTTAATATTGTAAGCCTGTTTTCAAGAACTTTGCCAAATGACCAATTAATAATTTTCTGTTTAGATTAGTGTTAAAAGTGCATTTGCAGATGTGTGTAATCTGCATGTTCTGCAGCTTGTGCTTGCTTATATGCCTAGACATTAGTTTTAGTCATTAGAAAGTCTACACTTCTTTGAGTCTTCCTTTTATAATCATGTGGAGACACTGTTTTCATAGGTTTGATCTTTTATTGAGAAAGTGTACAAACACTGAAGTCTGTGAATAGCCAAAAGTTACTCAAAGCATGAAAACTTCTTTTTTAATTAAAAATCCCTTTTCTGTTCCTGTTCCAATGGATAAGTAATATTGTAGGGGCACTCAGTTTCCAATTTTGTGTTGTTAGTAAGTCGGTCCAATTTGTTAATGCTTGTATCTGTAGATGTTTCTTCTGTGTCAGTTTCTGGTGCGCATGAAACCTTCTTATCTGCTGAGGAAGATGAGAGAGATGAGAAAAGGGCAGAAGGAGCTTAAAGATGATGAAGTTCATGCAGAACTAGAACATGAGGTATATAGCCAAGTGCTTTTTTGCTTTTGTTTTTTATGCATCTTTTTAATATTTTATGTATAATATTATATATTATAATACTATTTGGGGAATATTTCTTTTGCTTTTTAACAGTTCTCTATGTGGAACTGTAAATACACTGTTTAGTTACTGTTCATCTTTAAACTGTTATTAATTTTGGTTATAGCCATGGGGGAAGGAAAGGACTATGTGGTGGAGGAACCTGTATTGGGTTGTTTTGCAAACAGGGAAATGGTGAGATTTTCTGAAGTCACAGGGAAGTCTTGAGTCTCTCATTCTGTAATCAGAGGACAATCTTCCCTCCCTTCTGATGTCATCAGTGAAAACTGTTCAGTGCTGATCCAAAACTTTAACTTCGGGTTTCAGAAAATATTTGTGAATATTTTATTAGTATCTTCTCTCAAACAAGTGATAAAAAGGTTTAGTATTTCCATCCATCCAAAAATTGAATATTGGTTTGGTTATTTAAGTGGTTGTCATGGAATCTCTCAGCAAGTGTTTTGATCTGGGGGTAGATGAAGGGAAAATAAAGCCAACTGCTGAATTTAATTTTCAGTTAGTAAAACCACATTTTTATGGATTACTTAGGTTATTTAAACCAGTATAATAATACTGGTTTAAAATGTTTGTAATATGTGAATATACTGTTTCAAATTAGTTATTTAGGCAGATATGTTGATATACTTGTCCATTGGCCTGGCTGTTGGAGGATTCATTCCAGAAAGCAGAGATGGTTCCATGTCTAGATGTGAAGAGTTAAAATAATGGTGCTTTCACTGCTAAAGGTCTTTTGATTTCTCTCCAGGTATACTACCTGATCTATGTCCTCCTGCATCTAGTCAGTGAAGCCAGTTTCCTTGATGTTGTAAATTCTAGTCAAAGGGTAAGTATCTTTAGTGGCTAGACCTTTAGATTTTAAAATGTTGTTTATCATGCACATTTAGTGTGTTTTGGTAAGAGCTATCACGTGATGGAAGATCACCAGTGCATAAGAGCACTGGGGAAAGCTTTTGTTCTGGGCAAGGTAAATGCAGAAGAACTTCTGTGTGTTTACTACAGAGAAAACTCTTCTGTGTTTCTGTGAATGCAGCTACCTCCAGACATAAGGCTGTGGAAGAGCAGGCATTTGTTGTGGTAATCTTTCTCAGAAGGTATCTGGAGGTAAACTTAACACAGAAATTCTAAGTCAAATGATTCTGTCAGCTTTGGAAGTCGGTTTGAAATTTTTCAGTCTAGGAGAAAATGACTTCAAAGATATCCAGTAAAACGTTTTCAGGCACATTTCAGTTTCCTGTGCTGGAGTGCAGCAAGTGAAAGCAGGACTGTAGCTCTGCTCTGTAGTGGTAGTTCCTTTTTGCCATGTGATGTGAACATCTGAGTAATTCTGTCTGCTTAGCCTTTCAGTATTTCTATTCAGATTTCTCTGTTCATTTGCTGGGAGTTGCTTGCTGCAAGGTTTCTGTGTAAACCTTCTGCCCTATAGAATCACTCTTGGCTTTTAAGAAATCTGTCACAGGAACTGTTTGAGAGACATAAACCAGTAATGTTTGGCTACATTTGGATGCTTAGGTGTCTCAGTATTACTTAGATTTGTGGAGAACTTGATGTTTTCAATTATTTTTTTAATGTCTCAATTTCTTAAGGAAGAAAAACTTTCTAATTCACTGACCTATTAGCCATCAAGTGGCAAGAGAGGTATGGCTGAATATTGTGCAGGCTGAACTTGTGCAAAATCAATCTTAACTATTTAATTTCTGCCCCTCTTCCAGTTAGAGAGGATAAATTGTGGTGGCCTTGAGACACCAGCAAATGTTTATAAATAGAATTTCAGCATGGCTCACCTGTTCTGCAGAGTGGAGCCTCTTGGCAGCTGTTCAGTGAGAGATTGAAAACAGGAATTTTATGAAGAAATTAACAGAATGTGAAAGACCTTGGGAGTCATTATCAAGAGATCCTGAAGTGCAAAACTGCTTTATTAAAGTAATCAGAAATTTAGAGAAAATTAAAGATCAGCGCATAAAACCTTGGATATATTTTACCTGCTCAGCCAATTCCTACAAAAGAAATTACCTGAGTCATCATTACTGAAAAGGTTATTTTCAGCTATTGTAGCTTCAGAATTTTTTTTGCTGATAAAAGATATGAATGGCACTGCAATGTTTTTGCTATTTTGGAGGCAGAAAGGATTTGCAAATTAGTTAGAAGGAACTTTAGAATTTGTGTTGTATAGCTCTGCTATACTTTGAAGCTGCTTTTAAAAACTCTTAGACCTGCTTTACCAGGAGGATACAACAGATAGAGGATCTTGCAATGTGACCTTGTTTTCTTTCTTTTCCCTTTCTTAACTATGTATTTCTGAGAAAAATTCAAACTGAAGCATGTAATTTTTAAATTGATATAATATTTAAATAAAGCCTGTAGTTTTGACATGGAGGATTAATAACTGTACACTTCTGTCTTTATTTAGCAACACTTAATAAAGCTTTGTCGTGCCTTGGTTAAGCACGTGAAAGGTGATATTAGGGAAGATGCAAGAATGTTTTATCGGTCTAAGGTAAGATGCAGAACTTGATTTTGTGTTTTGTTTTGGTTTTGGGGTGGTTTTTTGTGTTTGTGGTGCATGTTGTTCCCTCATCTCATCCCTAGATTTTCTAGGAGTCCCTCATGGGCCTGGGGGTTTTTCCTCTTTTTTTCTATCTGCAACATGTCTTTGCGTGGGAATAAATACATGCCCATTTTAATTCACTGAAAATCCTCCTAATGCTTACAGTGGGACTCTTAGCAGCTCTGAAATGTGGCTGGTCATCCCTTTAGCCAGGCATCTCCATGTTTAGGCCCACAGAGTTGCTCTGTTTCTCTTTGTGGCAGTCACTGGTAGCTGACTCCAGTTGTAAGAGCAGAGCCTACCTGCAGGGCAGGTACAGAGCACTGAGAAAGTTGCCTGTCTTGCACGAGTCTCCATTTTATTTTTCAAATAAATGAATTAATTAAAAGTGCTTTGGATTTAAGCCAGCTGTATGTGATGTAGCATCAAGCTCGGACAGCTGCCTTTTGTTTGCTTTGTCTGTGAGCCTTACATCTGATAGTCCTAATTTTCTGACCTTCAGGCTTTGCATGCTACAAACCAAGGCAGCTCAGTGAAAAAGTCACCAGCCCCAGCTTTGAAAAGCCTTGGCTTCTTCAGCTTTAAATCAGACATTTGCAGTTGTGTGCTTCCTTACCTCTCAAAAACATTCTTCTTTTTTTACTCAGATTAGTGGAGCATGGATCCTTTTAACAAGTTAATTACTCTTGCCTTGGAGTGTTGTATCACTGGTTGCTTCCACTTCTGTTTCTATTTGTCTTTGCACTGAGAGGGGAAAATCTTACTCTGGTTTCTCCATTGCTTCGTTTGTGTAATACTGCAGTAACTTCTAGAGGATGCCACTGTGCTGGGTTTTAACACAGCAGATGAAGCAAATCTCAGTGTGAATGGCTTGGATTAAACACCTGCTTGTGCTTGGTTATGAAAAAGCACAGTTTATGTACAAGGAATTTGTTTCAGAAGCAGCCAGTGCTGCATTGTTGGCTTTTGTGGCTGCAGTTGCACCTGCTCTAGGTACAATCAGACTTGTGACAAACCTGATTTCCCAGGGATGAGGTGGTGTTTGGAGGGCAGAGGTTTGCATGGTGATTCCAAACATTCAGCCTGAGGAGTCATGTGCCTCTAATGCTTGTGGAGTGCATGACTTTCAATTCAGAGTAATGAGTTACAGGGACCTGAAGTTGAGATGATGATACTTCCTGACAATAAAATTGTTCCTTTCCAGTGTAAACCTTCTATGTTGGGTTATCTGTTTATTTTTGAGTTTGGAGCTGTGAGGGGGAGCACAGGGTATGATTTTGTCATTTTTAACAAAAATGGCTAAATGATTCAGTGTGAATTTGCAGGTAAGCTGCTTGGCTGCCAGGATATTTGAGAAATGGCAGTACGTGATACAAACCACTCGGCGTATTCAGGTACTGTAATGAAACTTCTCTTCCCTCATTGCAGGGTGTATTTAACTCTGTTTTTAGCACTTGAAAATGGCAAATCCTTTCAAGAGATTTTCTTTTCCTATATGAATGGCATGGCTGTGGAATACACTTAGGTGTATTAGAATGGATTTGAATTAAAATTCTTACTTGGCTGGCTTCAATAAAAGCAGGATCTCCTCTCCATTGTTAAAAGCTCTGTTTTTGTAAAGGTGTGTGTAATACACTGAAATCCCAGTCCTGAGTCGAGTCACTGGGCCTGTCTCTGATTACAGCTATTAGCAGATGCTTCCAAAAGGAAATTGGGGCAGGAATGCAGTGAGGCACATCCTGCTGTGGTCTGGCACCATGTGGCTTTAAGACTTCTCGAGTCCAAGGCTTTATTCACATATGTTAAGGGCTCTCAACAACTCTTCCCCCTTCAAATGTGTCAAATTTCATGGCATGATGAGGCAAAGTCTCTCATGTTTGTAAAAGTATGCAGTAGTAAATAATGCCTTGCTAAGTCTCAGAAATATTTGCCTTTGTGAAATCTAGCTGGCCTTTGTAGAATAGGTGGATAATTCCTGCTGATACACAAAGTTCAGCTCCTTCTTCCAGCCATGGCTTGTAAGGGTTCAGTTGTAATGTGTTCAGACCACCTGTGTGAGTCCTGTCTTGGAACATAAAGCAATCTCCTGGAAAAGCTTAGCTTTCCAGTACTGCAGAGTATCATTTATATAAAATTTAAATTATACATTATGCCTAGTATTGATTCCAGTTAAAAACTGTCATTAACCATTAGTAAGGACTATTGATTCCTCCCAACAATGTGCAGAAAAAGAAGTTCTGTGTAGTGTGTGTGATATTTTATGTTCTGAGCACTCCAGAGCAAGAAGTGACACATGTAACACATGGCTACAGAATCTGCTTAGAAATTAATGAAAGTTGGTAACGAGGTGGCTCTTTCAGTATTGTTTTTTTGGAGGTATTTGGGGTTGCTTCATGTATGGGAAACTGGCAAGTGTTTCAGAATAAAATTCCAGGGACTTTGTCCAGCACATTGTGGTGCTCCCAAGCTAAGCACTTGCCTACTCTACTAATTTCTTCTGACACTGAATTTCTGACTTGTATACTGATTTGTTTTTATTCTCTAGGGAAAACTGCATGACTTCTGGATGCCAGATTAATGAAATCTTGCCTAGTTAAGGGAAAATAGCAGAAACTGAAGTCAATGAATGAATGGAGCTTCACCTTGTTTGGAACAGAAGAAATCAGTCACCTGAGTAAGAACTTGAGCTTGATTCAGACAAGCTCTAGACACATGAGAATCTGATTTGACCAACATTGTTTTTTACTACAAGTACTCTACTTCTGAAAAATTGAAGTGGATCAACTGAAAAAACCACAGTTGTTCCTATAGCCCTATCAGAACTGGCTAGAAATACTTTACTATATTGAAAGCTGAGGGAAGTTTTCTTGTTCCCTTGTTAATCACAAGACCTATTTGATAACAGTAAGTATTTATTTTCTTGCCAGCACATACCTGCAAGCATTGTTTAGGTTGGCTGAGAAAGAACTACCCTGTGACATGAAGTCTGAGTTCAGGAGGAGTGTTAGACCTCCCCTGTTGTGAGCAGGTGAGGAAGTGGTTCAGATGTGGGCTGAATCATGGTAATATGTAAAGCAGAATTGGTGTCAACATCCAGTGTCTCTTAAAAATACAAAATACAGCAGTTGCACCTTCTTTAAATGGAGAATAAAATATCATCTCAGTGGAGATTAGAGAACAGCATTTGGCTCACCTTTGTAAGACTGTGAAAGCCATATGATGACTGAATTCCTTGGTGTGAAGTCCTGCTGCACAGACAATATGTGCTCAAAGCTCCAGGAGCTGTTTATGAAACCAGCAGAGGAAGGTGTGATCTCCTTTTGTGCTCTCTGTACAAATTTTATCACTTAAATCTTACACTGTGGTTTGTCTGTGGAATGGATGTAATAGGAAGAAAAAGTTCAGTTATTGGGTAGAAATACCAATGGGGATTCCCATAATAAGAGATTTTTAATAACATGTGTATTTTAGAATACTGTTTTAATTCTTGTAGATTACTCTGTCTTGTATGGAATTCTGTATGATAAGAATGTAAAATAAGGCTTAAAAAACCTGCCAACTACAAGACCTTCAAATTTAATTGTGTATTACATATAAAAGAACTGGTATAGAATGGACACATCTTAGAGGAAATCTATTAGATTTGCAAATTCCTACTAAGTGTTATTTTATTTCAAGTGTTACACTGCTGTATCAATGTCATCTTTTGCTCTTTGATAGCTCATCTGCCTTCCCTCTCGTAACAGTTGCTTACTTTGTTGAATATATTGTATGTCATTTTACTGATGTTTTTATTTTTTTCACTAATATTGTATAAAGGTAAAAAAATGTGGAATGTTTACTGTATTTAACGTGTATATATTTTCTTACGGTCTAAAGTTGACATTGCTGGCCTGTATATTTTGGAGACAAAAAGGGGAGGAATTTAGATGAACAGCTTTTGTACTGCAGTTCAAAGCATGTTGAAACTGCTGAGGGTTTTTCCACACAAAATAGGCACTTTGATATTTACTTTCATTTAACAGAACAATAAAAAAATAAAACCAGACACTCCTTTCTAGTTAAATGTCCCCAGAGAAAATGGGTTCTGTTTCACAAAAAAACAAATGGCCACAGGTCCTATTTTATTCTTATGGTACATATTACAATTCTTGGTTTCACAGCTGATTAGCTCATTATAGATGGAGACAGTCTTGAAATCATTCTCTGCTCAGCCACTCCTGTGTTTTCATGCTTAATGCCTGTTCCAGCACTTTCCCTCTTCCCCCACTCCTGCTTGGTCTGGATTTCTCTTCCATCTGTTCTGTAGCTGAGCAGTAATTCCTCAAGAGCTGAGGTCTAGGTGTGAGTTAAATTGGTGCTCATCAGAATCCTTACAGAGATGATTCCCAAGCATCACTACAGGGTCTTGACAAGAGGGTCCTGGCAGTGAAATAGCAAACCTGCTGCCCTTGTGTTTTGCCAACGCATTTGCTGTTCCTCAGCCAGGACTTACATGCATTGGAAAAGGCTGTTTCCTTTTCCTGCAAAAGGTTGTTGCACACTAAAGGTCTTAACTGCTTTGGATGTCTTCAGAGAAGCATTTTACACTTGAGGTCTATCTTTTGATACTGGCTTGGCTATATTAAGAGCCCAATTATCACATTTCATGTGGAAGTAGGTGCACTTTATTGCAGTAATAACAGGAAAAAAAATTAAAGTCTGGTTGTAAAATATATGTTTGTAGCTCCTTGCCTTTTCTTTTTTCTTTAATTTTCTGACAAGCCTCTCTCTATGGCTTAAAATAACCCAAACACTTCTGGTTTTAAAGTTGAAGAAACCTGGCAGTGAAACTATTTGTGCATCTCATATTCCATAACTGTTCCTGTTATGGAACTTGGTAATGGATAGGGATTTCAGAAGTGATTAATGATATGCAGGTAGGTCTGGCTGAAGGTCAGTAGGACATTTCATTGATGCAGCAGCTGCAGGAACTCTCTGAAGTCCCCAAGATAATGATTTAATTGAGGATGTCTTTGGGAAAAGCAGGTGACTGGAATATTTGAAGTGTGTTGTTGTTATTGGTGGAGGATCTGGTTAGATTGCTGCAAAGGCATTTTAGAGGTAGGATTTCAGTGTGGAAAAAGACTTAATACTGAGGGTTCGTTCACATATGGGAAACTGGCAAGTGTTTCAGAATAAAATTGCTGTGCTGGTTTGTGTCCATGAGAGGTGTCTGTGCTCAGCACTGCCCAGGACCAGTCCTGGGGGCAACATTTGGGTACAGGGGCTGCAACAGACTCTGCTGCTGTGGAGATTCAGGCAAGTACTTCCAGGTAGCTGGGTTCCTCTGCCCATCCTGTCATTAGCAGGAATACTGGAGCTCCAGTACTAATACTGGTGTTCTGTTTGTTTTCATTCCCAGGGGAGCTGTATGTGTAGCACAGTATCCCTGGCTTGGGGTTTGTGTTTTGTTGGTTCGTCTTCCGTTGGTTTGTGGTGGTTGTGACTTTTTGTTTTACTGAGAAAGGCAAATCAGAAAGGTTTCTGCTGGAGATAACCTTCCTAATTTTTCTGGGGTCCTATTCGTTGGGTTTGTGAGCTTCTGGAAAGCTGCTTCTTGCCTAAAGTTCCCCAGTGGGAAACACTGCCCTCTGCCCGAGGGGCAGCTGTTTGCACTGGCATATTAGTGCTTCTTCCTGCATCCAGAAAGAGAGAAAAGGCTCTTGGGACCAGCTGACTGTGAGCAGGGAAGAGGTTTGATGAGCTTGTAGGAGCCTAAGCAGCTGCTGAGGAGCTCCAAAGGAGCTGCCCAGAGGGGTCAGACAATCATTAGTGGATTTAGCTTATTCCTTGTGGTTTAACTTATCAAAATTCCTTTAATTGCCCTTTTCCCCATATTCCCCCCAGGCTGTGAAATACCTTCATGTTTTGCCTTGTGGATATTTTGCCAGCTTTACTGGCAGGGCCCCTTCTTATCACTTGTTGAAAAGGGCTTTCAGTGCTGGGGACTGGCGTGGGCTGCTGGTGGGAAGGATCCTAGGAAAAGTGAATTCCTTGAAGGGCTTCTCTTTGCAGAGAGGCTTTTAGTTTTGCCTGGCTGATGCTTTTTTCAGCCAGCGCTCCCTCGCCTTTGCAGTCAGGAATTTGAAAGGGAGTATTTTATCTGGTAGCAAAAGCAAGGCTGGGTGAGGAGTGAAGAAAAACATTTGCATCTTCCATCTTGGTATTTTGATCTGTTTGGAGAAAGGCAGTCCTATGCTTTAAGGCTGCTTTTAAGTGGCGTTTGGATATGTAGTACTTTTTTGAATGCCTCCCTTGTCTCTGCGTGGTGAGATGCTGCAAATGTTTCACCTCCTTCAGCTTCCCTGCCACCTCCCAGTTCCCTGTAGGGAGGTCACAGGGGAGGGGATGGAAACTCCACTGGAATTGTTCCCTTCATTGTCATCAAAGCGCCTTTGCCATCAGCCTGGGGGGAAACCCAAAACTTTTCAAGGCAGGTTTGGCCCGCATGGTGTGTGGGGGTGGATAAAGGGGCCGTTTTCACACACCCTTGTCCCAGTGCTTCCCTTTGGGTTTGCATTTGCGGCTGAAGCTGCCTGGAGCCGGGCGAGTGATGCTCCTTCTCCTTGCAGAGAGGAGCAGAAAGGGTAAATGGATTTGTGCGGCTTTTGTGCTGCGGGGGCTCCTTCACCGGAGCAGTGAGCGCTCTGGGCTGGGGTGGGCACACAGGCTCCGGGGCTTTGCCTCTGGGTTTCAGGCTCTCTCCTCCCGAGGCTTGCTGGAACTCCTGGCTCTCGGAGCAGATGCGGGAGCAGAGGGTCCCCTTCCTCTCCGGACTGACCGCCAGGCTGCAGCTGAAATAAAAACAATAGCTTCAAGCTGCCAGGGGCAGTGGTGGGGAGAGCGGGGCAAGGCATCCAGTTTCATGCTTTATTCACACTGCAGGCTTTTATAAAGGCAATGTAAATCATGCAGAGCAGCCGTGGGCTCCGCAGACAGCATCGCTCAGGCTCTCAGACACATTGATCTGCATGCTGGAAACGGAGCGTGTCCCTTTGCCCTGAGCAGGCTGTGGGGAGAGGCCTGCCAGGTGAGGATGCTGAGCTGCTGCACTGCATGTCAGCTCTCCTTCACCTTTGTGAAGCACTGCCTGCCTCCCCTGTGTACTAACCCATTTTTTTCCCCCCTCAATATTTTGTGCTCCAGCATTGTTATGGCAAGGCTTGCACAATGCAACGTGTTTTTCCCTCCAGTTGATTTTCTCTGATTAGCCCATTTTTCCTCTTGCCCTCATTCTGTTTTTCCCGCAGTATGCGAACGCCGTTCGCTGAGAAACTGTGTCAGCCTTCCTCTAATTAAGAGTCTGGCAGGAGGCAGCGCAACAGTAATTTTGGAGATGACGCTTCCAGTTTGGAGCTGACAGGGAGCTGAGGTGCTGCAGCAGGCACTGCTGCTGGGAATGCAGGAATGTTCTCTGGCTGAGCAGGACGGGGACCCACAAGGAGCCTGCTGCAGGAGCAGTGAGTACCCCGGGTGCTTGGGTGTTTGATCTGTGTCCTCTTGAAAAGGAGCTGCAGGAATGGTTAAATCTGTGGTTATGTCACCGGTTTAGCCCTTTGTGAGGGTGTCTGTGTGTGTGTGTGTGTGTAAAGGACAGGAATAAATTGCAGTGGCCCTAAGTCGGCTGCATCTCTCTGAAATAGTTGTAATGTTGGAAAGTAAGAGGGAGAGCTCAACAATCGGCCTGAAAAAGGGCAAATAAGGAGAAGCCATTCAATGGCGCTCTGTCATACGGCTTCAGACTCCATAGTTCTTTTATTAGCAGGAAAGCTCAAAGCAAACAAAAGGAGACAGGAGCTGGGGATCTGCTTGCCTCAGGATGTGGATGCTAAAAGCTTAGAGGTTCAAAGAGCATTTTATGGCAGAAAAATGCAGCAGGGGTCTGTGAAATGAAAGCCGTTCTCCCTGGCTGAGAAAGCTCCGGCTGCTGATCCCTGGAGGGTGGAGCATGTGCTGGGGAGATATCCCAGATGTCTGTCCCATTCCTTCACCCCCTGCAAGGTGCTAGGATTTGGTCCAGTGTGCTGTTAATGCCTGTATGCTTTACGTGAACAACCGAGGGATTTCATGTCATCTCTCAGTTTCCAGGCAGTCCATCGTGTCCACCATTCTGTCTCTCCATCCACTCCTGAGACAGAAGTTGCTGTTGAAGGTGGTGCCAGCCCTTGATCTGAAGGAGCCTAGTGAGGTGTATGGGGTCAAATGTTTCATTTGGCTGAAGAAAACTCAGTGACATTTTTTGATCTTTCTAATGACCCTGTGAGCCAGACTAGGAAAACGAGTTGTGTGGTTCAGGAACTCCAGCAGAACACAGCCAGCCACATGCCAGAGTTGACCTCCTTCCTCTCCCCTCCCACCCCATCCAAAGATGTAGAGAGAAGTACAAATAAGAGCAGATGAGGAGATTTTTTTTAAAAAAAATCTTTCCTATGTGGTACCACTAGAGCACAATTCAGCATTTTCCTCTCTACTCGCTGTGTCACATTTGCCTCTTGGGGGCAACCTCACCCCACTCCGGCTGAGACCAAAGGGAGCTCAAGTGCTTGGGGGCGATGACTCACTGCGCATCTCTCTCTGCCTTTGCGTTATCTGATCATTTTTAGTAATCGAGGTCATAATTTGCTGAAAGGATTTTAGGATTTAAGCCATCGAGGCTGTGACTGTTGGTGGCTTTTCAGTAACGATGTGATTGGCTCTTGAAGGTCCCTTTCCAGGCTTGGAGTCCTTCAAAGTTTTTTCCTGCCTTGGTGTCCTTCAGAGAGAGGAGGGTAGTATGGAAGGACATGTGTTTTGTGGTTCTGGTTTAATGGGTAGAGCATAAATCTCTGCGAGGAAGATTTACAGTGTTCTCCTGGCTCTTCTGCCTGGGTTGGCTTGGACTGTCACTAAGCCTATCAGATAGTGCTGAGGACACTCTGACTTGTCAGGGGGAGAGCAAAATTACTGCTCCAGCTCCATTTCAGCCCTGAGTCCCTGAGCAGGCATCTCGTACAAACCTTGTCCACAAAAAACCATTTGCATTTATTTAAAGGGCGTTGAGGTATATGATGGAATAAAGGAAGTATTATTCATGCTTCGTGCTGTGGTTCCTAATGGTACTTTACACGCTGATATGACCTACAAAGCTTGTTGTTTTGTGCCTGCAGTGCTCTGATGTTCTTCCTACCCTGAGGGTCAGAAATGACAAGAATAAATGATTGTGACGAGCGTCTTGCAAATCCCTGCTCCCTCTCCTTGGAAGTGTCCTTGCCAGGGCACAGCTCAGTGACCTTGCTGGCACAGGCAGCAGAGGGACAGCATCTTGTCTGGCCCATGGGACTGAACAGAGTGATCTTCCTGTGAGATGTGAGGGCAAATCCATTTTTCCATAGTCGTGTTCCACCTTCTCCCCAAAGCACAGGGATGGAGCTTGGGCTGGGCACGGAGCTTGGCCCAAGCTGAACACACACAGGGCCCGTCCTCTGGAAAATACCAGGGAGGAGGCTGGAGCAAGCGAGGTTCACCATGGACCCCAAAGCATAGGGACTACTCCAAAGGGGGGTGCAGGGCCTGCAGCCTGTGGCTGCCCAGTGAGGGACTGAGTCAGCCTTGCTGGGGCAGCAGCTCCTGGCTCCAGCCAGCCTGGGCACTTGGACAGCAGCAACCACGCCGCTCATTAACTCAGCCCTCCAGCACTTGCTCTGCTGGCCTTGACACTGTCCTTCTTAATAGCTCCCCTTTTTTCCTTTTTGTTTTTTTCCTTTTAATAAAGGTAAATTAGCTATATGGATATGCAGGAACACGAATCAAAGGAATTCAGCTGACTCTCGAACGAACCGTTCGTGCAGAGATGTGCTAAAGCACCAGGACGTGATGGATGCAGCCTGCTCAGAAAACACCTAAGGACAAAAACTGCTTGTGAGGCATCTCACTGCAGCCTCCAAAAATCTGATTATGTAGGGGGAGGAAAAAAAAAATCAGGTTTTGGAATACATTAACTTAGCTGAACAGCACAGAGAGAAGGTACCAGCAAAAAGCAAATCAATTCCTGAAGGCTGCTGGGAAATCCCACTGAATTGAAGCTTCAGAGTAAGGCTGGCTGCACTTAGAGGAGTTATGTTTCACCTGAAATATTTAACACTGGGTATTGAAGTGCTCTGTGTGTCCAAAGAGCCCAACAAAAATATGCTTACAAGAAGATTTTAGAGGAACCCTGGGCTCATGCCATGCTGTTGATGGGTGAACCCAGATATTCGCATTGCTCAGTTTTGTTGGGTTTTTGTTGGTTTTTTGGTTGTTTTTTTGTTCTTTTTTAAGAAAAGCATGGGAAGGATAAGTCCCTCGCCTCCATCACAGGGTAGCAGAAATTACCATGTAATGAATGCTGGTCTGCTTTTGGTACATGTGCTGACAGATCTGTTGTTAGGAGGAGATGTTTCCATAGCAAAACCATCATCATAAATGGCACTGTGATGCAGCAGAGATGCTGTGGTGGCCCCAGAGACCATCTTCCCGGACCTTTCTGAGCATCCTTGCAGGGAATATGGGAGAGTGATGGCAGAGGGGATCAGAGCAGCTCATGGTGATGCTCCTCACAGCGCTGCCATAGCACCAGGGCTCTGCTGGCAAGGCTGTCAGCTCAGCGTTTTTCAGTCCTTTCCCACTTCAACAGAAAAACTTCAACAAAAGGCAAGCTTGAAATAGCTCATTTTTTCTCCACAAACAACTTGCTTTGAGCATCATTGTCACTCAGCCTAAATTACTTTTAGATGTTTTTAATGACTGGGTAACGTTTTTCAGCTGTTAATTCTGCAGCACCCTGCTGAGGGACAGTCCATCTGTAAAGACCAAGGACTCCAACATTGTGGCTGCTCTTCCTGACATTCATTTAGCTTTATTATTTGATACGTGATTCCCTGTGGCAGAGATGTTTTCAGCTAAATTTACAGCTACAAGCTCTTTTCTTTGCATGAAGGGGATCTGTTTCCAAAGGGGCTGGAAGGCTGGCTATGCATGTACCAGTGGAAGGTCAGGGATGTAGAGGAGAAACTCCGGGAGATTGAAGGTGACAGTCCAAATCCTGTCTGCACTGAGGGTGACATTACCCTTTGGGCTGCAGGGATTTTAGCCCATCATTTGTTACCTCTGCCTTGCACTTTACTTGTAATGCACAGCACGGAGAGCTGTGACTTGCAAAATGATCCCACCGGGGCCGTGGTTTGTGACATCAGCCATGCAGGTCTCTCCAGTCCCTCTTTCCAAGGCAGGCACAGCTTTTGCATTCGTTTCCAAAGGCAACTTCTAAGCCACTCGCCTTCACCATCTCTGGGTTTTGCAGTGCTTCTGGGAGACTGTATTTTTAAATCCTAGCTCATAAATTTTGGAAGCTCCTTTCCTTCCCCACCCCCTCGCCCCTATCAAAGTGTCAGAGCTGAAGAAAAACTGCGAAAGTGATGGATGTGCCCAGCTCTGCTTGCCAGTGCTCTGCTGTGTGGGGGGGTTATTTACTGTACTGCTGGGGTTGTTTCTTCTTTGGTGGCAGAGACAGCAGCGTAGGGGTTTGGTGCCTGGGAAGGAGGGGTGGGATGCCCATGGACCATCCAAGCATTTGGCTGGAGGAGGCAGGGCTGGGACAGAGGTTGCTTGGGCACAGACAGCAAAAAGGTGAAGTCATGGGGACATGGATCCTGTCTGGTGCCTTGGCCCAAGGGGTGGATGCTGGGGGCCACAACACCTTCCTGACTCCAGCTCTGGGGGGTGCAGGTTGGCTCACCCAAAAGGGCAGCTTTTAATAGCCACCAGTCTTATCCCATCCCCCGTGGAGCCCCAGGTATTTGTGCTACTGCTCTAGGCAGTGTGTGGCAGGGACCTGACCTGCCATGCAGGGGAAACACAGGGTCTGTGCCCCACTGCAGAAACAGAGAGAGACACCCCTGTGCTCCCTGGCCAGGCTGGAGCCTGCCTGCTTTTACTGGGAGCAGCTGGGATCATGGGCAGAGGGGTTGTCAATGTCCAGCAAATCACTTCTCCTGGAGCTGTGCCTCTGTCTCTTCCCTGTGTGCAGCCACCTTTGTCCTGCTCCTGGCCCAGAGCTGGGACAAGACAATGAGCTTCAAAACTCCATTTGCTGATGGAACTCCCAGTGCCTGCTGGCGTTTCCCCCCCATGCTGCAGGAGCATCCCAAAGCAACTCTGCCTGGTTGAAAGGCAGGTCAGGACCCTGCCCTCCCGCAGTCTCACCAGCCCTTCCCCGAGGGCACGCTGCCGACAGATCCGGAGCCAGGGAGATGCTTTCCGCTGGCTTAGAGAGGTTTGCAGACAAGCAAACCAAAGCGAGCCTGCCAGCTCGCTGTGGAGCGCCCGTCCTCCGTGAACTCCCGTGCGCCTCTTGCAGCCGGGCTTGTGGGAACGGATCGGAGCTGCTGTGACTCAGCTGCTTCTCCCTTGAGAAAATCTGCCCTGGCACGGTGCTTGGCTCTGCGGCTGGGGCTGCCGGCACCTGGCAGCCTTCATCAACAAATGGCCTTGGGCAGAACATCGCAATTTCCACTGCCAAGCATTTATGGGAGGAGAAACGCTGCATGTGATCTTGCAGGAAGTGGAGGCAGCAACTCTGTGCTGTACTGAGCTGGGGGAAAAAGTCCCATCCCTCCCTGAAGCTGAGCCTTGGGCCGGAGGGGCTGCAGCACAGGCTGGCTCTTCTGGTCTGCCTCTGCCTTTTTCCATCTCCTTATAACTTTCTCAGACAAATTCTTCTGCAATTGTAATTTTCCCCGCTGGCTCTCAGCCTGAAGAAACAGTGGTTTGGAAAGTTTGCTCAATGACTTGAAGGGAAGAGACTCCCGAGCCTTTCATGCTCTGTGCCCATTGGAATATTTTTTTTCCTGGGGCTAATTTGTGGAGAATCACACTTGGCTTGATGAGGCCGTGACGCTCTCAAGAAACAAAGCCAAGCCTGGTGAGTGTGTACTCAGCTGCTGGGAAGCCCCAAGTGCTGCTGTCAGAGTCCAGGCAACACCATGTGGTCTTTTCTGTTCCTCTGCTCCACACAGATCCCCTGTCAGGGCTGCTCCTGTGGGGGACAAAGGAGACTGATGAGGTTTCCCCACTGCCCTGTGGCTGGTGTGCTCCCCATGGGGCTTTTTTTCCATGGAGGCAGGTAAAGCAGCAGTGCAGGTCTCACAGCGTAGCTGAAGCATGGAGGGGCCTGGAGAAAGGCTGTTTTGCTTGTTACTTTCTCATGTCAGAAGGGGAAAGTACCTGTTTTTCCGCTGGTGGTTTTGCCTTTATAACAAGCCTCTCGCTGCGGTGTGGGCTGGCACAGCCCTAGCCTGAGTTTCACAACTCCTTTGCGGGTTTCATAAACCCCAGCGGCTGGAGCACCGTGATTTTGTAACTCCCAGCTGACTTTTAAACCAGTCTGGAGAGGAGCTTGAAATGGTTGGATGCCTGCTGCCTCTCGGACTACAGAGGCTGGCAAACCAAATCCCAGATCTGGAGTTTTATCTCAGTTTCTTACCTGGGGCAAGGGAAAGACAGGCTGCAGGTACTGCTGAGCACAAGCCAGGCCTGCCTTAGGAAGCAGTTTCCTACCAAATGCTGGGGATCCTGGTCAACCCATGGGTTTGATAAGCACCAATGCCCTGCTAGTGCTGCAATCCCAAAAGAGAACCCTTTGTGACTTGCTGCTGCCATGGTGTGCACTCTACCAGTGTATTTCTAATTTAATCCTGGCTGCTATTTGATCCTGCTAAGTTGTTTGTCTTTACACCTCTCTGATCCATAAAGAAATCCTCTGTCTGACCAAACCTGGTTTCCAGTAGTGGGAGAGGGGACACAGATCAGTGGGGAGTGTGGGATCTTCTGACAGCCACCCTGGACACCCCTGTGTGTGGGACATCCATAAGATCTTGGTTGTGCAGGATAAGCCTGAGAGGGGGCAAGAGGGCTGGGGGCTGGCACATTTTGGGACTGCAGGCAGGGTGAGGGTCCCTTGGGGCCCAGGGTGAGTGTTGGTGCTGAGCTACAGCCAAGCCAGACAATGGCTCGTCCCCAGCAGCCTTGAGGCACAGCAGTGTCATGCATTAAGCACCCTGAATCACATCACTGTGTGCTCTGAGGGGTCTGCACGGCCCTGCAGGAAGGCTGAAGGCTGTGCTGGCTGGGGAACTGTCTCTGGCAGGGAGCAGCCGGCACTCTGCTGCCCTGGGAGCTGAGCTGCAACCTGAGTGCGGGCAGGTCGCATCTCCTCGCTCAGGGCAAGCGCAGCCTGCGTGCTGGGAGAGCTGATCCGCGCTAATCCCATCAATATTTCACGGTGTCCTGGCCCTGTTATAATTCCTCGCATCATTTGGGATGCCGGCTGGGATGGGGGTGTGGTGCCAAGTGAAACATGAGAGCTGCCATGGCTTTGCCCTGGCTCCCTGGGCATCTGGGGGGTGAGAGGGGCTGTCTGTGAGCTTTTCTGCTGGCTGCCACAGGTAGAGTGGTGTGGCAGAAACAGGCGAACCCAGAAATGCTGGCTCTTGGCATCCGCCTGGTTCTGCTGTGTGCTGGAGTGGTGGGGCTGTGCTGTGCTGGGCAGCTGCCCATGCACGGGTGGGGCTGTGACACGGCAGAGCCTGCTCTACTCGGTCCTCTCTCTGTGGGGCACAGTGTTTAAGTGACAACAATAAGAAATTAAACAGTAACCAGTCTCTGGTGATGAGGGCACGAAAACATTTCCTTTTCCTAAAGGCTGTTTGGAGTAACAGGGAAAGATCACTACAGACAAAATCTGGCATGGTTTTGGGGAGGGGGGTTTCCCAAGGCACCATGTCGTGACTCAAAGGGTCTCCTGCTTTGGGCTGGGATAGGAGTCGTAGGGCTGTAAATCCTATCAGGAGCAGATGATGGAGCTGGGGTTGTTTAACCTGGAGAAAAGGATGTTCTGGAGAGACCATGTCACTCTCTACAATTGCCTGAAAGGAGGTTGTAGCAAGGTGAGGGTCAGTATTTTCTCCCACAGGACAAGAGGAAATGGCCTCAAGCTGCACCAGCAGAGGTTCAAGTTGGACATCATGAAGAATTTATTCTCTCTAAGTGTTGTTAAGTATTGGAATGGACTGCACAGGGGGTGCAGTGGTGGGGTGGGGTCAACATCCCAGAAGATGTTCAAGAATTGACTGGACATGGCACTTAGTGCTGTGGTTTTGTTGATCAGGTCTTTTTGGGTCAAAGGCTGGACTCAATGATCTTGGAGATCGCTTCCAACCTTCATGATTATGAGATTCTAGAGCTGCCCTGATAGGAAATTCCCCGTCCAGCACCTTCCTGGCTCTGGGCTAGGGTTGAAGCACAGCCAGACCTTCCTGCTTAGCAGAACCAATCCATGGATATGAGGGATACAAGCACAGGGGACGGTTGGGTCTGTTTGGGCTCCTGCTGCCTGGAAAAGTGCCTCTCTGACTCTTGGGAAAACCATGCCAAGAAGGGGAAGGTCCTGGCCTTCAACTTCTTGGAGCCCTAAATTCCTTCAGTTAATCTCATGGGGGCAGCAGAGCAAGCAAAGCTCTGAAAATAGATCTGTTTCCAGCTGCCAATGAGTTGTGTTAATTAATTAAAGCCTCGCAAGCTCAGGCCTGTAAAAGCCCAGTGCTGGTCGCGCCAGGCTCAGCCTGCTCTGCACTCACGCACTAATTATCCTGCTGCAAGGCCAGCAGCTAACGAAGCTCCAATTTGTGCTGGCTTCGGCTTCCAGCCATGTGGGAGGCAGGGAGTGCTGCTGCAGGATGGGATGGGTACAGTGCCCTGGGTAAGGGGGAGTTTTGGGCAGCACTGTCCCAGCCCTGGCACCCCTTCCCCAGCACTCATGGACCAGCTCTCCCCATAAGTGGCCCCACAGACTCCAGCTGTGCCTCTGCTAAATTAGGGAATGGGGTTTGGAGAGGATGTGGAGGACCAGCTGCCTTGCAGCACCTGAACACCCCATACCTAGGTAAGACAGGCTGGCCAAGAACGTCCCTGCCTGGCTCTTGTCCCTGCCTGCGTGGGCCTCCCACTTCCGCAGGGTGGGCAGAGGGGCGAGGCACGGCGAGGCGCGGAGGAGACGCTGGGGTTTTGCCCGAGGACAGGAGGAAATGGTAATTAGTCTCCGGAGCACAGGGGAGGCGAGGGCGGGGAGGCAGGGAGTGCTCCAGGAGGTGGGCAGCGTCTGCTCTGAGAGTGGGGACAAGGAATGGGCCTTGGGATGTCATGCTGGGAGAGAGGGTGGCGGCTGCTTGGGGAGTGTGTGCAAGGGTGACAGAACCAGCTGTCATTAAGAGCACCAGGATGAGCCCCTCCTCAGCTGAGACCTGTTGGTGGGTGAGGGCTGGGGGATTCAAACCTCTGTTACCCTCCCTCCCACCTACACCTACAGATCCAGGAGGCAGGATCCTGGCAGTCAGAGGCCCTGGGAATGGCATGTTAGGCTCCCCACAGCATCATCCTGGCCCTGCCATCTTCACTGACCCTTGAGGTCCAGAAGGTGGTGGAATCTCAGCTAGGGCTGACCCTCACCCCCAAACAATGCTCAGCAGCTGTAGCACAACCTGCTCAGCCCTATGCCCTGCTATGGGTCTGGCTCCAGGTCTGCAGGGTGTGGGGTTGGGGTGGTCTTTGTCCCCTTCCTGGAGACCTCACCTCTGGGATGGGATGGTGTGGAGCGGAGGGGATGAACTGGCATCCAGAGGCGATGGTGCTGGGACTGGGCACCACATGGCTTTGTGACCACAGGCTGGCATCACCCAGCCACCCTGCCAGCTCCAAGAGAGCTGCAGTTCAGCATACACAGGTACAGCATTTCCCCACCTCCTGCTCCAGCTGATCTCCAACTGCCCTAGATCCAACCTGCTGATTACACACAATGTTGGCTCAGGGTTTGGTTTTGGGAGGCCTGCTGCTGCTGCGAGGGTTGAGGAGGGAGGGTTGGCCAGGTGCTGGAAGCTTACGAAAGGAAAGCAAACACAGGCCTGGACTTGGCAGCTCCTCCACATGGGGAGGAGCTGCAGAAGCCACCCAGGATAAAAAGGCTCCACACAGGGCCCCAGAGAAACCATTACCTGCCTGTGTTTCCAAACAACCTTCCGCCATGTGTGAATGGCGAGGCGTGCTGAGAGCAGGGAGAAGATGGGGCACAGTGCCTGACCTAGGCGTGCAGTGCAGGGTGCTGGGGTGACTTTGAGGGGCAAGACACCTTAGTGAGCACCATGGCACTGGCGGGGGGCTGTGCTGTGCTGACATGGGTGCCTCTGGCTGGGGTTTTGGCGTGATGGTACAGGTAGCATGTTCTTGCTGTGCTGGCAGAGTAGGATGGCACTTATCCGTGTTCAGTCATGCTTTTTCACAGTACTAAGTCCACAATATCAGTCCTTTGCCTCTCTGACTTTACAAAGGGAATTCACACGGGCTTTTGGGGGCCGCATCATGCAAACCACCTGTGCTGAGTGAGCCCCCGGCCCACCCTACGTGTTGGGGGCTGCATCCCGTCCCTGCCTGCCGCCACTCTGCCGAGGGACGTGCTGCCACCTGCTTCCACGCAACGCGGGCAGGGCCGGCCCTGCTCTCCCCTCCTCCTCTTCTTCCTCCTCCTCCTCCTCCTCGCGGCCCCACGCTGAGGGCCGAGTCCCCACGCTCGGCGCTGCCGGCAGGGGGCGCTGCGGAGCCCGGCGCGGCTCGGTCCGCACGGCGGGGCCGCGAGAGCCGAGCCGAGCGGAGCCGAGCCCGGCCGAACCCTGCCCTCGCCCGCCGTACCGCCCGCACCGGCTGCGCCACCGCGCCAGGCAAGCACCGAGGGGCCGCGAGCGGCGGCGTTCGGGGCGGGCGCGGGTCCGCGGGCCAGGGGGGTGCCGGGTTTGGGCGCCGCGTCCGCGGGCAGGATCCGGGAGCTGGTCGGTCGTGTGCGAGGTGCGGGTGCTGCTCACACAGGGCTGGGGCCCGGTGATCAGCCCACGGGCAGGATCTGGAGCGCTGGGTGCGGGTGTTGAATCGCTTGGTAAGTCCTGGGGTGCTGGCTCACGGTCGGGTATGGCTCTGCAGGTAGGGCTTGGGGTGCTGGATCCCAGCTGCTGAGTCCGCGGGCAGGATTAAGGGTGCTGGGTCCGGCTGCTGAGTCCACAGGAAGGGTTGGGTTGTTGGATTTGGAGTGCCGGGTCTTCGTTGGGGTCCACAAGCGAGGTTTGGAATGCTGGTTCTGTCTGCTCGGGTGCTGGATCCGGGTGCTGAGTCCACAGGCAGGTTCTGTGGTGCTGGGTGTGGGTGCTGCTCACAGGAACGGTCCAGAGAAAGAGGAGCAGGGCTCTGACCTGCTGTGGTTGAAATCCGGGGAATAATGCGTTTGGGGAAACAAGAGGGCAGAACCTCGGAAGCGACAGGGAAAGGGATTTACGGTAGGTCTGAGGCAGGTGAGGATTTGGGGGTGAAGAGCCGGAGGGGAGGTGGGATATGCTGGATGTGGTGGCAGTGCAGGAGCTTTCTCTGGGGACAGGTTTGGGGTGTGGAGTGAGGTGGGTCTGGGGGACCTGGGTAGGAGCGACGGGGGAACGTGCTGGGGGTGTGAGGGAACACGATTCTAGGAGTTACGGACAGACAGGGCACCAGCTCCGGGCGGGGAGGGCTGGATCCTGCCCTGTCCTTCCCCAGCAGGCTGGGGGGATGAGAACTGCTGGGGTGTTTGGGAAGGCTGAGCATTACCTGGGGTCAGCTGGTGTTTCAGATGGCTGGGATGAGGTACTAAACCGATGCAGGTGGTGCAGTGCAATCCCTGCCCCCTCTCCTTCCCTTTGGAAATCAGGGGTGGTCTTGGAATGTGGCTTGTCTGAGCCTTGACTCGTCGAGATTCATCTCCTGGGGCTGCATTGCTGTGGGGGGTGCAGATGGCCCCCAGGCAGAGCAGACCAGCCTGTGCTGGGGCTTCTCTGCTTCTTCGTGCCAATCCAAAGGTAGAAAGTACCTGCAGCACAGGAATTTGGGGCTCTCTTTGCTCTCTCTATTAGTGCCCAGGTGAGCCAGTGACTTGTGCGTGGCCTTTAAACCAAGAGCGTGAAGTGGGAGGGGGAACCATGAAAAGCCTCTTCGGGTGCAAAAAACCCCAGTCTCCTCTGACAAAGAGGATTCCCAAAATGGATGAGGAGTGCAGTTCTGCTCAGATGCAGGGAAATTATTAATAACAACGGCGGCATTTTTGGTGCTGCCTGGGCTGCCACTGCGGGCTCCGGCTGCTTCCCTTCCCTGTGCGTCAGGCGCTGGTTGGGGCCCCCCCCCAAACCCCGAAGCTGGGCAGGGTGACCCCGGCAGCCGCAGATGCTGCGTGTGTGCCCTGCAGGACAGGTCTGTGCTTCATCTCGGTTTGGCCAGGCTTGCTGTGCCCAGAGGGATGAGGGGCAGGGAGCTGCCCCCCAGCAGGAGAGATCCCTATCAGGACTTTGTTTTTGTGTTGCAACCTGAGGGGGGAAAAAAAAGGCAACAAATCCAAACCACCCTTTCAGCTGCTGCAGATGAGGCTTTGTTCTCCCCCCCTGCCTTTTCCAACATCTATTTGAACATTTCACCACTTTACCCACCAGGAATGCAGCGGGTTTGCTGGAGCTGGGAGGTTTATTCAGCAAATCTGGCAGGTCATGTGCCGGGATAAAGGTGCAGGTGTGCTTAGCAAGGCTGCTGAGGGGCCTCTGCCGGGCCGTGCAGGGGAGATGTGGTGCCAGCCTCGCCTGGCCGCGTGTGGGGAATTTCCTTGCACTTGCCCGCCGGCTCTGCTTGGCATCTTGATGAGACTTGTTGGGAAGCACCTCATGTGATGGGTGATTTCGTGAGAGGGGGCCCGTCCCGGGGACCTGCTTCCCGTCAGAGAGGAGAGGTGATGCCCCCAGACTTTTTAATGTAACTCCCCCGACAGTGGTGTTGGGTGGGTGCCTGTTCCTGTTCAAAGGTGAGAGCTCCTGCCTGGCTGCTGCTTCAGGAGGAAATGCTGCCGTCTCCCTTCCTCCATTCCTGGCCAGCTCTGCCACCAGCCCCTCGTGATTTACAAGCATGAGGGCTCTGCCACAGCAAGGTCATCACCAAAGCCACCCCCTCCTTCCTCCTGGGGCCTGAGCTCTGCTGCTCAGAGACCGAGGGAGCCCAGGGTTTCAGGCTCCAGGTAACCTGTGTGGGGGCCAGGATGCAGCTTCGTGGTTCAGGGTGTGCTCTGGGTTCTGGTGTTCTTGTTGCTTAAAAGCTCCCTCCAGGTACAATCCGACCTCCGTTACCTGACAGAGGAAGACTGTTTGCCTGTTGCAAAGCCCAGCCCATGTAAATCATGTGGGGATCTGATTTTGGGGCAACAAAGCTGGCGGTATGCAAACAACTGTGGGAAAGGCCAGATGTTACTGCTTTGTGCTGTGCAGTTTTGAATGCAAAGTGAAATATCAAAATTGGGTTTGACCCCGAATTGAAGCTTTGTTGGAGGGAAAGCAAAGGAAACAAGAAGATGTTGAAACTGGAAGCCCCAAAACTGCTCCCGTCATCTGGTTTTGCTGGACTTTGGAAAAGAAAACAGTTTATCTTTGGAATAAATAAAAGGGAGAGGAACAGGCTTGCAGCAGAAAGCCCCATGTTCACTGCAGACAAGCTGGATTGTGCTCCACCTCTTGCCCCTGCTTCCAAGGGGACCCCAGGTCGTGTGGGATTTGTGAGCCTCTGTTTCCCCTTGGGAAAGCCCCGCACCGTCCCGACGGCGGGAACCCCAGGCATTGCCAAGAAACATCTTTGAAACTCAAACCTGGCTTTGGAAAATAACTGGAAGACAAACCGGCTCTAAACAAACACCCAAGTTAATTCCGTGTCTTGCATTGTATGAGCCCAGTGAAATGAAACAGTGCAGCCACAGGGACGGGCAAATGGATTCAGATGCTTTAAAAAAAGCCCTGAAATCTGCTGGCTTTGAGATGTCCTTTTACATTTAGGGTTGGGATTTTTTCTTGTTTTCTTTCTAATTGTTCCTGGGAATTTATTTCTACAATTATTTTGTTGCTTCTGCTGAGGAGACAATGTGCTTCAGCCACAAAGCCTTTGAAGGCTGAATTGCAGATCACATCCAGTGCTGAGCCACTTGGATGCAGACGCCCCCTTGCTGGGAGAATTTGCTGTGTTGTGGAGGGCTGTCTGTCTGTTCGTTTGTCCAGGCTGCCGAGGGGCTGCCGGCCAGCGGTGCAGCTTGTCATGCTGCAAATGACAAAAGGATGGAGCCTGTTGGGGTTTGGAGGTGATGTTGCCTAATGATGGGGGAGGTGGGAGCCCCAGGGCTGTGTATCCCCTATCTCAGGGCTCGGTGGCTCTCTCTGCCTCCCCCGTGTCCTGGGATGGAGGCGTGAGAGTGGAGTCAGAGCGAGCCACAAAGTCTCGGCACCATCCGGTTTCACTTCCCGGCTGTTGCACGACTCCCTGCTGCTCTCTCAGGTGCTCCCAGGCTGTGGGGTCAGCCCAGGGCTGCTGCTGCGGCCTTTCCAAAGAGGAGAGATGTGCTGTGAGAGGGAAGAGCCGCAGGGACTGTGTCCTCACTGCTGTCCTGCAAGAGCTAATGGCCTCCAGTGTGTGAGGAATTGTTCCTGTGGGGGGAGTTTTGCTGCTCTGTCCAGGGCTGCCTGTGGCATCCCTTGGTGCTCTCAGTCCAGCCACTGAGCTGCAAGGGTTTGCCCTTCAGCCTCCCCTCCTTGCACCCTTCTGGACCATCTCCTGGCAAGGCCTCTGGACCCAGGCAAGGAACTGTTTCAGCTAACAGACAGTGTTGGTGGGTTTTCCATTTGGGTGGGCAGTGGAGGAGTGATCTCTTCTGCTGTCATGGGCACTGTGCTCTTGCTGTCTGCTTGTGTCGTGTCACGAGCAGCTGGAGCAATGCTGTCCCTGTGCCTGGCAGCCATGGCGCAGGGCAGAGCAGCTTTCCTTATTTTCTCAGTCGGACTTTTTTGGGTGGGTTTGGGTGGGAATGGCTGGAGAGTTCTCATGGAGACTTGGCACTGAGCTCTGTTGCTGCCTGGCAGCCCCTTTGAATCTCCTGCTCCACATCAGACCCGACCTGATGGAGGAGCGGAACGAGTTCTTGTGAGATTAGTGAAAACAGGGAGCTTGGGAGAAGCGAACACACCCTGATCCCTGCAGCCCTGCAGGGATGACACCATGTATCCCTGCCTCTTGTGGGGTGGGCAACATTCCCCACAGGAATGCAGCAGGGGGATGTCGATAAAGGCGTGGGGCTGGTGGGGGCGAGGGAGGGCAAATGTGTTGGAAACTGGGCTGTTGTAAGTTTTATTGCTGACTGCTCAGCTTGTCTTTCCAGGGATGTTTGGCTCCCTCCAGCACTGGCGCCCCTTAAAGTGTCCCACATCCCCAACTGTCCCGACTCTCTCTCCCATCCATCACTTTGCTGCTTCGCATGTCTCCTCCCTGCCGTGACATTTCTGGGATCAGACATTTCTGGGTGCTCTCCTCTGCTGGTGGCTGGTGGGGACTGCTGTGGGAATTCGGAGCCTGTTCCCATGGCCTGCAGGAGCCTCCCACCCGCCTCCCTGGCTCCACGATGGCTGTGCTCTGCGTGGGGGCTTTGCGTCCGGAGCAGGGCAGGATACTCTGTGAGAGGAGCTGATGTTGCAGCTCTTCCTCCCCTTCTCTGTGCCCAAATCCCAAATTTGGGTAAAGGAGAAGTACATCTGCTTCCTGAATGGCGGAAGCTCTAGTGTGTGTCTGCTGAAGCACCTCAGGGTCATGCATGGTTTTGTTTAAGGAAAGCAAAAATAAACCCAGGGAGGGGCTCCCAGGAGGTCAGTGTGCTCCTTCTCTCCCTGACCCAGCACGGGTCCCCTCTTCCTGGAGGGCATTTGGCAAGTTTGCATTTTTTTCTTGAGTTGTTGACAAAAATCCTGTCTGGTTGAGAAATATCTGTGCAGCAGCGCCAGCCCAGTCCCACGGGTCAAATCCTGCCCCTGCAGATCTGTGCCGGGAACAGCGGCTTGTTTTGGGCTGGCCTTTGGGGTGCTGCCACGGGGGACCCGTGTCCTTGCAGGGCAATCTGGGCACGAGGCCAGGAGCAAACTCCTGGAACAAATGGATGGACACTATGGGCTTGGGGTGGATCTGATGTTTTATCATTTTCTGGTTGGGCTCTGCAGCAGAAGCAAAGTGCTGGAAGTTCGTCAAGGGCTGAATTAAAGTTGCCTGGCAACCTCCATCCCGGCTCCTCTTCCCACATCTCGCAGGATTTCCCACCCAAGGCCTGCCGCCTCCAGGGAAGGGGGGCCCGCAGTGCACCGCGCTCACACCAGGCTGGGGCCAGCCCTGTCTCCCTTGCCATAATTCACTGGCTGTTCCCATGCCTGGAGCTCTCCCCACCTCACCATCCCCTGGGGCAGGTGCCTTTCCCCCAGCCCGCCCCAGGAACGGGCCAGGCTGTTTCAGCTGAACCTGAGAGCAACCTGACCTGGGGGGTGGGACACTTCAGTGACAGTGGGAATGCAAGTGGCTGCAGGGGGATGTGCCAGGCTTGGCATCAGTGCGTAGAGTGGAATCGGCTGCATGGGGTTTGGAGTGCCCAGGCTCCAAATAAAAGCAAAGTGCAATTGGTGTCTTCTGGTGCAGTGCCAGATGAGGATTTTGTTAAGGCTGTTTTGCTGCTCCGTAACCCAGAGAAGACCCACTGGAAATCCCTGTCTCTCACTGGGAAACTGGCAGGGCTTGCTTGTAGTCTGTGATGCCAAGGGGAGCAGCCCATGAGGGAGGAGGAATGTCCAGCAGCCACTCTGGGAGCCTGCTTGGGCTTTACTAGATCTTGGTGGAACAACTATAAGCTGTCTAGGGAGGAGTGGGATGGGAAAGTGTCTTATCCCACTCTGCAAATCTGTCCTGCCATCCAGAATGGATGCTGAGGGTAAGCTGGAGAAGTGCTGCTCCCATGCACCACTTCCATTCTTTCTCCTGAGTTCTTTGAAATTAAAAAGCTGGCATAATTTTTTTTGAGGAAACGTCTATGGGGGAACTGTGAGACCTTGTCTGTGGTCTCTCCATGTTTGGCAGCCCCACAGACAGCACAGCTTTCCTACAGTGCAGCTTGCAAACACCTTGTGCTCCCAGGTTTTGCTGCCTTGTGACTTTGAGGACCATGGGGCACTGGGAAGGGGCTCCTATGCCCACAGAATGTCCTGCTGCAGTGGCTGTTGAGGAGTGTGGCAGCTTTGGCTTGTTTCTTTGGCCAGATCCACGTTGGTGAGAGTGTGAAATTCACTCATCAAAAGCTTTTTGCTCCTTCGGAGACGCTGGTCATGGGGATTTTAAGGAGGTGCCGACTGGGCCAGCCCGTTTGGGTGTGCTGTGCCTGGCTGCCGGTGGGAGGCTGAGGCCAGCACAGTCATGCTCACACAGCTGCCGTGGTGACCCAGTAAACCCAGTCAGACCTGACCGGGGCTCACTCGCTCCCCGGTGCGCTCACCCACGCCTGCACGCCTCTGCTGCCCCACTGCTTTCCTGCATTCCCCAGGGACCAGCAAACATCCCACCGGTGAGAGGCGGTACCTGGCTCCGTGCTGGGAGCTGTGGCTGAAGCCCGTAGGAGCACTGAAAGCCAGTGCTAGGAGGGTGGGCTTTTGCCTCTGTGGATGTTGCGCGTTGTGAGCAGAGCAGCAGGTTCCTGGCTTCGCCCCTCTCGGGGTGTCCGCCAGTCCTGTGCCTGGGTCCTGCATCCGCCGTCCTGCTTCTTCAGTGTCGCCGGCCAGCGACGGGAGCCTCAGTGGGAGCTGAGGCTGGACCATCAGGTCCTATGTCGGCCCCCTGCGCTGGGAAGTAGGTGAGGTGCCAAGGGACTTGGGAGCTCATTCTTGGGAATGGGGTGGGCTTTTCTAGGACGTTTTTCTCTTAAACTCCAACTTTCTTGGAGCTGCTGCTGCTTTTTAGCCTCTCCATCTCCCCTTTTTGTTTCCCTTCCCTAGAGAAAACTGTTCGTTTCCATTCCCAGCTTTTTTCTATTTCTCATTGAAGTGCTGGACTTGTGTAATCCATCTGCCCCCAGTCCTAGTGGTGAGTCCCACAGATCAAGACCTCCTCTACTTCCTGCCTGAGCCCTCAGCTTCACCCTGAGCTTAGAACTTGCATCCTGACAAGGGGGAAGTGATGGGTTTGGGGGTGTTTGGTGTGGCTGCACACCAGGGTATTGACCTGAGGGGAGCAAAGGATTGTTTCAGTTCCTTCTTGCTTTTTCTCCCCCATTCTAGGTATGAAAAATAAGAACTAGAAAATTAAAAAAAAAAAAAAGGGAATCTTGGAACAGCCCTTCTCTTTGAGTAAATATTAACTGGCTCTTACAACGTAACTGATTAAATGTTCTTTAGGACAAAGTTACATCTGATCTCAGTCAAAGGAACCTTTGGAAATGGGTGTAGCTGCTTCACGGGAAAAAGCAGAAGAGCCCAGCCCTGACAGCATGGGAAGCTGCTCCCCCCTGCCCAGCCAGGAACCCTGCACAACCTCCCAGTTTAATATATTTTTGTTTTCCCCCTGTACTGGCTCAGTGTGTACGATGGTTAATGTTAGCTGGGGCTGGCTCGCAGCACCATGCTGGGCCTGTGATAAACACCATCCCTGCCACCCTGGCCGGCCGCACTCCCAGCTCCGCTCCCTGGCACATCGGGAGCCAAGCAGCAGGCAAAGTTCAGGGTTTGTTTGTGCAGGGGAGATAAGCTGAGGGCGCCCAGCAGCATGCAGGGCTGTTACTCATTTATGAGAGATCATTGTTTGCCTTGTCGTAAGGAGGTTTTTCCTCTACTCTGCTTCCCCATCCCAGGTGCAGCAGCTCTTGTGGCTTGTGCATGATTCCGGACTTCTGTCCCCATCTGGACTCTTGGGGAAGGATCCTTGTAACTTCCAGAGTGGTCCTGCTCCCACTGGTGGGATGGAGACGTGTCAGCATGGGGCTGGCCGGGGTGCTTTGGTGCTCCAGGTGTGACCCCACCACTGGCTTTGCCCAAAGCTTGGTGGGTTTGGCTCGTGCTAGACATGGTGCCACCAAAGCACATTGTTTCTTCTTGATGTCCGTCTGCACTCACCTGCCTTGCATTGCTGTGCTGTCATTCATGGGCAGACCCTCTGTCTGTACAGGGCTTGTCCTGGAAACAGGAGTAACCTGGAGTGAGCCTGCTCTGGGATCTGCTCCCCAGGGAGCTCAGCCCTGCATGCAGCACCCTGCCTAAACCCAGGGTTGGATGCTCTTAGGTGCTCTGTTCTGGTCTGGGGGGACAGTGGGACAGCAGGGAGAAATATTTCCCATCTGCCTCATTCCCTCTCATGTTCGGGTGTTTGGTCTCTGCCCTGAGATGCGTGGGATGGTTCTGAGGCAGCCCGCGCTTCGAAGAATGAGTCTGGACTCTTCACTTTTCGGTCTTCAGGTTGTTTATTATTTCTTATCTACAAAATTTTTCTCTCTTCCCAGCCGAGATCTGCTCAGCAAGGCAGCCACGGGCCTTGCTGACCGCCCCCGAGGCGGTGTCGTCTTTTATACTACAAACGACGTATATCATATTTACTTTTAATTCCCAATACCAATCACCTATGTTAGACAATGCACTTCTACTCTAAACCAATCCCCAAGTGCCAACATTACAGCAGAAAATGGAGAACAAGAAGAAGAAAGAAGGAGGACTGGACACACCCTGATTCCTCCATCTTGTCCCCATAACCCCTATACTAAAAATTCTAAAATCTACATTTTCACCCTGTGAACACATCCTTCTTGCACCGTTCAAACTTGTGTGGCTCTCATGCCTCATACACAGGTGGCACTTCGTTAGAAGGATCAAAATCAAGCCACCAGGTGTTCTGGGCAACATGCCAGGGTCTCCGAGCCCCCCGAGAGGGTTCTCGGCAGCTCTGAACATCCGGCGGGATGTGCTGAGTTCCCACACTTCCCAGAATGCTCTCAGGCAGCCGCCAGTGCAGGTGTGAGGTTTGTGTCTGAAAGCCCTTGAAGGAACCAGAACTTGATGCAAGCTCCAGAACTAGGGCTGAATTCACATCCGGCCCCTCACTTCTTCTCAGCCCCAAAGCCCTCTTCACCTTGGTTTTACCTCCCTTCTTCTTGGGACTCAGCAAAGTATTTGCTTCAGGGAAATTGTCTGCAGTGAGCGTGTTTGAGCAGCTTCTCTACAGGGTCAGGTATTTGGGTTTTTCATATATATATATCTATATGTGGGTGTATATATATATTTATAAACCTCTAAGCAAATACTTAGGTGCTGGTTGCTTACTGGGAGCTCTCCAGCTCAGAGATACCCAGTCATCTTTTTCCTCCTTAGTGCCTGCAAGATGAGCTAGTGGCTTTGCTCAGTGCAGCTGGGAGAGGTGGGGGATATTTATGGGGTTTGAATGCATGAAAGTGAGAGCTGAAGTAGATGTGGAGCTTCAAGGCAGCTTGGGATGAAAGAGAACCTGAAATCTTGTGGAAAAATGCAGTAGGGAAAAATTGTTTCATCTTGAAAAGATTTGCTGAAGATTCCAAGCGGTTCCTGTATAGATTTTCCTTCACCTTACATCCCTGTGTGCCTGAAGCATCCTTTCCAATTCCCCGGTCCTCTGGAGTCTCATCACTTCAGGGGAGGCAAAGCTGGGGCCAAGGACCATGTCCTTGCACAGCAGGACATGGTCAGCTGGGCTTTTGGGAAGGAGAGGTGACCTTGGTCTTCCCAGGACCCTCACTGTTGCCATTCCTGCTGCAGCCACTCTGGGGGTGCAGTGGGACTTGGGGTACCCCTGTGTGCCAAGAGACCCACAGAGGGGCTCTCTTTCTCTGCTTTTGAGGGAAAAATGTTTCTGCTTTTTGGTGTGATATGCAATGGGGGACCAGCTGCCTCTGCTGAAACATATCCTTCAGTCAGGGGGATCTGCAGGAGCAAAAGGCTGGGGGTGAATGAGGGATGGACCCAGAGAAGACCTGGGGGAAAATGTACCTCCAGGCAGCTGACCCAAGTGCTCAGCAGCAGCTCTCTGCTTGACAGAATGGTTGCTGACCCAGGGGGATGCTGCAGAAGGTCACTGTGCTCAAACTCCCCTCCGTGCTCCGTGATGGCTGCAGGCTCCGTGCCTTGTGCTATGCCTTGCTTTCCCCTTGAGCAAATGAGGGTTTGTTTTTCCCTGAAGCCATTCCTGGTCTGAGGCCGTGCTGGGTCAAGCATCCATGCGTGTGTGCAGCTGGCTCCTTCCCAAGCCTGCCTGCTCGTGAGGCGCTGGGACAGCAGGAGTGTCTGAGCCAGCGCTCTGTGTTTCAGGAGGGTTTGGTGGCCAGCCCTGTCCCAGAGAGCTGGAGAGGCCGTGCTGAGGAGTGGCTGTGCCGGCCCGGCGGCTGAGAGAGCGGGAAGATGAGCGCAGGGCCGGCACATCTCCTGACAACTCTCTTCATGGCAGCGGCAGCCATGGGCTACCCGTCACGGCGCTCTGCCTCCGACCTGGATGCCACCCCCAGGACTACAGTCACCTTTGATGGTAAGGGGATGTGGGTCCTGGTGGTGGCAGTGAGGTTTGGGATTTTGCTGGCACTGGCCTTGGTGCATTGTGACTGCATCTAAGATTTGCCACCCACCTGGAGCAGGGGGCTCAGCATGGGAGGAGGGTGGCTACATGGAGGTCTCTAATCCCCTGGGCTCCAGAAATCAGGGCCCACGTGGCTGCCTGGTACTGGGTGCCCCAAAGAAAAGAGCATGGCAAAATCATCTCCCCTAAAGCCGGAGGGGGATGAGGATGTACAGGGAGTCAGCCCTGACCAACCCCTGGCCCTGCCCAGCAGCCCTTGGAGGGTGTTCTGAGCGGGACATCTCACCTGAGCTGGCATCTCATGGCCCAAATAGTCAGCAGGAAACTTTCTTCCATGATTTTCTCTAATTGACATTGAGCTCTTGACCTCCAGCCCCTGCGGTGTCAGTGAGCCCAGCAATGTCATTGTCCCTTGGGGATCCACATGGCATCATTGACCTCATTAGTGAGGCTCAACTCAGCAATCGATGGTGGGAGAGTTTCATTAGTAGCTGGGGTGCCCTTTTCTGGGAAAGATGGGGAGTCATTTCTTTTCCAGCTGACTACAGGATCCCAAGCCTCATAGAATTTTCACTTCCTGCTGGTCCCTCTGGCCAGGGCTGAGACTTACCTCACACTTCTCAGCACCTCAAATTGGATGGTTTCATTGGCTTGGTGGGCAGGAGCACTCAGCCTCACACCAGAATCACTCCCCTTGTGTGACAGTTTTGGTTCAGGTTTTTTTATCCTTCCCTGGGCTGGCTGGGCTCACTTCACAGACAGAGTCACTGCCAGCATGTTTCTGCTTTCTTCAGCAGTTTCCCAAACAACATGGCAGGTTCGTGCCCAGCGCAGACATTGCAGCTCCCACCCCTGAGCTGTGCTTTAATTAGCGGAGAGAAATTTCCTCTGTGAGCTCGAGCCCAATTAGTGCCTTTTACCTTTTACCAAACCTTCTCCCTTCCTTTCCTCCTGCTGTAACTGCTGTCACCCAGCACTGCCTGCCTGATAACCTCAGCAAGCGCCATCCCACCCACTTCCAGCTCCATTCTCTTGTCTTTTCCCAGTGGCTCGCGCTGTGCCTGCCCCGCGGTCCCCCTCAGCCCCCTGTTCCCTTTGCAGAGCTGTTGGGAGTCCGGCGCTTCACGGCGCACACCCTCAACTACAGCACGCTGCTGCTGGAGGACGAGCGGGGCATCCTCTACGTGGGCGCCAGGGGAGCCATCTTCGCCCTCAACGCCAGCGACGTGGCCGACGGCTCCCACCACACGGTGAGCCCGGCCTCTGCCACGCTGCCCAATCCCTGTCCACATTGTGGCCACTCTATCCCTGCTCAACCTCACCATCTCAGGTCCTGCCTGGAGGTGATGTCCCCAAGTCTGTCCCCAGGTCCCCTGTGAACACCTGGTCCTTCTCCCCAGCATGGGGACAGCAGTGGGAGATATACCCAAGCTCAGAGCTGCTGTTTCAGGGTCACCCCAGCAGAATGAAGGGCAGGGAGGGAACCACACTCTCCCCCAGGGAAGGATATCCCAAAATCCTCCAAGCTCCTGCAGTGCTCTGGGATGTCTGTCCACTAATTGGGGTGTGGGACCACACTCTTGCCCCAGGCTGGTGGGATGTGTGCAGCGTGCCATCTTGTGTTCTGAGCAACCATCCCTCCCAAACAAATAAATAAGGATTTTATCATCTCTGATGGCTCTGATGAAAGCTGGAGGTTGCAGCGACAGGGGGACCATGCAGTGATGGGGCGTCATGCAGTAGCAGTCTCTCTTCCCCTTGCAGATCCACTGGGAAGCCTCCCCGGAGAAGAGGATGGACTGCCTGCAGAAGGGCAAAAACAACAAGGTAGAGCCGCTGGGTGGGTGCCAGGGAGGGGCTGTCCCTACTTTTCCCGGCTTGTAACACCTGCCCTCCTCCTCTGCAGACCGAGTGCTTCAACCACGTGCGGTTCCTGCAGCGGCTGAACAGCACCCACCTCTATGCCTGCGGGACCTACGCCTTCCACCCGCTCTGCGCCGCCATCGTGAGTATGGCTCAGCCACAGCTGCCCCTGTCCCCTGCCACTGTGTCACCCTGGAGAGGCGCAAGCCCTGTCCTCTCCCACCATCTCCACCCAGCCCCACTCCCTTTCTGCTGCTGTCCCTGCCTGGCTCACTCCCAGGTGAGTGACTCTCAGGCTGGGGTGAGTAGGTTTGAGGATGTGGCCAGTGTGATGCAGATGCCATGAGTCCCCACCCTGGCACTCTGACCCCAAACAAGAGGGCTGGGGATGGATCAGTGCCATGGGGGACACATGTGGGCTCAGTAGGATAGGATGCACCAGTCCTGGACCTGGTCTCCACTGCCTGCTGTTGCAGAGTGGCTGATGGCAGGTGGTATGCGTGCCCAGGGAAAGGTGACAGGGGCAGAACTGACTCAGCAGCCCCTCCCCAGGAATTTCCTGTGCTAGTCTGAGAGTCTACACATGGCTGTGACTCATGTGTCCAAGAGCAGCCGTGTTTTATTGGCAGTGTAGCTCCTTGAGTCAGTGGAGACTCAGTTGCCATTTGCCCACCTCCCTTCCTGAGCTGGGGGGCAAAGGGGCCCCGTGACCTTGCCTGCAGTGTGGCCAGGGAGCCCTGGAGAGGCTGTGCCTGTTCCCATGGCTGTGCTGCTGGTCCGGTTTGGCCCTCACACACACTGGAAATTGGGTGGAGGAGCTGCCAAGCTGGAAGGGCCCTGTCATTATTTAACGTGCTTTGAACTGCAAACCCCAAAGAAAGTAACTCCTGCTATGACATGGACAGCACCTGGGGGGACTCCAGGCTGGCTGAGCAACATCTGCCAACCAGGCACTGTCTGGGAATATTGGCTGCACTGGCTGGCTCCTGCCTATGCCCGTGCAAAACCCAGCTGGGGCTCCTCTTCCTCCCAGAGCCCTCTACCCACTCTTGGCTGGGGGCTGCAGCTGGCTGTGTGGTTTCTGACCAGCCGGAGGGTGCCAGAGGGGTTCTTCTTACTTGGACAAGGGCATGGCTATGGGCATCACTTTGTTCCTGGTAGCAGCCTCAGCAGAGAGCCTGAGGCTGGCAGGTGAGGTGGATCTGTCCCCTCCTGTCTAACCTGATTCCCTGTCCCCCTCAAGGATGCCAACAGGTTCATGTTGCCATCTCACTTTGAAGAAGGCAAGGAGAAGTGTCCATATGACCCTGCCCGTGGCTACACTGGGCTCATTGTGGGTAAGCAGCACCTTTCTGGGGCTGGTGGGGACATGCAGGATGCCACTGACCATGGCCCCATCCCAACACCTCTCCAGGGGGTGCCAGTGGTCCTCCCGCAACTCGTCTGCCTGGGGCAGTGGGGTGCTGGTGGCCTGTGGGGCTGTCCTCAGGCTGCAGGGCCATGCTGATGGGCACCTGCCCTGCACAGATGGAGGCTTGTACACAGCAACACGCTACGAGTTTCGGAGCCTCCCCGACATTCGGAGGAACCTGCACCAGCGGCCACTGAAAACGGAGGAGTCCCCACTGCACTGGCTGAATGGTGAGATGTCCCTGTCCCTCCCATCTCATGGGCTGTGGCACACTGTGCATTGCCCTGGAGAGTGTGGAGCGGGCGTGAGGGATGGCTCTGGAATCCTATGTGGTTTGCTCTGAGAATGAACTGAGGCAGGGAAGGATTCTCCATTCTGTTCTGGTCTCCAATCAGCACCTCTTGCTCCATGTCCCCAGATGCTGAGTTTGTGACCTCTGTGCTGGTCCGGGAGAGCAGGGACAGCCCTGTGGGTGATGATGACAAAATCTACTACTTCTTCATGGAGCGGGCAGGAGAGGAGACCACATCCTTCTTTGACAAGAGTCAGGTGGCCCGAGTGGCCCGGGTTGCCCGTGTTTGCAAGGTAGGCACGCTCCCAGCCACAGGGAGCCAAGAATTGCTCCTGTTGGTGCAGGGGCAGCATGCCTCCGCCTGTGGGAAGACTGAGGCATAGGCAGAGGGGAATGAGCAACTGTCCAGCCTGTGCAGAAATGCTCTCTGCACCTCCCAGAGCGATGTGGGGGGGAAGAAGATTCTGCAGCGCAAGTGGACGTCCTTCATGAAGGCACGCCTGGTCTGCTACATCCCCTACTACGAGGTGCTGCGCAGTGTCTGCAGCCTGGACGGGGGCGGCTGGGCCAGCACTGTCTTCTACGCTGCCTTCACACTCTCAGCACAGTGGTGAGTGGGGCAGCAGCCAAAAGGATCGGGGCTAAAAGTCTGCAGCACCAGGGGAGCCAGAGATGTGCGAGGGGATGCGCAGGCGGGTGCTGAGCACCTGGGGGTGCGTTGGTTGGGAGCACCCATGTATCTGCCCAGGCTTAGGAGAGGTTCTGCTCCTCAGGAGGACCATGGAGGCCTCGGCCGTGTGCCGCTACGACATCTCGGCAGTGCAGCGTGCCTTCGAGGGCCCCTACATGGAGTACCAGGACTGGGCTCGCAAATGGGCCCGCTACGACGGTGCAGTTCCTGAGCCCCGGCCCGGCTCTGTGAGTGCCTAGGAGTGCAGAGCAGGGGGGGCATGGGGCAGCTGCCTTCCTCTCTGACCCCTGTTTCCCCTGGGCAGTGCATCACGGACCACTCCCGCAGGAAGGGCTACAACTCCTCGCAGGACCTGCCCAACAGTGTCCTGGACTTTGTCAAGCTGCACCCACTTATGTTTGAGGAGGTGAAGCCAGCTGGCGGGGAGCCGCTCCTGGTGAAGAAGAACGTGGTGTACAGCCAGCTGGCTGTAGACAGGGTGCAGGCCCTGGATGGCCACTCCTACGATGTGCTCTTCATGGGCACAGGTGAGTGTGAGATGAGTTTGATGGGCCTCTGCTGGGCAAAGGCCACACCTCACATTCCCTCCTGAATCCCTTGCTCTGCTCTCCAGGGGATGGCTGGATCCACAAGGCTGTGGTGGTGAACTCTGGCATCCACATTGTGGAGGAGGTGCAGGTGTTCAGGGACCTGCAGCCTGTGGAGAGCCTAGTGATCTCCCACATCCAGGTGAGGGGTGGAGCAAGTAGGAGGAGACTACACATGGGGCATGCTTATGCTGTGAAGCTGTCATTCTGCTGTTTGGGGTTTGGGGGGGATGTGACTCCTGGGTCACCCCAGCTCGGGACATGTGCTGGAGCCCAGGAGGGTAGCTTGGGGAAATGAACCAGCCTGGCCATCAGCACTGACTGGGAGCTGGGGGCCCTTCTTGTGCACACCCATGAAGGGAGAGCTGTGCTGTGGGGCTGGGGAGGATCTCTGGGCACCATGGTGCACTCCACAGCCCAGCAGCACCATGCCAGATCCATACTGAGGCAGCCCTTTCCCCCTCAGAGGAGCCTGTACGTGGGGGCAGCTAGCGGGATCGTGCAGGTGCCCCTGGCCTCCTGTGCCAAGTACTCCTCCTGCTATGACTGCATCCTCGCCCGGGACCCCTACTGTGCCTGGGATGGCAGGGCATGCCGCACCATCGCCACCACAGACAGGTAGGGATGGGCTGCCCATCTGCAGATGGGTCCCCATGACCACGCTGTTTCACATCACCTCAGAGCCAACCCCAAAGGTCTGGCATCTGACAGTGGGTCTCCTGGTGGCCGTGACCCCCATAAGGGGGGGGCTCAGCTGAGGCTGTATGGCTGAGCCCCCCATGCCTTGCAGCACAGGGCTGGTGCAGGACATTCAAAGTGGCAACAAGGGATGCCGGAGCAGCTCTGGACGGGGTGAGTCTCTCCTGCCCTTCGGGACCACGGGGATGCTGGTGTCCAGCATCCCTTAGAATAGCTGGGAGAGGTGCAAGGCAGTGCGTGTCCCCACAGGCTCCCTGCTGTGGAAGAACCGGACGGTGCTGCAGGGGGACGATGTGCTGCTGCCCTGCGACCAGCGCTCCAACCTGGCCCGAGCCGTGTGGATGATGAACGGCAGCGAAGTGCTGGGCACGGGGCAGGACCGGCTGCGCGTGGGGGTGGACGGGCTGCTGGTGACGGACACGCTGCCCCAGCACAGCGGCGAGTACCGCTGCTACGGCGAGGAGCAGGGTCTCCGGACACTGTTGGCTACCTACAGCCTCTCCGTGCTGCCCGAGCTGCCCCGCAGCCCTACGGCTGCCCCATCACCCCATGCCGCCAGCCAGACGACCAACGACATGAAGGTGGCTTACATTTCTGCCATCGTCACCTTGGTGGTGCTCTGCACCGTGCTCAGCATCATCCTCCTCTACATGTCCTGCCTGGAGAAGCGCAAGGGCAAGTATGTGCTAGGGGAGCCGCGGCCAGCCAGCGTGGAGCTGCAGACCGTCTCGGCCAACTGCCTGCGCAAGGGCCACCGCGAGGAGGAGGAGGAAGAGCTCACCTACCCCGACGGCTGCCTGCGGATCATCCCCGGTGAGGCGCCCACAGCTGCCACCTCCCCAGCCAAGGAGCAGCCGGCTGCCACGCCCCCAGTGCCACCCCCGTTGCCAGCCGAGCTCACCAACGGCGTGGGGGCTCTGCCCAACGTCCTGCGCAAGATGAACGGCAACAGCTACATGCTGCTGCAGCAGCAGGAGGAGCCACTGGCCTCCCCGCTCTACAGCGCGTCCTTCACCGAGGAGCTCAGCAAAATCCTGGAGAAGCGAAAACACACGCAACTGGTGGAAAAGCTGGACGAGAGCTCCGTGTAGGGGCTGGGGAGGGGGGTCCTGCCAGTGGGGCCCTCCTCCCCTCCAGTCCCTTCTCCCACCCTTTGCCAGCAGTATTACAAGTCTCAGGCAAAACTACCTCCTTGATGGCAGAGCTGGGCCGGGCCCAGGCTCAGCCATTCCTTTGGCATTCATTCACTTCTGAGACTTGCTGTACAGAAAAAAAGGAACAAATACCTATTTAAATTCTGAGCTCTATTTATGTATAAAAACTCACTGACAGTGGCCACGAGCTGGAGACAGGAGCTCCAGGAAGGTGGACACCATGGGGAGGGAAGAGTTTTTGTCTGTTCACCCAGGCGTGAGAGAGACGCTGTTGTGGATGTGTGGACTTGGCCAGCCTTGGCTGGGTGTCCCTTGGCACACAGGAGCTGGATAGCTGCTGAGAGGTGGGTGAAGAGCATGGAGGGGGGCTGAGGGCTGACAGGGCACAGGATCCCTTGCTGATGGAGGGCTGGTGGGTTTTTCCCAGCTGCCAGCCCTCAGGCAGGAGAGGGGCCTTGGACACATCTCACATTGTGAGGGGTGGTCTCAGTGGCTTCCAGCCCCTACCTGCTGTTCTGCATCTGCCCCCTCAGGGTTTCCTCTCTGGGAGAGGATGGTTTGGCGAGGCACAAGAGACAGGGCAAGGAGCTGATGTCCTGAATACCCTGGAGCAGCTGGTGAAGGGGCATGTGCCCACTGCAGAGGCCAGAAGAGGCCACAGGTGAAATATGGGGCTGGGTGCACTGGGGAGGTGGCACCCCCAGGGCCTCCAACCCTGACAGACAGGGCTCTGCTCCCTTTTCCCAGGGCACTGGATGCAGCAGCAGGCAGCAAGATGCACTGGCAGCAGGACTGGCAGCCACCACCGTGCCCTACAGCATGACAAGGGACCGGCACATCATCCACATGCCCCTGGTGTCTGCAGTGCCCCTGTGGCTCCAAGCACAACGTTTCTGCCCTCCTGTGCAGGGCCGTTGGTGAACTGAAATTCAGGCACAGACCTGCCACCCATGGTGAAATGCGTGGGCAGGGAAATGTCCTCACATAGTGAGGAAGAAGAATCTTGGACAAGGGCCTGCCTCCCTGTGGAGCCTTCTCTTCATGGCACTTTCCATGGAGCAGCCACAGTCCCTAAATCTTCCCAACTGTTTCTGCAACTGCCACCTCCTGGGGACTGAGAGATGGGGGTGACAGAAGCATCTCATGCTCCAGGGACAGTGTGGTGACAGTGGAGAAGCTGGGGAGGGACACACCTGTGGGGGTCCATGTCCTCCCCCATGTTCCTTGCTCATAGCTCCATGATCAGGACATGGCCAAGGGCTCAGCCCTGTAGGGGAAACAGGAGATGGGTGACAACCCCCAGGGTCTCTCACAAGCTGCAGCTCAGGCCTCCTATTCCAAGAGAATGAGGCTTAGCAGGACAAGGCAAGAGTTGCACACTCTGTCACCCTGCCCCAGCCCTTGTTTTTGCTGCAAGAAGGGGGAGTGAGCCACCCCCAAGGACTACCCCAAGGACCACCCGCAACCCTCCAAGGAGGGGCATCACTCTGTGTCTGGCACTCCTCATGCACAGCTCCACATTCCCCCAGCAATAAAAATGGCTCTGTCTGGACGTGGTGTAACAGTGTTCTTCTAAAGGCAGGAGAAATGGATGCAGAGACGTGGGGGTGGAGGAGGCTTTATTCGGGCTGCAGGCGCGGGCCCTGGACGGTGAGGATGGAGGGTTTGTTGGTGAGGGGGTGCCACTGGCCCTGGACGCTGGGGTTGTCAGTGTGGAAGGGCTTGCGGATGCGGATGATGTCCAGGCCGGACTGGTTGGCCAGCTTGGTGGCCAGCTGCACGATCTCCTCACTCGTCTTGCTGGCAATGAGCTCGTCCCGCACCGTCCCGTTCACTGCAGCAGAGTGAGGGGGTCAGGCTGCGATCCCCCTCCTCCACAGCCTCCGGGGGGCACCTGCTGCTCCCCCATCCCACAGCAGCTGCCCTGGCACCATCTGTGCCGGGCAGAGGTGGTACAGAGCTGGGGCAGGGCAGGGAGACCCCCCCCGTCCCCTCCCAAAGCCCCCCAGCACTCACAGTACTCGGCCCGCAGCACAGGGGCCGGGCCCGGGCCCGAGTGGGGGCTCACGTAGAGGACGACATCGGGGTGCTGCCGGGCGAAGTCCTGTGCCGCCTCCTCCACGAACTGCCTGGGGGCCAGAGGGGACCCTCAGCCCCAGCCGGGCCACAGAAGAGCCGAATCGCCACAGCCGCCAGACATGGGTCACCGTCCGCCCGTGCCGAGCCCACGGGAGGGGTCACAGCGCAGAATTTGGGGTGATGCCCCCAGTGCCGCCTTCCGGCTCCTGCCCCTTCCCGCAGGAGGCTGGGGGTCCCACCCCGCCGCTGCCCCCCGTGTGATCAGCGACAGCAGCACTGTCCTTTCCCCACGCTGACAGGCCCGGGGAAGACCCGTCCAGCCGCTTAAGGGGTCAGCAGGCTCCCCCCGCCCTATCCCCGGCAGTCGGGTGGTGCCTCCGGCGGTACCTGGCGCCGCGGGCGTCGGCGGCGGTGGGACTGAAGAGGAGCTGCAGGCGCTGGAGCTGCCGCACGTACCGGCCCACGCCGTTGTGCAGCACGGCGGTCAGGAACCGGCTGGGAGACCCGCGGCCCGTCATGGCTCCGCGCTCACCCGGAGCCGGAATCAGCGGCAGGGGCGGGACGGGGCAGCCCCGACCGCGCCGGGAAGTGACGCGCCGGGAGCGGGAGCGGCAATGGCGGTGTCCGTGCGCACCCACGTGGGGACTGCGGCCTGAGCGGCTCGGCGGGGCCGGGGGCCGCGGGGCAGCCGCCCATGCAGAGCGGCGGCGGCTCGGGCGGGTGCCGGGGCGGTCAGGATGGCGCTGGTGTCCCTGCGGCCCGGGAGAGCCGCCAGCCGCCTCCTGCCGCTGCTGTGCGGGGGGGCCAGGAGCAAGGGAGCCTCGCTGAGCCCCGGCGCGCCGGGCCGCCTCGGCCAGCGGCGCTACAAGAAGGGCGTGCTGCCCTCCCCCGACGGGCCCGCGCCCTCCGTCTCCATCACCGAGATTCGCCAGTACCTGCGGGCGCAGGACATCCCCTTCCACGATGGGTACAGCTGCCTGCACACCCCCAGCCTCTTCACCGGCGACCGCGGGGACCAGCCGCTGTCCGCCAATGCCCCGTTCACGCTTTTCATTGACAAGACCACGGGCAGCTTCCTGTGCACTGCCACCCTGGCCGAGGGCACCTGGCAGGACTTCCAGGCTAACGTGGAAATGCGGCACCATGGCGTTACCCCCATTCCCCCTGCCAGCTCGGAAGAGACGGAGGAGGAAATGCGACAGGCTCGCGAGGATGCCCGCTGCATCTGGGAACGGGCTCTGCCGCTCTGGGAGCTGCTGGATGAGAAGGAGACCAAGGAGACCAAGGCTTTGTTTGGTATCTCCCAGGTGACAGATGCCACCTTGAAACGTTTCGGTGTGCGTTATCTGAGGGCTGCCAGGTCTCTCGTCTTCCCCTGGTTCAGTCCTCAAGATGCGACTCTGAAGGGCCTGAAGCTCCTGAGGGTGGAGAAAAAGGGGGGCACAAAAACTTACGTGGAAGAGACTTTACCCCGCTTCGATTCCTATCGCAATCTTTTTGGGCTGCCCCTGATTGGCCGCCGAGACACAGAGCTAGTGTTAACCGGCTGGGAGCTGGATGCCCTGGCCCTGCACCAAGCGGCAGGAGTGGCCAGCCTGGCCCTGCCGCGGGGGGCCAGCTCCCTGCCTCCCACCCTGCTTCCCTACCTGGAGCAGTTCAAGCGCATCACGCTGTGGCTCGGCGAGGACTTGCGCTCCTGGGAAGCTGCCAAGCTCTTTGCTCGCAAGCTGAGCCTCAAGCGCTGCTCTCTGGTGCGCCCTGGCAACCTGCACCCCCGGCCCTTGGAGGCTCTGAACCAGGGCCTGAACGTCACCAAAATCCTGCGTTCTGCCCTGCTTGCCAGCCACAAATCCATCATCTCCTTCCGGCAGCTGCGCGAGGAGGTGTTCGGGGAGCTGGTGAACACTGAACAGGTGTCTGGTGTCAAGTGGGCACGTTTCCCCGAGCTCAACAAGCTCCTCAAAGGGCACCGCAGAGGGGAGCTCACCATCTTCACAGGTAACGGGCACAACGACTGGCGGACAGGGCGAGCAGAGGGGTGTTTGCTGGCTTCACCCTCCTGCGGGTGGTGCCTCACGAGTCTTCCAGGTCTCTTTCTGCTGAAGGCTTTTGCTGAGCCTGTCTTGCGGGTGTGTGAGAGGCTGGGGTGCATTCCTCAGTTCTGTGGGACCGTGCATGCCAATGTGGTGAAGGGCTCCCTGCCTGGGGCAGTGTAGGAAGTTCTGGGCTGTCCCTTACCCCTGTGCTCACCCTACTGGCTGCCCAGCCCTTCACAGGGACCTGTGGAGACCCATAAGCTGTGGGAGGCCGTGCCCAAGCACCCAGGTGTGTAGTGTGGCATAAGAAGTTTGTTTATGGTCTGAGTGCTTCAGATGGGCTTCTCTTGCCCCAGTCCCTGGTGCTTCCATCTCTAAACAACCCCCCAACATGGTCAGGATGGGTCAGATCATCTCCCCCAGCTAATTCTCCTGTTGTTGTCCTTGTACCAGGCCCAACGGGCAGTGGGAAGACCACGTTTATCAGCGAGTATGCACTGGACCTGTGCATGCAGGGCGTGTGCACGCTGTGGGGCAGCTTTGAGATCAACAACGTCCGTCTGGCCAAAATCATGCTGACACAGTTTGCTGGCCGGCGCCTGGAGGACCAGCTAGAGCTGTATGATGAGTGGGCTGATCGCTTCGAGGAGCTTCCACTCTACTTCATGACCTTCCATGGCCAGCAGAACATCAAGTATGGTCCTGCACCTCCATTCCCAGTGGCATTTACCCCTCACGGCATGTGCTGCAGGGCCCTGGGGAGCTGGGGCTCTTCCCCCGCAGTGAGTCACAGATTTGGGGCTGGCAGGAGTCACATTGGGACTGTTCAAGTCCCAGGGTTGGTGTGTGGGGACTGTGTGGCCAACCACCTTTGTTCCTCCTGTCACGGGGACTCTCACAGATTCTCTCTGGGGTGGGGGTGAAGGTGGGGACTTAATCCCGTGCTGCTCTGAAGCCAGCCTGTGCCCATGGCAGGACATGTTCCCTCACAGCCTGCTTACCTGCAGTGCTGTTGTTTGCTGAAGAGGGAGAACAGGCACCTCTAACCGCTTTTATTCATCAGGCACTGTTCACCTGCATGCATCCCTGTGTGCTCTGAGGATCCCTGTGGGCTGGGGGCATTGCAGGGCAGTAGACAGGGACTGTGTGGGCAGTGCTGGCTCCTTCTGATCCCAGCTACCTTTCCCTGGGGGTGGGGCTGCACCTGCTATACAGTGGGGGAGGTGCAGAGGTGGGGTGCACTCACATCCCATCAGGACCTGGTACCTTCCAGCTCTTTCTCTGCATCCCTTTGCCTGGCTCAGCATTCCCATCCCTACCTCCACTAATCCCTGGGGCTGATCCTGATCTCCTCTGCTCAGGACAGTGATTGACACCATGCAGCATGCGGTCTACATGTACGACATCACCCACGTGGTTGTTGACAATCTCCAGTTCATGATGGGACACGAGCACCTCTCTGTGGACAGGTAGTCCTCCTTCAATCTGACCCTTCCTTTCTCTGTCACCCTCACTGCTGGAGCTGTCCCTGTCAGTTGTCACTCCAGAGTCTGGGGTTCTGCACAGGGTGTCACCATTACTCCTCTCTGGCCACTCTGTTTCATTAAAGGGCAACCAGTGCCCTAAGGAGGAAGAGGTGGGAAGGGGTGAGCAGGTCACCAGCCATCCCTGCCATACCACATCCCTCTTCCCATGTGGGCTTGTTTGCCTCACGTTCCTGGGTGGTTTCTGCTGTGGGGATCAGCACCTCACTGCCTCCTGCCACTGAGCAGTGCCAGCCCCTGACCCTGTTCTTGCTGCTGTGGCAGGCTCGCTGCCCAGGACTTCATCGTTGGTGCCTTCCGCAAGTTTGCCACGGACAACACGTGCCACATCACCCTGATCATCCATCCTCGCAAGGAGGATGACGAGAAGGAGCTGCAGACAGCCTCCATCTTCGGCTCTGCTAAGGTGAGCTGGCCCTTCCTGTCCCTTGGGCACAGTGTATTCCCAGAAAGGGGCTAGGATGTGTTGGGCAGTTGTCCTCAGCTGCCATCAATGCCCTGGATCATCACTGGGGACTTAAAAGGTGTGGAATGTCTCCCAGAGTCCTGATGCAGGCAGAGGGCAAACCGATTGTCAGCTAAAGCTCTGTTGGGGCTTTAGGTGCATTTAATTAATACTGACTGTGGGTGGAATGTAGTAGGGGATAATTAAAGAGGGAGGGAGGGAGAGTGTGGGGACGGGCTCTGAGTATTCCAGTCTCTTCCGTGATGCTGACCAGCCCTGCAGTTGTGGGCAGTAGGTGCTCTCTGAGCACAGCCCTCCAGTGATCCCATTTCTCCAGGGTGGGCTGTGGCACAGGATGTGCTTGGTGGGTCACTGGGCATTCCAGGGGAACACAAGGGGTTGGTGCTGGGGAAATGCTGGAGTTGCTGTGCCATGGGGTGCCCTGTAAAAGGGTTTAAAGCAGCTGGAAAAGTGTTTGCGACTCTGGCAGCATTCCTGGCACCCTTCTGGAGATGTTTTCCTCACCCCAGGCCAGTCAGGAGGCCGACAACGTCCTGATCCTGCAGGACCGTAAGCTGGTGACCGGGCCAGGGAAGCGCTACCTGCAGGTGTCCAAGAACCGCTTCGACGGGGACGTGGGTATCTTCCCTCTGGAGTTCAGCAAGGCCTCGCTCTCCTTCTCATCTTCCAAAAGCAAGGTCAGGCTGAAGAAGATGAAGGAGGAGAAGGAGATTTTAGCCAACAAAATCGTGGAGGGAGGCTCAGGAGCCTCCAAGAAGCCATGAGCCCAGCAGGTCTCTTCCTCAGCTTGTTTGGAGGAACAGATCCTAGTTCTGGCAGCCCAAGGCTGGAATATGCCAGCTTCTCTTCCCTGGAAGCCTCTGCCATGGGGCTCTGTGGCCATTTCTCCTGCATGAACAAACCTCTTGACCACCAGCACAGTGTCTGAGAATGGGGGACCACCATGAGAGGAAGAGTGGTCCCATCCTGGTGAAGAGTGGATGGGGAAGATGCTTTGACAAACACTGGCTGCTCCATGTTGGTGCTGAGTGCTGGGAGCATGGTGGGAGTGGAGGCAGAGTGAGCTGGATGATGATGGAGATGATCTGCAGGTCCGGGACTTGGGTGTCTCTGGACCTGGAGCAGGTCGTTAAATTGTGTCTGAAATGAAGCTGAAATCCTGAGCTGTCACTAAAGTGGGAGGGGATTGTGGGAGGCAACTATGCAGAGGGCCATGTAGTAGAAATCTCCCTGTCACAAATGGGGTCTGTGGGCTCAATCCTGCATGGGATGGAGCCAGCAAGGGAAGGATGGTGATGGAAAGTGTGGGAGATTGTGGGTGGCTCATGCTCCAGGGTGGGAGCAGGTGTTACATGGAACTTGCTGTTTCTACCTGCTGGGCTGGTGCCTGACCTGGCCCTCTTTGCTCAGGGTCTCCCAAGCCCCTTTCTCTGGGGGGACATCACCAGCAATAAAATCATGTGGGGAACAGTCCTGCCTTACTCTGCTGGGTTTGGGGGAGCTGCCATCCCCCCTGTCCTCAGGGCTGATGGGCAGCAAATACTGTGACCTGACTAGTCCTTGCCATGGTAGGGAGTGTCCATGGCTGGATCTTGGTCTAATCCCTTTGATTTTTTTTTCCCTCTTTCTAGTTTTATTAAAGCATAAATATGAGTGTCTTTTTGTCTCTGTGACTGGAATACCCTTGGTCTGGGGAGGGTACCCTGGCCAGGGAGGAGGTGCCCCCCTGATGATGTCCCTGCTGCACTGAGCATCCTGCCCCAGCCCTGGCACACGGGATTATTACCAACTTCCATGCTGGGAATAGTTTTAACCTGAGCCATAATGAGGGCCCAGAGCAGGCAGGTGGTACACACCCAGCCCTGGGTTTCCGGGGTGCACCAGCTCGCCTGGAGAGCACCCTTGGGTGCTGTCAGTGCAGGTGTGAGCACCCACAGGTAGGACAGGGGTGGTGGCAGAGGAGGGTCCTGGGGAAGCAGAGGTAAGGCAGGGGGGAGTGGATCTGGGTCAGGGTTCACATGGCGGTGTGGGTGGGGGCTGTGGGTTTCCCCTCTCAGCCCAAGGGTTCCCTCCATCTCGCTGGCTTCTATTTGACCCAGTCTGGTTCAGGTGAGGTGCTGTCATGGGGGTCTAGAGTGGAAGTAAGGCAGTGGGATAGCCTAGGGCCCCATCTCCTACCTGTCCCTTCTTGGGCCCTAGAGGGGGTGAAGAAGCTGAGCCTGCGGGGAGATGCTGGCTGCTCCCAGACCCTGGGGGGCAGGTGGTTTATTGAGGGTTTATTTTATTCTCCTTTTGCCCCCGGTTTGGGTCTCCACGAAAGGCTAGAGGATGGCAATAGCTGTAACAACTCTTGGGGAGGCACAGTGTGATGTCAAGCGGGGCAAAGGCCCTCCGGCCCCTTAACAGAGTGCTGGGCCCACCAAATAATTGCGGAGGGGGCGCAGTCTAGAGAGGGAGCAGAATCAACCCAGAGACCCGGGGATACTTTGTGGATACAGAATCCTGAGAGGGGGGGCTTGGCTGAGGGAGAGAGGGGATGAGCGCCGGGAATCCCCCGGGACGGAGGTGACCGGGAATGTCCCGGGCGGGGTCCCCGCGCCCCGGCCCCTGTCCGGGGGGCGTGGCCTCGTGAGGGGGCGGAGCACCGGGGGCGTGGTCGAGGGGCGGGGCCTGCTCGGGGCGGGGCCGGGGCGCGGCGCGGAGCGGGAGGCGGCGGCGGGGCCGCGGTGAGTGCGGGGGCCGGGCCGGGGGCGCCCGGGGGTCCCGTGGGGCCGGCGGGGCGCGGGGACGCTCCGAGGAGTTGGCTGGCGGGGTGCTTCGGGGGGAGCTACCGGCCCCTGGGGTGTTGTGGGGCCGGGCCCCCCGGGGCCGATTTGGGGGGGCCCGGGGGCTGGGGGGGCAGCGGCCGCCCTGGAGCTCCGTGCGGTGCTTTGGGGATGTTTCGGGGCACTTCGGGACGGTCCTGCGAATGCAGAGGCCCAGGGCTCGGTGAGGTAGTTGAGGGGGTCGCGGGGCACTTTTGGGGTGCTTGAGGGGCGAACTATGGGGCAGTGCAGGCCTAGGCGCGCCGTGGGGCACTTTGGGGGTGTTTTGGAGCACTTTGGGGTGGTTTAGGAACACTTTAGGGGCGGGGTGGTGCAGCAGAGGCCCAGGAACGCCGTGAAGCATTTTAGGGGTGTCATGGGGAACTTTGGGGATGGTTTGGGGCAGAGTGGGTGAGCTGTAGTGCAGTGGGGCCCACGGGCACCGTGGGGCTTTTCAGGGTGCTGTGGGGTTGGGATGGGTGGGAGCACCGCGGGTCAGGCTCGGCGCTCTGGGGCTCAATGGGGCAGCGGAAGGTGGGTGGGAGGGCGAGGGGGGGGGCGTTGGGCGGGCAAGGGGGGGCAGCATCACTGAGGGAACCTCAGGATGCCGGAGGCCTGGAGAGGGGCGCAGCCGGGCACAGATGGTGTCCGTCCCACATATGGGGTGTGTGGGGAGGGACGGGGGCTGACCCTCATTCCCTCTGCTTGGGGGTGGCCCTGAGACGCCGTCGAGGCACGGGGGTCCCGGGGGCCCCGAATCCCCACAGCTTCTCAGGGTGGGGGTCTGGCAGAGCAGGGACCGACAGTTCCCTTGCCATTTAGGGGTCGGAACGGTGGGATCCGGCAGCGCTGTGCTCCGGCCGGAGTGGCTGGAGGTGACGCCACCCCAGTTGGTGACTGGTTTTACTGGGTGGCTGGAGGCCGGGCTTGGCACTCCCTCCCCCCGCGGGCGGCCCTGGGACCCTCTCGGCAGGCCGGAGGGCTGGGGGGAGGCAGATGGTAAAGTCTGTTCCCACCGCCTGCCTGGCGGGGCCCCAGAAGTGACCGTGTCCCCTGCAGGCTGTGCAGGGACCCACTGTCCTGTCCCCAGGGCTGTCTGTCCCCTTGACCTGCACATCCTGGGGACTTTCGCTGGGGTATGGGGTACTGTGCCTTGGCTGGCTGGGCTGGGGGGCCATTAGATGTCCCTTTGGTGTTCCTGGTCCCCGATTCCCGTTCCTCTGGCAGCAGCAGGTCCCCAGTGGCGGGCTCTTGTCCTCACCACACTTCCAGGGTTGACCGCAGCCCACCCTGGGTGCCAGGAGCAGCGCACCAGCCGCCGGGCTCCCGTGCCACCCTCAGTGCCACGCTGGCACCACCTGCCTTGGCCCTGCCGGCCGGGGCATTTGGGGGGGAGGGGGCAGCGGGGAACACGAGGGACCCTGCTGCCATTCAGCCCCCTGACCCCCTCCTCTTCCTCCTCCCCGCTTCAGGGGCCGGCGGAGCCGTGTTCACGGTGCGGGGGGCCGAGAGGACCGGACGGATGGGCAGCGGCTGGCGAGGTGAGCGGAGCTGTGGGGGGGTCCCCACCTGCCCCCCCAGGGGTATCACGAGCACGGAGTGAGGTCACGGTGCCTGCGGATGGCACGTGCCGGTGGGGGTGACGGTGGCGGGGGGGTTGGCTCGCCGGCATCTCTGCCCTGCTCGCCCCTCCCCGGGCGCTGGCAGGCGGATTGATTTCAGGTGACAGCTCGGCGGGCGAGACCGTGCGGGCAGCGCCCCCCCCCCGCCCGCGCCCTGTGCCAGCCGCAGCCATGTGCGAGATGCGATGAGGCAGCAGGGGATGGATCCGGCCCGTCGGCCGGCTCCCGTCACGCGGGCGTATGGCGTGGGTTGGGGCAGGGGGAGTCACAGCAGAGACCGGCAGAGCCCCCCCAGCTGGAGGGGTGGAAACAGGCCTCCGTGTGTTGGGGCTGGGAAAGAGCCTGGTGCCCACCTGGCAGCTTCCCCCTTGGTGTCCCTCTCCAGGGAACCCTGTGCCCCACTGTGGATGGTTGGAGATGGAAAGCAGGCTCTGTGGGGTCACTGCTGAGAGGTGGGGGCTGTGGGGCAGAGGAAGTGGATGACCCTGCTGTGTGGGGATGTCCCTGCCCTCTGTGATGCCCATGAGGCAGACAGGCGGGCAGGCTGCCTGTGAGCCAGCTCTCTGCAGGCCTCTCGGGATTCGCCTCCAATCCTGGCACACTTCCCGTGGCAGGGTCACACCAGGGCATGGCACGAGGCAGGACTGCATCGCCACTGCCCTACTGTGCCACCAGCACCCCAGAGCCCCTGGCAGCCCCAGGCTGCTCCATTGGGGTGCTGAGGCTGGCATGGGGATTCCTAGTACCACTTCCCCCCAACTAATCCTGATTTTGTTCTGATTCATTTGGTATCTCCTGCCCTTGGGCCAACCTTCACTTAAAAGATTGGGGATGGTGACTGGGGACCTGGGGATGCCCCCATGCCCACCTGGGTGGGTGGTGGGACACTGTTGTCAGTGCCCATGGCTCTGATGCTCTGTCTCCCTTGCCTGCAGGCTGCCCACGTGCCCCTGCCCGCCGGGGGCCCCCCCGCCATGGCCATCGTGCAGACGCTGCCAGTGCCCCTTGAGGCCGTGTCTGAGGGGGCCACACAGCTCCGCGCCACCGCCTGCTCACCCCCTGCCGCCATGGGCAGCGTGGGCAGCCTCCTGCCCGTCCGGCCTCGCCACGACTGCGCAAGTGACGGGGACCCCTCTGCCGCCTCCTTCTGCAAGCAGGAGGGGCTACTCCGAGCCACTCCTGAGGAGCCCCGCGTGTCTGTGCCTGGTGTCACCCACTCCTACGCCAATGGGGGCTTCTGTGGCGACTGGCTTGATGCCTCCTCTCCTGCCAGCCCCTGCAGCGACTCAGATGATCTCCATGATGACCAAGCACCAAGTGATCACCTTCAGGGGCCGCCCCCCAAGCTTGTACCTGTCTCTGGCAAGCTGGAAGAGGTAGGGGGGCAGCAGCAGGGTGGGTGGGTGGGTGCTGCAGTCTTGACTTTCCACCCTGTGCCACACTGGGACTGTTGGCTCAGATATGTGAAATGGGGTCATATGGCCACACTTCTGGTGTCCCTGGAAAAGTGGCAGTCTCTATGCTCTTAATGTCCCCTCCATCATGCCAAGGGTGTCTGGGGAATTCACCTGAACACGCATGGAAAGGCAATGAAGTGGGTGGTGACTGGCCTCTGCGTCCTTTGGAGTGTGAAGGCATCAGGGCTGGGCACACCCACTGTAACATTCCTAGGCAGCCCTTTTTGGGGCTAATGGGTCCTCCCCATCCCCTCACTTTTCCCTCTTTTCCTGGCAGAGTGTGGAGAAGACCTTGATCCGCCCCATGGCCTTCAAGCCAGTGGTATCCAAGCTTCGGAATGCCCAGCCAGGCACACGCCTAGGGCTCTCAGAGAGCCAGGTGAGCCTCACCCACTTGCTGGCTGCTGAGAAGCCTGGCTCTCTGAGCTGCCGTGCCAGCACCCTCTCGGACTCGGGGCGCAACTCCCTCTCCAGCCTGCCCACTTACAGCACGGGCTGCAGCCAGCACCCAGAGGTGGGTGCCCTGCCGACCACCCCCCATGGCCCCCTTGACCCTCCGGGGGGCTGCCGCCCCTCCAACTCGGACAGCGGGCGCTCATCCTCCAGCAAGAGCACGGGCTCGCTGAGCGGCCGGGGCCGGCCCTCCTCAGAGAGTGGCTCCTGCGGGCGCTCCCCCCTGCCTGGCGAGGAGGCCATGCTTGTGCGGGAGCTGGAGGACAAGCTGCGGGAGAGGGAGGCTGAGCTGCGGCTCCTGCGGGACAGCCTGGATGAGAACGAGGTGGCCATCTGCCAGGTATGTCCCTGGTGTCCTCATGTCCCGTACTTGTCCCTCTCCCTGGACACAGGTGTTGACATAACCCCTGGTTGGGAGTAGGGACCCACTTTAAGGACCCATTAGAGACCCTTGCAGAGGGATACATTTTCCTGTGGGTCTGGGTATGTGGATTTTTCCCACCAGCTGGGTGATCTGATGTAGTCCATGGGGGAGCCTTGTATGACCCATGGGACCAGTTGTACAGACTGGGGTTCCTTATCTTGGGATGCCCTTTTTTGAATGAACCTGGGACCTGTGGCTTCTCCCTGCTTGTGATGGAGCTGGAGGAGCCCTATAAGCTCTGGGGGTGCTAACATGGGGGGCCTATGCAGAAGGATAGGGGAGCACAAGGAGGTGTGTACCACCACACTGCACTCTTCCTGGACCCTTCCTCCGTTTGGGGTAGATGTGCTGCCTCCTCCCTGTGATGCCAATCTTGGAGATGGCAGGTGAAGTGGGAGGGTGCCGTGCTGCCCTCCCAGCACCTGTGCATCCCCTGGCCCAGGTGTTTGAGGAGAAGCAGCGTCGGTGTGAGCAGGAGCTGGAGGGGCTGCGGCAGCGCTGTGCGGCCCAGGCGCGGCAGGCGGCCCACGCAGCACATCGGGGGCAGCAAGTCCTGCAGCTCCAGGTGCTGCAGTTGCAGCAGGAGAAGAAGCAGCTGCAGGAGGACTTGACCCAGCTGCTGCAGGAGCATGAACTGCTGGAGCGTCGCTGTGCCTCCTTCCAGCGGGAGCGCACTGAGCTGGCACCCCGGCTGGAGGAGACCAAATGGGAGGTGAGTCACCCAGCAGCACCAGGCACGTCAGGGGGTGCAGGCTGGGGCTGGGGGGTCCCAGCGGGCGCCTGAACCCCATCATCCCCACAGGTGTGCCAGAAGTCGGGGGAGATCTCTCTGCTGAAGCAGCAGCTGAAAGAAGCGCAGGCGGAGCTGGCGCAGCGGGGTGCCGAGCTGCTGGGGCTGCGGGCTCAGCTGCGGGAGGCGCGGGCGCAGCTGCAGGCGGGCGAGCGGCGGGCGCAGGGGCTGCAGGAGGCCGCCCGCCTCAAGGCGCTGGAGCTGGAGGTCTGTGCCAATGAACTGCAGCGCCGCAAGAGCGAGGCCGACCTCTTCCGCGCCAAAGCCGGCCGGCTCGAGCAGGAGGTGGTGGGGCTGCGGGAAGCTGCCCGCGGGCGATGCCCACCAGGCACTGGTGAAGGGTGCCCCCCGCCTGGGGAAGGATGCCCCCCTGCCAGCGAGGAGCCCCGGGGCAGCGCGGGGCTGCGGCGGCAGCTGGAGCGGCTGCGGGCGGAGGTGGCGCTGGAGCGGCGGCGTGGGCAGGAGCAGCGGGATGCCTTCGAGCAGGAGCGTGGCACGTGGCAGGGCGAGAAGGAGCGCGTTATCCGCTACCAGAAGCAGCTGCAGTACAGCTACATCCAGATGTACCGGCGCAACCGGCGGCTCGAGCAGCGGCTCCAGCATCTCCGGCTTCAGGGCGAGGACCCCCTGCCCGAGCCCTGTGACCCACCGGACCCGCCCTTTGAGGAGATAACAGCCACCGAGATCTGAGATGCTGCCTGCCCTTGCCCTATGCCTGGAGGGCTGAAAGGTCCTCCAGCCTCTGTGATTTTGGGAGCTGTGGGAGGGTCCCTGCTCTCCCCCAGCTCTGCAAACTGCAGCCACTGTGAAGGGGCAGGGGAGACCACAGGTGCTGCCCCTCCCCACCATTGAGGTCTTGGGGCGAGGATGTATCGGTGCCCCCAGGGAGGGCTGCCTGTGAGATGTGGGGTCAGGTGGGCGCTGAGTCCTGGCCTTGGGGCCGCCCGGAACTGGTTTCTGCTGATCCTCTTAGCTCCTGGGGATTAGCAGCACTGGCTTCAGCCAGGGTCACCTTGGGCAGAGGGAGGGCTGACTTGTCCCCTCCCTCTCATCCCTGCTGGCGCTGTCACCCAGTCACTTGGCGTGTGCCCCGTTCTCTGCCCATGCCAGCCTCCCTCATGCCCCTTTGTGTGTTTGTCAGGGAATTCGTTTCTGTGCCATTTTAAATAACTCTATTTTTATAGGACCTACCAAAACATATCACCCGCTTCCAGCTCACACTTCACCAGTCCGTGCCCCCTCACCCCTGCCACAGGGCAGCTTGCCCTCAGTGCCTTTCCCATGCTCTTGCCCCCCAGCATCCCTGTTTCCCCCCCAGAAAAGCCCATGCCTCTGTGATGCCCAGCCTGCCAGGGGAGAGGGGCATGGTGCTCCATGTGCCAGCTGGGGACACCCTGGGGACACCCCCAGGGATGGGCAGAGGTGAGGGGCCCCGCTGGGCACCTGGGGGGTCAAACCAAAGGAAAAGTCTGGATGTGCCCAGCTGTGGCTTGGTCACCCCTGGCTCCAGGGGGGAATTTTTGTACTTTATTTCAGTCATGTCTCGTTCCCAGAGCCTGGCTCATCAGTGTACCACCCGGAAACAGCAATTAAAAACAAGCCCCTGGCTGTGTTTTTTTCAGGACTCTGTCTGCATGTCCAGAGCAGGGTCAGGGACCACCTGTCCTTCCCCTGTGTTGCCAGTGCTGCCCTCCCTTGGGTCCTGCAGTGGGCAGCTGCTCCATGCCCATGGGGCAGGTCTGGCTCTCACCCTCTGGCTGCACTGAGGCCAGCCACAGCTCAGTGCAGGAATGAGCCATCTGGCTCCCCTGGAACACAGCATGGCTCCTCGAAAAGGGGCTGCAGCATCACTCCGGCGGTGGTCCAGGCACCCGCACCACCAGCTCCATGGGCTCCTTGGCTTTGTTGCGGTAGGCCTGGCGGATGATGTCCACAGCCCTCTGGTGCGTGACGTTCTGCAGGCTCTCCCCGTCCACCGACACCAGCTCCTGCCCGGCCTGGTCCCAGAAGGGAAGGCCACAGGGTGAAGTGCAGCTGCTTTTGGACTGCCAGAGTACTGCCAGCAAGCCAGTGGCACCAGGGGATGGGAGTGTCTGGATATCTGCCCACCCCCTGGCATGTGCTGGGACCCCCATACCTTGAGGATGCCACTGAGGAAGGCAGCTCCACCAGGGAAGATCTTCTCAATCTTCACCACTGGCTGTGCCCGTGACTCAATACCACCAGAGATGCTGATCCCTGCAAGGGAGCCATGAGACCCTCACACCTGGGCAGGCTGGGACCCCCACCCACTCACTCCCAAGCATGGCACCACATTTCCCTGGTGAGCCGCACCTCTGTCTTGCCCTATTTTGGTAGGTCCTACAGAGATGAGGGACTGGGGCAGGGACAGCTCTTCCCTCCCATTCTCATTTTGGAGGAATGCTCTGGAGTTTGCCCCTTGCCAAGAGGGTGCCACCCATCCCACTGATGCTGGTGCCAGAAGGGTCCTCACCCCACCCTTGGAGTCCCACCCATGTACCACCCACACATGTGCCACCCACCCAGCGAGTGCTTCAGCTTGGAGAGGGTGACGGTGAGCAGATGATACTCTTCCTCCTCCTCTTCCTCCCTGCCAGCATCTTCAGGGCCATTGGCTGCCCCAGCCCTTGCCTCACCCCCTGGCCCCCCAAAGAGAGGGGCCAGAGGAGGCCGTGCCCGCTGGGGCTTCCCCAGCACTTCGGCTTGTCTGCTGGGTGCTGTCCTGGGGGCTTCCTTGCGCCAGGTGGCCCGGGGGCTGCGAGAGTGCCCGTGGCCCTTGCCGGGGGAGGGCTCAGCCAGCAGCCAGTTCGGGGGCTGAGGGCTGAGGGTGGGCAGGGGCCGGCTGGTGGAGGCATAGGCATCCACTGGCACGTCAGGGAGTGGGGTGTAGGTGCGGGGGTGAGGCCGGCGGGGGCTGGGGGAGGCTCTTGGACGGGCTGGGCTCGCCTGCTGCTCCCCCGCTTCCTCCAGCTCTGGGCTCCCTGCTGGCTTCAGCAGGAATCCGCCCCGATAGTCTGCAATGAGAGGGGCTCAGGGATCCCCCCAGGGACCCACAGGCCTGCTCCCTGGGACCTCTGCTATGCAGGCCTCCCATGAGTACCCCAAAGCCCTGGGTCCTTTGCCATCTTGTGCCCCCCTCATCTAGAGACCCCTGGACACCCCTGCTGTTTGCAAGCACTCCATGTTCTCCTCCCCAAGAACCCCAGCACCCAAGATCCACAGATTTTGCTGCTACCAGTCTTCCCAACACCCAGAGATGCCAGATGCCTTCTTCCCTGGGAGCCCCTGCACTTCCCAGCCCCCTTTCTCTTCCCCCAGACTCCCTCCACCCTGTCCCCACCCTGCAGCCCGGTGTCCAGGCAGACCCTGCAGGTGGCACTTACCAGGCACTGGTGTGATGAGGTGTCTCTTGGGGGGGGCGTCATGGTGGGCCGGGCGGAGGGCAGGTGAGCGCACTGCAGTCAGGGAGAACCCCCAGTCACTCCTGAGCTGCACCCACCCTTGACCACTACTTGCCCCCAGTCAAGGTCCCTGGGGGGCTGAAATCTACCTGAGCGGCTCTTGAGGGCATCGAAGGCTTCCAGCTCCAGCGGCATCACCATGCTATCAAACCTGCCCAGGTCTGTGGGGGCCACCACGCTCCTGCCAAGGCAAAAAGGTGAGGACAGATTGTAGCAGCTTCTGGGGTGGAGTGTGATCAGGGCTGAGGAGTATGTGTGAGGCTCCACTTCAATCACACCAGGATGGGCAACACTGGGGTTCCCAGATATTTCCTAGCAGCACTTGCCTCACGTCCCGTAGCAGCAGGACCTTCTCAGGCCGGTCCAGGATGGCCAGCAGTGGCCGCACCAAATCCTCCACGCTGCCCTCGTGCAGGTACTGCGGGCACAGGAGGGGGATCAGTGGATCACCTGTTCCTTGGTTTACCTCCCAGAGCTAAGCATGGGCACAGAGTGCTCACCATGCCCCTAGGATGCAGGAGCTTCCCAGGGACAAGCCCAGGGTGGCAGTGCTGCCTGCCTGTGCCCTGCCTGTCCCCTGCCTTCGGTGCATACCCGGGAGCAGTGGCGGAGCACGGCTGTCACCTCGTCGGGGCTGAGAAGACGTTTAGCAGTGTCCTGGATGTGCGGGAGCCGGGCCTCAGGGTCGCTGCCGTTGGGCTGCAGGGTGGCCATGCCCATGGGGCCCAGGATGCTGGCACGCCGGCTTTTCTCTGGGGAGGCACAACGAGGAGGGGTGGCCAGCGGGGCAAGGACTGCCCCAGCCAGCCCAGGGAGTTCCCCATCCCCACTACCCCAGCAGCTCACTCCACACCAGAGCGGGACAGACACAAGCAGCGCAGGGCCAGGCGCATGCAGAGCCTGCCCCACAGCCCCCCAGGCACACGGCACCCCCGTTACCCCGCCTCAGGCTCCGGATGACAAACTTCTGCACAGCGCCTACTGCAAGGGAGATGGAGAGCGGTGAGTGCCCAGGGCAGACAGCAGCATCACCGCCCACTGTCAAAACTGCGTGCTTGGGGAACCCCTCCCTGTGCTCCCTTCATGCCAGGGATGCCACAAGGCACATAGAAGGGGGAACAGTCCCAGCTCGAGTCCCTCTCTGCCCTGTCACCCAGGCTGATACCTCTGTCCCCGTCAGAGCGCCCTGGGGACTTGGAGCGTGCCCGGCGTTCAGAGCCAGGGGCCTCCTGGCTGGGGGGGGCCCAGCTCTGGCTGGTGGCACGGCCCCCCTTGAAAAAGAGGTTGACAAGGGTCTTGGAGCGGTGCAATCCTGGGGTAGCCCCCCGTGCCCCTTGTCCCTCTGGCTTCTCCTTCTTCCGCTTCTCCTCTGTGGACAGAGAGAAGGGGCTGTTGGAGTGGAGAGGTGAGGGGATGCCATCCCAAATCTTGCCTGGGTACACAGAACTTTGGGGGATTGGAGGGGCTACTGGGAGATGCTGACTGGAAAAGAGTCCATCTGTGGGGTGCAGTTAATCACCAGGGGCCATGGGGCTGGGCTTTGGGGTGCCTGGGAAAGCCCAGGGACAGAGCTGGGGCGATGTGGGGTTATAGGATACCCAGGACTGGTGGCCAGGGGGCCATATGGGCTATAGGGTGCTAGGGTAGGGACCTAGACATTCGCTATAGGAAGCCCAGAAGTGGGGGGCAGGTATCCATGTGTGTCAGGGACTATAGGATGCTTGAGTGGGGGACAGGCTCTCCACATGGGGCAGGGCCTGAGCTGTGGGACTCCCAGGGCTGGGTGTGCAGGGTTGGAAGGGGACTGCAGCCAGGGCTCAGTCCCATGTGTGGGGCTGTGCCCCAGTGCGTACCAGCGACAGTGAGGTCACTCTGGGAGCGTGTGATGGGCTGCCGTGGCCGGCTCAGCGCCAGCAGAAGCGCCGTCTTGGGTGAGTGGGTGAAGGTGCGGCGAGGGTGGGTGCCGGGGGCCTCGCGGGTGCCCTGGCCCCGGATGGCCGTGTCCCGCAGCAGTTCGGGGGGCCGCACTGTGCGCCGTGTCTCCGGCAGCCCCTCCGTGGCTGGCTCGGTCTGCATGGCCCGCTCGGCACGTTCCCGCACCCAGCCCCGCCGTGGCCCGTCCTCTGTGGAGATGGCCACATCCACGGTGCGGGCTGGGGGCACTGGGGAAGCTGCCCCCAGCCCATTCACCGCCCCTGGGGCTGGTCCTGAGGAGTAGGAGGAGATGGAGGAGCTGGTTTCCGAGGTCTGAGCCAGCTGTTGCAGCTGCCCGTTGGTCACTGCAAAGGCACAGCAGGGACATGCTGTGACACACTGTGGGCCACCCAGAGCTCCATGTCCCTCCCAAAGACAGCAGACACGTCAGGAACCCGCAGAGCCATGGGGACCTGTGGACTACTGGCCATTGCATAAGGATCATCATGTCCTCTCCAAGAAAGTAGACATGTAGGATGCTGTGGGATCATGGGGACCACAAGGCTGCTGGCCATGGCAGGGGGCTCTTCACGCCTCCTCCAGGGATGGGGGACATCTGGGACCTTGCAAGTCCATCAGGCCAGTGGGTAAGCTAACAGTGGCACAGGGAGCTCCCTGCCCCCTCCAAGGCCTTGGGACCCCACGGCATGCCGACCTTCTCCCTCCCAACAGTGGTCAGACATCACAAGCACGGGAGTCCCAGCCCCACCGTGCTCCAGCCCAGTGCCCCTCCCAGTGCCCAGCACCCGCACAGCACTGCCCTTACAGCGACTGAGCCAGCAGTACTCGGCCACCAACTCCTTGTAGGCAGGGAACCGGCCTGTCTCCTAGGCACAGGGGGAGAGGACAAGGGGGTCAGTGAGTGCTGGCTGCCCCAGCGAACTCGATATTGTGCCAGCCATGAATAATGCATCCCCCCCTCCCACCCGCCTGAAACCCAACCAGCCAGCAGCTGCACCAGCCCCCAGCACTGGGCTGAGCAGGGGCAGTGCCAGTGAAGGGACGTGCCGACCCTGCCTCACCCGAGGGTCCTTGGGGCAGGGCCTGGGTACCTTGATTGTGAGCATGATGTGGGTCTGCCCCTTGAGCACCTCCACTGCCTTGCTATGGCTTATGTCTTCAAACTTGACTCCATTGGCTGCAAGGACTTGGTCTCCCACCCGAATGCCGTTTTGCTCTGCCAGCCCTCCGGGGTCCACCCTAGGGAAGCAGGGGGGCAGGATGGGGCTGAGCCCTTGCTGGAATCCTGCTCCTGCCCCACGCCTCCACTTGGTGGCCTCGTGGCTCAGCATCCATAGTGGTAATGCCCAAAGTGTTGTGATAGTGGGGTGGCTCAGCCAGAGAGGAGGGGCTGAGCCCCAGCATGGCCACAGCAGAGATTGGGGTGTCACAATCCCTTCACGCCCCGGGGCAGCCGTACTTGGAGACGTAGATGCCAAGGCCGAACTCTCTGCCCCCGCGGATGTTGAAGCCCAGGCAGTAGTCATCAGAGGTGGTGTAGAGGTGGACGATGCGCCGCAGCCCGTCCTCGGAGCCACTCTCCGATGGTGTCGAGCCACTTTTCTCTACTACCAGGCGCCTGTTCACCACATCCACCCTGGAGCATGGGTACAGTGTAGGGAGGGTGGTTTCAGGGATTTGGCTCTTGTCCTCCAGCAGGATGGGACCATTGGTGGCACCCAGCGGAGGAAAGTGATGGGGACGGGGGATGTTTAGGATGGGGCTTGCACCCACCCTACCTGGTCCAGACCTTCCTATCCCATCCTGTATCCCAACCTCGTCTCTCCCCATCTTTGCCAGAGATTTCTGATGCCACTCCACCCTGGGGGTCCCCCACAGATCCTCCCTGTTGCCCAGAATCCCTCACCAACCTTCCCCAGCATGCCCTCCATGGGGTTGGGTTTTGGGGTGCTGCCATGGGAGATGCCCTGCTCACCACGCCGTCTTCTCCTTGGAGAACTTGATTCCTGGCACACGGCCCATCCGCCGGACCACCATGCGGAGGCGGTTGTTGCCAGTGAGGACCTTGACAGCGCTGCTCATCGTGATGTTCTCCAGACTCACACTGTTCACCTCTGTGATCTTGTCACCAACACACAGCCCGGCCTGCTCTACAGGGGACACACGGCTCATCTGGGCACCTGGCCTGGTACTGATGCCCTTGTTTGACATCCCCTCCCTCAATGTCTCCTCAACCTGCTCTGAACCCCTTGGGAACAGAGGCAGGGGTGCCTGACAAGTGCACTGAGTGTCTTGGGGATTAAGCTCAGAGTCATTGGCACAAGGCTGTCTACTCCTATGTCCTGCCCTTCACTTTGGGCAGTCTGCAAATCTCATGGCCAAAGGCAGCAGGGAGCAAATGGTGGCTTTGATCCCATGTCACTGGGAGCTCCTTGAGAGGGTCTTGCTGGCATGTGCCTGGTGTCCCTCACCCTGACCCTCTTACCGGCAGTGCTCCCCTCCTCCACTTTGCTGACAAAGATGCCCAACCCATGCTCGGAGCCGCCACGGACGCTGAAGCCCAGTTTGCCGTCCACGCTCTTCTCCACTGTGATGGCATTGATGACATCACTTTCGTTGCTGCTGGCTGTGGGGACAGGGGAGTAGACAAGTCACACAGACTGTGTGTCCAAGGACAAGGGGTGTCTCTCTCCCTGGGAACATCCCCAGGCCCAGGACAGCCCTCCCCACACCTATACCCAGGGAATTCAGCCATTGGGGCCCTCCTGGCCACGAGGGCGGGCAGGGGGCCGGGACACCCCACCCACCTTCGATGGGGGCATTGATGAGGATGACACGGCCCATGGGGGAGGCGGCACGGCTGCTCCGGGTGGTCCCATTGAGCAGGCGGCTCTGCTTGCTGAGGAGGTAGCCGGGAGCCAGGCTGGCCTCGCTGCTGGAGCTCCGCGAGCGGCTGCCTGTCGTCATCCCCGACAACACCGCGTCCCAGTCCTGGGCCATGGTGGTGCTGGGCACGCCGGCGTCCTGGCGTCTGCCTCAGGGCTGGCTGCGTCCTCACAGGGCCAGGGCTGCCCGTCAGCCAGCAGGGGACATGGCATAGTCCAGAAGCACATGCCCGGGCTTGGGCACCGCTCTTTTTTAGCAGTGCAATGCTGGGGGCAGCTGGCCTGGCCACTCGCCGCTGGCAAGAGAGGTCCCAGGCGCAGCAGCACAGCCTAGAGGGACAAGGAGCTTTGTGATCCCCCCTCTCCAGCCTGATCCCGTCCTGTCCTATGCTGTCCCAAGGATCAAACTGTCACATAGCTCCTGGGTACTACGATGGGGGTGTGGGCACAGGCTGCCCTGCCCTGGGGTAAGGATGCTGGGGTGAAAAGGAGCTCTCCCTCGCAGCGTAAATCTGGAACAGGGGATGCAAAGGGGCTTTACTTGACAGCACAAATCCGGAAAGGCTCCAGAGAGGGAACACGGGGACATCAGCTTTATGCTACACAGCAGGACCTGATCCCTCTGGCCATTTCCCGTCCTCCCCGGAGCCCCTCTGAATTCCCAACGCCATGCGGCTGGAGATGGGTGCACCAGTCCCCAAGGCAGTTCCCGCGGGGATTTTCCAGGCGTGGGTGAAACGCCACCACGGTGCCCCCCCCCACTTCATTCCCCGCTCGCCCCAGCCTGACCTCAATAAATAAGTGATGGCCCCGGCCGCGGGGACACGCCGGTATCCCCGCCGCTGCCAGCCCCCCACAGCGCCCACCCATTACCCCCCGCCAGCATCAGACGCGGGTGCCCCCTCCCCGAAGGGGCGCAGGGGACCCCCTACCGCCGTCCCTCCCTCGCCCCCGCCCCGTGCCCTCCTCACCTGTCCCCATGGTGCCACCTGCGAAAGAGACACCTGGCAGCAGCGCGGGGGGGAAGGCGAGGCCGGGGGGCAGCACCGCCTCCTGCCCCCCCGGCCGCGGGGATTGGCTTTCCCTGTGGGACCGGAGAGGCCATCGGGCGCGGGAGCTGTCAATCGAGAGCGGCCGGGGCTGGCCTTGCAGCTGGCGGGGGGGGGGACAGTCCCGTGGGTGTCCCTCGCGAGGGGGTCCGGGGGCGCGACCCCCGGCGAGGCTGCGTGTGGCAAGGGATGTGGCGTCCCCCCTGACCTCCTCCCTTAGCGCGGAGCATCCCGGGGGCACACGGGGGAAACTGAGGCACGGTCAGGGGAGGAGGGGTGTCGAGTCCCTCCGCTTCGCTCACTCCAGGGATGCGAGCCGGTATCCCCCCGTGTCCCCCTTCCCGGGGGGCATCGCCTCCGGCGCGGGCCGGCCGTGACCCCCCGGCGGGGCCCGGCGCCGCCAGCGCGAACCCGACACCGCGGCGGTTTCAGGTGATGCGCGGCGGCCGCGGGGACTGCGGGGGGGCTGCGGACGGGCGGCGGGGGCGGGGGCCGGCGCGGGGGGGCCGCCCCGACAACGCCGGGGTGAGGGGCTGGGGGGGCACGGCCGGCGTGGGGACACGCACCCACATGCACACACACCCCATGCACCCGCACGTCCACGGCATGCGTGTCCGTGCCCTTGCGCGCACTCACGGAGGCCCGCGGAGCGCCGCACACGCGCGGACGCGGCCCCGCTCACACGCGCGTGTTCCGCACACACCGCCCCACGCTCGAGCCGGCGCCCACTCCCGCGGAGGCGCGGGCCCCGCGCGCTCCGGCGCAACAACCGCGACGCGCGTGGACGCCAACGCGGCGCGCGCGTCCGCGGCGCTACGGACACGCGCGCGGCTGACACGGGGACGCGCGGAAACGCGCACGTGAACACCCACGTGCGAACACACGCGCGCGCGAGCACCCGAGCGAGCGGAGGCCGAGCCGACGCGCGAGCACACGCGCGCGGTCACGGGCAGGCGCGTGCACGCCCACGGGCACGCCCACAGAAGCGCGGGAGGGCCGCGGGCACCGCGTGTGGCTCGGCACGTACCGCTCCCCCCGCCGCCGGCCCCGGTCACGCGTGGTCCCCGCCGCCCCCCGCGCCGCCCTCCCCGTCCCGCCCCGCCCGCCCGGCGCGGGGCCGCCCACCCGTGACGAGGCCGCACGTCAGCGCGCGCAGGGGCGGGAGTGGGGCGGTGGCTGTGGCGGCGGCGGCGGCGGTGGCGGCGCGGGCACGGCGGGCGCTGTCGCGGGAGCCGTGAGTGCGGGGGCTGCCCCGGGTCCCTGTGCAGGGGGGTCACGCGTGGCGGGAGGGATGCTCGGCGCGGGAAGGAAGGGAGCCGAGCCCCGCTTCCCTCGGGGCAGGGCGGGTGTGGAATAAAGCCGCGCCGGGTGTGTCGGTGCCTTGCCGGGAGGGACGTTCCTCCTTCCACTGCCCTTCCTCGCTCCGCTCTCCCGGTGCTGGCAGCAGCTGTGGCCCCTCTGTGGTGGGTCCCTGTCCCCTACTGTGTGACCGGGGTGCTCTGCTGGGGTGGGGGCTCCCTGATTTCTGGTGGCTGGTGTGGGCAAGGTCGGGGGTTTCTCTTTGGCACGTTGCAAGGTGCAGTTCCATTTACAGGTTGCACCACCCACAAAATGCTTCATGTGCTGGGAGGGTTCAGGAGTCGCTGAGCTCCTTTACAAAGGGGCTTCCTGTTCACCCCTTGTCCCCCCAGACTGGGGGAGCACAGAGCTGCTGCAGCAGGGATGTGGGGGGGACACACAGGCACCACATCCCATATAACCCTTTCATCCCCTGCCCTGCCAGAAGATGCCACCGTCCTTGCCTGCCACCATCAACATCCGGGAGCCCCGCTGGGACCAGAGCACCTTCCAGGGCCGGGCCAAGCACTTCTTCATGGTGACCGACCCCCGAAACCTGCTGCTCTCAGGGGCCACGCTGGAGGAAGCCCGACGGGTGGTGGAGGACTACAGGTACCACTGGGAGGGTGGATGTACCCTCAGCATTGCTCCCAGGCAGGAGCTGTTCCCAGGAGTGGGAATAGAAGCGATGCTGGTCCCCCCAGCCAAAGCCCCCAAAACTGCCTGGCTGGTCCCTAAGGCATCTCCCAGCTGCCCCAAAGGGTGTAGGGGACCAGTTTGGCCATGTGTGCTGGCAGGGGGTCTTTCAACAGGTGTTACCCTTACCTGGCAGGGCAGGCACCGTACACCCTGGGCTGACAGAGGACCAGCTTTGGCGGGCAAAGTACATCTATGACTCGGCTTTCCACCCTGACACGGGCGAGAAGATGATCCTTGTGGGACGCATGTCTGCTCAGGTCCCCATGAACATGACCATCACTGGTTGCATGTTGACCTTCTACAGGTACCTGTCCTCTCCTCACCTCAGGACCAAGAGGATGCCTGGAGGATCCTCCTGGCTCTGGGGTGAGGAGGGGACTCGTGTCCCGTACCCCACTCGTGCTATAGCAGCATGGGTGACATCCCCCAGTGTCTCCAGCACCCTCCTCTCTCTGGCAGGACCACGCCAGCCGTGCTGTTCTGGCAGTGGGTGAACCAGTCCTTCAATGCTGTTGTCAACTACACCAACCGCAGCGGAGATGCACCCATCACCCCCAGGTGAGCATCTCTCTGACCAGGTCCTCGAGGCACCCCAAAACACCAGGGGGTGCCTTGCATAGCAGGGTGCTGGGAGATGGGACAATGAGACCTGGTGAAGACAGAGACGGATGCCATTGGGGCTGTCAGGGTTAGTGGTAGAGCCGAGAGAGGAACCCAGATGTCCTGATGCTCTTGAAGGGCATGCTGTTCCTTCCTTTGGAGGAGCAACTGGGATGGGAAGAACCTGGATTAATGGTGTCACTTCCTGCTCTTTCAGCCAGCTGGGGACAGCCTATGTGAGTGCAACCACGGGGGCAGTTGTCACAGCACTGGGACTCAAATCCCTCACCAAGGTAAGCTGATCCTTGGCCATCGCAGCTGGGGGATGTGGACCCTCCCCGTGGGATCTCCCTGAGCTCTGAGCTGAGCAGGGCATTCACCTGGGGTGGGGGACAAAATGAAAAAAGGGGTTTGCTGAGTTGCCCACACAAGGCAACTGCTCTCCCCAGGGATGGCTGTGGAGATGGCCTGTCCCTCCAGGCTTTGGATGTATTTCCAGGCTTCTTCCATCCCTCAGCCTCTGTCCAGCCCTGGCAGGGGACCTGGGTTCCCCCAGACCCTTTGGTCTGTGCAGCTTTTACCAGCTGAGGGTTGCAGGGGAGGAGGAAATGCTTTTCCCCCAGTGGGGCTGGGTCACCCCAAGGTCTTGCAGGAAGACAGAGACTGACCCAGGGACAGCCAGCTCTGCGCCCAGATCCTCCATGTGACATTCTCCTGCTTTTCCCCCCAGCACCTGCCAGCCATCATTGGCCGGTACGTGCCTTTTGCGGCCGTGGCAGCTGCCAACTGCATCAACATCCCGCTGATGAGGCAGAGGTGAGCCCCGAGGTGGGACAGGCTGCCCTCAGGGTTTGTAGGCACTGGTGGGGAATGCAGGGACTTCCTTGCTGATCCTTAGCGTGGGGGGATGGCTTGAGGGTACAAGCGCCTGGTTGCAACCCAGGGGGTTATTGGTCCCTGTACAGCCCTGTTGGAGCTGCTGCCAAATGTGAATGTGGCTCCAGCTGAGACCCCTCTGATTTATTGTGTGGATGGGGTACTGGAGGATGCCAGCCTCCCTGGGAGACATGTCCCTGTCCTGTGTCCTGATCCCCTCACCATTGTGCCCTGTGGCCCCCTGGCCCCCTGTGTCCCTGCAGAGAGCTCAAGCTGGGGATCCCTGTCACGGATGAGAATGGGAACCGCCTGGGTGAATCCACAGCAGCAGCCCAGAAGGCCATTTTTCAGGTGGTGGTGTCCCGCATTGGCATGGCAGCGCCCGCCATGGGTGAGTTCCCTTCCTCCACCTGTGCTGGGAGATTGCAGCTGATCCCTGGCAGCGTGGGATGGGGTCCCACTGCTGGCAGGGGGCTGTGAGCTCTGGGAGCTCATCTCCTTCCTCCCTGCCTCAGCCATTCCGCCGGTGATCATGAACATGCTGGAGAAGAGAGCTTTCCTGAAGGTACCAGTGAACCTGGGATGGGCAGGTGGGCGTAGGGATGCCCACCAAGCTTGGCACATTGCTGGCACCCTGTTGGGGAATAGACACCTTCCTGCCCTGTCCACTGCATTGACACGCATCCTCTCCCTGTCCCTGGCAGCGGTACCCGTACCTGAATGCTCCCCTGCAGGTCAGCCTGGTGGGACTCTGGTAAGTCCTCCTCCACTGATGGGCATCGCTGCCCTGGGCAGATACCAAGCCCAGGTGTATGGGACAGTGCTGCTGGGAACCCTGCTTGGCAGTGGGGGCAGAGAACTGCCCCAGAGTTTCCTGGGAGGATGCAAGAGCTTGGCCAGGCTAGTTGCACCCCGGGCAGATGGGATGGGATATGAGGTTCTGGGGCCAGAAGTTGTTTTGCTTTATCTTTGTGTCTCTCAGGCCTGCCATGGGCTCCTACTCAATGTTGATGTTCCCCCACATCATCGGGGGACAGACTTTGCCCCTCCTCAGGAGCCAAATGCAGACTCTGGAGCCTGGAGAGGGCATCTCTGTAGCCCTTTCCTGGCTGGACACCCGGCACAGCTCTGGCCTGCCTCAGTGCTGCTCTGGGAACAGGCCACGGGTGGGTGTGGGTGATTTATGCAGCCCAGCTTCACCTTTCCCTGTCTTTCCTTTGCAGTTTGGTGTTTGCCACCCCGTTGTGCTGCGCACTCTTCCCACAGAAAAGGTACAGACTGTCACTTTGCCTGCACGTGTGGCTCCTGTGTGGGGTAGGGGTGCTCTCTGACTCCCAAGAGATTCTTCTGCTTCTTTGAGCAGTCGGGGGCTTAAGCCAGTGCACACACATCTCTGTTACCAAGGGTCTGTGCTGGGCCATGGGGACAGCCTCCCCGTGGGTGCAGCCGGTAGTTTCCAGCCTGAGGCCACTGGTGGCTATTACCCCTCCATCCTCTGTGTCTGTGTTTCCTCTACAGCTCAATGCCTGTGAGCAGCCTGGAGCCTGAAGTCCAAGATCAGATCCGGAAGAAAGATCCATGGCTGGAGACTGTCTACTTCAACAAAGGGCTCTGAGCAGCTGCTGGGGTGGCTGATGTGCCCCACAGAGCTGCCAGGCCAGCACATTGCTGAGCTTTGCCCTTGGGTCCCCTCGGGGCTGCTGCCGCTTTCCCTTGGCCGTTGTGTGTCCATAGGTCCCAGGTGCTCAGCCCTGCTTCCCGGGGTGCCTGCAGCCACGCAGCACCACACCAACCCCTGTCCCTGTGCCCGGCTCAGCCCTGCTCTGGGGACCTCCTGGTGGCACCCTGGTGCACTCCTCCTCTCTGGGTGCCTGTGGCTCTGTGCAGTGCGCAGGGAAGTGCGGGCAGCAACACCAGGAACCTTGTGAGCTGTGCTGGAGGGAGAAATGAAAGTGAGATGAGGAAGACAATGGTGCTCCCCAGCTTTAGGAGGCAGCAGAGAATCAGCAATTGAAGGTAGAGAACCTCTGCAGGCACCCTACAGTGCCCAGCGGTTCAGCAGCTGGTGCCTGGGGATGGCAGAGCAGCGTTTGGAGAGGAAAACTCCCCAAACCCAAAATAGCTGGGGGTGAGTGATTGATTGCACGTAGTGGCTGGAACTCAGAGTGGGGGGCTCTCCCAGCCCAGGCACGTGCTCCCAGCTCACCTTCTGCTCTCCTCCAGGCTGCTCTGGGGATTTAATCTGGCTTTCTGCTGCTTCCATCCCCAGAGCAAATGGCACATTTTAATCCCAGTAGAGTCATGGTTTTTATTCTCATTTTAATGCCATCTGCGTTCAGGGCTGGGCTTCCCCTGAGGGGTTACTCTACCCCCTCCTGGAGTGCTTGCTTTCAGGTGGACCTTCTCAAATAGCTTTAAGTGCACTGTGGTTTCCTCTAGGTATTTTTGATATACATATAAATGTACCTATATATACCAAACAATAAAGGCAGATTGTTTATACAAAACCAACAGCAAAGTGTGCTGCTCCCTAATTTGTATATGGTGGAAAGGGACTGCTATTGGGGTGAGGATGGGAGCAGGAGAGAGGGGCAGGCTGGCTTTTGGGGTGCCTCTGCACCTCCGGGGGCTGGGTTCTGCTTTCCAGCCCGCTGCCTTTGCAGCAGCTCTGGCTGGCCTGGCATGTGTTTAAGCTTATCCAGCTGTCAGGAAGGTTTTTTTTAGTACAGTCGGCTTTGGACCTCGCCGCTGCGCAGAGAGCTTTGCTAAGCTGCTGCCCTGGATGCTGCTGGTTTGGAGAGGCCAGAGTGTCACCCGGGCTCTGCCCACACTCACACCCCCTCTTGCAGCCTGCTCACAGGACAGCTCTGGCCCTGCTCCTGTGCCTTCCCTGCAGGACTATTTTTATCCCACTTTCTATGCACAGCTATCAGAGAGCACATTGCAGAGCACATCGCTGCTGTCGCAGGACCCTGGCGAGCCCGTGGGCAGCAGCTGCCTCCCCCTCAGCCTTCTGTCTGACAGGGCAGCCAGAAGCAGCAGTGGATGTCCAGCCAGGGAGAGGAGGGATGGAGGCAGCTGCGCTCTGCAGTGCCCCATGCCGAATGACAGAGTGAAACCCCTGCAAAGGCCAAGATGGGCAGATACAGAGTGATGAGACAAGGGCCAGGCAGCCCAAAGCCACCCTGTGCCACAGCTTCCACAGCTGGCAGGGGCTGGCAGAGGCCAGGCTGGAGCTGCTTCCCTCAAGGGACAGCCAGAAAAACACCTGCACCCAGCACCTGCCCAGGGTGGGGAAGGAAGTGGATTGGGACAAGCACATCAGGGACCTGTCCCCCTCCTTCTCCCGGCCCCAGAATATTGCAAATATCTCCCCTGAGCCAGCCATTGGCAGCTTATAAATAATGCAGCCCCTTGCCGTGCAATAAGGGCTTGTCAGTAGCTATTCTGCTCTCATAAATTAAAGATGAAAAGGTACAAGGCTCTTGCCAGAAAAATGAAGACAAATTTTTAATAGCTTGCCAAGGCACAGGGAGATGGAGCGCTCAGGAAAAATGAATTACGTTTTTATTATGTGTTTTATTGTGGTATAATTGAACGGGATTATCTGAGAATACAATATATTTCCAGAGCAGTGTAAAGAAAACAAAAATAATGATGACACCTGCCTCCTCCCACACACACCACCCGGCTTTGCAGGGCCACCCTCCTTGTGCTGGCTGGGAGCTGGCCCTGAGCTGCTGGAGGCCACGAGAGGCAGAGATGGAAATGGGAGGGCCATGGGACCAGAGACACAGATGCTTGGGGTGGCTGGGTCTGGCTGTATGGGTCTGGCCAGGCTGACTCTGGGCTAACCCCAAGAGACCCCCAAGAGCCGTGAGGCTGGGATACGGGGCAGTGTGGTGTGGCACACAGAGCCACTGAGGGTCTTCATCTGTCACCTGCTTTCATTCCATTCCTGAGATCCCCTTTGGTCTGTCCCACACCTGCACAAGCCAGCACCACTAGGCAGAGACATGAAAAACTCAGTACTGGAGCACTGCAGCTCCGGGCTGCTCAGCCATGGGGTCTGTTCTCTCCTGGAGCCAGCAGCGGTGCCGATTCAGCCACTTCCCTGCACTAGGGGGAACCGTGGATTCCCCTGACTGGGGAAGAGAAATCTCACTTGGCCGGTGAGTTTTGGGGTGTTGACAAGTCCCAAAGGGACACTGCTGCCTCTGCAGGGGAGCCCAGGATGCAGTAGGGGAGCAAGGATGCTCAGTCCCTCCCGAGATGGCTCATCACAGAGGTCAAGGGCCAGTCCCAGAAAGAGAGCAGCTGGATGTCCCCAGGGGTGCTGGGGGTGCTGGGCGGCGCTGGGCTGGGGACATCGATTGGTCCCTGGCATTTTTAATGAGCTGCCCGACCACATGCTTTAACCTTGCCCATAATGAGGGCGAGCAGCAGCAATTCCTACCGCCTCAGCCGGCTCCCCCAGCCTTAATGAGCTAATCAATACTTGTTCTCAGCTTAATTTCCAGCTAATTGCTCTTTAATGACGCCTGGAAATGGGCAGCCTCTTGCAGGGGGGAGCGGGCAGGCTCCCGCTCCCCAGCGCCCGTCCCCAGCGGCAGCGGGTGCCGGGGTGCTGGCAGCAGGTCACCTTCCCTGGCTGTGTCCCAGCCCTGCCGGGCTCCTGGAGCCTGGGGAAGGGGAGGGTGGCAAAGGCGGCAGAGGCCGCGGTGCTACTGAGCTGGCAGCACCCTCTGGAGCACCCGCCCGTCTGGGGGGGCCGTGCAGCCCTGAGCACCAGGGCGGGCTGAACAGAGGATCCCACCGTCACAGGAGGATGTGCCCAAGCCCCTCAGGACGTTACATCGCTCCCGGGCTCGGCTCACAGTGGGGCTTTTAGCGGGCAGGAAGATAAGGGTGGTGGGGCTGAGGTGTGCATGCATTACTGCAGGTTCTGCAGCCCCCAGGTACAGGGTCAGCGTCACCGCAAGGGGACGAGGCCAGTGGTGCCCTGGAGGTGGCAGCAGAGACCCCGCAGCCGCCACGGCACCCGGGGCCGGGGCAGCCCTGCGGGCCGGGCGGGACCGCCGGGCCCCGATTGCCGCGGGCTGCGGGAGGAGCCGGGCGGGTCTCGGGCCCTGGAACCGCTGCTCACCCGGCACCCCGGTGTCAAAATTGGCACGGTCGTGGCAGTGCGAGGACATCCCGGGAATGCAGCCCCCGCCGTCTTTTCGGTTCCTGCCCCCGGGTTATTGGGCTTGCGCTGGGATGGGGCTGGTGGGAAAGCCTCAGGATTCCTGCCGGGATGGAGCTGAGCCGCGGCTCTTGCCGGGGACCCCGGGCAGTCCGGACACCGGGGCGTCCCTCACCGTTCGGGACGCGCCTCGGGGCCAGGTGACCCTGCGCACAGCTGCAACCGCTTCCCCAAGAATTTGCTGACGGGCTGGTTCTTCGGAGGAATTTGGTCTGGAAAAGCCTGGAGAAACCTGAGCCTGGCTGCTTCCTAGAGCAGGTCCGGCCTGGCACGCAGGCGGGGTGACCTGCCTGTTCCCCTGCCTTGTCCCCACAGTGGAACCCTGGAATGTGGCTGGGCCCCTCGAGAGCCACAGCCTTGGGCTGGCCAGAACCGGGCTGTTCCAGGCTGTCAGACAGCAGAAAGCAGAGAGTGTATTTGACATGAAACAGAGAGATTTGGTTTACTATCAGAAGGAGACCCCCATGGCCCAGGCAGCGTGCTGGCAGCATTGTCCCAGGATCTCTGGTGACATGTGCTTCTGCTGTGACATAACCCACATTCCCAGCCCCGCCAGCCCAGCCCCAGTGCTGCTCGCCAGCCCTGCCTGACATGACGTACGTTGAGTCACTTGGCCCGGGGCTTTTTTTTTCCAGAGTGGATTCTTCCCTTGGCTTTGTCTGCCATAAACCCCAGATTGCTATGGGGTGTCTGGGGGATCAGCCCAAAGCTGCAGGGGGGTCAGCGGGGCCAGGAGCCCTGTGGTATCCCTGACTGGATGAGATGTGTTTCATTCTAAAGGCAGAGCTCTGGAGGGATGACAAGGATGGGGGCCTGCCAGGAGTACCCATGGACTCCTGGCTTCTATGGGACCATCACAACATGAGAAAAGAGTGATGGGGAGCAACCCACCAGGAAGGGAGGAGCAGACTTCGGTGCTTTAGGTTCAACTTTCAAAGCTCAGTTCCAGGAGCTTCACTGGGCTCATGAAAAGTGAGGAAAGAGAGATAACTAGCCAGCACTGGTAGGGAGCCAGGAATGCAATTTACCCAAGTGCCAGGCCATGCCGGGCTGCGATCACCCTTTTCCCCACAAAGCTGTCAAGCAACCTAAGCCACAAACCCCATTTGCAGCCACAAACCCCATTTGCAGCCACGGCTGTGTTGATTGACTTCAGGTGTGATTGAGCAGAAGTCCTTGTTAAGCACAGGTTAGATCTTCCACCTCTCATTCATAGCTGCTACTGTCTATTAACACATTCAATAGTCTCATTAAGTGGGAGGTTTAATTAACTGCCACGTTTGAGCTTCATCTTGTTGAGCTGAGCTAAGCTGCCCTTGGTTTTCTGAGGCTGGGTTGTATTTTGTATTCCTCCACGACTGGAGCTGCTCCTACTCAGACCTGTGTTTGGATTTCACCTTTGGCCAGGGGTTCTCCCCACTTAGTGGCTGATGCTGCCTTGATGCTCAGGTGAATTCAGCCACCCAGAGGCCACAATAATCCCATGAAGATAAGACACACCAAGTGTTTGGGCCATGGCACATGGGAGGAGGAACCACGTGTGGGAAAGGACAGCAGCAATGGGGCCTGTTCCCCCTTGCCAAAGGCAAGACACAGAAATAACCCAAAACATTGATGGACTGTTTTCAGCAGTGCCTGGGATTTAAGTGCTGGCTCTGTTTCTGTGCTGGCCAGGAGCTTTGTGAGCAGGAGGTGGCATACAGGGCCAGGCTTGCTTCACTGCCTTGCCCCCTGTGTGGATCAGGGACAAGTGAGAGTGTGCAGGAATGCCTGAACATGCAAGTCCTTCATCCCAAAGCAGGAAAGGTGGTGTGGCAAGGATAGCCCAGGAGGCTCAGCACTCCTGTCTGAGGCTCAGCATTACAGTCTGTCTCCTCTCTGCTCAGGCTCTGACCCAGCATGTAGGAAAACCTCAGCCCTTCCTGACTTTTTCCCTGCTCCCAAAACAGCTGCAGCCCCAGCTGCTCAGCAATTCATGGATGCTGGACCTGAAAACTTGTGGCATGTGGGAACTGAACTCAATAGGTTGGACAAGGGGAGCCAGGGGAGGAGGCAGCCCTGAGCCAAGGGGCTGGGGGCCACAGAGGGGGAGTGGGACGTGAGGCTGAAGGCAGAGCTGGCAGGAAACCCCACTCTGCAGCAGGGGGCTGGGGAGGGGAGCTTGGCCGTCAGAGGCAGATTTAAGGGGGCTGAAGTCTGCTGCATTTTCCGTTCGTTAGACATGGCTGGACTCACAATGTCACCGAGCAAAAACCTGGAACCCAGAAGAAATTAGCAGGAGGGTGTTGGAAAGCAAAAGCAGATTTTTGCAGCATGGTGAAGGAAACCAGATCCTTAAAAGGGGTCCTGCTTTGCTTGAGCTTCATGGAGGAAGTAAATCCCACAAATTCCTTGCCTGGAGAGGAGCAGGCTGTGTGATCCCTCCTGGCATGGCATCCAGAGCAAGATGCAAAGGCCCAGTGTGTTTGTGCTGCAAAGGCAGGCTGGCTCCCCACTCCTCAGTGCCAATTCCAGAGGGAAACTGAGGCAGGGAGCAGCGAAGCAGCTTTCTGGGAAGGTGTGGATCCCCAGCCCTGTGCACATGGGTTTTGCACTGCTGTGGCAGGGAGCAGCCGCACCATTGCTCCCAATGGCTCCACTCCAGCAGAGGGAGCGGCGTGGTTCACATCCCAATGCCCCCTTCACACTCGGCCCCTGGCGTGAGGCGAGTGCAGACATTCCCAGGAGTTATCCCCCCATTTCTTTACAGCAGCTGCTCAACTTTTCAGTCTGTGTTTCCTCACCAAATTACAGCCTAAGAGATGCTTTTGACCACTTCCTTAGCCATGCCCTCCTCTCCCATTCACTTGTCCCCAAGGACTGCTGCCAAGTTGGACTGCAAAGGGGGGGACCCCAGTCCCTTCCTGCCCCACGGACGGGGCGGAGCATTAGCCCAGGTGCCGCACACCACGGGGTGATTCCAGCGGGGAGGTGCAGGCGCCGGGGAGCGGAGCGGCAGAGCCCCGGGGCCAGGCTGGGTGCGTGGCGGGCCCGCGGCAGGGAAGGGGTGCCAGGCAGCCCGCCCGTGTCCCGGTCCAGGGCCGGGCCGCGGGCCCGGAGAGGGGCGGGGGGATTCACGTTTCGCTGACATCACGGCGGTGCAGGAGCGGCCGGGGGCCGGCAGCCCCGGGGCCCGGCAGCCCCGCAGCCACGGCCGCCGCGCACCCCCGGCACCGGCGCCTCCGGTAAGTTGCGGCTGACGGCGGGGGGGCTCCGGGGGGACCCCAAGGGACGTCGTGCCCCTTCCCAGCTCTGTTCCAGCACCCCCAGCGCCTGCACCCCAGGCATGCGGAGCCAGAGACCAACTTTGCAGTTTCCCCGTACCCTTTCTCCGGCCCCCCACATCCATCGGGGCATGGAGCCCTACTCCGTACGGACTGCGGTGGGGTGGGCGAGGGGGGGCTCCGGCACTGGGACCCTCTGCCCCTTTCCACCCCTGGGGCGCCTGCTGGTCTCTGGTAAAGGGGTCAAATCTTCACGGTTTTTTATCTGGGGGATGCAAATGTGTAACCCAATATCCGGGCCATCCCCACCCCATCTCTGAGCTGTGTTAGCCCCGAGAGTGGCCGTGTAACTGGGGGGCTGCAGCTTGCCCTTCGCTGCTGTTCCCAGCGGGAGGGGCGGGCAGGGGACAGCCTGTCTCCCCAGGTCCCTTCCCCAGCCCCGCTCGCTCATGCTGAGTCGCCCCGGGGCGGAGGACCGTAATTTCACCCATCTCAGGGAAGGCAGCCAGGGTGTAACAGGGGCAGGGAGGGATGTTGGCAAAGGGATTTGGTTCACTGTCACCCTCTCTGGGGACAGGCTCTGAGATGCCAAGTTTTCCCCCCCAGGGAGAGATGGGAAGCCCGGAGTCGATCAGCTTCTTCCTTCCCTGAGTAGGTAATGCAGGCTCGGGGTTTGAGGGCAGAGTCCCTGCCGTGCTGGTACACGCTGACCATACTGGGTTTGCTGTCAGTCCAGTGGTTGCTCACTTGTGCACTGAGTCCTCCATGCTCAGCTTCATTTGCCTGTGTGATAACTGAGGGGGTCACAAAACCTTCTGGGCAGTGGACATTTTTTCCCCTGCTCAAATAGGTGGTGAGTAAGAAGAGGGGTTACAGTAGAGGGAGAGAAGTAGAACAAAAGCCAGGCATGAGTGGGAGCATCCTCCTGGCTTGGGTGCCTCCAGCATAGAAAGAGCACCTTGTCTGCAGGATCAGCCGCTCCATTGTGCTTGTATGGATGGTGAGGGAGGAAAAACTGTTTGTGACTCTTGCAAAGCAGTGGGGAAAGGAAAAGGGCTTGAGAGCAACTTTCTGACAGGAGACCAGGAGCAGGGTATGAAGGAGCTGAATCACAATGTTGTAGAACAGCCTGTCCAGTGCCCTGCCAGCCCTGTGGCTTCCCAGGCTATGCTGGGGTCAGAGGAGGCTGAACTTTGCGTGCTGGGCTGCCAAGGGATCAAGGATGAAACCTCCTGGGCTGGGGTCATCAGCACCATCTCTCCAGAAGATGCTCAGTGTCTCAGGGCAGGAGCTGGCTGGGGAGCTGCAGGGTGCAAAGGCCGTGACTGCAGGGCTGGGGATGAGAGGGGCTGGGACCAACCCTACCCTGCACATCATGCAGTGCTGCTGCTCAGAGCAAGCCAGCCAGGAGGCAGAGTGGGAGACACTTCCTGCACCAGTAACACACTTTCTCCCTCCTCACAGGCCAGGATGGCTCCTCAGATCTAGACAAGGAGACCAGAGCAGTGCCAGAAATCCCCATCCAGGTGACAGTGGCACTGGGATAGAGGAGCTGCCGTGAGGATGTCCGAAGCCAAGCCCCTCAGCATCTCTTGCCTCGTGCTCTCCTTGCTCTCCCTGCCCTGGGCTTTGCTCCAGCTGGGCCAGGCTTTTCCCAGCACCTCTGACTACCTGCAGCGGGGCTGGCAGCGGCTGCTGGAGGAAGGGGAGGGCTGCGCCGAGTGCCAGCCAGAGGAGTGCCCGACGCCGCGCGGGTGCCTGGCAGGCACGGTGCGGGACGCCTGCGACTGCTGCTGGGAATGTGCCAACCTGGAGGGACAGATCTGTGACCTGGACAACACCAACCACTTCTACGGCAAGTGTGGGGAGCACCTGGAGTGCCGGCTGGATGCTGGGGACCTGTGGCACGGGGAGGTGCCCGAGCCCCAGTGCGCCTGCCTGTCCCACCTGGCCCTCTGCGGCTCTGACGGCAAAACCTACGCCCAGATCTGCCGGTTCCTGGAGGCTGCCCGTGCCCACCCTGATGCCAACCTCACCGTGGCCCATGAAGGTCCCTGTGAGTCAGGTAGTGGCCCTGGAGCTGTGGGAAGAGCCAAGCAAGGGGGTCTGGCTTAACTGTTTCACCTGGCAGCAAAACCAGGGACAGGACTGCGCTGGGGGCTGCTCCCTGCAGTGCCAGGTTCCCACCAGTACCCCCATCCTGCTGCTCTGGGGGAGTCCCTTGCAGATCCAGTGCTTGGAGAAATCTGGGAGCAGCTTTGCCAAGAGGGAGTGGAGTTTATGGAAGCAAAAAATCCTGCTGGAGCAGATGGGGAAGTTCCAGGGAATTGTTAGCGAATTCTTGGCGGCAGGGCTGGGTTCACACTGGCCTGTTGCTCCTGAGAAATGTGCCTGCCTCCTGCAAATAGAAACCAGGGTTGGTTTGGCTTGGCTGTGTGATTTCCACCTCCCAGTTAAAACTCAGGAGGGGGTTGAGAGGGGACAGTGTAGCAGGAAGGCCATGCCCCATCCTGCCCAGCCCAGCACAGGTCACCCAGTGATGTCACTGCAGCCTGAGGGGTGCCAAGGCTGACCTTATCTTCTGTAGATCATCATCTATTTTCCCAGGTGTATTTGGAGGTGGAAACCTTCCCTTGAGCTCTGGCTCATGCTATGGGCCAGGTCATGGAGCAGTGTTTGAGCAGGACAATCCTCACTGTCCCTCCGGGGAAGGGATGTGGAACATGGAGCTGTTGGCTCCATCCAGGACATGGGGACCTGCTCCCTCCCTTCATTGCTGGCACCAGCCCTGTGTCAGAGCAGAGGCCTCACCTGGCTGGAAGCTGAACTACCTCATCCATCCTCACCAGCTCAGGCTGGATGAGCACCCTTGACCTTTCCCACCCAGGGGGAGCATGCTCCAATGGCTCAGGAGAGCTTTGTTTGTGACATTGCTGTCATTGCAATGTTACAAAACCCATTGCAGCTCTTCCTGCTGCGTGTGGCGCTTGAGCATCACTGCACAGGCAGGGAAACTGAGGCCAGCAGGGATGGCAACCCTCTGTGGACTGGGGGGCTTGTGGGGGGAGCTCCCAGTCCCAGCTGTGAGGAGGGACCATGTCCTTGGGAAATGTGGGGGTCTGCCATGGGAGGGAGAGGAGACAGACATGGGAAGGGTCCCAGGATCTCTGTGTGAACCAAAGGCTCCAGAGAGCAGCCCAGGAGAGTCCGTGGGACATGCCAAGGCTGGGACCTCTTCTGAGCCCAGCCTGCTCTCCTCTACCCCCCTCCCAGAGCCTCAGATCACCTCTCCTCCCTATGACACATGGAACATCACCGGGCAGGATGTCATCTTCGGCTGCGAGGTCTTCGCCTACCCCATGGCATCCATTGAGTGGAGGAAGGATGGAATGGAGATGCTGCTGCCTGGAGATGACCCCCACATCTCTGTCCAGGTGAGGGGTGTGCCTGGGGCATTGAAGACAACCCCAGAGTGACACAGTGCTCCTCAGAGCCCATGGACAACCAGACCTGAGAGTGGCCATACTCTGGGAATGGCCAAGCCTGGCTGCCTGGGGATGGGAAGGGGTCACTGGAGGCTCTGTAACACGAGGACTGACTGAGCCAGGGCTGGTGTCTCAGTGGTAGGAGCCATCAGCGTAGATCTCTCCTGTGATTTCCTCTAGTAATTTTTGAGCTTTTACATAGAGTCCTGCAGCAGGGAGTTTGCCACTTGCCTGCCTTTAGTTTGCTGTGTGTGCTGGCTTCACTTGCAGTCTTGCTGGCAGGGCTGGAAAGAGAGAGGCAAAGAGGAAAAAGGACTTCCCTAGTGCCTTACAGCCTGGGCTGTCCCCTGGTCCTACCAGCACACTCAGACAGTCCCTGGCCTTTTTTCCCATCAGCAGGCCTTCTCTCCCAGAGCTGGCAGACCCAGGGGTCAGCATCCTGCCTGTGGCCAGCCCCAAATATAGCACCCAGCTGAGTCTACATAGCTATTAGAGGGTGTGGGCAGAGTCAAAGGGGCCATGCACCTCAGCCAGACACCAACGAGGAAGAAACTGTGGTGGGATGGACTGAGGGAGCCAGAGGAGCAGGTGGAACCTGCACCATGGCCCCCTTCCATCTTTCTGCCCTTCAAGCCTCCCCACATCTGGTCGCAGGGTCTGGCTGAAGATCTTCACCCCAAGCAGGACTACCCTGCCTGGTTGGAGGAAACTCTACTGTCCTCCACCCCTGGCCACCACAGCATAATAACATCCTGCAAACACAGCTGCAGCCCAGCTGGGTCAGGACAAGCTTATTTATTCCTGGGGATAAACAGAAAATAGCATGACTGCTGCCAGAGCAATCCTGGGGCCTCAGTGCCAGTGGGAAGGGGACCAGGGCTCTGTGGCACAGACTCCCTCTTGCTCCTGCCACCAGTGCTGACAGAAACCCTCCCTTCTTGCAGTTCAGAGGCGGCCCCCAGAAATACGAGGTGACAGGCTGGCTCCAGATCCAGGGCGTGCGGGTGACGGACGAGGGCACGTACCGCTGCTTCGCCAGGAACAGGCTCGGGGAGGTGGTGGCACTGGCCAGCCTGACCGTCTTCACTCCGGGTGAGCAGCACGTGCTTGTCCCCCTGCTCTCCTGGGGACGTGGGAAGGGGTGTCTGGGCACTGTGCACCAGTGTGGCAGGAGCTGCTGGAGCGTGGGGCTGTGCTGGGGATGCCTCAGAGAGCTGCTGTGCATGGTTTGGCTTTGGTCCTGGTGGGGAAGGGGACGGGCACAGCAGGGTGGCAATGTCACACTGTCCCCATGGTGCCATTTCAGACCAACTCAACCTGACAGACTTCTCCCTGCTGAAGCCCCGCACGACACCTGAGGACTACAGGGAGAGTGAGGAGGACTACTACTAGCCCAGAGATGGCATGTTCAGCTGCAGAGACCACCTTGCCCATAGCGACCCTTCCCTGGGCTTGGGGACATCTCTGGAGCAAGCATCCTCCAGCCCAAAACTCCTTTTCTGAACAATCCTGGCATGACAGCCTGGTTTTTGGGGTGGGGGACAGGGTGACACAACCTTTTGGGGTGCTGGGGGATGGGATACTGGCTGCTTGGCAAGGGCTGGGACCAGGGACAGCTCAGGGTGGATCTGCCCTCTTGTCACTGAGTGGAGACACAATGGCAGGTAGGACACTGTGGGGACAGCTGTGCTGTGTGTGATGAGGTTTGGGGGTGGGGATGGAGACAGCCTCCTCTGGGAGAGTGAGGCCAGGGCAGGAGCACTGTGTCCTGTGTGAATAATTTTTGGGGAAGCTGGAGCAGAGAGCTGGGACCTGACTGTGATAACCAGCATGTCACAGCCCACTGGCCCCCTCCATCTGCTCTGTATCCCCCAAGCACAGAGACATCCCAGCTTCTCCCCAGAACCTGAGGAACCTGCTGCCAAAGCACCCTTCTCTTCTGTTTTGTTTTTAACCAGAAAAGTAGTGATTTGAGGAAACCAGGCACTTGTGGCTTTCAGAGCTGTCTTTTCTCCAGCTGAACCACCCTTGTGGTCAGAAACACTTTGGCCTTTTTTTGACTGACTTAATTTTTCCCTTCCATGCCTTTGACTGACCTCATGCTTTGCTTTGTCATTTCAGTTGATGTTATTTAAAACATACATGTAGGTCAAAGCCAAGGCTGGCTGACTGTCCTGCATCCACAAGGATGATTACAGGGGTGAGGAAGGGTGCAAAAACTGTGGATGCTGCCTTGTCCATTCTGGGGTGCTTGAGTTGAGGAGCCCTCCTGCACATCCCAGTGCTCGCAGCTGGTCCTGCTGTGGGTCCTGCCCTTCCCACCCCACCTGGGGATGGGGGTGCCCATCAGACAATCTCCTGGACAATCTCCTGGTGATGCATCAGCTCCAACCACTGCACTCCCATGTGTTTGGATCCCATCCCACTGCTGCCCATTTTCATTTGGGGTCCTGAGTTCTGTGACACTGGGGTCTCCACCCAGGTGACCACAGCTCTGTCAAGTGTGGAGCAGCTCTGTGACTAGTTGGTGAAGTAAAGGGGTGCTCCAGTTTCCACTGGAAACATTATATTAAAAAAAAACACCGCCTACCTCCCAGAGCTGGTGATTTGGAGCAAACTTTCATTTGGGGGCACAGGAAGGAAGCTCAGAACTGCACTGTGCTGCTCACTGCCCAGAGAGGGCTGTCAGGACCCTTCCTCTGGGCATTCTGAGGCTGAGCTCCATTCAAGGGGTGCTTTGTCCCCCAAAGCAGCAGCATTCACAGGACTTCTGGTGCTCAGAAGCTCCATATGGACCAAACCCCTCCCAGTTACTCAGTCCCAGCTCTGGGGAGGCCCAGAGCTGCGGCAGAGAGCCAGACCCTGTGAGAGAGGAATTGGCAGACCCCGGGCAGGAGCAGGCAAGACGCAATAAGGATAGTGGCTCAGGTCCCGTGCTACTCTCCTTCACATGGTTTTTCTTTTCTTTTCTTCCTTTTTCTCTTGAGAGCTGGCTCAGATGACACAATTACGGCACTGAAACCTGAACAAGCAAATAAAAGGGATTTGTCTGGAACTGGCAGCAGAGCAAAATTCCTGCAGACGGTGAGGCTGGGCCAGTTCTGGCCCCCTGCACCACAGCTTGACAGGGCACTGCTGCCCTGCCTGCTGGGGTGCCTACCTTTTCTGGCAGGAAACCCCTTCTCAGGCAGAGAAATGCAAAAGCCATTGATGCCTCAGCGTCTCCTTCCATCTAAGAGCACAACAGAATCCTCCTGGGCTGCTCCAACAGAGTTGGAGAGTGTTCAGGAGGGATCGGGGACAGAAGTGTGCCATTGGCTTTTATTTTGCTTTTTTTGGGTGTAAAACATTCTTTCAGAGAAGCTGGGCCTTTTTTATCCATCCTGATCCCCTTCCTGTTTTGCACACAAATGAGCTGGTGGAACTGGGCCACACTCAGGCTGAGGCTGCCACGGGGAAATCCGAGAGCCTCCTGGAGCTTGGGCAGTCAGGAGCTGCTTGCTGGGCTCCCTGCCGGTGCCCGGGGCTGGCCCCCAGCCAGGGCTGCCATGCCAACCCTCCTCAGGGCCAGGCTTGCCCTGCCTGTGCTGGCACACACCCAGGTCGTGCTGGTGTGGTGCAGCTTTTGTCTGGCTGGAGAGAGTCGCATGTGTCACAGCTCCATCCCTGGCTCTCCGTGTGCTCTGCAGGACAATGTCCTGCCTGGGCATCTGCACTGGGGTCTGAGCCCTTGCCCCCCTCTGCCTCACACCCAGTGCCTTCACACCCTGTAGGGAGCTGGCAGGGAATGCTGGTGGCTCCTGCCTGGCAGGAAGAGCAGTGGGGATGTGGTGACCGAGAGAGGGGGAATTTGAGCAAAAGCTCTTGGCCAAAATTAACCAAACCAAGGGCTGTGTGTCCCAGACTCCTCAGATCCCACTGTCTGACTGGCAAGATGGAGCTCAGCCAGTAGCAGGGCTCCACTCCCCACAAGGTGAAGGGCAGCAAAGGGCTCCAGGGGCACAGAGAGGGCTGGTGTCTCCTCATCCCACCTCCCAGCCTTGCCATTTCCAGTCACTTAAAAATTAAAGAAGCCAATATTGCTGCACGGCTGGAATCGGTCACTGCCACAGAGCTTAAATGAGGTTATTTGTTGGCTCTCACAACATTTGGTCACCTCTGCTGCTGGCTGCTCACATGTTTCCTGCAGCCCCGAGGAGGGGCACCCCAGGCTCTGCAGATCCTGTTCTCAGCTCCAGGCATGCAGAGGGTCTTGGGGACCTGACCAAACCTGGTGTCCCTGTGGGTTCAGAGGGTGTGCCCCAATGCATGCAGCACCAAACTCCTTTCCTGGCTGAAATTTGGTGCAGTTGCTTCCTGGGGGCAGAGGGAGCTGAGCAGCTCCTGCCAGCCCAGCTGACTGCACTCAGAGCACCTGGTCAGGTGAGCCCAGAGGTCAGGCTGATGTCAGGGACCAGGAGAGCTGGACTGGGAAGTGTTGACATGGCCACTGGCCCAGGCAAAGCACCCACACTTCCTGGCCACCTGGGAGGAGCAGGGTGTGGGTACTTCCCAGGGCACCAGAGGTCACTGAGAGCCTGGGTACAAAGAAGACGTGGCTTGTCCTGCCAGGACCTGAGATAACCTGGAGATGCACTCTCTGAGCAGCTGCCAACCACAGGGTTTCGTGGTCTGCAGGGAAAACTCACCAAGTCTGGCAAGTAAATACACCCCTGTAACACAGACATACTGCCCCGTGTGCCCCTGGGCAGGAGGCACATGGAATCATGGAATAGTTTGGATTGGAAGGGACCTCAGAGGTCACTTAGTTTCAATGCCCCTCCATGGGCAGGGACACCTTCCACTAGGCCAGGTTGCTGAGGGCCCCACCCAGCCTGGTCTTGAACACTTCTGGGGCTGGGGAGCCCACAACTTCTCTATGAGGAGCCTATGCCGGTTCCTCACCATCCTCACAAAAAAAGAATTTCTTTCTAATATCTGACCTAAACTTTCTTCCAGTTTAAAGCCATTTACCCTTTTTCTATCACTATATGCCCTTGTCAAAAGTCCCTCTCCAGCTCTCTTATAGACCCTTTAGGTTCTGGAACATGCCTTAAGGTGCTCCTGGAGCCTTCTCTTCTCCAGCCTACTCTTCTCTCAGCCTGTCTCCAGCTCTCTGGGCATCTTCACAGCCCTCCTCAGGACTTGCTCCAACAGATCCACATCCTTCTAATGCTGGGAGCCCCCCAGCTGGACACGGCACTCAGGCAGGGTCCCACAAAGCAGAGCAGAGGGACAGAATCACCTCTCCCAACCTGCCGGCCGTGCTTCTTGCGGCGCACCCGCGCCTCCCGCCGGTCCGCGCCGGGCCAGGGCGGCGATTTTCCGCTAAACGGTGCTGCCACCTCCCGGCACAGCCACCCGGGCCGGGCCGGGCCGGGCCGGGCCGGGCTGGGCACCGCCGGAGCACCCCACACTCGGATCCATCCGTGCCTGCCCCTGGCAGAGCCCCTGCCCTGCTGGGGGGGGTTGATACAAGGGACACGAGTATGAGCTGTCCCTCGGGATGGTCCCAGAGCCAGAGCATCCTCTTGTCACCGGCTTTGGATGGCTGCTGCAGGCAGAGCTGGGGTGAGGCAGAGCTGGAGATGTTCGTCTGCAGTCCTTGGGTGTCTGCGCTGAGCTACGGCTGCAAAAGGGTGAACACCCCTCATGGCCACCCTGACAATCCCCCCACGCCATGGGCACTTCCCATGGGACATCAGTGGCTTTGGCAGAGGCTCATTGAGCCTGAGCTGATCACTGGTCATGCCTGGGTGGGAGCAGCGCTGTAACCTCTCTCTGCAAACAGGTAAACTGAGGCACAAAGCAACTGTGCATGGAAAACTCAACCAGAGCCAGAGAGACCTTCACAGCAGAGTGACCAGCTACCCCCAGGGCTTCTGTCCCCAACCTGTCCCCAACTCTGTTGGGAGTGACATTTTCCCCCCGTCTTTTGCAAGGCACCTCTTCCCCCTGCTGTAGTGGCTCAGAGAGAAAATAAAGCAGCAAGGCGGCTTCCCTGCCTCCACCCAGCACTTATACTGCCTGATAAACAAAATGGAAATAAATCCTCCTGCGTTTGCAGCAAATAGGTCTCCATGGGGGGTTGCTTTCAATAATTCAAATGCTGTTGCAGAGCAGAGCCCACGCCAATGGGTTTTAATAAACACAGCCATAATGTGACATGCAATTTATTATTAAGCTTAAAACAGGAAGCAAAGAGTTTAATAAAAGCACCAGGTTCCCTGTATCAGTCACAGCAAGTGGCGGGGTGCTGGCTGTGGGGGGAGGCTGGGCAAGCTGGCTGCAGGGACACAGAGCTGGGTTTGCTTTGCTGAGTGCCCCTCAGTCTGGCACTGCAGGAATCCTGGGCAGAGCATGGGGATGTGAGCCAGAGCGAGGGAAATGGGGATTATTGCAGGACAGGGGTAAGGTGTGAAATGCTGCACCCTGTACAGCTGCCTGGCCATCCAGGGAAGAGCTCTGCCCTGGCATCACAGCTTGCCTGCAAGGTCAGGTTAAAGCCTTGGGTTCAATCACTCTCTGCAAAACTTTCTCACCCACATCCCTTCCTAAGTCAGCTCCACCTGGGCAGCCCTTTGTCTGCTCAGCCCTTACCAGCCCTGGGCTGCCTTTAGGAGCAGGCAGAGGGAAAGCTGAGCCTCCTGGAGACAGAGAGGCTGTGCAAGGTGAGATGGTGCAAGGCATGGGGAACAGCTGGTGCCTGGTGCTGCAGCAAGCCTGTGTGCTGTCTGCTGGGCTGCATGGGTGGCCCCTCCAGACATGGATTTGTTCAAGGGCTGGTGAAAAGTGAGAGCTTGTCAGGGAGGTGGCTCAGCTGAGGTGGCTGGACAGGTCCAGCTATGTCTGGAGGCACCTCTGTGTGCAGGTGAGGGCTGAAGGATGTTGCACCATCTCATATTCATCACTTAGCAGGATTCAGGTGCTGCTTTCTCCCCTTGCTGTAGGCCTACCTGAACACTTGAATGCTGGCACTTCCCCCCTGTGGATTTTTTGGCTCCTCTCCTTGGTCTTGCATCCTAGCTGTGCCCTTTCTGTTTGGGAATAATCCTGCCAACCCCAGTACCCACTCCTGCAGAGAACAGCACAGCAGGTGGAAGAGATGTGAGATACTGTTTCCCCATGAAAATGGGTATCTATGACTGCCCTGTGCTCTGGTTTGGGGAGTGGTCTCAAGAAGAAGCAGCTCCCCTGACACAAGCTTTGCTTGTGTTATATCAGACAGCAGACACTCCCTTCTCTAGCAAGGCTGTGGGAGATGGGGAGCTTTGTCCCAGAGCAGCCAGATGACAGTCTGGGGCTGAACCAGCTCCAGGTACCTGCAGCTCCTTCCAGCAGAGCAAGCAGCCTCCTATCTTAAGGAGGGCTTTCCAGGCAGATAAAGCCAAGGCAGCAGCCTCTGTCCTCCAGCCTGGCTGAAGTGCTGGCAGGGCTGTGCGTGGGGCAGCTTTTGTGGACTCTTTAGCTGGTGTTGACAGCAGAGCTTTTATGCTGGGATTGATGCAGGGTAACACCCTCTGCCTCTGCCAGCACCGGTGCCTGCTGGAGCCTGTAAAAGGTTTTAACTTGAGACTGCTTTTTTTTTTCTCAGCTCTGTCTGTTGAAAGCTCCACTTCCTCTGGCTTGAAAAGCCCAAGAGCTGCTGATGTGACTGTATCCATGACCAGTAGTGAGGCTGTGAGTGGGATGTTGAATCTGGAACCAGCGAAGGGACAGAGTATGTTGCCTGTCCCTTTGAGGTGATGATCCCTGTGCAGATTCCTCAGGAGCAGCACCAGCCCAGGCAGGGCTGGAGGGTCCCCACACTCTCCTTCCACCACAAGTGACCCTTTGACCTTCATGTGTGGTCAGGTGGGGGAAAGACCTATCCTTAGTAGTGTGTGGGGATGGTCTTGGTTGGATCTCCTCTTGTGTGCTCATCTGATGTCCTGGGTTTGCTCCCTGTGCTCTGGGCTTTCCCCTCTTCATGGGCGTGGAATCTGGGACTGGGGTCTGACTCCATGGAGAGAGGGGCTGAGCTGGAGCAGGCAATAACCCATGTGAGGGCACAGCCTGCAGGGAGCACAGGTATCCCTCAGGGAGCACAGGTACATTGCAGGGAGCACAGATACTCTGCATGGAGCACAGGTATTCTGCAGGGATCACAGGTACCCTGCAGGGAGCACAGGTATCCTGTATGGAGCACTGGTATCCCTCAGGGAGCACAGGTATCCCTCAGGGAGCACAGGTACCCTGCATGGAGCACAGGAATCCCTCAGGGAGCACAGGTACCCCTCAGGGAGCACCTGGGGTGGGTTATCTCAAAGGCAGGCGGTGCTCAGCAGGGACCCACCTTATCGCAGCGCTGCTTGCTGTCTCTCCTCGCAGCCCTTTCTGCCCGGGGCTGCTCTCTGTCACTTCTCTGCTCCCTAACAGCTGGAGGCAGGCGGAAATGGGAGCCCCCGTGCCTGGTCCCTGCCAGAGCTCACTGCTTCGGAAGTGGGGGGGGATCTGCCGTGCAATTACTGTGCCTTTGGCTTGGCAGGCCTCAAAGTGTGAGTGATGGGGTCTGTGCAGAGCAGCCCCGAGCCCCGGCGGCTTGGGAAGGGCTCATACCCATCAGCAGCTTCCTCCAGCTGCTCTGCCGGTTCGAGAATGTGGGAGGGGAGCAGGGGACAGCAACTTTGGGCTACTTGTGAAAACCCCAAATATCCACCTGGCTGGATGTCCACATTCAAAGCGCAGCCTGAGCCCTCCCCTTTAATAACCTCCCTCTCCCAGCTATGGCTGTGAGGAGAGGCAGAAGCTGCAACCTGCATATCCCATTCCACCCATCCACCTTTCCCACTTTGCAGCCACGAGTGGATGTATGTGGTGAAGGGGTGGGGTGGCTGTTCAGCATTTCTCCAGGACACCTGCTGGAGCCAGTTCTTCCCTCACAGAAGAGTTCAGATGGGGAGAATAAAACAGAAAAATTCTGGGTTTGCATCTTAGCTGGTGTCAGGGGACCAAGAAGATCCAGGGAAGCCTGGTCTGGCATGTCCTGCAAGCACAGCTGCAGGCAGTGGATTGAAGGCCTCCATGCCTGTAGATGGCAAACCCTGAGCCACCAGGCTGCTGTGTTGCAGGATGGGAGTGGCAGTTCCCCTGCGAGCATTTTGGGAGGGAGGATGCTGCCTTCTCTGCCCAGGAATGGAGGAACCAGAAACGAGTGATGCCAGCTCAGCAGGGAGCTTTAAACATGGAGATGGTCCAACAGCACTGAGCCCATGAGGATGGTATAACCAGGAGCTGACCAAAGCTCCAGGTCTTTCCCACTGCCAGCTTGCCCAGGCCTTGGGGAAGGAAGGGTTAAGCTGCAGGGCTCAGCAAAACAAGTGCTCTCTGAAAAGTCAGCCAAGCTACCCAAATGCTGGCCTCCCCTCTGCCCCCACCCTTATCCATCTCTCTTATCTGCCCTGGGCAAGAGCAGGGCATTTCCCCTGCTCAGTGACGAGGAGCAGAGCTGGGACGGGCGGAAGCTGGCTGAGAGCACGGGGCTCAGGGAGGCCGTGGTGTCCCAGCCTGGGGTGGCCTGTGTGGCTGCAGGGCAGAGAGGTGGAGGGGTGCTATGGGTCACCATGGGGCTGCATCCACTGGCAGATTCCCCATCCCTGGCTGTCTCACACCCTGGGTGCTGCAGCAGCCCCCATTTCTGCAGCACACACTGAGTGAGCCGCTGGGGCTCAGCCCCCTGGAGAGCCTGGCTCACATCAAGGGGGTTATCAGCTCTGCAAGGGTTAAATACCCTCTGGGCACTGCTGTCTGGGGGCACAGCGGTTTGGGGTGGCTCAGGCAGCCCAGGCAAGCTGGCACACAGCTCTGTCCGTGCTGGGGGTGAGGATGGAAGGAGGCAGGGATGCTTCACCCAGTGGGAGCAAGGCGCCAGGGCATCTCTGGCAGCTCTGCCGACACGAGGCAGGCTTGGACGGGCTGTTTAATTAAATGTGAAGAGCTCTCACACTTCACAAGCTGCAGCCCTCCCTGCAGCCTGAGCGATCCTGGGGAAGAGCCCTTTTATTAAAAGAGAGAGAGGCTGTGGCTCTGCCAGGCAGCCATCAAACAGCACATTTAATTGTCTCGGCTCGTTTAGCTGTCGCACAGGGAGGGATGAGCTCCGAGCCCTTCAGCCCTCACTACACACCCTCCACACGTGCTGCCTGCATCTGGCTGCTCCTGCTGCCCTCCAGGAGGGCTGGTGAGGAGTACATGGGGATGAGCCTTCATCCAAGGCCAGCACTGGGGGCTTGCTTGGTGCTCTGACAGCCCAGCCCACTCAGGGCTGAGCACTGGGGTTCAAAAGGGCTCGGGAAAGCGCCTGGAGAGACGGGATCCTCCTGGGGCCGTGGGAGCTGCCTGGAAAATACAGGGTAACTAAATGACAGCTTAAAAGTATCTCTTTGTTTATTCCCATGGCAGAACATTTGTGGCTCTGGAGAGGGCATCCTACCCTGGTTTCATTGTGACAACCTTACTGTATAAGTCATATACAGTATGACTTATAGAGTAAGGCTGGCAATGGGTCGGGGTAGTTGTGCAGCACCTTTCCTCTAGGAACTGATATCCTTGGAAATATCTTCTGGGCACTGCACAGTTATTCTGTTCAGGGTGCACATGGAGGGACAACAGAGCTCTGGGTGGTTTTGCTTTAAATCTGCTGGGTGATTTGGAGAGGCTGAACTTGGGTTCAGCTGCTGGTACTGAATCCCTCATCCGAGGAGAGGCTGTTTGGCTGAGTGATGGAAGATGCCCCTGGAGGGGGAGTCACAGCCTTTCCCGTGGCTGTGCAGGAGCAGCCTTGCCAAAACTCACCATTTGGAGAGGAGAGGGGGAAGAAGGAAAGATCAAGAGGGGGAGGAAATACATTCTTTTATCAAAGCCTCCTACTTCAAAGCTGTCCAGCCGAAGTGCTCCCCTTTGGTTTAATTTGAAGTGATGTTTCCTTCAGCATCTGCAGTTAAATGGTATCAAGCCAGGCTGAAGTGGCTGGAAAGCCTGGAAAGGGAAGGCACTGTTTGGGAATGGCTCAAGGCAGATCTTCCCATTAGGGTCAGCCTTGAAGGCCTTTCCATAGGGATGAAAACTGCCAATGCTGGCATTTCCCATCCCTCAGCTCCTAGCATGGGATAAAATCCAAACCCTTTTGGGAACAGGAAAACTTCTCATCCTGGGTGCCTGGGGTGGCTCCATCCCTCTCAAGTGGCTGAAGCCAGGTCCTTCTCTGTGCCCTTGAGCAAGGGGAAGGCGGAACATGGAGATGTGGGTGCTGCTCTGCCCTGAAGAATCAGTGCATCTCCCAGGCTTGTTGTTTCCAGCCTGCAGCCTCCCTGAAGGTGCTTTGGCAGCCCCTAACACAGGTGAGAGCTAAAGCAGATTGCAGGGGGTAGCAGAGGAGGGGGCATTAATCCATCTTCCTGATGAATACCTTCAAACCCTCTTGGAGTGGAAGAGGAAGGCCACTGCTCCCCAGTGCCTGGGGAATTTCTGTGTGGGGACAGAGGGGAAAAACAGCGGGGCACGTGCTACACTGTCACAGCATCCCTTAACTACAAAAAAGAATCAAAGAAACAAAAAATCCCCAACAAAAAGAAAACGAAACAAAACAAAACAAAACAACAAAAAACAAACCAAAAAAAAAGAAAATGCCTGGGAGGGTAAGCAGCTGGCTTTTCCTGGGAAAGACCAATGTTCTCCTGTCTGCTGCATAGGAACTGATTTTCCCCAGCTGGCTGGAAAGAAGCTACTTTGAAAGCAGCTGTGCCCTGTCCCTGCTGGGGGCAGCAGGGCTGGCACCCCCTGGGCAGCATGTCTGGTCACTGGGAGGACAGAGGGGGTCAAAACAGGCCAGCTGCTCTGTAGAGAGGAAGAGGGACATGTCCTGGGAAACAGAAAGGTCATGGTCATCTCTTTGACCTCCAGAGGCCAAAACAAGGCTTTAATGGCAATGACTGTGCTGGCACTGCAGCCACTGACCAGGAAGGAAAGTGAAGGACTAGTCATCTCTTGTTGCACATGGAGAAAGGATGCTCAGGGATATCTGTCTGCTGGGGGCTGCTTGTAACAGCATCTGCAATGCTTCTTCCACCCAAAAGACTTGAGTGTTGTTCCAGCCAGAGGCTGCTTTAGGGAGCAGGACTTCAGAGACTCATGATTGTGGCAGAGCTGGGACCCTCATCCAGATTTTCTTAAATTAACTCTCAAAGGGGAGATGCCTGAATACATGTTTGTGTTTGCAGTGATGTGGAGCAGAAGGCAGCTGACCATGAGTTCTTTCTCATACTTTCCTTGATATTTGGAAAAAGGTCTCTGCCAAGCTGGAGCGAAGTTTTGAAGCTGTATGAAAGGGAGAGGAGGAAAATAAATTCCTTCCACAAGAGTGGGGTAGAAGGAGCTGTAATTTCTCTTCTCCCAGTCCAGCAATCCCACATCCCTCACTGCAAATCCATTCCAGCACTGGTATGGCTGCTGCTTTCTCCACTCTCCCTCCTCCTCGCCCCCTCCTCTCCCTCCCCAGCTCCGCCCCGCGCGCTCCCGGCTGCTCTAGGAGGACACGGCAGGCGCAGAGTTCACGGAGCCGTACCTGTGCTTTGTCTTCATCTGTCACCCCTCCTGACAGTCAGATCCATCTTAAACTGGGAGCGAGAGGGGAAGAGAGGGAAGCAATAATTAACCTCTGTGCAGGCCGTTCCCAAAATGCTGCAGCCTGGTGATGCACGAGGAGACATCCCTGACACTTTTATTGCTGCTCCAGCGCCATTCTGCGTCTGTAGGAGGTGATTTGGCTGGGCTGGGATACCTGAGACTTTCATTATGGTTGAAGGGCTGCTGGCACCCGCAGCCTTTCTTTATGGGTGCATTAGTGAGGGCTCTCCACTACCCTTCCTGGCAAAGCTGGAGGGCAAAACTCATTTGGTGTGTTTGCAGGCTGAGCAGGAATTTTCATGGCTCAGTCCTTGGTGTGGGCACAAGGTGTGGGTAGGATTTGGGAGGTGAAGTTGTTTCTCGTGTGGGTGTAAAACATGTGTGCAGAAGCAGAGCTGCTGTGTCATTCCAGCCCCAGGGTGAGCTCCAGGAGGTGCCAGACATCTAGGGCAGGACCACAGGTGCTATGAAAATGACAGATCACTGGTGTCAACCTTGTCCCACACCTGAAGGGTTCCTTGATGGGGCCATGAAATGGGGAGAGGGGCTGGGGGTTTTTGGACCCCCTTGTGGTGCTGTGCTGGACCACAATGCCATCTTGGTGCTGAACATCCCCCTGGTCCCTGCAGCCTCCTGCCATGGGTGCTTGTGCCTGTCCTGGCACTCTCAGGGTCAAGTGGCCTCACAGCCACCTCCCAGCAATGCTGGGACAGCAGTGACACTGCACAGCTGACAAATGTCAGCCACTCACCTGCCTGATTGGGGCCTGGAAAAAAGGAGCCCTGCAATTAAAGCAGCATCAGTGCCCAGGCTCCATGAGATTCAAAGACAGCAGTTGTTCTTGTAAACCCAATGGAGCCCATGGACAAAAACAGCCTAACTTCTCATGGAAAGCAGGAAAAGCTTCCAAGGGTTGATGTCTGGCTTGGTTCTTCTGCAGGATTGCTGTGCTGTCAGTTGGAGCAGTGACTGTTTCATAACATGCTGATACCTGTTCAGCAGATGCTGCAGCCTCAACTTATACAAGAGCAAGGAGAAAATTAGTGCCAAAAGCACTTGGCAGTCAGACCTTAAGTTGTGCTGATCCAAAGTGGTTCATGGTCAGGCTGGTGGTGTATCCTGGTCCCTCATGTGGATGTGCAGAGGCTGGGGAAGGAGGGGAGAGCACTGAGCAGAGCTGGGAGCTGGGTATAGGTCCAGATCCTGGTGTGGGATGTTCTGCCATGGCCTGGACATGGGAGGTCCTGTGTGTGGGGAGGAGACCTGAAAGAACTCCTTGGGATGTGTCTTTGGGGTGTCACTGGCATGTGCTATTTGCCCATGAGATGGGTTGCAGCTGCTGCTTCTGCCCAGAAACACCCCCAAGCTGTCCCAGGACTGGGAGCAGTGGGAATCTGGTATCTGGTCCCACTGCTGTTCCCAGGGTCTGCAGAAAGGTGCAGGCATCCAAGGGCTTGAGCCTGCTGGATTGGGGAGTCAATGGGACAAAAACAAAGAGAAAACCACTTAAAATTAAGATCTATCTTGCTTTTCACTTGCTTTAGCAGTGAAAGGGGATGAAATAAGCCTTTCCACTAAGGTTAGAGGTGGTTTAGCCAGCTCTTGGGATTTGCAGAGCAAACTGGGATCCTTTGCCTTGTGTTTTTGTCATAGGGATTCTTTATGCAAACCCTAGTTAAGCTGTCAGTGTTTGTAGACAGGTTGATATGATCCATCTTGAGTATTTCTGAGACAACTACAGAGGATCCTGGCATCTCTTCCAGCCTTGAATTTTCTAGTTGCAGCCTTGGTCCTGGCAGATTGCCTGCTCCGAGTCCTGGCACCCATGTCTTAGAAACTGTCAACCCCATCAGTGTCCCCAGACTGTTTCTAAGGGGTCTATGCAAAACCATCAAGAAAGACAGAGGTGACTTCTGCCATTTGGGCCAAATTCCTAGTGGAAGACACTCTACTGTAAAGAAAACACAGTATTTGCAGGTAGGAAGGTGTTGTTTTTATCAGTTGGAAATGGAAAACAGAGGCAAGGAGGATGAGACTGACTTTCCCAGCTGAGGGAAGGACCTGGTAGCAAGCCCAGAGACAACTCAGGATTCTTGTGGGTCTTCCCTCTTCCAGCTGCAAAAGCATCCATTGGGAGCAGGTCAGCACAGTGAAGAAAACCAGTCCCAAAGTTTCCAGCTCAGCCTTCAGGGCCCAGTTTGCCAGTGGTGGAGGGGAAAAAGCTTCTGAGCCCTGAGATGTCCCACCAGGCTGCAGATGAGATCGTGCCCAAGTGCTGCCAGCTCCCTGGCTCTCGAGAAGCGGGAAGCCTCGGCCTTTCCCTGCACAGATGGGGGTTTAATCAGGCTCAGTTCAAGCACATGGGTGTTCAGCACTAATCCAATTTCCCTCCATTCATTAGGGTGGTTATTCATCACTCGGGAATCGTGCAGGGCTGCGAGTCCATGTGGATGCTGAGAGGGGCAGCGCTGCTTGATGCAGGTGTGGGACCACGGGCTCCTTCCTTGCTGCTGAGCCTGGCTGTGCATGGGGATGGCGAGGGAGCTGCTGGGGGGTCTCAGTCCCTTCACAACAAATGGCAGCACAGGCTTGCTGCAAGACAAACTCTGGGGATCCCATCATCTCAGGCTTGTCTGGCAGTCATATGGGAAACTGGCTCCAGCGCAGGTTGTTGCATGCAGACAAGGAGCTGCTGAGCTGGGAGAGGATCTGAAGTGATGGAACCTTGTGGCCCTGATGTGCTCCACCAGACCCATCTCCCAGCGCTCCAGGATCCCACAAAACAGAAGGTTTAGCAGGAGAGCAGAGCTGTGGGAGCGTGTGAAGGAATGGCCATCCCTGCAGGCTGGTCACAGCTCAGGTACAGCAGCAGCTGGAAAGCCACTGGGGAGGCTGCACAGGGAAGGAAGGCATCTGCCTTGGGTGCATGTTTGCTTCTTCCAAGGGTCTGGCAGGGGCACTTCTACCTCTGCCAGTGGTGCCTGGGTAGGCAGGGCAGGAGGCTACCAGAGCCTGTCATGGCTATGCTCTGGGACCCTGGCACCCAAGGAGAAGATAAGACATGCATTTCCCTCTGTTTCTTTCCCCCACATGTGAAACTCAATACCTTTACTTTCCAGACAAACAGCAAAGTTTGCACAAATATCTAAGATGATCCCTTTCAATTCCCATCTCCTGTTATTGGTGTGAATATTCTGGCCATTAAAGGCAAAAAAAGTAAATTATCCTTCATGGTTGGTGTAAATTTTGGTGCGGTGTGAATGAAAGGGGCTGAAAACATGGAGGAATCAAAGATGTTGCATGAATGCATGTGTGGGTGTTTCCCTGGAGCCTTTAATCCCCAGTGAGAGTGGATGGTCCTTGAACCATGGCTCACAGGGATGAGAGTTACTGCCCTACCCTGGGGAACTAAAGAGTAACTACCAATGAGTGGCTGGAGAGATATTGGGTAATTCTGATTATCAGGAGGTATCTGGGGCCCTCTGGGTCATCGCCATAGGGCACCTGGGCTGTGGGCAGGTATTTAACCATGTTCTGGGTGAACCAAAGTGGCTCTCATGTCCTGGTCCTGCAGACACACTTGAGGGTCTCATCTCAGACTGCTGGAAGGGCAAGGGGCAAAAGCTGCTTACCACCTATGGAGCTGACCTCCCATGCCTCTGGCCAGTCTGTCTGTCCATCCTGTGCTCTCTTTGGCTGAGAGTTGGGTATTAATGCATCTGAGATGCTGTGCTCCTCTCAGCCTAGAAGGTGAGCCAAGCTTTGGGGACCTGAAATCACCTCCAGGCTGCTCACTGGCATGGGGACTCCTTGACCTCTTCACTTGGCCCTTTCCTTTCTTCTGCAGGGTTTCTCCTCCAAAGCACTGACCCCTCAATCCTGCCACCTGAACCCCTCATTCATTCAGTCTCCAGCTAGCTCATGGCACCTTCCAAAACCTCCCTGGCATCTCTGCAGCCCCTTGCCCTCCTGAGCCCATCTCCCCTCCCTGTGCAGCACCCCACTTCCCAAACCCTGGCTGGGAGCAAGGCACAAACACCAGCACCCCTCTACCTTCGGAAAGGGGCTGCTGTGGTTTGATGGGAGTAATCCATCTCCATCACTGTAATGACCGTTCCCATTAATCGGCCATAAACTAATAAAGTAAGCACTTTCCCCTCCACCCCCCCCAACTTCATTAAGTCTTTAGTACATTAATATGTCTTACTTAGTGTCTGCTTTGGCCTCTGGTTTTGTGGTTGCTTTTGGGGTTTTTTAGTTTGTTTTGGGGTATGGGGTTTTTTGTTTTGTTTTGTCTGGGTTTTTTTGGGTTTTGGTTTTTGCCTTTTTTTTTTTTGATTGTTTGTTTTTTTTTTTCTTAAGGTTTTTTTTCCTGTGGGTAGCATGGGTTTACTTGCTGATGTTATTCCCTGCAGCCCTGAGGAAGCTTTGACAGCCTAGGTCATCCTTACATCAGCAGGAACATCATGCGTGCTGATGAGCTGAGAAGAAAGGGACACGGACAGGGATTGGGGCGGGGGAAGGAGGAGGGAGGGAGGGAGGGAGGAATAAAAGATCCCGAACACCTCCAAATTAAATTTGTGATGCCTGGCATCAGATGGGCCCGCAGCCAGAGATTAATTCGACTGATCAAGTTATAAAGAGCGCTGAGGCAGGTAATCAATCTTGGAGCTGTCAGGCGAATAGGCAGCAGTATTAACCTGGCAGGACTCGCACACACACACACGCTGAAGCCTTTTTAATTCCTTTCACATTGACTATTATTTCCCAGACCCGTTTATTTGGAAGGGCTTGGGGGGGGAGGTAGTGGTGCTTTGCTCTCTCCTCCTCCCTCCCTGGCAGGAATAGCCCCATTCAGGCAGAGCATCGTTCTCCCCCTCATGCACCCGCCACCTCTACGTGCAAAGGGGAAGTCCTTGGATGAGAACTTACAAGGCTTTAGCAGCAGTTTTGCAATTGCATTTTCTGCTGCATACTGAGAAGACTCAGGCTAGGTTTCCTTCTCTTTCCAGACTGCGGTGGTGGTGTTGCTCTTCCCCACCAGCCCTCTGGCTGTGACTGATCCCAGGCTTATGGTGCTCTGCCCGGGACACCCCCCAGCCACTCATAGTCCCCATGCGACTCTGGAGGTTCACAGAACCAGAGTTCCACCCTGGGCCAGCTGCAAACTGGAGCTCTTTGGGGCTGAGTCAGCAGAGCCCACAGTGGGTGAAGGCCAGGAGCTCTCTTTGAAGGTCTCCCTTAGGAATGGGCAGATGTGGTGGGAGCTGGGCAGCTCCCTGCTTGGTCTGAGCCTTGGGAGCAACAAACCCCTGCTGTCAGCAGAGAGGAGTTCTGTCTGTGTGGGCTGGAGACCCCTGTGCTGGCCGGTGCAGCCCAGAGACCTCATCTGGCCCAGCTTCAGGGGTGGGTGGGGCAGGTCAGCACTGGGAGTCTAAAGAGCCTTGGATCAGCTCCATGGAAGGGAGACTTGCAGGCAAGAGCAGGGACAAGGCCAGTCAGGGACACAGGAATGGGCTGTTCAGGAGAGAGCTAAACTTGGGGCAATTGGAAAGATGACAGAAGAGAGTTTGGGGTGCTCAGCCAGCAGAGAGCACTGTGATGTGTCTGTGAAACCACCTGTGCCCCCATGGGAATTGTTGGCCATAAACTTGGGCTCAGCTGATTGTTGCTCATGGCAAACCAACCGTGGCATGAGGAGGCAGTGGGACCTCCTTCCATGAGGAGAGCAGGATGCAATCCCCTGCTAACTCCTCTCTGGCTGGGGAACATCTTCTGAGGTGATGCAGTCAAGGCAGCCATGTCTCCATGCAGAAGCCAACTGCTGACAGCCACCAGAAGCTGTTGGTGGGTGTTTTTCACCTGGCCAAACACACAGTGCCCCATCTGGCATCCCCCAGGATCTGGGAGGGGACCTGGGCAGGTGAACAAGTTTGTATTGATGCTGAATGCTGAACATGGCTCAGATGGATGGGACTGGGAGCTGGCTCTGCAGGGACCTACACCTGGTGGCTGGTGGCCCTGCAGACCCTGTATGAGGGGTTGTCCACTGAAAAGACTCAGGCACAGGTTGTCCCCATACTGCAGCTCTGCTGGTTAACCCAGCTGGCAAAGGGGCCAGAGGCCTCATGAGCCCCTGGGCTGGCAGTCCTTTGGCCCAGAGCCGTGCTGTCCCGTGTCCAGGCAGGCTGGGATTTTGCAGTGGCCCTGCAGTACTTTCTAAGTGCCAAAGCTGCAAGCTGTCAGCATGACACAAGCAGGACACGTGACTCGGGGTGCTGGGAATGCTGTGTCCTTTCTGGGATGTTCAAGTGGGTCCTTTCAGGCTGGAACAAACTGCGTGGGCAGCTGAGGGGTATGAGAAATGCTCTGTGGTGGGAGCTGGTGTCTTTGCTAGAGGAGTTTCTTTCCATGCAAGTTTCCCCGGTTAAATATTTCAAAATCCCTTCTCTCCCACAGTTTTCCTGTGCATTCCCTTCAGGGCCTGTCAGTCAGGCTGCAGTGGCCATGCTGAGAGCCAGGGCATCCAGCTTGGCTGCAGCTTGCAGCCAGCTCCTGCATCTCTGCATCAGCACTCATGTTTGTGCAAGGGCTGTGCCAAGGGCTGAGGGGCAGCACTTGCCTTGGGGTGCTTGGGGTAGGTTCCCAAAAGGGACAGAGTCTGGGGAAGGATTGCTGAGTGATGTGCTCAGCACCTTCCTCTGTGCCCCTCCCTCTCTAAAGGGGATGTGGGGATGGATGCTGTGTGCCCCAGGGTGTCCCCATCCTCCCTCATAGAGCAGAGCAGGGTGCTGGTGCTGCTCCTCCCTCTGTGCTGGAAGCTGTGCTCTTCCCCCTGTTCAGAGAGAGCACTTGCAGCCATTCCCCCATCTCCTGTCCCAGTGGCCCCATTCCTGCCATCCTGTGGTGCTCTGATTGATGCCATGGCTCCTTCCACCAGCTCACCAACAAACACCTGTATCCTCTGCTGCCTGTGCCAGCCCCACCAGCTCACAGGGCTGCAGGCAAGAGGGCTTCCTTCTGCTGCCAAAACCTCTCCTGCTCAGCTCATGCCAGCACATTTTGGAGCTGCTTGGTGCCAATGTCTTCTCCAATTAATCTTCCTCCTCCCTGGCTCCCCTCCTCACTGGACCCCATCTTGGGGAGGATCCATCAATCTCGGAAGTGCCCAAGAAAGCATCTGGAGCTCAGGCCAGACTGTGTTCCCCAGCACCTTCCCCAGCTTCCTGGGTAGCACTGTGGATGTTGTCTTCCTATTTGATGGCCTTATTAACACAAGGGGGGTGAGGGGGAAGTAAGCACTAATTGATCTGGTAATAAAGTTAATAGAAGCTCTTATGAGCTTGCCCATTAAGAATAATTAAGGAAGGGTGAGTGAGGGAAGGAGGCTGAAGAGAAATCCGCCAAGGCTGGGATGGGCCCACTTGGTGAGGATTTCCAGCTCTTCCACCTCACATCCCCTGCCCTTGGCCTCCACCTCTAAACTCTCTTCTGTCCCTGCTCCCAAGGTCTCAGGCAGGTCCAAGTTCTCCTCCTGGGGCAGCTGAAAGCACAAATCACACAAGCCTTGGGAGGTGTGAGGGTGAGACCTTCCCTGTCAGTACCCAGACAAGACAGGGGTGCCATGGACATTTAACAGGGACCACTGGAGAGGGTGGTGGACTTCTTCCAAAGATCTCCCAGCAGAAGGTGAGCATCACTTCTCACCAGGCTTTGCAGGGAGGCTGGGACTGCTCTGGATCAGAGGCTGGCTTGGCAGGAGCAGCATCCCTGTGCCAAGCTGCAGACTCTGCAGACACTCCACGTCAGGAAGGACCACGGGTCATCCTGGCCTGGAGACAGGATGGCTGAGCTCTGTCACGGTGAAAAACCTCCACCTCCAAGCCTCTGGTGAATGCAATTGCCAAAAGAATCTCAGTGGGGTCAGAGGTTGACATGGACAGGGCTGCTCCTACAAATGGCAGGAGAACAGGTGGGATTTCAGTGGCTGATAACAGGAGGCAGCAGGGACAGGTTGGGCTGTGAGCTGGCAGAGGCAGGATCAGCCTGGCTGTGGGACAAGGGGCTGCAGGATACCTGGGGGCAATGGGCAGTAAATCCCCTGCACCTTCCCTTCTCGTGGGACTGCAGGCAGCGTGGCACAGTCCCTGAGCTCTTGGAGACTCTGTTCCCTGCTTTCCCCACCCTGTGGAGTTCCTTGTATCCTTGGCTTGATTGATGCTGCCTGCACTGAGAAGGATTCCAGGGAGCTGGGCAGCATATGCCAAATAAACAAGGAATTCGGAGGGTGAGTGTGATGCTGCAGCTCAGCCTACAGCAAACAGCCAGGTATCCCAGGTTTGCTTGGCCTGTGAGCTGCTCCAAAATGGGACAAAGTATCCCTGGCTCCCAGCAGCACAGCTTATTCCTGCTCCCAGCCTCTCCATCTGCAACCAGCTGGGACATGCAGGCAGAGGGGGCTGCGGGGCAGGCGGATGCGGGGTTGCTTGAGCAGCAGGTGGATTTTGCTGCAGGCACTGAGGAGCAGACACCAGGCAGTGGGGCTGGACTGGCTCCCCCCATCACTGCACACCAGCTCTCCCCATCACGCTCCCCCAGCCCAGACTCTCACACATCCCCCCAACCTTGGCTTTGCAGCTTGGCTCTGTCCCTCTCGGCCCATCCCCTGAGCACTCTGTGGGTGCAGAGCTGTGCCCATGGGTCTATGGGCAGCCAAACCCACAAATGGCATTTATTTCTCTGCCTGTATCACATAAAGGGTGGCTTCACCCTCATGTGAGCAGTGTGGAAGCCCTGAGACCCCTTCCCACAAGGGTGGATGGGCTGGCTTCTCCCACCACTGGGATGTGAGATGGAGCTGGTGCCTAGCTGAGTATGGGGGACATGGCAGGACCAGCCTGGAGCACCCAACCAGCTCAGGGCTGGCTGCATCCCGTGCCCATGGGAGGATGATACCTGCCCTGGTGCCCCCCAGGCTGACACAGCAGGTGATGCTATCTGTGTTTGTTTGCTCTGAGAAAAGGAGTGAAACCAGACATAGCTGTGCTGCTGTTTGTGGCAGGGCCCTGATGCAGACACAGGACCTGGTAAAGAGGTGGGATGCCAGTGCTCACTAGAGAGCCGTGTCCCTCCTGTGAGTACCAAAGGAAGCATCTCCACATCATTTCTCAGGGCATCCACCTCTGTCCATCCTACCCCCACCTGCAGCCCTTCAATTTCCTGGCTGGAGAAGAAAATACATTTTTTTGAGTGGTTTTGTAGCATTGCCATGTGATGTGTTGGGTACCAACATGGGAATGGGGACCAGGCTGGTGATGTGACCCTGCAGAGTTCCTTGGGCTCCCCTGCCACTTCAGCCTCCCTGACTGGCAGACAGTCCCTGTGAGAAGATCAGTGACATCTTAAAAGCTGCTGCAACCCTAGCCGTGTGGAAACACCCATATGCTCTGCCAAGCCCTGGGGAGGGCAGCCAGGGCCAGCAGGCTCCAAATATTGATCATGGCTAGCATGTTCATGGAACATCTTTCAAGCCCTGCCATCGTGGAGAGCCATGGCCAGATGTCCCTGGTTTAAATATCCCATGGGCAGAAGGAAGTGGTACCTGTTCCTTGGAGCCCAAATAACTTGAGGCACCCCCTGTGCCACCCATAGGTGACAGAGCCACTCACTGACACAGCAGGCCCAGCTTGTGACCATGAATCCCCTCTGCACAGGGTGACACCCTTCCTCCTTGTGAATACAGGCTGACTGATGGGGCTTGGGACCCTTTGTGGGAATCCAGAGCAGTGATTTACTTTTAATTAGCCAAATTAATATGAAAATAGACTCTGCCCAAGAGCCTACAATAAACTTTCTGTGTTCTTGGCTTGGGCTAATATAAGTCCTCCCTGGAAGATCACTGAGCTGTGAAACAAGGGCCAGCCAGGCTGCAGGGGGAAGTGGGGCGGGAAGTCAGGCTGGAAGTGGGGCTGGCCATCCCAGAGGGCAGGGAAAAGCTTTTCCTGCTAGGGAGTCTGTGACCATGGACTGTCCCCTTCTTTTCAATGGGTGCCACAGGCCTGATGCTATCAAGGCTCTAAAACATGTAGTTAAAGCCTCACCACATGGATACAACTGAGTGGTGGCTTTCTGAATTTTGTGTTGCATTGATTATTAAACCAAGATCTGAATAAAAAGGCTTTTTGTTGTTGAAGGCCATGATACAAGAGGAGTGAGTGTGGCATAACAATAGCAGAGGAATCAAACACCAAAAAAGAGTCAGAGTGCAGAGCCAGCTCAGGACTTGGATTCAACCCCCATCATATTGGACGCCTGTGATCTGGGCTACAAACCCCCAGAGCTCTCCCTCTTTGCACCCTCTAGCAGAATCAGAAGCATCTCTGTTGTTGGAAATAAATCAGGTGGTGTTCCTGGGGCACAGGGGGAGCTCACCTGGAAATAAGTGCGGCCCTGGACAGGGTGAAAAAGAGCATTTGGAGTCAGCAGTTATCAAAGAAGTAAAATAACATTCAGCTTGTAATTAATTCATGTTAATGAATTGTTAGTTATCTAATAATTGTGAAGTCAGGTGTTGAACATTCAAAAAATTTATTTCTAAAATAACTTCTGCCACCAAGCTAGTCCACTCCCATGGCCTCAGAGGGCTGGTCTGACAAACCTGCAGGCTTGTGTGTTGGATGTGACCTAAGAAGCAGCTTTGATGGCTTTGCAGTAAATGACAAATGCACTGGGATGTCAGAGTGTGCCTGATCTGTGTGTTTGGCTTCTTAACCTGTCTGAATCCCATTAAACCTGATTAAGGCTAATACGGGGTGGGTCCACTCAGAATGTCTTACAGTGGCTTGGGGTCTCCATTCAGCCTTGTCTCTGATTTCTTGCTGTCCAGGAACCCTGCAGCATCTGTAATTGAATGTGAGGGCTTCTGTCCAGGGCTGCACGCTGCATTAATCACCTCAGCCTAACAGAGCCAGGCCAAAAGATCTTCCCAGCATGTGAAATAACTCATGCTAATCCTTGCTTGTGATTAATCCTTTTCTCTGTCTGGAATATGAATTATTGAGGATGGTGCTATGGGAAACTGAGGCAAGGAAAGCCATGAGAGAGTCCCGTGGCTGGTGCAGGGGGTCTCAGACTGGGTCTGGGGGGGGGTGGGATGCAGTGGGGCTCTCCTCTGGCCCTGGGCACATCCAGCCTGCAGGAGGGGCTTGGCTGGGGTCTTCACTCTCACAGGGGCTGCTGGAAATTAATTGAACAGTTGACAGCCATGTGTTGAACTCTCTGGGCATCTCCACCTGGGCTGCTCGGGACAGGCTCTCTCCTCCCCTCTGTCTTTGTGCTGGCTGCAGGGCTGTGTCCATCATTGGCGCCGCGTTTGTTTTGCTGTGGGTATTTTTCTTTAGCCCCAATTACACTCAGGCTTACACCAAAACAAACAAGCCCTGGGATGTGGAGGTACCTGGCTGCCTCAGACAGGCTGGTGCCACGGCTGGCCTCGGGGCTGATAAAGGACCTGCGGTGTCGCTGCGCTGGAGTCTGGGCTTGCAAAATGTGACATGGCTTTTCTTGTCAATTAATCACTGGGGAGCAAGCAGCATCAATTAATGGGTAATTGGCCTGATTTTGGGTCAGGGCTTCCAGGCTGGACTCCTTTTGGCCCTCTCTCCACTACAAAAACGAGCATCTGCATCATGGCACCTGGATGCAAAGCGCTGAGGGACAAAGTGAACGGAGGTGAGGGTGGATCCATCAGCGGTGGCAGCCAAGGGGTTCCCTTGGGCAGGTGGGGATATTAACAACAAACCCCAAGACAAGGAAAATGAACACAGCTGGGATGAGGACATGACTGGCCTTGCACTCACCACTGCTGTCTGTGCCCATGTGTCCAGCCTGAGCCATGGCGTGTTTCTGGACCTGGATGCTTTGAGGTGTTCAGTTCCCTGTTTGGCCCTGTGTGGGGTCAGAAGCAAGGTCTGCTGACTTTGTATTTAGGGATGAATTGAGATGCCTCTGCTGCCAGGAAATGCAAATGTTTCTGGCTCACACTTGCTTTAGGAAAGACTGCAGTGAGGTGTCTGCTTGAAACACTTAGTGGGGAAACTGAGGCATCTAAGCAGCTTTCATAAGACTGAAAACCCCTGATAAAACAGAAAAATTGTTGCCACTTGGGTGACACTGGGGGCAACTCCTGGGACATCTCCAGCCCTCTCCAGCGAAGCAGCCACTTTGGAGAATGGAGTCTGCCAGCGGTGAGAGCGCCTCCCTTCATCCGGGAGCCCATCCCGCTGCTGCCCGGAGCCTGCGGGGATCGGCCCGGGAGCTCGGGAGCAGCTCCGCGGAGGAGTTGGGATGGGGAGTAATTTGATGCTCTGAGTGTCCAGGAGAGATCCTGCTGGAAATACCCATCTGACACGGCTTGAGATAAAGCAGGGGAGGTGGGTTCACTTTAGCTTATCGGACACATTTCCTCTAGAGAGATCTCCATCAGCTTAGGGAGGAAACTACTGAATTTTTGTCTTTTGGTGACTTTTTTCCTCCTGACATTTCTCAAGGGGAACAAAGATGGTCAGGAAAAAAATGTTTCACTTGGTCCTACTTTGATGGTGAAAAAGTTTTGGGTTGGAAAGTTTCTGTCTCTATTTTGTTTTATTACCAGGAAATCAAAAATTTTTCCCCACAATTAAGATGAACTAAAAAATACTGCCTGGAGAACAAGGTGGAAAAATAATTTTTAAGCTGAAGAAGAGCAAGTGACACACTTGGAAAGCTGTATTTTTCATAATTATCCAATGGAGACAAAGTGAAGCACAAATACAACATGGGAATTTCACATGCTATTTCAAAGCTAATTTAATGGAATATCATTTTTCAGGGACAGAAGCAGCTCAGAAAGCATTTGCAGACACTCCCATCCTTAGGCCCTGATCTTCTGCCACCTGCTGCAACTCTGCACATGCTGGGGTGGCACAAAAGGACATTTTGGGCACCCTCAGACTGTGAAGACCCACAGGGCCTTTGCTTGGCCTCACCTGCTGTGCAAACTGCTTCATTCCTTGCACCTGCTGGGCAGGGTCTGGGCTCTCAGGGCTTCCCTGCACCCCAGTCTGCAGGAGAGAAGGGGCTCCCAGCCTGATCCTCTTCCCCAGGGCCATCCCCAGGCACTGGGGCTCCTCAGCAGGGACCACTCCCCCAGGCCATCTCTGGGGACCCGGACAGCCTCATGTGCCCAGTTGCAGCAGCAGCTGTGCAGGGGCAGGGCACGTGGGCAGGATGCTGCGGTGCCAGGCAGGACTCCTGCGCACCTGGCACGAGCCCAGGGAGCTGTCGTCTCACCACTGCCGTGCTGCTAAGCACCAGGCATCCAGCACCACTGCCCCAAACCCAGCAGCAGCTCCAGAGGATCCTCCTGGCAGGCTGCAAGTGTGAGCAAATGCACCATGGTGCACCAGAGCCCCACAAAAACTCCTAGAACGCTTTGAGCATGTTAAATACCAGTTTTGGTACAGCATTGTGCAGGGACCAGACCCTGGGGAACTCCAGGAGCTGGAAGTGCCTTCATCCATTTGACTTTCCAGCTCTTTTTATCATGGATTTTTAGAACATGCCAGTTGCTAGTGTTCTGCAGTGCCCTTTTGTGCCTTTTGTCTGTGAAATGAAGCCCTGGGACAACGCTCTCCCCACTCATCATATAAATGGTTATATGAGAACCAACTTCCATTCATTTTCCTTTGAATTTTTCACCAATTTGCTGATCTGATTCAGTGAAGAGACACTTCTCCAGCCCATCATGTTTTCTGTTCTTATTTTCAGCTCTGTGTTAACCTGCTCCATTCATTGCTAGATATGAGGTTTGTGTTTGCTGGCATTCAGGGCATTTCCCCATGCCCTTGGTACTGAGGGCCACGGTGGCCTCAGGGGTTCCTATGGGCAATGGGCAGGGAAAACAGGCAGTGGTCAGACAGAACAGCCTGGAGGGATGTGTCAGCACCACAGCCATTGCTGGGGTGTGAGAGGAGCTGGGATGTGCTGGCCTGATGGTGGCCTGGGCCCTTTGCCAGCCTGGTAGCCACCTTGGGTCCTTGGGAAGAGGTTTCCAGGGTCTCAGTGACCAGCAGTGCTGGCTGTGAGGCCGGGCTGGGCAGTGTGCTAAGCAGCTGATTGGGGTGGTGATTGATGAGCAAGGTGTTTGGGCTCATTAATTTCCTGGCAGGGATCAGCTTGTCACATCCTGTAATGCAATCAAAGTGGGAGCACATCTCACTCAGAGAACACCAGGAGCACTCAGTCCAGAGGCACATCCCTGCCTTGCAGCCTCCTCCAGCTGATAAAAAATGCTATGAGCATTTTTAGCCCTGCTAAATGCTGGGCATGGCTCAGCCCTGGCTCGGTAACCCTCAGCAGGGGCACTGCTCCCATCTGGCAGATTTGTCCTGGCAAAGGTGGCTGTGCAGGGGATGTTAGAGCTTAGCTTAGTGCTACCTTGAGACCCCACCATCCCTGGGTTGCAGGTGTCCTGGGAAGCCTCTGCCCTCTGGAAGTCTGGACTGGCTGAAGCACAGACCACAGCGCTGGTTGTGGTCACTCTTCCTTCCCCTCCTGTCACCACATCCAGCTCTGGGGCTTGCTGGGATCCCAAGAGCAGGGTCTCAGTTGTTGTCAGGGGCAATTTCCCTGCTCCAGAGGTACTCTGTGCAGTCTGTGACAGGTTATAGCCAGCACTCCTGCAGCCAGAGGATGCTGTGGCACAGGGCTGCAGTGGGAGGTCAGGACAGATGAGTTTGTGTTCCCTCCCAGCCTGAAACTCCCCAAATCCCCAATCTGCTCTCCAAGAAGCTCCACTTCCTGTCATCCAAAGCACTGGGAGAGCACGGAAACACAAAGATTTAAAAAAAGAAAAAGGCTCCTGTGGTGACAAACATGATCAGCATGGCTGTGAGCCAAGGCAGTGCTCACCCACCCAGGGGACAAGCTCGGGGGACACACACAGCCCCTCCAGCCAGGCCTAGGGCAGGGGGCAGGTTGTTTATCCGGCTGCAGCATTGTTCTGCAGGACCTGAATAAACACCCAGCCTGGTGCACCCAGGCAAAGGGCACACTTCCCTCCCAATGCCTGGAGTCCTCAAGGAAACTCCTTTTGTCTCTGCTTTTGCTGAACCTTGGAAAACCCCTCCACTCCTTGCAGGCAGCTGTGCCTGTACCAGCACCACGGGTCCCTTGCTGCTGGAGAGGGTGGGAGCCAAGGCTGTGTTCCAGCTCCTGTGCTGACATCTGGTCTCCTCTGAGAGAGTCAAACTCTCTCATCTGCTTCCTCAGAGCCTAAACCCAGCACAAGTGTGGGTGGGCTTTAGAAATACTTTGATTTACCCTTTCAATATGACTGATGTTCAATAGTAATGATTTGATAACCATTTAGGTATTCATACAGCTTGTTTGCTACTATTGATTACTTTGGTTTGATGCTCCTCGCAGACAGCAGGGAGCTGAGGTCAGGCTCAGCTGCACCATAGTGAGCTGCAACATCCCAAACAAGGGGGGAGATGCTCAGTGGTGACTGTCCCCAGTGGGACAGGACTGGGAAAATGCCACTCTCTGGGCTCAGGCAGGCAGACAAGGTTTGAAAGCTACTGGGTTTGTGGCCAGCTGCAGCTGGCGAGCTGTAGCTGGCCTCCTGATCTGTATCTCTCTGCTTCTGGAGAATTTTCTGTCTCTGAGTCCATTAGCCACCCTGGGGGTCCAGGACATGGCTGGGATCCACCAGGCTCTCTTGTCCTGGGCCTGCTCTAACAGCAGAGAGGGTGCTGGCCCAGGGAGCTGGCTGCTTGTGCTGGGCTGGGAGCTTGGGGCTGGCACATTCCCCAGCTCAGCACGGGACCCTGGCTTTGCCTGATGAAGCTTTGGCAGGTGCAGCAGCATCTGATGGGCTCAGGACAGGACCTGAGTCTCCCCAAGAGGGCAATGACACCAGGACACTGCAGTGCCCAGGGACAGTGCTGTTCTAAGGCAGCAAAGAACAGCTCCAGAGACACCACCACGCAGGAACTGCCAGGACAGGTGTGATGCCAAGGATATAATTTTCCTGTGCCATTCATGACTTTTAGCCTAGGCATGTCAGAGCTTGGAAGTGTGTGCCCCTCATTTCATCCTGTGCTGGATCAGTTCTCACCCCTGTGTAGGAAAGAGCTGCTGCCTGCCCAGCCTGCTTTGCTGTGTGGCACTGGTATCACCCAGAGAAGGTGATACACACTTCTCCAGGGCACAGGAGCTGAGGAGTGCAGACTCAAGGCCCGGGAGTAGCTTAGCAGCCCATTTTGTGCCTATTATGCAAGGCACTGAGAGGGCTGCAGATGAACTAAGTGAGGGACTAAGTAAATAAAGGATTGACCTTCCACCCCAGGGGCCAGAGGGCAGCTACAAACTAGTGCTAATGTGAAATGGAGAGCCCAAACCTTGCAGAGTCTGGAGGAATTTACCCTGGAAGCATCAAAGAAGGCAAAGGACTCATGTGTCACCCTGTCTGCATCAACACGGGGATGATGGCCCTGCCACCCAGAGGACCAAGCTCTGGCCAGCGACTCTTGGGAGGGACTCTGTGTCAGTTCAAGGGCTGAAGCAGGGACGGTCTGCAGGGAATTCCCTGACTTGGGTGCCTGGGGCTGCCCACATTGCAGTGTGATGCCCCGAGGGCAGCTCTGCACAGGCCATGCATGTGCTGTGTGTCCCCAGTGTCCTGCAAAGGCCCCCTGGGCTGCTGGGTGGTTCTGTGTTAACCTGTGGGTGCTGGGACCAGGGACCACTGAGAGAGCTTGGGCTGTGCAGTGCAGAGGTTTCAAAGGGTTTCCTAAACAGGGGTCACAGCCCAGGGTGGGCAGCCAGCATCCCCAGTCACTTTTGGCCATATGCAAAGGGACACACAGAGAGTCATATGAGAGAGGCAGAAGACCATAAGGGATGGATGGGTCAATAGGAGCTGGCAGATGGGCATGGCCACTGGAGAAAAGGAAAAACAAGCAGATAAAGGTGAGAGCTGGAGATCACCAGAAGAGAGTTTTGACTGGGATATTTTGACTGAGTTATTCCAGTTGAACCAAGGGGTGGATTTGTTATTGCTTTTCTTGCAATTGTCTTATCTCAGGGAGAGGTGAGCTTTGTTATTAATAGTTTGAGACACATGGGCTGGCACAGAGAACTTCTGAAAAACCTACAGGGTCCCCAAATACTCCTAGTCAGGCACTAATTCATTCACAGGACCGTGGCAAAGTGAACAAACCTCTCTAGACCTGTTGTATGATGAAAGTCTGTGAGAGATTTACACCCTGTTAGCAGGACCCCTAACCAGTCCATGTGTTATTTACAGAACAACTGGGCTGCTTTCAGCTCCACTTCCTATTTTAATTGGTGTCCGGAATTGCTCTTCCTCCCACACAACTGATGCTATGGTACTGTGCTTGACTTTCCCATGGTGAAAAAAAAAAAAAAAAAAATCCCCCAAAGCACCCTGTTAAGAACTTCCACATCTCATTGAGCTGTTATTAATAGGGGGATTGTCTGGTGTCACAGAACAGGCATAAAATACATTATCACATAATCTTATTTAGCAAACACTTGTGTTGCTTCGCCCTTGGTAATTGCATTTGGGAGATGCAATATTTATGAAAGGGGAGAAGGAAATGTCTTGACTCATCTCCTATGAGCAGTAAAAATCCTGGGAAAAAGGGGAAAAAATCTGCTGGGAGGATGAAGGGGATGTCAGAGCAGCCGTTTCCTTTGCAGCAGGTTCAGTGCCCTGTCGAAACTCCAGCTTTGCCGCTGAGCTGCTCTTGGAGCTGAGCGAGGCTGGGGAATGGATGAGGCGTTTGCACCAGGCTGTGTCGGACCCCAGAGCTCCCCCAGCATCTCTGCAAACCCTGCTGCGAGCTCACTCGCTGCCTTGCCTTAGCTCTTATTTCTCGTTGGACCTGCGGGGGCTTTTCAGTGAGACTGCACTCGAGGCTCGGCTCGGGGGATGCTCCCCTCTGAACGGGAAGATGGATAAGGACTTCTCCTAGGACAGAAATCCCCAGAACCAGCCCCAAATCTCTGTGTCGGACCCCACAGTTTGAGAGCAGGATCTGAGGAGAGGAGCTTTGCCGGGGGTACAGCATCTCGACTCTGGGAGCTCAGATTTGTGTGGGCACTTTCCCGTCCATCTCTGAAGCCTCGGCTCCTGCCACTTGCAGATTTGGGGGGAAATTGCAGCAGAGGATGAGCTGCTGAAAGTTGCCCCTGTTTCCCAAGGCATGCTTTAGGGAAAGGAGAAAGCTGTCTTGGAAGATTACAGAATGCCTTGGGTAGCTCCATTCCATCGGAGCGCTGAAGTATTTGTCTCCAGAAATCACATCTCATTTCCCCACCTACAAAAACCCACCTCCCTTGGTACCCCGGTGTCCGTGGGTGACCTTGACCGGCCAGCGAGGCACGGTGGGCTCCTCTGGGGTCCCGGGAGCTCCCGCTCCGAAAGTCGTGGAGGGAGCAATGACACAGAACAGCGAGATTCTGCAAGCCCCGGTCCTGTCGGCATTGGCAATTCAAAGCCGTCGGTGATGTGCACGGAACTGGGAAACTGGTGTCACCGACTCTCCTTCCCGATTTATGTTTACACACCGTGTTTAATGTTTGTTTTCTGTCGGGCTCTCTCTAAGCCGATTTTCGGCATTCCGCTTGGGCAGTCAGAAACATCCGCAAAACCTCTGGGCTGGAGTCGGCTCTGACTTCTCCCCGTGGTCACTTGGTGAATCGAGAGGCTGTAGCACTGGCTAATACAACGAATTACAGGGGAAAAATACACTTAATACGAAAGTGAAAACTGGAAATAATTGATTAAATTCACAAGTGTGCAGATGACTCTTTGCGTCAGTGGCCAATCGTGTTTAAATAGAGATAATCCTTGGCGCTCCCCATCCCCGGGCATCGCTCTCGGGGCGGAACTTGCTCAGCGTTTTACCCGTGGGGAGCAGGCGGTGCCACGAGGGGAGACTTGGGGTTGGGAAACCCCCATGATTTCCTATTTCCAGATCACTTTCCCGATTTTGTGCCACGGCTAATACCCGTGCTGCAAATGACAAGCGCTGCGGCAAGTTTTTAAGTGCCCTGACAGAATTTGAATGTGTTCTTAAACGTCAGCAATGAATACAGGTGCAAAATTTAGTTAAATGGTGGGCAGGGTAGTCCTTTGCTAGGAGACTTTCCTCTGTCAACTGTTAATTCCAAAAATCACGTTTCAAAATGTCATAAAATAAAAGGTATAAAAACTTCACAAATGTTAACTTCGATTACATACATTATGCACATGTCAAGAAAAAAATCCTTAGGTCAAAAATTACTATAAGTCATAATCGATGGTGTTGGAGTTTGTCGGTACTTTCCTTAGGTACAAAAATATTTTCTGTTTATTTACAGACTAGATATTTCAGCCCATATACGAATCACTTGTAAAAAGACGAGTGTAAATAAGGAAAAGCGCCTGAACCCATTGCAGTCTCTTGACTTCGGGGACAGAAGGGACTCGCGGGCAGGGCAAGGACTCGTCCCCGCAGCCACCCACCTGTACTCAGCCGCCTGCGGGAACGGGACAGCCCCCCTGCCCGGCCCTCCTCTCCAAAGGCTAATGCAAACAGCAGCAAATTAGATTTAAGTTTACCCATTGGTTCTATCATAATTTGTATTTGCTTTTTGCGTACTAATTGACCTCGGGGAGGGGAAAAGAGGGAGGAAATAAACAAACAAACGCGAGGATTTACCGAGGAAGGTTTGGAGGTTTTTAGAGCTAAGCCCGTAACAATGTTTGCAATAATTAAGACCATTATTATCGGATCTTCTCATTCATTAGTGAAAGCTGCTCTGTTAGCGGAGCCGGCAGGGCGGGCCGCTTCCCGCCCGCCCGGCGTTGGGAGCTGCCTGCGCCCCTGCCCCCGCGGGCGGCTGTTAGGATGGGGGGGCCGGGGAGGGGAGAGACACAAATCTGTTGGCAAAACAGGACTTTGTCTGATGGGGAAAAGGCCTAAGGCTCGGGGCAGGGGCAGACAAAGAGGCCGCCGCTTCCCCGGCGGGCGAGCAAACAGGGCAGCTGCCGGCAGCCGGGGCCGGGGGCGATGAGCAGCCCCCGGGGGTGAGGGGCAACCGCAGGACCGGGCCGTGTCCCCATTGCCATCCTCCGTGTCGCGAAGGGCCTGGCTGTCGCCGGGTCAGAGTTCCTCGGAGTGGGGGAGACCCACGGGGAGGCGGCGGAGGGACGCGGGTGACCAGCCCGTATCTGCTCCCTTGCTGCCGCGGAGAGTGTAATTAAACTGTGAGTTAATAACGGGGCAGAGCCCCCGGTGTCCCCCACTGCCGTCGATGCCCTCGGGGGTGGCGGCCAGACGCCGTTCATTACGGAGGGGCTGGTGCGGGGCGGGTGGCCAAGGGGACGGGGCTAATGGGATTACACGCATTTCTGCACGGTGGAGAGAGGGGCTGGTGCCGCAGGACCAATAATTTATTGGCAGATGCTCCTCCGGCAACCGGCGGCACTGAATATTCATGGGGCGCCGCCGGGCACGGCGGGTCCCACCGGCCACCACCCCATTTCCATTACCCCGGTCTGGGGAGGATCCGCAAGGACGAGAGACCCCCGGCCTGTTGCGTGGGGCTGGTCGGTGCCAGGACAGCGAAAGGCGGGAGGCAGAGGGACGGTGCGGGTCCCTTCTGCTTGCACCCGCAGGCGCGATGAGTCGTGACCCTGCACATCCCCTGCTGAACCCGTTTTCTCCAAGAAGCCAGGGGCTACAGGAGGATGAAGGAGCAGTTTGCGGACTGCTCTGAATACTTATTTTTGGTAGATAACTGCTGCCCCGGGAGATGCCGTTGACTGAGCGGGGAGCTGGCCCCGCCGCTCCTTCCCCGCCGTGTTAACTCGTAGCCCCTCGGTCGTTTGTAACCATAAAGGGGAGAAATATCGTTGCGGGCGAAGTTCGTGCGATGCTGCGGCTCCCGCTGCGGCGGGCACTTTATACTCATTAAGTGCAGCGGCGCTAAGTCATTACTGTAATAAGGAGTTATGCTGAATGCACGGGACCACGTTTCCAAAGCCATAAATTACAACTGTCAGTGCGTATTCGGGGGATCAACAGAGCTGGGAGTAATTATTTACAGCGTGCTTTATAGAGCAATTAAAAATTCCCCAAATGGTGTTAATTGCTTTTAACGCTCAGGAAGCGCAGGCCGCCCTTCCTGCGGACCGTGAGCCCGGGAAAAGGCGCCGCCGTCCGTGCGGGCTCGGGCTCGGTGGGAGCTGCGGAAAACGAGATTTCCCGTTGGGAAGCCCACGGCCCCGCGGGAACCCGGCCGGTCGGTGCGGGAGCCGTCCTGCTTCGCTATCGGCGTCTGTCGCGACACCTGCGGTATAACAGTGCGGGAGCAGTGAGGAGGGACAGAGCTCGGACGGCAGCGGACACCGCGCCTCCCGCTCCAGGGAGAGGCGAGGGAACCCCGACGGTACCGTCTCGGTCCCGGAGCTCTCCCGCCAGCCCCCGTGCGCTGCCCGAGCCCGCACCGGCGCCTCCGCCGCAATGGATTTCACGGGGGCCGCGGCGGGAGAGAGAAAGGGCTGCGGGAGGTGATGGAGGTGCCGAAAACTGGATAATACCCGAGCTGGGTGCCCCGGAGCAAGAAAGCGAGGCAGGGATGGAGTCGGGGTGCACCCTTCTGCTGAGGGGTGTCTCTCGCCACACACCTGCCCGCGGCCGGGCTGCTCACTCTCCTTTCAGCAATATAGAGGGTATTACAGGTTCTGGAAAGCACTGCTCGAAATGCAGTTTTCGGACCGAGCCCGATGGGCTTTGCTGGGATCTTGCCAAGGTCCCAGACACGCCACTTTTGTCCCCGGTCCCCTCAGGAGGGCTTGTATTTCGCAGCGGTGTCCCGGCCAGCAGCTGCGAGGCAGAGAGGCAGCTTGCGATGCCAAATCCCCGGGAGCCCCGAGCTGCAAAGGAGCTCAGGGGCCAAGAGGAGCCCCGGCAAGCCAGCAAAGCCGGAGAAAAGGGGAGTGGAGGGTGGAGGTCAGGCCCTGGCAGGGCTGCTCCTCTCTGCTAGCAGGAGGCAGATGCACACGATCAATGAGAGAACCTGAGAAAGGACCCCTGGGCACTTCGTGGGGAGAGAGAGCCTTATGCATTAGGAAAAACCCTCATCTTCATTGTTATTTCCTAGCATGGATAAACTGGGCCCTCAACCCTCATCTGGGGCAGGATTAAACCACCATTTTAGAAATGAAATTGTCCCTGCAGCTGTTTGGGGTAGGTGAAGGGAGCCAAAAGTTTCAAGGCTTGCAGGAATATGGATAGTGGCTGTGGATACCTGAAGGAGGTGAGATGCTCTGGAGAAGTGGAGGCCAAGGACACTGGGCTTCCTTAATGTATGAATTTTGCAGCAACTTAGTGCACGTGTCAGCTCCTGCATTGGAGGCTTTTGTCTGCCTCCAAGGAGGTCTGACCCACCTTGTTGGTGTTTCCCACAAAACAGGATTTCTCTGTGCAGGGGAACTAAGAACTAAAGCAGGACTTTGGGGAATCATCTGGGAATGTCTGTCTCCCTGGGCTCTGCCTAGAGTGTGATATCTGAATTATTTTTTGCAGGGCCTGGCATTTAGAGTCCTAGCAAAGTGTGACAAATCCAGCCGTCAGCAAATGGAAGCATGCTGAATGCAGATCCAGGCAGAGGCAGCTGGGCTGGGGTGCCTCTGGCTCCCACCCCAGGGATCCATTTGTAGGCTCACTGGATTCATCTCCAAGTGGGTGCTGGTCCTTGTAGACTCTCCCGTTGGGATGGGAACCTGAAAGCACCAAAACTGACCCTGACATATCTCAGTGTGTGAGCTTGCAGCACGGCCTCTTTAGCCTCAGAATTAGGGAGGTAAAACCCGTATATTAATTGACAGGACATTTCCAGAGCCTTGTTCTCTATAGTACTGCTCAAGCCACAGCCCTGGAGAGCCTAAGGGGAAACTGGGACCAGGAGCAATTTGAACCGGAACATCTCAACTGGGTGTTGTCTTGGAGCTTAGATGTGCAGTGTCCAAACTTCCAGTGCCAGGAGCTGTGTGGCTTTCTCAAGGATGTAAGTGAAGTCTGGCTTGTGCAGGGAATAAATCCTAGGGCTCTGCATCATCCCCAAACTCGTCAATAATTCCCATTGATTTCCAGAAATTTTGAATCCCTGTCAGGACCTAGTCCTGCCTGCTCTTCTCCTTTGTCCTCCCTGGGTGCTGGCCAGAAGGAATTCTGACTTACCTGTAATCTGTCTCCTGACAAGTTTTACTGCCCCAAAGCCTCTACCTTGGGCTCAGCAGCTGGGGGCTGTGACCCTCACCAACAAGACTGGATCACTGGTGGTGACCTTCTGATTTCTGGAGGCCAGTCCCTCTGGGCCTTCAGCATCTGCTCAGCCTGGAGGATCCCTGGCACAGGGGAGGCCAAGGCTCTTCCTGGCATCAGCTGGAGCCTTTGGGATGTGCAAGTGGCACCAGGCAGCTGTGTTATTTACTGGAGAGACGCATCTCCTGGGTCCCAGGACTTGGCAGCAATCTGCTTCCCTCAGGGTGTCAGAGCTCACTGGCAGGGGACTTTGTGGCACTGCGCAGGACTGGCATGGCATTTTATTGCTTCCCTGTGGAGACAACCTGACATGCTCAGGGCAGGTGAGCAGACTCTGCCCCACATCTCCTGTGTGACAAGGGGCAGGAGAAGAAGCTCAGGCATATCCTGAGGAAGGGGAAAGGCAGCTGCAGTCCTGTGGGACAAGAAGGGCCCCTGCCCGAGGGCAGCCTCCCGGCCCCGGCTGGCCCCAGCCCTCGCTCCCTCCCTCCTCTCCCAGCTCCTCCTAACCACAAGGACTTTGGTTGATGGAGCTGGCGCCAGCGAGTTCCCTGAAGAGTTCAGAAGTCAAGAACTGAGGCAGGTACTGGGAGGGGGGAAATCCGACCCCAGCGGGCGGGCAGGGCTGGGTGGTGGCGGGGGCAGGCTGGCTGGGCACGGGCCGGGCACGGGGCCGAGGGCGCCCGTGGTTGCTGCTGCCGCCCACTGTCTCCACAGCCTTCCCGTGAGGGGCTGTGCTGACAGCGACGGGTCTGGGATATCACAGCGGGGCTGTGGCTTGGGTGAGGGTGGCAGGAACCCACAAGCACCGGTGTGTCAGTGTGTGAGAGTCTGGGGGTGTCCGAATGCACGGGAACTGGGGTGTGTTACTGCCTGTTGTGGGAGTGACTGTGGGTGTGAATACAAGCAGCTGTGAAGGCGTGAATGAGAACGTGTGTCAGAACTCGTGTGTACAGGGGGTTGTAACTGTCTGTGAGTGTGTAGGGTGTTTGAGTAACTGCACAAATGTAGGTGTGTGTGCAAGAAAATGTGTGGGACTGTGAGCATGGGTGTTTGTGAGCTCATGAGTGTTCAACGCTGGGAGTGTGAGGATGAGGATGGGATGATGTAGCTGGTGATGAGTGTTGAGGTGTACCTGAGTGCACAGGCACGACTTTCCATGCCAGTGGCGTTTGTTTTGTCTGGGGGATACCACAGAGCAGGCTGTCCTGTGGGGTCCCCACGGTCCTTTGTGGGCACTAAACCACGGGCACGCTGGAGACGTGAAGGGCAGCCTTGGCCCCAGACAGGGAGCAGCGGGCCTGGAGGGCCGGTCCCAGCCCATAGCGGGGAGGATGAGGCAGGCAGAGCACAAACTCCCGGGCAGATCCCTGCTGCCTCGGCCGGGAGCGCTGGGTCACATTGGGCAGCGCCGTCGGCAGCAGCGGGAGGCCGGATACAAGGCAACGGCAGTGCTCGGTCCCATCGGCGGCCCTGCCCCCGGCCGGGCTGTGCAGAGCAGCCACCCACGGGCCAGGGCCGCAGCAAGTTTTACAGAAATTGCAATAGCGGCTTTCATTTTCACGTTGTTTTAAACTTTAAAAATAATTTTGTGTGTGTGTTTTTTTTTTTTGTTGTTTTGTTTTTTTTTTTTGTTTTGTTTTTAAAGGGAACACTCATCTCCCCGCGGGCAGGCGAGGGAGGGGACGGCGGCAGCAGGCCGTGGGTGCCCTGTCAGAGGGGTCCGCTGCCCCGCGGGGCGCAGCTGGGGCCTGCCATCGTCCTCATCGGGGAAAGGAGCCCCGCCCCGGTTCTCCGGGGAAAGTGCGCTCCAGAAGCCCCTCGTCTCCTCCCATCCCACCCCTTCCATGGGTCCGGGCACTTGTGGGTGCCCTTCTCAACGTCCCCGTGTCCCTGCTCTGGGGTCTGGTGGTGGGAGAGCCGTCTCCTCCGCAGCTTTTTGGAAGGCGCTGACTTTTGAAATTCAGAGCACCCTTCCGGAACAAAGGGGCACGGCCGGTCTGGGACCCCACCAGAAGGGGATCCTCCGGCTTCAGCCCTCGCTCGGGATCAGCGGCAGCCCTTGGGGATCCCAGCCTGGACTTGATTCTCCTGCTGGGCCTGGCAGCCAAGATCCCCCTTCCCAGCAGTCCGCAGCCACAAACTCCGGGACCAAACGACCCCTCTCTGCCGCCCGGTCTCAGCCACTATTTCACCCCCCAGTGCCTTGCACTCACCCAGCGCTCACTTTATAAGGCCGAGAAGGGCGGTGATTTTTTTTTCCTTTTTTTTTTTTTTTTTTTTTTGAGGGGGGGTGTGCAAGAGGGGGCTGGGGAAGAAGAAACTCCTCTTGTGTGCTCTTCTCTGCTGTCATTCACTGGGCTGCTCTCAGCATCCAACCAATGGAGAGTGAGGGCCTGCAGCAGTAGGCCCTGGGTAGGGTGATTGATGGGCAAGCGGGGCGGCGGGCGATCGCGCTCACAATCCGCCGCGCTCCGCTCCGCGGGGCTCCCGGCTCCCCACCTCCCGCCGCGGCAAGGGGTCCCCGGGGCACCCCTGTGTGTGTGTGTGTCCGTGCGTACGTCTGTCTGTCCTGGGTGAGAGGCTCCTGGCGTGTCTTGGTACCTGGGGGTGCTGGGTCTTTTCGGAGCGGGGCCGGTGTGCGTGGCTGGGGTGTCAGTCTCCGCTCCTGGAAGCTGTCGGGTGTGCGTGGGGCGGTTGTGTCTCCAGTGTCTGTGTCCTGAGCCGCGCTGGGCACGGCTGTGGCGTCCCGTGCTGCGGGGCTATTTCACTCTTGTACCTGGGCTGTGCATGGCTGTGCTGCTGTGTCTTCGTGCTGAGCGTGTGGCTGCCGAGTCCCGGTCTTGCGTGGCTCTGCTGGGGTTTCTTGGGGTGTTCTGCCGTCGTGCTATGGGAGTGAGCGCGTAGCCGGCGTTCCTGGGCTCTGCGCGGCCCCGTTGCCGGTTTCGGGGCGGTGCGGGGCTGCGCTGCCCTGCCCGGGGCGGAGGTCCGGCCCCGGTGCCCGAACGGCGGCATGGAGCACCTCGGGGCTCACCACCTGCACCAAGGGCAAGCCGAGCCCATCAGCTTCGGCATCGACCAGATCCTCAACACGTCGGAGCCGGGCAGCTGCATGGTGTCGCACCCGCGGCTGCAGGACTCGACGGACTACGGGCTGGGCTGCATCGTGGGCAGCGCCTATAACACGGTCACGGGTGGCTACGGGACGAGCGGCGGCGCGGCCGGCGCCTACACCGGCACCTCCTGCAGCATGGGCGGCCTGCCCGGCTCCTACAACGTGAACATGGCGGTGAGCATGAACGGCAACACCTTGAGCTCGGCCGGCGGCGTGATCCGCGTCCCGGCCCATCGCCCCGTGGCCGGCGGAGTCCACCAGCCCCTCTCCGCCGCCGTGCCGGCGGTGAACGGCATGAACAGCCTCACGGGGCTCACCTTCCCCTGGATGGAGAGCAACAGGCGGTACACAAAAGACAGGTTCACAGGTGAGTTGCGCCCCCGGGACCCCCTTTCTCTCTCTGCTCCCGCCGCCCCGCTTCATTCCCCGCCGCCTGGCCTCGGCGCGACAACCGGTGCCCACACGGGCACGCAGGATCCAGCCGGGGATCTCTCCGGCCGGGTGGAGAAAGCAGCCGGGATGGTCCTGGGAAGCTGGTCCCGAAGGAGGCCAAAAGCAAGACGGGGTGGGAAATGAGGCTTATCCAGTCCCCCCTAAATGAGTTGTGTTTCCTTTTGTTTGTTTGTTTGGATATTTTGGTTGGTCTGATTGTTTGTATATGTGGGGTTTTATGTTGTTGTTGTTTTAGTTCCTTTTAATTTATTTATTTATTAGTTTGGTGTAGGATTTTACATTTTTTTCCCCGCGATACGGGTCGGCAAAGGCGGGCAAGGAGGAAAAGGGATGGTAAACTCCGTACACGACCTCCAGCGAGCCCCGGGCACCGCTGCCCAATCCCTGCCGCCCGAGCCAGACCCGGGGAAACTTTCCTTCAAAACCGAGAGTTGTTTGGAAGGCAGACCCGCGGCCCCGGCCCTGGCCTGCCAGGGAAGGCCGTCCCGTTGCTTCCTTAACCGGGCTGGCGTTCCCCGGTTGCGAGTTTCGGCTCAGCCTTTTTCCCCACCAAAAGGGACGTTTTGCAGGCCCGAGCAGAAAGGGGCTCGGGCTAGAGCCTCTTCTCGGCCTCGCCACGATTTCCAGGTGTAGCTGGGCTCGTCTTTCGGCACTAACAAAGCAAAAACTCGAATGGAAAGAAATAAATAAGACGCAAACAAACGAACAAAAGGAACGAAATTACAACGGGGAAAAATCAGCGCCGCTTCCCGAGGGCGGAAACCGAGGCCCGATTTTTGAAAGTTCCCGTTTAATTTCGACCCTATGGGGCTGGGCTCGGGCACGGCCGCGGGTGGACGAACGCGCTGTTGCCTTGGCAAGCACCTGACTGAATTTCATGCAATTTGTTCCTAGCTTAGACACAATGCTACTTTTCAATAATTTCTTTTTTTTTTGTTTGTTTTGGTGGGGTTGGGAAAAAAAATCAAATCAACAAATCCAAACAAAACCATATATATTTAAAACAAAACAAAAAAAAAGGAACAAACAAACAGAACAACAAATTTCAACTCCAGTTTCCAGTCCAGGACTGTACTTCTCTGTTAGAGGCACTGGGGCCGGGGACGATGGGGTTACCGCCGAGCCTAAACCAAATTATCCCGAACCCGCTTGGCACAGGGCGCGGAGCCCGGCCCGGCGCCAGGACCGACTGCCGCTGCTGAGCCCCCGTTCTCCGGCGGGCGCTTGGCCGGGCAGGCGGCCACATTCACCTCCGCCGGAGCCGAGCGGTGCCCGGCGGGTGCCCGCAGCGCCCAGGAAAGGCGGCCGGGCCTTCCCGGTCCGCGGGGCCGCCGCCGCCGAGCTTCTGCACCTCGTGCGCGGGTACAGGCGGGGAAGCCGCGGCTTCGGAGCGGTGGGGGGAGGTCCCCAGCCCAGCGGCCGGGAGCCGGAGCCCCTCTGCTGATGTGTCGCTGCTTGCTTCTTTGCCTCTCATCCCCCCTCCTCCCGTGTCCCCCCCAGTGGCCCTCTCACCCTTCACTGTAACACGCCGTATAGGTCACCCCTACCAGAACCGCACGCCCCCCAAGAAGAAGAAGCCGCGCACCTCCTTCACCCGGCTGCAGATTTGCGAGCTGGAGAAGCGCTTCCACCGGCAGAAATACCTGGCCTCGGCAGAGCGCGCTGCCCTGGCCAAGGCCCTCAAGATGACGGACGCCCAGGTGAAGACCTGGTTCCAGAACCGGCGCACCAAGTGGAGGTGAGGGACCGGGGTCTCGATGGACCGAGGTGGGGCAGTCCGGGGGCACAGACCTTGCTGCCAGCAGCTCAGCCGGGAGCCCTGATGGCAGCGCAGAGGCGTGCAAGCCCCGTGTGTGCGTGTGAATGTGACTGTGTGTGTACACGTGCGTGTGCATGCACAGCGGTTTGTGTGTGCATGTGGTGTGTGCACACCTGCGGGCCTGTGTGCAAGCGAGTGTAACTGCACGGTCAGTGCGAAGTGCGTGTGTGTTCATGTGTGTGTGTGTGTGAGTGTGCACAGCACAGCCCGGCGAGTGCGGGGTGGTGCGGGCCGTGTGAGCACACCGGCCCTGCGTGCAAAAATGCGTGCTGGTATGCCACAGGGATGAGCGTGTGTGAGCACACACGTGTGCAGTGGGTGCAGTCAGTGGCACCAGAGGGTGGAGGGGCTCCCCCGCCTCTGTCCGCGGCAGCGGCGAGTGGCAGCCCGCGGCCAGGGGCTGTCGGAGTACCGCGCTTTGCACAGCGCGGAGGTTTTCGTCCCCGCGGGGTTCGCGGCGCCTCCTTGCCCAAACGCTTTCTTTTTGTTCTGCTGCCGGGCGTGCCGGTAAAGCCGGAGAGGAAGAGAAGGCTGGGCTCACACGGAGCCTCCAGGGCTCCGTCGCAGTGACCCTGCCCCTCCCAAGCTGCACGTTCCGGGGATGTTCCCGAGGGAGACACCCCAGCCCTGAGAACATCTCCTGCCCTGGGCTGGCTGCTGAGCTGCTGGGTGCTGGAGGGCAGGCAGGCAGCTTCTTCAAAATGGGGGGAAAGGACTTCCCCAGATTCTTCCCGAGGGTTAACAGGACGGTGATTGCCTGAGTATGCTGAGGTTGGGTAAGAAATGGGGGTCAAGGAATTTGAAACCAAGAGGGGGTGTGAATCCTCAACCCCAGTGTTCTTCTAGTTCTTCCCTAGAGAACCTATGGTAGTGCAATTCCCCAACTGTTAGGAAGTCTCTAGCTGGAGTGATCTCTGTTGGCCAGAAAAAGAATCCTGGAGGAGGAACAGTCTTGCTGTGGCCTGCAAAATGGGGTCAGCTGTGTCTTCTAACCAGGTTTCCTAAGGAAGTGAGGCAAATCCATCTGTCAATACTCTTTGCGTCTGTTGGCTAAATTCAGCCTCTTTTGGCAGAGGTGCAGAGGATACAAACCTATTCACGTGTTTTACAAAAAATAGCTGGGTAAAGAGAAACAAAATCCTGCTTCTGCCTAAGGGAGAGGCTGCAGCCAGAGCTCAGTTGTAATATTAGACATGGGAGAATCTCTGGCCTGAGCCAGAGGGACGCAGGCACGTAAGTTCTGCTTGTATGCATCTGCGCCTGCTGAGACGGAGATGTGGGTGCCCCTGGCTGATATCACACCCAGCTTCATGCCTCAGGGCCCTGCACTGGGCAGTGGGCTCTGAGTGGTTCCTGGGGCACTGGGAGCTGGAAAGAGCTGCTGCAGGCTCAGCCTGAATGAGGCAGTTCAAGTATCCAAGAAAATAGAGTTGCCATAAGCTCTCTGAGCAGTTAAATTGCTTGAATGCAAATTGGGGGGAAGAGCCTTGTCCCTGCCCCTTGCCTGGTTGTCTCCATTGCAGGGAGGTGGCTGTGTGATCCCCTCCTCAGATTTGGGTTCTTGCTTTAGACACAGCTCTTTCCAGGCAGGTATGAACCTGGAAATCCCATTCTGATGTGAATCCATGACTAGAGCAGCTGCTCGCAACAGGGAAACCCTTGGGAGCAAGGTGCTCACAGCCATGGTACTCCTGATCACCCTGGACTTGGGGCTCCCTCCCTCCTCCTGGAGCATCTCCTCGTTGTTCAGGGAGTCATTAAATATTCATTGAGGCAGAGGCTGAGCTGCTCCCCAGGCAGGTGCAGCTCTGAGCCCGCTCTTCCCGGGATGTCTGATGTGAGATGTTGACACAGTGATTAGAACAGGGACTGAGCCCTGAACTACCTGCTCCCAGGAGGGAACCCTGGCCATGTGTCTGGAGGTTTGGGTGCCCAGAGGCCCATTGCTGGCATCCAGGTGCCAGCCTGCTTCCCCAGTGGGAGCCAGGGACCCCTGCCCTGTGCTCTGAGATACCACTGTGGAGATCAGAGCTGCCACTCCCAATTCCCATGGCCAAAGGGGATGAGACATCTCACATCCCCCCCGAGCTGCTAAATTAAAAAGCTGCCATTTCCTGTGTCACTGGTCCACTGAAGCTGCTGAGAGGATGTCAGCTGTAACTGGGGGTGTGAGGGAGGGAGGAGATGCTTTGGAAGTCATCCTAGGACCAGCACTGTGAGTTCCCAGCTCCCAGGTTTTCCCAGCAGCATCAATAGAGGTTCCAGCTGAAGTAGGGGTGAGTGCAAGCATCTGTTTGCACTTTAGACTGACCTGCCATCCAAGCAAGCAGGACTGGCATTTCCATTGTGGATATAAGAGGATTCAGGCTATTTCTACCTATCCCATTCTCTGCTCCTGGGCAGCCCAGGGCCAGGGCCCAACTAACACTGGAAAGAGCCCCCTCTGACCCCCTACACCCACTCCTTGGGGATCACTTCTGCTGGTGATACCAGGCAGACACATGCCTGAAGTGTTCTGAAAAGCACTGTCATTCACCCTTTCCAGATAGTATATTCTGTGCTTTGATTTTTGTTACTGCTAAAAAATGTGTTTCTAGTGTTTAGCTGAAATTTTGCTGCCTGCTATGGAAATGTTTTTGCCTTTATCCAAGCTCTCAACAGCTAGTCACCACAGCATGGCAGACAAGGCGGCAAACCTGGATGCTGAAATGGGACGTCCAGAGTGACATTGCCCATCTCCCAGCTGTGTGGCGCTGCCAGTCACTGCCTCACCCCACCCTGCTCCATGCTTCTTCCTGGGGCTTTGCATGCTTGGCTCTTGCTGTTAGACCAGAACATGGTTTCAGGGGATCACAACTTTTGCAATGCTGTTCTGTGATACTTTGGGTGTTTTGTCCCCACTTGTTTTTTTTTTCCTGTGGGCAGAAAGTAATCCAGAGCTGTGGGCTGTTCCCAACTCTCTTTGATCAGAGCAGTGTTTTTGAGACCAGTAAAACAGACCGACCCAGTCTATGGGATTTACTGGGATTTAAATCCCAGTTTATGGGATTTACTGGCCATTTGTGTAGGGGATGTGGGACCATGCCATGGCAAGGCACCGTCTTTTCCTACCCCTGCCCTCCCACATCATGAGCACCCAGCACAAGTTGATCTCTCTGGGGACACCCTTCCCTTGCTTCCCCAGGCCCCCCTAATGGCTCCCTCTCTCCTAGGAGGCAGACAGCGGAGGAGCGGGAGGCTGAGCGGCAGCAAGCAAACCGCATCCTCATGCAGCTGCAGCAGGAAGCCTTCCAAAAAACCATCAACCAGCCCATCCAAGCCGACCCCATCTGTGTCCACAACTCCTCTCTCTTCGCTCTTCAGAATCTCCAGCCTTGGTCTGATGACTCCACCAAGATCACCAGTGTCACCACTGTCGCCTCTGCTTGTGAATAAGTCTGGCACCCACTGGTGGCACCTCCACCTTCGACTGGCGGGGCTGTCCCCAGGGAGACACAAGGCATCCTTGGTGGGACATGTAGCAACTCTGTTTCTCCCCAAGCAGGGCTGGAACCCCCTAATCCTCTGGCCACAAGCATCCTATTTATCCAGCTGGGGAAGCCCTCCACAAGGAACAAAAAGAAGGAAAGTCACCCCAAAAACTCTCCCTAGCCATGGAGTTGCTGGAGCAGCAATGCTGTCTCACCTCCCCCCAATCCTTTTGTTCTCCTGAAAGTCTCCAGTGTCGACCCTGAACTTGCTGACGTGCTGCCAGACAAAAGCCCAGCCCTGACAGACACAGCCGCTGGTGATCATCCAGCTGGGGGAGAGGAAAACTTCCTTAGGATTCTACTGGCAGCAGTGCAGAGTCTATGTATAACCATATATATATGTATATCTATATATAGATATATATAGATATATGCTTTGAACTGTTGGCTTGAAAGAAAAGGAGAAGGCTCCCTGAGAAACACTGTCTCTGCTGTCAGCATTCTTGGGTTGTCCGCACCAGAGACATTCGGGGGTGCAACAAATGGAGGAAACAGCAGCAATTTCTGCTTGTGCCAGATGGGAACCCTTCAGATCTCACCTCGCTGTCTCTCCTCCCCTTTTTCATTAATTTTTTCTTGCGAGAGGGGAACAAGAGAAGGATCTGACAGACTCCTGAGGACGGTAAATATGATATCTCAATTGTATGAAGAGCCCAAACAGTCCCTGGCTGCCACGGACTCTGTGCCCATCAGCGAGTATTTTAATAACGAGAAGACCTGGGTGGCAGTTTGTGGGGGTAATGCAGTTTCTTTCCATGGAATATTTCCATACAATTTGCAAAATGTTGTCCAATGTTTTATTTTATCATTTTCCAGTTAGAAGGCAGTTCCTGACAACAAAAAATTGATTTCACTCTCAGCTGTTTAACTTAGTTATTCTTTTAATTGTACCAAGAGAATGAGACAAAATTAAACAAAGCACTTCTAGCAAACACCAGGAATATATAGCTATATATATATATAAAAACAATATATATTTTTCAGTTACTTATAATCTAAAACAGCACTGCCAATTTAAGCAGTTAGTACAAACAAGCAACCAGAAAACCTATTTTCAGTGAGATTTTTAAAGGCATTCGTTTGTTTGCTTTTTTTTGTTGTTTTGTTTTTTTTAAGTTATGCACTTACAAGGTGTTTTATGTGTATTCATTTTATAAAGTGCTTGTGTAATTTATGTGGAAATGAAAAAGAAAATAAAAAATCTCCAGGGTACTGAATAAATCATTTAAAGCCTTGCTGTTCCCTGTCTATTAGTTCCCCAAGAGGAGACAGCATAACACAACTACTGCTGAAGCCTGTGCTATTTTTTTTTTTTTTAATAAGAATAGAGTTAGCATTTCCATTTGACTTTGCTCAGGTCCACTTGGCTTTAGAAGCTCCAGATGTAATATGCTGTGTTTTAATCCCTGGTCCTATAAACATTTTCAGGCTTCAACCCAGCAGTGCATTTAGCACTTGCTTTAATCGAAGCCTTTCTGGGGGCTTGCTGGGGGTGGCCGGGACTGTGCAGGGGCTTAGCCTTAAACTCATGTAGAATAATTTATAGAATAAGACCTTGGAATGAGGTCTCACCTGGGCTGAGGCAGATCTACAGATATCTGTGTCTGAAACTGAATACAAAAAGGGGAATTTGAATCTAAAGAAATGTGCAAGAGTACATTTTAGAGACAATCATAGGGGGGATTATTGTGGGGACACTGTTTTCCATTTGTGCTCAGCCTTGCTGCAGGACATCGTCCCCAGCCTGGCAAGCCCTTCTCAGAGGAAAATCAGACGGGTGGGAAAACTCTCATCAGCTTCCTTGGGGGAGACTCCCAGCCCCGTGGCTGGCTTCAGCCTGCTCTGCTGCTTCCTTCCAGCACTGGGAGTTACTGAGCAAAGGATGTTGGAGGATACGGCTGAAAAGGGCAGGCAGCCACGAGCAGCGGCAGGGACCCCCTGACGTGGCCCTGGGGTCCGGGCTGCCTGTGGGACATCTGCAACAACACACCCCAAGCTCTGGTACCTGATGGGGCACAGTGCTCCTCGAGGCTGGCTCCTCTGGGTGCAGCGTTGCTGGGGAGTTTGTTAAGGGAGAGTATGAGTAGCCTGCTGCATCCAAAATCTGCTGCTCTAGGACTGGGCTGAGAATTTGTGGTGCTGCAGGATTTTCCCATTCTGCAGTCCAATGTGTATGAGAACACAGAGAAACATCTGCAGCAATGGAGAGAAAAGAAGCCAGAAAAAGGAAAGAAGGAAAAAAACCATGGGAAAATATGGAACTTGGAGAACATGCATTTTTGGAAATATCTTTAAAAGATTATCACTGCCAGAAGAATGCTAAAATAAAATAATACATATTTTTCTAATGTAAATTTCAGGCAAGTCTTTTGTTTCAATTCTGTTTCATACTACAGTCAGATTTTTTTTATTCTGAATGAGCTTATTATTTAATATTCACACAACTTTGTCTACAAAGTTAAACTCCTTCAGAAGGCATTGCTGTGTACAAACCTTTAATGGTTCACAGTTAGTTGCAGTGTGTATTTTTCTTTTCAGGCTTTCTGCATAGGAAAAATCAACCACAAAATAATAATAATAATAATAATAATAATAATAGTCATCACTGTTGATATTTAAACTGTTTTCTATTTTCTTATGACACATCACTATTATGAACTTTAATTCTAAGACAACCATTTTATAATATTCACTTTATTCAGTTAATAATCTAAAATATTCCCCGGTGAAGTTGAAGAGATGATAATGCACATTTGAGGGAATATGTTTAGATAGAATATTTAGCTATACCTTGTTTTCAAAACTGGCAACTTCCCCCTTTTCTGAACAATCTTTCCTGTAAAAAAAAACCCAACAAACCAAAAGTAAAAAAGGAATCTCAATATGAAATGAGAATATATGTTACATTGGAATGAGAAAAACCATTGCCTGGCCTTTCTTTTCCCTGGAAAATTGATTCTGGAGGAGTTTTCTCTTAAAATATTTCTTTTGGATTCATTTTAAAAATTGGTTTAGTGGCAGAAGGTGTTTTTGATATCTGCATATGTGCTTCCAGTTATTAATATGATGATTTGTACCTAGACAATAAAAGTTGTCTGAAATATGACGGAATTAAATCAATAAGTAATGACATGAAGTAATGACACGTAATGTTATGTTTTGTAGACTGACATCACCTCAGCTTTATCCTGGGGCCATCCATATCACATTGAAGGCTGATTTAATTTTTTGTATTATACTTATTTGGGAGCAGGGATGAAATTGCATTAAGATGCCTTGAAAGTCATTTCCCCCTTCCTTCGCTCTCAAAATAAAGCAAGTCCCAAACATGAAATGGGAGTCAGGGAGAAATGTTTTTCTATGTTTGCCTGTATCTAGGAAATGCAGACAAGGCAGAGTGACTTTGGTCTGTGTCCTGCCTGGAGCTGAAGGCACAGGGAGTCACAGGGGACGGTGCTGTGGTTGTTCTCACCTCTCTCACCCACAATGCTGCCAGGGATCCACAGCTATCATTCATTTGGGTTGGATGTGCTGAGCTTTTGAAGGTGAAATCTGGAGGGGGGGAAACACCATCTTTGCATGAGCAACTGGAGTATTAAACATCTGTGTGGAGCTGGAGGAGACGAAGCCCTGTGGGATCAGTTGTGGTTGTCTGCATTTGGTCCCAGCTCATCAAACTATGAAGGCAAGAGGGAACCAGAGGTCTGGCCCCCATTTAGCCAATTAGCTGAGCACATGAGTCATCCAAACAAGGATCAGTTGGCTTATCTCTGCTGGGGGATGGCCCAGAAAAAGGCTGAAGGGTCTTTGCTGGAGCCTTCCACCCTGGGCAGAGCCTGCAGTTGTGCTCAGCACAGGCCAGACCATTTGATCCCTGCAGTACATGCCCACCCCAGCTCCAACCTGAGTACCACATGCAGCATTTCTTGGGCTGCATTACCCCATCTACGGGGCAATTGTTATATCTTTTAAGTTATTTCTGCTGCAGCAGCAGCATCAGTGGGAGCCACATGTATTTGCTGGAGAAAGACTGAGGAGAGTGTACTTGTCCTCTAATATAGTTTGTATAACTGATAATGAAAGGAGGCACTGACCCCACAAACACCCACATGCAGGATCATTTTCATTATCTCACTGAGACTGTTGATTGGTGTTTTTGAGTGTGCTCCTGATTAACCAACACACCAAAAAGAAGCTTAAACCCGGGGCTGCTGCCTCGGCACGGCGGCAGCAGGAGCCCATCCCCAGGAGGCAGCCCCTCCTCGCCGGCTCACAGCACTCGGGGCTACATGGGGTAAAAAACCCCAACCAATTCACTAACAAAACTCAAAATGGCTTTGCTGAAAACTGTTTGGGTTACAGTAAAAAGACATTCCTCTCTGGGGTTCTGGGACAGCTGGAACTTTTTGAATTAACCTTGTTTTTCCCTTGCCAGAAGCAGGCTGGCTGAGTGACACTTATTTCTTTGTGCAGTGGTCAGCTTTGATGGCCACTTGTTTAAAAACTGTTTGTGAAATAACATTTGGAATTATCAACTTATCCTGGTTGAAAATTTTCTAAATGAGAAGGTCTAAAATTTGGGGGAAAAAGGTAGGTTTTTAAAAAAAATATTAAGTGAAAAAACCCACACACAAAGCTATAGATTATCAGAAAAAGCTTTTATTGGAGTCACACCAGATTGTTGGATTTTTTTTCAGATCTTTTGTTTGTGTAGCTAATTGTGATTTTGATATTCCTTAAATTATTGTTATTGTCTCTGTTACAGTAGGAAATTTGTTTGATGGGTTAGCACTTATCCAAGATTAGGACAGAGGCCTTTCCCCTTATTCCTTTCCATTAATCAGACACTCCTTGTTACTGGTAGTTTTAAATTAATTTTATACATTTATTCAAGTCATGCGTAAAACTATATTCAAAGAATTATGTTAGGGTTTTTTTCTGGCAGCACCAGAATAATCTTGATTTTTCCAAGAGTAGAAAATATTTTTTGCCTTCCTTCTGTTTTTGTTTGGGTTTGCTTTTTTTAAAAAAAATTAAATTTTATTTTATTTTGGATGCAGCTAGCTGTGGTAAGCATGGGGCTGGCCTGAGCAGCTTTCAACTCTGTAAGTCCAGGTCACACACCAAACCTCTCGGTGCTGGAGATGTGCAATCCCCTGTTGCAGAGAGCTGGAATTCCCTGCCCTCTCCTTCCCTGGGGCTGGAAGTTCAGTACTTACCCTCAGCTGAGCTGTTCTTTGCTTTTCTGCTTTCGAGACCAAAATAAAACGAGCAGAATTGAAGAGCCCATGCTCTGGTTTTCGAGCAGGAGGGAGCAAAGCTTGAGAAAACTCGCTCTCTCTCTGCCTGTAAAGAATGTGAACCCGCTGGTCTGACGCTGCGGTTAACTGTCTGTCTTTCCTAGACTGCAACTGTCTCAAAATAACAAAGCAGCAATTAAAATGTATCAATCAATATGTACTTTTTAAAACTACAGTTAGGAAGTGGTACTAAGACGGGCATGGATGAAAACATGGAGAAAAGCATTGTTTCCCAGGGTCTTCCCTGCCTCATCCAGAGGAAATTTTTGGAAAGTCATTATGTTTAGCAATTTAGAAACTTTTTAGAAAGTCATTTAGTTTAGCAAACCTCGCAACCTGCTGTTGTGAGGTTTTAGGCACATGTCAGGGCCCACCAGACTCTTCCTCTCTAGGCATCCATGTAGAATGTGTCTAGTTTATGATTCCAGTGCTCAGTGGAGGTTAGACTGAGCCTGGGCTATCAGGTGTGTTGGACACAAATATGCTGAAAGGCAGGGCTTGACCCCAGATCTCCCCATGTAAGGCGGCAAAGGGGAAGGAAGAGGTACAGGTGGGGATGGGGCTTGCTCAGGCTCATGGTGAGGAGGTGATCAAGTGCAGTGAGTTGTGGCCAGGCCTCTGTGTGTTCTCCCTCTCCCAGCTGATCTGGCTGTTTCCACAGGAGAGCCTGGGGAAGATGTGGGGGTGTCCTCTGAGGTCAGGTGGGGGAGGAGAGGATAAAGGCCAGCAGGTCCTGGGGAGCCATGGTGAATCACAAGGGTGCTCTTTTGAGAACTGCAGAGAAAAGGCACCAAGTCTGCAGGGCAGGGGTTTTGACATTTGACAGTGGGCAGTGAGGGGCACCTTGGGGTCCTGGTCCAGCAGGACCCTGGCTTGGGCAGAGGAGGGCATTTCTCCCATACGGGGTACACCCTGCTTGCCTGGCTCTGCACCAGTGGCATGCACTGGAGGGTCTTGCAGGGCCTGGAGATGTCACAGCATGGAGCTGCTGCTGAAATGGCAGTCCTCTGGCATCCCACAGTGACACAGTTGAGGAGCATGAATGGTAGCTGCTGGGCTGTATCCAGAGGATTTCCTTCCAGGATTAGGCTCCAGGAAGTTTTATATGCATTTACAGCACTGCTGGACTGTGCTCCACTGCCTTTGGAGGGACACCTGCAGCCACAGAGGGATGTGTCCCAGGCTCCCTGTCCCCTGACTTAGCCACTTGTAGGGGCAAGTGAGGGAGCTGTGGCAGGGGCATTTCCCACTCACGCCCATTCACACAGAAATGCTTGGAAAGGTCTGGCTTTCACTTTGGGATGGAGTGAAAACAAATGTTGTAACCTTATCAGTTGTTATGACAGGTCTGAAACCTGCCTTTGCTGTGGCTCATACCACCACATCCAGAGGCAGGAGGTGGGATGTAGGGCAGAGCATGCTCTCTCTGTGGAGCAAGGCACCAGACATCTCTTGGTGTGCCCACCATGATGCACTCTCCCTTCAGACTTGGTCCTTTGAAGATCTGAGGATCTGAGCAGGGCCATCTCACACACCACAGGCAAAAGCCAGACCTGTAGCAGGCAGGAGAGGGAATGCAGATCCCCTGCTGGGACCCCAGGGTGCACACATGTGTGCCAGTCCCTGGGGAAACACACCACAGCCCTGGCAGGGAAAGCACAGAGACAGGCAGAGACACACCTGTAATGTCATCCAGAGGAAAGGACTTCCTGAGGGACCTTGTGGCTACAGACACTGCCAAAAGAAGTGAGGAGTGAGGAATTGTGTCCTGTTGCTGAACATCTGTGTCTCAGGAGCTGGTTTCTCTTCCTTCCCTGCTGACAAGTGGGATTGCAGGAGGTTACTCCAGCCTCACTCCCCTTCCTGAATGAAACCCTGACTGTTGCTGATGACTTGGCCCAAACTGGCCCTGGTGGGATAAGAGGAGTGGAGATCCCCTCACACAGGGGATGTGAGGGGTGGGGGGATGAGGTATTGCTTGGCACTTCTAGAGATGCTGCCTTGCGTGGAACTCATCCCACACTCCTTTTTTCCTTCCTTGTGTCCTGTCCCTCTCAGGAACCTCCCTTAATTTGCCATTATTTTAAAGCCCTAGGGGTGTTTCCTGGATGGGAGCCAGAGAATCTCAAACCTTCTTGCAGTAGACAGAGAGGGACACTTGGCTGTCTGTTTTCCCCCAAAGCATGGGGTCTAGGGCAAGATAACCCTTATCACAAGTGCTCTGATGCACATAGGGGTCAAAGCTATGGGTGTTTCTCCCAAAATGCATGGCACTACTCCTTCACAGGTGATCCTGGTGGACGGTGACCCACAGAGGGAGCCAGAACAGCACGACGTGAAACACCGTCCTGGTGACAACCTCTCAGGCCAGGGGTCAGCACCCATGGGGAGTTAGACAAGCAGGACTGTGTTCACACCCTGCCCCTCTCCTCGGCCCTGTGCCGTGCGGGGGGAGCTGCCGGGGACATCCCCGCCCGCCCCGGGGCCGCCCGGGAGCGATCGGCGGGCACCGAGCTCCATCTAGGGGTCAGGGAGCGCCTGGCGAGCGCTCGGCTCGTCCCCGCCGGCTCCACGCCCGCGCCCCCGCCCAGGGCACAGGGTGGGGGTCACCACGGCATCCGAGCCCCAGGCACACCAGCGAATGGGTCAGACTGGGAGCTCTGGGTGCTCAGGATGAAGGGCAGCCAAACCCAGCCCCGAGCGCGCCCTTGGAGACACAGCCTGGCCCTGGAGTGGACATAGGGTCAGAAATATTTAGGTTGGAAAAGACCTCACAGATCACGGAGTCCATCCTTAACCTAACAGTGCCAGGTCCATCCCTAAACTATGTCTCTAAGCGCTACAGCTCCACGCATTTTCTTGAAAAAAGCCAGCCCTGAGAAATTCAAGCCATGGACTCCCCTCTATTTAGTATTCCCCACTGGAATTAGGAAGCAAGACTTTCCATAGGATATCCCATGTGCTGATGTTTCATGTGCTGGGTAAGTTGCAGGATGTTTGGGTGCACTGGGCAGTGCCAGGATGGGGAGTGTGATGTGGGCAGCGTCACTGAGGGGGTTTGCAGCCACAAGGAGAGGCCCTTGACTCTCTGAGCTCCAGCAAGGCAAGGAGAAAGGGGTCTGGCTCCATCCCTCTCCTGGCTACACACCCCTGGCTCCTGGCTCATGGAGTGCAGTAAATACTGAGGACAAGCAGCTGGGGTTTTTAAGCAGAGGGATGAGCTTTGATCAAAACAGGTGGCTGCAACAGCTCTCTAGGACAGCCAAGAGGCTGCTTGCATTCATGAAAAGAAAAAATAAAAAACCTGTTAATCACTCAAGCACATAAATAATGAAGCAATGATTTTTGTCTTTGTGATAAACAAAGTCAATAAAGCTCAAGGAAACCACCTGTATTTTATTATCACATATTCATATGTTTAATGCTATTAAAACAAGAGTCTGGGGTGAGCTGCAGGAACTCAAAGCACTTAATGGTGCAGACACAAACCTTCTCTCCTCCCTCCCCAAAGGTGATTTGAACCAGTTTGAGCAAATGTCTTTGTCTCTTAAAATAATTATGTGATTTAGAGGCACTTTTTCCTGGCTTGCATCAAATGACTTTAATGGGGTCTGCTTGTGTGTGTCTGTGTGTGTCAGTTTAACAAGTTATTGCTTTTTAAAGCTGCATTTATAGCCCAGTATTCACCAGAAAAGTAATTCTTTATGAGAAGGGATTATTTGTGTTTCACCATCACTTGGCATCTATTCCACAGAACATTTACTAGTGAAATTGTGCCCAGAGGGCAGAGGCCAAAATGATCTAAAAAGATATGCTGAAATTTGAGATAAACATTCTCTGGATGTTCTACCAACTGTGAACTTTCTCTTCTTTGCCCAATAGGTTTTATCCTCTTTGGTCCAGTCTTGACCACTCTCTTGGCCCTCCTCAAGGTCAGGCTGACCTCTGTCCTCCCTGCCTGTGTTCTCCTCATGGCCCCAGATGGGGTTTCCCTGGGGCAGAGGAGAGCTGACAGCAGCCCAGCCAGACTGGGATAGATCTGAAGGAGGGTTTCACACTGGCCAACATCTGAGTAGTGAATGTCCTGGATGGGTCCTCACAGGTGACCCTTCTCTCTTTGTCCCACCAAGACCTGTCAGCACTGGGGAGAAAAGGGCTGTGTTGGGATCTGTGTTGGGGGCTGTTTTGGGGGCTAGGTGAGCATGCAGGGAGCCAGACTCCATTTCCACCCCCTACCCCAGCCATGGCTGGGCCAGACATTTGGAGTGATGCTGAGACTGCTCGCTGATGAAAACAGAAAATAGAAAAGCTGTGAAGAGTCAGAAAGAGTTTGAGTTTGGTAGGAAAGAGGGAATGTGGATGCACAGCCAACCTACTGTAGTGCCTTGTTTCCTGCAATGAGGAGAAAGCATCAACACTGTGGGACAAAGCCCTGATGAATCCTGCTTGGCACGGTCGTCAGGTCTGGTGGGCTTGCAGGGGAGCAGAGCACTGAGCCATGCTCCTTGGGGAGGACACTTGCTGAGTGAGCTGCCTCATTTAGTTCTTGTCCTCGAGGCACTGGGAATCTCCTAAGCAACTGAGCTGTGCCACTGAAGCAGCTAATTTCTCCTCACAGCTAATTTCTCCTCATAGGTGTATTTGGCTGCTTCAGGTAAAGGTAAAATGTAGTCTCACATGAATTATCAGTGCAGTTGGAGAACAGTGGCAGCTCAGCAGCAGCCAGCCTCATTTCTTGGAGAAAAATACCACCAGTACATACACCAAGAGGTGCAAGAGAGAGGGCTCAGCATTTAAAGAATCAGTTAAAGGTTGTTCATGGCATAAAACAGGCTGAAGACATGGTCTTTATCAGGGGAGATCAGCCCCTCTGGCAGATACAAGGGAAGAGATGGACACTACCAAGTGAGAAGCAGGAGGATGAGTGAGATGGTGCTGCCTGTAGGGTGTCTTTGTCTAGCTACATCCTGCACCAGGCCGTGGGATCATGGAGCTGAGCTGGCTCCCACAGCAGCAGCAGGACAACCTCCTCCACAGAATACTGGTGCAAAGGCCAGTGGCTCTCTGGTGCTCTGCTGGCTGCTGCAGCTCATGGGAGACCCCTCATGTCCCTGCAAAAGAAGCCCAGGGAACATTACCCCTGCACTAGGATCAAGTCGCTCCACCATCGCAGGCAGCAACATTGCAAGGAAATGTTCAGGGCTACAATCAAGAAAGTCTGGGTTCTTTATCTATGCTAGGACACTGGCTTTGATATGCAGGTCTCATCTTCCAGAACTACACGGCTTGGAGACAGGCTTTGGTAGGTCTGCCCAGGTGGAGAAGTCATCCAGAAATGGAGGAAGGAATATGAAATGTTCCAGTGACTCATGTGAGTGAGAGATTCATATGTTTTGTGGTCACAGCAGATCATTCTAACTATTCATCTGACCTACTAGATCTCCCGGGCACAACATGTTTGACCCTTATTTTGTGCTTCAGATTCCTCCATCTTGACTTATTGCAAACTTCCTACAGGGATACCAATATTTGGCTAAAGGGGCAATTTGATGGACAACCTACCCATAAATCCCAACCCTACAAGGCTTCTAGCATGTTAGAAGTTGCAACTTTAACCCCAAATTGGTTTGTGTCAAATCATGAACTCATTGAATTTTTTGTTTCTTTTCAAGGTTAAAGCAACAGCTTTCAGTGAAAGTAGGTTTTCTTACCATGTATCTTAAATCTTTTCAGGAGGAAGAAATCAGATCAATTCTCACATCCTTTGTGTCTGTAATAGCTGTGATTGCAAATATCTGCAGTATGTCCTGGCCACCAAGAAGGATTATTGTATTCTGTTGATCTTTCATCTCTACAAAATCAGAGGAAACCATTCCAGCTCCTTGTAAATGGTTTCTCCTGCTCCTGGCCTGTTGCTTGCTCATCCAATGCTCTAACAGGACCGTGTCTTTGCCCTTAGGTTGTTATGAGGGAGCTGAACACGTGGGTTTCCCAGGGGAAGACAAGACTCAGCTCTTTTGCATTAATCTGTTGCTGGGGTTATTAATTGACATTAGACTAGCAAACTGAATTTTTGGAAGTCATGGGTAGTCCAGGTCTGCAACAGTACAGAGATGGAAATGTAAGTATAATGGGTGCATTAAGGCATTTGTACTGCAATGGGCACCCCGAGACACATCACTGCAGACTGGTTGCTGTAGGAAAGTATGTTAGCAGACTGGGTCTATCCCATCTCATCTCCCATTAAGGAGTTTGTTCTGAGGCCCTGATGGTATCTGCCTGAAAGGGATAAGTGGCTGCAGATCTGAGACCTCTTTGTAAAAGAGATGACATGCTGTGGGATACACAGGTGTGGAAGCAACACTTGGATGGCAACAATCCCAAATCTGTTGAGCAATACCCAAATTTACAGCAGAAAAAATCCTCTGTCCCCACATTACATGGTGGCATGCAAGCTACTTGTCATGAGGATTTCCCAGGATATTTCTGCTGCAGCTTTCCAGGGAATTGGGTGATGAGAGTCTGGTGGTAACAGCCAAGGTTCTCCCCATGCTCCAACCCGAGGAATGCCCCAGCAGGGAGGGTCTGACCCTGTCCTTGGAGTGCTAGCCTTGTCCCCTGCTCCTTTTCCCTCTTATAACACATCCTTTCAGCAAAGCGGTGAGTTATCTTAATTCTGCAGACAGCAGCACTCAGGGATAAGGTAACTAATTTGGGAAATTATCCTGGCTGTCAATTCCCTGAGCGATTGGTGGGAGAGGCTTTGAAGCCCCACGCATGCTCCCTGCCATTCACTTGGACTCGAATTACCCTTTTATTTTACTTCCTCCTTGTTCTCATTGCCACACCACTCAAACTAAAATTATTCGCCTACAACCACAAACGCAGGGATATATCACCGGGAGTGCTGTAGGGCTGTCGCCATATATAATTCTCTGAGCTCAATATTTATAGGGCTACACACGGCACAAATCATAGCCAGAAAGCCCATCGAGCTGGAGAGCTAGGTATAAACTCCAGAAATATCGCAAGCCATCGCTCACAGGAGACTGCCCGGCAGACCCGCTGGCTGTACATCAAGCTGTAATGCCATCTGAGTCCGCGCTTGGTGCTGGAGTGGATCAGAGGTCACTTCCAAGCTTTTCCTCCATAAATCCTGGGTGCTGGCTCTCAGCAAGGTTAGGGGCTGGGAGAACCCTGCTCTGAGTGCTCCCTCCTTCTGCTTGCTGCTGCTGACACTGAGCTGGCCCAGCACTCTGTGTGGGTTTTTATCTTTGGGGTCTTGTCCTCCCTTCCCCTCCTCTGCTATAGAAACCAGAGATGAGAGGGAGGAGGGGTGTGCTGGATCTTACAGCTCCACCGTACAAGCTATGGGAGCTGACGACTCCTCTGAAATGTCCTTTTGCTGGGCTTTGGGGAAGTCTGAGGCCCTCTTCTTCTCACCCCTCAGGGTCACACTCTCCCTCATGCCCCAGTCCTGTGCAGGGCTGTGAATTTTCTCTAAATGCTCAGGTAGTTACAGGCACGCAGCAGCCTGCCTGCCCACATAACCAACCCACAGTCATCAGTCCTAGGATAGTGCAGCTCCCTCTGTCACTGTCTTCTCTCCTCTTTTCCCCATTTTCAAAGCTTCTCCTTGTCTTGGGTGGAGCTGATGCCTTACTGGGGCTGAGGGAGTGGCTCCTGACCAGGGCAGGCCCCAATGCAGATTGGGGGTTTTGCATTGCATTTAAAGCCAATCCAAAGAGTGAAGAGCAGGTGAAGATGCATCTGCAGATGCAGACTAATCCTTTCCCTGCTCCTCTCACCCTGGCAGCTTCCACCCTCAGGTGCTGGTGATCCAAAGGGTACTGCAACCGGTGGAGAAGATCCAGATAAGACCCGATGGAATGAGCAGGTGAAGCCTCTCTGAAGTAGGGCAGCAGTGATGTGGTGCTTTCTGAACAAAGAAGTGCTGGGGTTTTGCCTGAGAAATCACCAGCCAGACAATTAATTTTATTTCTAAGCCGCATATGATGGACTTGAGCTAACCGGTCTCTGGTTCTTCCCTCTCCCCCAGCAGCATCGCAGACAGACTCTGACATTTAAGCAAAATAAAATCCAACCCTAAGCATTAAGTAAAACTTCCAGCGTGATGGGTTCCTGGCTTGCAGCAACATCTCAGCAGGGGCGTGTTAAAGCTGGTCTTCAGCAAGAGGAAGAATGAAGCTTTGCAAAACCCTGACGAGGCAAAGCTCCTAAAATAACAATTGAATTAAACTTAATTCATTTTCACTTAATATCCTTATAGTGCCTTTAGCAAATGAGGCTGTTATTATTTTGAGGAGGAAAATGGGGAGGTGCAGTCTGGATGGAACTCACATCTCCTTACTGAAAGAAAGAAAACTTTGGTGGAAATGAAAAAAAGCCATGGGAAGAAATGCAGACAGTTCAAATTCTCCATTTTGGATGAAACACCCCCAAACCCATCCAGTCTCATGTTCTTCAAGATATACCCCACACTCAAGAGACTCAAGAGTGTGTAAACAACTATTTTTTTTTTTTTTTTCAGATCTGGAGGTTTGCTGGCTTTGCCAGGGTTACATACCTGGTCACATGCAGCAACTGTGAATGGCTGGCCAGGTCCTTCCTTCCGTCCTCTTCTCTTGCAGTTTTTGAGCTTTTCTGCAACATTTGAACCCCAAATGGCCCCTGCTTGCCCTGCCCCTCACTAGCCTAGTCTGCAGTGTTTAAAGCACTGTTCTCACTTTTGTTTCCATGATGTGTCAGCGTGAGCCTTTCCCTGGTTAAGGGTGAGCTAACCTCATGACTCTGTGGGGCAGACAAGCACAAGCTCAGGGTAGCAGCCCTGGACACTCCCTATTCAGGACAGCCTTTGTCCACATGCCTGATTTCCAGCCATGTCCCCTCTTTACTGGTGCCCACCCTTATTTCTGCTGTGGGCAGGATTTGGCAAGCCCCTCACCACCAAGATTGTCTTTCTCTGTTGTAGTTGCAAAACAGCATCCTAGAAAGGACATTCTGCAGCTCTTCCCCTCAGACATCCTAGCAAAGAGGGAATATCTCATGATCCCACACTCCAAAGAGGGAAGGTCAATGCAAGCATGGAGCAAATGAACCCAAGGAGCCATCCCAACCTTGCCCCACAAAATTCCTTGCTCTCAAACCTCAGGCTCTACTAACCAGAGGGAGCAAAGGCTGCTCTGAAATGGCCATGCAGGAACTGAACTACACTTCCCAGTAGGCCACAGAGCAAGGGCCTTCCTGGTATGAAAAAGCCTCCATTTGACTGGCTCATGCTCCCTGGGGCTGGGGACAGCTGGAGGATTTTAGGATTTCAAGGCTAGACAGCCGTTGTTCATTGCTGTGTAAGCAGCAGCAACAGCAGGCATTGCAGCAAAATTAACTTCCATTCTGAATGCAGCTCTCCTGTGTCACTACTGCCATTACAGTCTTCTTCCCAGAGCTCGAGAAAATGGCCCAGACAGGCTTTGCAAGGTCGCCTCGCCCTCTGTCTTGCTCGGAGGCAGGCTCTGCTCCAACTAATCCTCTTCTGACACACCTTTTTGTCTCTCTTACTCATAGAAACCTTTCTCCACCTGCCTTGGTTAGGGCAGCAGCTCATTAACTCTAAGAAAAAGGAGAATAAACTTTCTTAATAAGACACAGCTTTTCAAACTCTCTGTTCTTCCCACCAATTAGAACTTGATAATTTTAGGCTTATGCAAAGAAAATGGAATGAGAAGATCCCTGGGACAGTGAGCACCTATCCCTCATGGCTGCATGCCCTCCGCTGCCAACAGATGTTGCTTCTGCTCTCTCATGCTACCAGGCAAGGACAAGCAATATTCAGAGCCTGTGTCTGCAGCAGGGACAAGATAACTTCACTGGGGTATTTTCCAATAATCTGAGAAGTTAGCACATACCCATCATCTATTTCTCTGCACCTTCCTGCTGCTGGCAAGCCACACCTCTCGACCCTGAAAGATTTTCAGAGCTTTTCCAACAAAATCCAGCCTTACTTTCAAAAGGAAGGATTAATGGGAAAACAATTAGCGGTCATGGTGGAGTACTTCATCAAAATCAGATCATCAGGGTTTTGGTTTTTTGAGCATCGCAGATGAAGAAGAGTATGAGATGAACTCCACCATTTCTGGGGCTGGTATGAGCTATTTGCCTTCTGTATCACTGGCTAAGAAATGGATTTTTTTTCAGCACTATTCTTTGAAGGGAGATTCCTGCCTTGATTGAGAGCCAAAGCCTGGGAAAAAATGAAGATTTGGGTAGGCATCTGCCAGAGCTTGTGAATCGACTCCTGTGCCCAGTGTATGCCAGACCCACGCCCATCAGCAAACTGCGTGGAAAGCCCCAGGTCCTGTCCTGGCAGGGTGAGCACCCGAGGGCTGCTCAGGCACAGAGCTCACAGTGCAGCTGTGCTGAGCAGGGCTCCTTCTGCCCAAGTCCTGGGGGCTCTCAGGGCCAGCCAGAGACACCGAGAGGGCCTCACAAGCAGCCTCTGCCAGGACACTGAGCACATTTTAGGAAGTATTGCTGAGCTCTTGCACCTTGCTTTGGGGACACCAGCTAAGAGAGGAGCAAGGCTCGGTCTGTGCTGTGCACACAGGTACCTGTGCTTGCAGGTAGTGGAATACCTGCCCTGTTTCCCCCTCAAAAATCTCCTGTCCAAACCCTTTCCTTCCAGCCATGTCTCTGGAACATTAATCTCGTCCTCCCTACTGTAAAGGAGAGCCTAGAGAAGGCACCAAAATCAAGGCTCCAACACAGTAGACAGGCTGGGAAGTTCCCCCCAGAGACATTACCACTCCTTCAAATTTCTTGCTGCCAAACCCACTGCAAGAGGATTTTGAATGGGAGACTTGTCACCACTCCAAAGTGAGGCATCTCAGAGCCCAGCCCTACATCTCTCACCCAGGCATCAGTTAAATGAAACAGGAGGTCCTGGTGGCAGAACCAAGATATCAGTTGATTATTATTTCTTCTCACTTTGGAGTGATCCTGTCTGTGTCTTTATATCTTGCAGTCCTAATTATTCTTTGGCTTTCCCTGGGAGCATTCATGGATCAAATAGGGCAGATTGCCTCCCCTCTTGGCTGAGGTTTCTGCACTCTGGGCTGGACAGGGCACAAAGAATGAGAGCAGAAGTTGTTTTGCAACCTTGCTCATGGGTATTGTGGCTGATTCCTCCTGCAGGGCAGAAAAAATACACAAGGAAGAGAAATTAAAGTTATTAGTATCAAACAGTTAAGGGTTGTGGTTGAATTAGGTGAGAAGTAAATGAGACTAATTGGGAAAAACATTAGCAGATAATAAAATAATAGCTTTTTAAGAAACTAGAAATAGAGGCTAATTACAAGCTGTGTGACATTGGCTTTATGTTGATCCTTGTGCTGATGGACTTGGAAGTTGCTTGACTACACCAGTTCATTTTGCTGTGCAGGAAAGCACCGATGGATGAGGGGGATGCAAGAGTAGCAGTCAAGGATTTTTTTCTTCATCATTGAATAATAATATAATTCACATTGGAAGTGATCTCAGGAAGTCTTTGATTGAGCCCTCTCTCTTAGGAGCAGGGCTCACTGCTGCTAGGACAGGTTTCTCAGTTCAGTAAACCTTTGAACGTTGACATGGTTAGTGACTTCAAAGCTGGATCTCTAGTCTAGTATCATGGGATCCTTCATGTGGAAAGTTTCTTTCTCTTATAAGTAATCACAGTTGTCTTTGATGCAACTTGTCTGTCACTCCTTGTGTTTATTGGCCTTTTGTCTTTCCCAATACTCCAAAAGGAATCTGACTCCATCCTCTCTAACACTCCACCAAGCATCCCTGGCGTGGATAAGGGTGTCTGTGCAAAGGATGTGCAAGGACAGGACACCGGGGGGAGCTGTCAGCATGAGCATAAAGGAACGTGACTTGTGATACGCTCTACTCTCCAGGCATAAATAAACAAACCACAAAACCAAAACCAAACAAACAAGCAACCTGCTGTGAAGCATTATATTTTCCTTCAAATTATTAGTTTTCTGAAAATACTCATGGGAAGTAAAATGTTTGTAATACTCATTTGTGTGCTCTAGAGGCAGGGCTAATACTTGGAGAATGATTGCTGCCCATGAAAGTGAGAGCAGAAAATAACCTGGGCAGTGTTCACCAGTACATACGTAGCACTTCATGCTGCCAGCTCTGCCAGCCTCAGAGCTGGGCACAGAACATCCCGTGAGCACTGAAGGGGGACACTGTCTCAAGCAGCTGGCAAGGTGGGACAGGACACATACTTCATACTTCATTCCAGGTGTGAAGTCCTGTCAGTTGACAGGCAGTGACCTAGGCACTCTGCAACCCTCTCGGTTCTGGGGGTGAAGGAGGAGGCAGGAGAGTTTCCACCAGAGGTGACCCTGCCTATAAAGGCGCTGTGTGTACACAGCAGAGAGTGCTCCAAAGATCAGTTTCTGATGGCAGCAGGATTTGAAACACCCAAGGACTGAATTTATTTGTCATGTCCCTAGTCCTGTTTTGGCTGAAACTCAATAAGACGTTTAAATTTGGGAGGACGGGGACTCAGGGGCATTCACTGGATCGACTAGGAAGACCTGCTTGCTTTTGTGTCACCCCACTGTTTCTGAGATTCATCAGATCACATCTGACCCTGTGCCTGGTTTTCACCTTCCATCCTCCCCCCGACATCTGTGGCATTGGTGTCACTTTTTTTTTAAGTGCCAATCTACTCCAAAATGACGGTGAACCAGGGAATGGGTTTCACCCTTCAGACTGCTTTACTGCGGCAGCATCCTGCTTCCTCATGTCCTGATACTGGGGGACAATATGCTTCTTCACATGGTGACGTTTGTAGTGCCACAAGCCCTGGAACGCATGACTTGATTTCTCTGTGGGTTGTGAAGTGGCTGCTCACCTCACAGAAAAAGGAATGCCACGGGGGGTTTTGCACACACAACCCTTCCTCTTTTCACGTTTCGTCTTTTAGAAGGGCTTTTCCCCCTTTTTAAAACCGCTTGGCAGGAGGCAGCACTCCCTGCTCAGTCCCACGCGGGGGATGCCAGCCGTGTTTCGAGGGTCGGGTGGCGGTGTCGCCTGCAGAGGTCCCCCTCGCCTAAGCTTTGAGCGCCGGGCGGGAAAGCGGCTCCGGCGGCTCCTGCGGGAAACGGCTCCCCCTCACAGCCCTCACAGCCCTCATATCCCTCACACGCCTCACACCCCTCATAGCCCTCACAGCCCTCACATCCCTCATAGCCCTCACAGCCCTCACAGCCCTCGTCCCAGCTCCCTCCTGTGCTGTGCCAGGCAAAGCGGCATTGGAATGCCCTCGGGTGTGTTGTAAGGATGTGGTGAGGTGAGCTTGGAGAAGTGGTGGCCTTGAAGTGGGACCCCTGGAAGGCAGGACAATTAACAGACCAGGCTAACACACTGTAATTGCGGGCAGCCAGAACTGGGGGTCCTTTGACTCGCCTTGCCCTGCTGAAGTGGCATCTGGTGCAGGACAGAGACACTTTGAGCCTTGCCCACAGCAGAGAGGCCTACAGGCTTGACATCACTGAGGCGAGAGGCAATGGGACAGGGCAGCCCATCCATCCCTCCTCTCCAACTGCTACTGGATCCAGTTTTTGCTCCAGTCTCTGCGACGGATTTGGAACTGTCAATATCCATATCAATACCATGGTGACTTCATCTTTGGCAGTGTGTGGGATTTTGGGAAGCAATGAGTGACCTCATCTGCACGAAAAGGTAATAATTACTGCATTCACACCAGAGGAAACAAAAGAGCGGTGTTCCTTCCCGTGCCCAGTGGCAACTACAAACAGGTGCTGCACCCAGCTGGAAGGGACCCCACTCCTGGCCAAAGGTACATGCTGCATCCCCTGGCCTTGCTTCAAAGTCAGACCAGGCAAGGCAGGGGTGTGCAGGATGCCCTGGGCTCCTACTACAGCTTTTCTGGTTCTGGTCACAGGCCTTCCCTCATCCTCAATGCACGGGACATAGTTTACCCTGCCCTGACCGGGTGCTGGAGTACTTGAGTTTGATGTTGAGGTTGGGGAATGGGGGTGGTGTTGCTCATTCACTAATCTACTGCTTTAAAAAAATAATAATAGTAGTAGTAGTAGTAGTAATAACAATAATAAAAAATAGTAGTAGTGGTAGTAGTGGTGGGGGATGAGACCATCCATTCACGTGGCAGTACTGAAATTTTTCCTGTGGGGGCTAGGACATGAGCTGCCAACACCCATAAACTCTTGTGTGTGGGCCAGCATTTACAGATAACTGGCCTCTCCACAGCCAGCAAGGACTTGGACTCACAGTCTCATGACTTTTCCATCAAATACCATGTTCCTGTTCCCAAATAAAGGAACTTTTTTTTTTTTTTTTTTTTTTTTTTTTTTTTTTTTTTTTTTTTTTAAGTGAGGGGAGAATAGCAGCCAGCTACTAGTGTAAAGAGCAGAAAACTGTGGAAGGGTCCTCTGAGGGAGTTGGCACAGGCTCCAGATTTCTGTGGTGACATGTTCTGTGCTTTTCTGTTCTCACTGTTCTGATCTCTGAGCAAGGTGTGAGTCCCTTCCAAGGGAAAGGTTATCCCCATAATAAATGGACTGGGGGAAGCTGAGAGGAATATTGACTTTGTCAGGAAAGGACAGATCAGAAGTGATATATTGGAATAATTTCAGCATCCCGGAAAACTCCAGTTTGGCTATAATATTAATGTTTTTGAAGATAAGGAACATTTGTGCAATAAACTTGTGGCAGTTCAGTGTGGCCTTGGCATTGCCTTGGGCTGTGAAGCCATTATGGACCCTCTGCACTGGATGCCCTGAACTCCCTGAATGTCTGTGCTTGACTGAGCATTTTTCCAGCTTGGGTTAGTGGGTCTGTGAGGACAGAGAAGCAGGACTGGTGTTGGTGAGGCCATGCCTGCTGGGGGTGGCACGGAGGAGGCAGCTGGCTCCTTGGCAGGGGATGTATTTGCAGGTTGGGGCACCATTCACAGCACTGCTGATCCTGGGGGTTATGGCCCCGGTGGAGCGAGCCCTCCCCTTTGCCATGGCTGCTCTGTGTGCTCCCTTGCCAGGCCAGGCACCGGAGGGCACGTGGGGAGTCCCCAGCAGCCGGGGCAAGTGTGAGCCCTGGGGGGCTTTGCTGCGGCCAGGGAGGTTCCTGCATCCCTCTGAGGGACCCCCACCAAATCGGGGGAAGTTCCCCCCACCGTCCATGGGCCTGCTGAACCTGGGGAGGGCCTGGGGGGCTTCGGGGGCTCCCCCAGACCCCGGAGTGCTCACCTGTGGGATCCCTGCTCCCTTCCTTGACGTGACCACTCGGTTGCCCCTGCCCCATTCGTGTTTGTGCCTGCGGAGCCATCCCCGGAGGGGGAGAGGCAGGCAGTAGGGGAGCACTGTCTTGTTCGGGAAATGGGAGACAGGGGTTGGGAAGGAGGGAGAAAGGCTTTTGCCAGAGGAAATCGATATCCCGTGAAAAGTAATTATTGAAGCATAAATTTATCATAAGGGTGATCACCAATAAAACATCTCTTGGCGACGTTTTAATTTAAAATCAAATTCGAAAAGGCCCCCCTCCCCCTTCAAAAAAAAATCCTTAACAAGCAGAAAAATAACTGCAGCCCTTGGAACACTTCATTATACGTTCAAAGAGAGCTCCATCATCTTCGCACCGACGCCGGGCTCTGCTCTTCTGATGGATCCAATGCAGCTGATTTATGGAAATGACTTGCAAATCCATAAATGTAGTTTGCAGTGACAGCCGTGCATATCACTAGTAATTCCTTTAAACTATGCAAAGAAAAATGATTCATATCTGGTTGGACCCTGCCTTTTCCAAGGGTCGCCACTCCTGAGTCTTGATGTGTTTGTCTGTATTGGTTTCCCTCTCGAATTTTTTTTTTTTAAACTCCGTGATGGATGAGGCTCAGATCTTAACACTGAAACCCGGGACCCCGAGACGGCCAGCAGGGGAAGAGTTAAGCCTGTGGGAAGGTGGTTTTGCCCTCCTTCCCCGCGGACACGCGTGGGTCGGACCTGACACACATTGCTTTGCTCGGTGTCGTGTCCCCGCGGCTTTTCTCTGCACCCCCCGGGTTTCAGCCCCGGGTTCCGAAAGCTTAATTGTGTTAATTAATTAGTCCTCTATGTGTGGTTGCTGGGTGACTCCGGGCGGATGCAGAGGGATCGGAGAGGTGCAGCCCGGAGGGATGCGTGCCCGTGCCTCAGTTTCCCCAGCTGCAAGAGGGGCGTGACGGGGGCAGCGGCGCAGGCGATGCGGCTGCAGCCCCGCTCTGAGGACGCCCCCGAGTGCCCCCTCCCTGGGGCTCCCGGCTCTCTCCTCCTTGCAAGCCCCAGCACACAGGGCTGGGCCCGCACACGTCGGGCAAGGATGGAGCAAAATCAGCCATTCTCGGGATCTCCTCATGGTTTTCCGCAGTTATCCCAGGAATCACCATACCTCCTTCCCCATTTGTATCCCCAAAGATCATCCTCCAGCAGTATCTCTGATAATGCATTTATTAGACTTCATGATGCAATAACCACAAGCAGCCAGAAAATGTAGCATTTTTCCACATTATCATCCAATTTCCCTTCCTGGGTATTTAGTTCAACTCTTTAACACCAGCCACATAATTAGAATTTGGATTTCCATTAATTTTCCTTGAGCCTGCAACCATTTTAAGATCACAGTGGTAATTAACGTGATACATCACTAATTTCACCGAGCACAATCTAAGTAGGCGCTCCCCCTCCTTCTCGGGGGCAAGGCCGGGGGGTGCTGAGGGGCCGCCGGGGGTCGGGGCACCCGGGGCCCTGCCAGGGTGGCTCTGTCCCCGCCCCGGCCCCGCCGAGGAGCGGAGCGTGTCGTGTCGCAGCCCGGCCCCGCCGCATCCTCCGCTTTCGCTACGGAAAAATACACTTTTCTTTCCAGTAAATTTAACAATTAAAAATATTTATCGGTAGCAGATTTACGTTGTTGTGTCTCCAGTCTTGGGGCATATTGGTAGACTATTAAGACTAATTAGCATCCTTTCTGCATGCAGATTTACTAAGCT